>NC_083416.1:26791493-27443936 GCF_020745735.1 Hemiscyllium ocellatum
CCTTTCAGAATCATTAGACATAAATTGTATCATAAACCTTAACATTTGTAGTTTTTAGAATAATCATTTAAAACTTCTGTGGGTGGATGGAGATTTTTGGGGAAATTAGTTGCAGTACTTTGAATGGAAGATCAGTGGACTCCCACAAGGAGATTATCAGCAAATGTATATAACTATGCCACTGTGGGTTGTGGTAATGTTTTCGCTCTTGTTTAGTAACCAACTTATTTGTCAATGGTGGGCAGAATTTTCCCGCCCTGGTCCACTGTGGCAAGAGTAGAAAAAGTCAGAATCTCGACAGCAAGAACATATTTGTATTTTCGCTTTAAGCTGTGACTTCAAAATATATTGAGTGTCAATTACTTTATTTCCACGTATTTGCATCTCATTATTAGCTCAATTCACCTTGTTTCTATGCCACTTCCAATTGTCCTCACATTCCCTGAGAAACTAGTGGTGCAAATTGCTGGCACATAAGTCACATTGGCTACATCTTGTTGGTTGTTTGGCCTGGCAATAATTCAGCTGTGTATTCACTGCTGTTTCTCTGCATGTTAATGCCAATATCTTTTTTGACCCATTGGCAGTGGCAGATGAACAAGTTCAGCACCTCATCATGC
Source organism: Hemiscyllium ocellatum (assembly GCF_020745735.1). Classification (NCBI taxonomy): domain Eukaryota; kingdom Metazoa; phylum Chordata; class Chondrichthyes; order Orectolobiformes; family Hemiscylliidae; genus Hemiscyllium; species Hemiscyllium ocellatum. The sequence continues at coordinate 26,792,114 of NC_083416.1, forward strand.
CTGCCGTTCCAATGACACGTGTGCCACTTTGGCCCTTCAACATTGTAGTTTAGAGTTCAGGGCACCTATGACATGCATACTTCTGCTAGTTATGCACAGGTGTGCACACATTTCATGCATATACACAATATGCACCTGATGGCTCTTAGCATTCAATCATTTTGCAGTTAAATGGAAACTGCCGCCTTTGTGGATGGTATTGCTTTTTAGAGTAAAGTTTCATAAATGCTCAGTTATAGAGTCATAGTGATGCAGCATACCCTTTGGTCCAGCTCGTCCACAAAGACCAGACATCCCAATTATTCTCGGCCCATTTGTCAGCAAATCCCCCTAAGCCTACCCTATTCATATACCCATTTAGCTATTGTTTAAATGTTGTAATTTTGCCCACCTTCACCACTTCCACTGGCAGCTTGTTTCATACACGTACCATTCTCTTCTTTTACTGCAGAGGGAGAGCACTGAACAGGCAAGAGCATGGTAAAAACAATGACTGCAGATGCTGGAATCCAGATTCTGGATTAGTGGTGCTGGAAAAGCACAGCAGTTCAGGCAGCATCCAAGGAGCCTGGTCATGTCACTATATGCCAGTGGCCTCCATCAATGTCACCTGCAGCATGTGCCAGCAGTTTATGGGCAAATGCATTGCATGTGGTTGAACCAAAATGCTCATGTCTGGAAACGAAAGAGGAGCAATCATTATTGGGCTTAAGAAGACTGTGTCTATTCAGGGCTGGCCCTCAATCAAGAAGGTACTTATCTAATTCCAGTCCATTGGGTTGGTCTTGGTTGGTCAGGTGATTGGTTTTTTTCAAGGTCCAGCAATTTGGTGATTGGTTCTATCAATATAGCCCATTGACTACAGTCAGGGTGCTGTGGAAACAACATTCCATAGGCTGTGCTTAGCTTCTAATTAGCCTGGGGCAGTGCCGTAGCAATGGTCAATAATGTCAGGGGGTAGTCCTGGGGAATGCAGGCAACTAAAGTTTGGAGATGGGATCAATTGCATTAGGTTGCTGAGGGAGTGATTACAGTGAATAGGGCTATTCTAAAGAGGTTGGAACTCATAGATTATTGGGGGCTGGGAGAACATGTTTTCACAAGTTCTGGTCACTAGTCTGTATGTGGGCACACACTGTAGGGGCCAATAAGAAAACAAATTTGCAAAATCATGGGCTCTGATGTTGACTGGGGACATTAATACCTGTAGAAAAACAATTCATAGAAACATGGAAAAGCTGAAAGAGTATAAAGGCCACAGGCACAGCAACACGAAAGGGAATATGAAGTATGATGGGATCATCTTAAGCCTCAGATAGTGTACAAATCACTCATAAAAATGTACAGTTGGAACTTTGCCATCTTGATCCTGAAGTCAACTGTGCAATAACTGCATAAACTGGCTGATGCTGCAGGTGATGTGTGTGAAATTTATTTAAAAGTTTGAAAATGTAAAGGTTTTTTTTGTCTTCAGGTGTTGATGTTTAGAATTTGCCCTCCTAGTGGCAGTTGCAAAAATTACAACTGCAGTGACTTAGTAATGCCATCCATCTGCCTTCAGTTTGTGGTTCATCAGCTGATTGTCAAACAATACACACGAAGAATTAAGTCTCCAGCAATCAAGAACACTATATTGTGAACGCTAATTGTCAGCTGAGTAAATGCAATCAGGCGAACTCATTTTAAAATCTCACCTAATCTTTCATATATTTTTACATTGAACTGTAAGTATTCGGAAACATACTTTGTGATGCGCAAGGTGGTCTTTTTGTGGTGTAGGGCCGTTGTGTTGGCTCACTGGCAGAATCTGTTCCTATAATATAGCATGAAAACTTTGATTGCGTTCCATGTATTTGGATAAGATTGCACACCTCAAAGTACCTTATTTAGGCATGATGTGGGCTTCCTTGGAAAACATACATTGCACACTGTGTAAAATCATAACGTGTGCCTGGGAACAGCAGGAGACAGAGTGAAGATGATGTTGGGACCAGGAGGTTGCCAGGAAGGTAAGACTTACAATATATTTGGGCAACGGCTAATCTCCAGATACTACACGTGTAGTATCCCCCCTCCCCCTCAACCAGAAGAAAAGGACTCTGTAAAGTAAGGTTTTTTTTTCTTTTATATATTTAAGTGCATTGTTTGGTATTAGTTGAGTTAAAGCTAAGGCTTACAATGGCAGGGGACCTCAGACTTGTGGCATGTATCTCTTGCTTGATGTGGGAGCTCAGGGACGTCAGCAACATCCCTGACTCTTACTCTTGCAAGAAATATGTCCAACTGTAGCTCTTGTCTGACCACATGATGGCTCTGGAGCAGCGGATGCTCTCACTGGAGCACGTTTAGTAAGTTGGTCACACTGCAGATTAGAATTGCTGAGGGAGACAGTGAATGGGTGACCAAAAGGCAGCAAAAAAGCAGGAAGGCAGTGCAAGTGTCCCCGCTGTCATCTTTCTCTCCAAAACAGGTATGCCATTTTGGATACAGTTGGGGGAGATGGCTGACCAGGAGAGGGCAGCAGTTGCCAGGATCATTGCACCGTGGCGGACTCTGCTGTTCAGAAAGGCAGGAAAAAGACTCGTAGGGCCTTAGTCATAGGGGAGTAGTAAGGCGGTCCTATGGCCGAAAACAAGACGCCCAGATGGTATGTTGCCTCCCAGGTGTTCGGGTCAGGGATGGTACCGATTGGCTGCGGAGCATTCTGAAAGTTGTCGTGGTGCATATAGGCACCAATGATTTAAGTAAAAAATCAGATGAGGTCCTGAAAGCAGAATTCAGGGAGCAAGGAGAGAAGTTAAAGAGGAGAATCTCAAAGGTAGTGATCTCAGGATTGCTAGCAGTGCCACATGCTAGCCAGTGTAGAAATGAACACATGGCTTGAGGGATGGTGTAGGACGGAGGGGTTCAGATTTGTGGGACATTGAGACTGGTTCTGGGGATGGTGGGACAATTACAAATTGGTCTCCACCTGAACCAGACTGGAACTGATGTCCTTGGGGATTTTTTGTTACTGCTGTTGGGGAGGGTTTAAACTAATGTGGTTGGGGGGGGTGTTGGAAGCCAGAAGAGAAGATTAGTAGACAGTGAGGTGGACTAGTAGACTAAGGAACAGGATCATGAAGTTAATGTTACCAAGGGAAGTGTAGGCAGAGAGCAGATGAACGCAAAGTAACTGGTGGTCTGAAGTACATATGCTTTAGTGCAAGGAGTCTAGGTAAGGCAGACAAAATTAGGGCTTGGGTTGGTGCCTGTGAGTATGAGGTTATTGCGAACAGAGACTTGGCTGAAGGAAGGGAATGATTGGCAACTAAATGTTCCAGGATATAGATGCTTTAGACAGTACAGGAAGGGAGGTAAAAGTGGAGGAGGAATTGCATTGCTGGTGAGGGATGATATCACAGCTGTGCTAAAGGAGGGTACTTTGTTGTACTACAGGCCTTCCAACAGTGAGCGTGAGGTAGAAGAACAAATAGGTAAAAGGATTATGCAAAGATATAGCAGCAACAGGGTGGTGGTGATGGGAGATTTTAATTTTCCCAACATTGACTGGGATACACTGAGTGTCAGAGGTCTGGATAAGGTAGAATTTGTAAGGAGCATCCAGGAAAGTTTTTTCTAGAGCAGTATGTCAGTAGTCCAACTAGGGAAGGGGCCATATTGGATCTGGTGTTGGGGAATGAGTCAGGTCAAGTAGTAGAAGTTGGGGATTTCTTTGGGAATAGTGACAACAATTCTGTAATTTTTAGAATACTCGTAGACAAAGATGAGACTGGTCCCAAGAGAAGTGTACTAAACTGGGCCAAGGCAAATTATATCAATATTCAGCAGGAGCTGGGAAATGTAGATTGGGGCAGCAATTTGAAGGGAAATCCACATTTGATAGGTGGGAGGCTTTCAAAGATAGTGCAGGATAGTTATGACCCTTTTAAAACAAGGGATAGGAAAGGCAAGATTCATGAACCGTGGATGACAGGAGAAAATTGTGCGACTACCAAGAGGAAAAGGGAAACGTACATCAGCTAAGAACGGAACAGGCTTTGGAAGAAAATCGGGAGAGTAGGACCAATCTTAAATGAGGAATTAAGCAGGCTAAAAGGGGTCATGAAATAACTTTTTAATGAGCCGAATTAAAGAGACTCCTAAGGCCTTTTGCTGCTTATATAAGAGGCAAGAAGGTAAATCGAGAAAAGGTTGGTCCATTAAAGGATAAGAAGGTAATTTTTGTGTATCAAAAATGGCTGAGATTCTCAATGATTACTTTGCATCAGTGTTCACTGAGGAGAGGGACGTGGTGAATGTTGAGATTGGAGATAGAAGTTTGTTCACTCTGGATCACATTGACATAAGGAGAGAGAATATGTTGGGTAGGCTAAAGGATATTAAGGTGGTCAAAATCCCAGGATTGGATGGGATCTATCCCAGGTAGCTGAGGGAGGCGAGAGAACAAATAGTTGGGGCCCTAACAGATATCTTTGTTGCATCCTTAAATATGGGTGAAGTGCCAGAGGACTGGAGAGTTGCTAACATTGTTCCCCTGTTCAGAAGGGGAGTAAACTTATTTCAGGTAACTACAGACCAGTGAGCCTGACATTAGTGGTGGGAAAGTTGCTGGAGAAGGTGCTGAGGATAAGATCTATTTATATTTGGAAGAGAATGGGCTTTTCATGATAGGCAACATAGATGTCATATGCATGGACTTTAGTAAGGTGCTTGATAAGGTTCCTCATAGTAAACTAATGGAGAAAGTCAAGTCACATGGTGTCAGGATGTTCTAGCTAGGTGGATAAAGAACTGGTTGAGCAACAAGAGACTGAGAGTAGTAGTTGAAGGGAGTTTCTCAAAATGGAAAAAGGTGACCAGTGGTGTTCCACAGGGATCAGTGCTGGGGCCACTGTTGTTTGTGGTATACATAAATGATCTGGAAGAGGGCGTTGTTGGTCTGATCAGTAAGTTTGCATATGACACAAAGAATGGTTGAGAAGTAGAAAGGAGGGGACTGTCAAAGAATACAGAAGAATATAGATAGATTGGAGAGTGAGCAGAGAAGTGGCAGATGGAGTTCAATCTGCGCAAGTATGAGGTGATGCACTTTGGAAGGTCTAATTCTAGAGTGAACTATGCTGTAATCAGAAGAGCCTTGGGAAAAGTTGATGAGCAGAGAGATATGGGAGTTCAGGTTCATTGTACCCTGAAGATGGCTGCACAGGTGGATAGAATGGGCAAGAAGGCATATGGTATGCTTGCCTTCATTGGATGGGATATTGAGTATAAGAGCTGGCAGGTCATGTTAAAATTGTACAAGACTTTGGTTTGGCCGCATTTAGAATACTGCGTACAGTTCTGGTCGCTGCATTACCAAAAGGATGTGGATGTTTTGGAGACGGTGCAGAGAAGGTTTATGAGGATGTTGCCTGGTGTGGAATGTGCTAGCAATGAAGAGAGGTTGAGTAGGGTAGGTTTGTTATCATTCGAAAAAAGGAGATTGAAGGGGGACATGATTGAGGTCTACAAAATCATGAAGGGTATAGACTAGGTGGATAGAGATAATCCTTCACCCTGGAAAAAAAGCTTCAATAATGAGAGGTCATGCCTTCAAGGTAAGAGGAGAAAAGTTTAAGGGAGATACACGCGGAAAGTACTTTACCCAGCGGGTGGTAGGTATCTGGAACGCGTTGGCAGCAGAGGTAGTTGAGGCATGCATGGTAGATTCATTTAAAGTGCGTCTGGACAGATGCATGAGTAGGTGGGGAGTAGAGGGATACAGATGCTTAGGAATTGGGCGATAGGTTTAGACAGTGGATTTGGATCGGCACAGGCTTGGAGGTCCGAAGGGCCTGTTCCTGGGCTGTAACTTTTCTTTGTTCTTTGTATGAGGTTTTGTTGTGTTGGATCTAAGGGCTCAGACATCACTTCACAAATATTTTGTGTAATCTTTCTGGTCTTGCCATAGATTATTTGCTCATGCTTATCTGATACGGACATTGTTATTGTAGGGGCCAGTTTCTTTTCTGTTTTGGGAGTGTAAACTGAAATAGAAACATTTTCTAACTTGAAAATGAAGTTTCGAGGTTTTTGAGCTGTGCAATTCCTTGTTGCTGTTAAAGTGTGAAATAGAGAATTCAAGACTGAGTGACACCGATTTAGTCTTTTGAGTGAATTAAATTCTTTCATGACAGCCTTCTGATTGAGCTACAGCGTTGAAAAACTGTAAGTGCCAAGATAATGGAAGAGAAACACTCAGAGCCTGCAAACTGACAGAATGCATCTCAAGCACATTCTCTCTGTCTTTCTGCCCTTTTGGGTAAAGGGCAGAAACCATGAAAGCTTAAAAGAGAGAATTCTGATAAAAAAAATCAAGGTCCATCTGATAATTGTCAAATCATGGAATGCCTGTTCCTTGCAGTATGTCATCAGTGCCAACTATCAAAATCAACAGTCAGACAATTTAATCTGCCCTTGAAATCTCAACTTGTGATATTCTGAATGTTGTTTACCTGTTTATATTCTTTATATACCCGTAGTATCTGTGTTTAACTTGTTGCCTTTTGTCTATCTTAATTGTGAATATGTGTATGTACTTAACATGTCTTGAAGGGGAATAATTTAAGTTGCATAATAGTAGATTAGGAATCCTTTCTGTTCCCTGACTTTTGTTAAAGTTTTAACTGTGTTACAATAAATAAGGTTGACTCTTCACATGTTTAAAATTGTAATCTTTGTTAAGTCTCATGCAAGGTTGAGCAAATGTTTTCACATGAACACCGAAAGTTTCTTCATTAACTACTTACTACAAATATCCTGGCATTTTTAACTGGTGATATATTTAAGAGGGTATCTCACTGCCATTACAGAGCTGTCCTCCATGATTTTACTTATTCTCTCAGAGCATGGCTGACAAGCAATTTGGGACAGGAATCTGGAGGTGCTGGTGAATGGATGATGTAGAAGTGGCTATCCTTTTTGTGGACGCCACACCACTAGACTCTGCCAGTTAGTCGAAAGTAGCCACCCAATTCAGTGTGGAGAAAACACCTACCAGTGTGGGAAGAAGATTAATTCTCTGTTCCCAACAGGTTAATGCCACCATCTTCTCTATCCCACAGTCACTCTATATCTCTGATATTGCACACACCTCCCACCAAAGTTCATGTTCTCTGCTCTCATTATTACGTGCAACATCTTCCCTTGCGCATTATCACCTGGTATCTCACGTGCCGTCTACACTGCCTGCTCACTCACTTGGGGGCACTTAATGTCTTTTCCTCCACTTGCTCCAGCATTAACTGTGCGTCACATCCATATCATTCAATCCCTCCCTTTCGTTTCAGATGATCGGGACCAAAATGGCCAGTATGTTTGATGGGTTGAATGATATAGGCTCCTTACCCTCGACAAGAGAGGATCTTGGCATTGGCTGGTGAAGCTCGGAACTGCTCCTATGGGAATGCAGAAACGTCCATTTCCAGCAACCCAAGTAAGATGCATTGTTCATTGGTGTGCTGCACTCCTATTACTTCCACTTAACGTACTAAATTTCTACCCCTTGGTTGCAATATTCTTTCTCAGCCTCAAACTCTGATGCATACACAATTGGCACACTATTACTCCAGTCATTCATGCTCAGCATAAATTGCAAGATAACAGGGGAATGAGGACCTTGAGTTTGTCCTGCACTGTCTCCTCCTCCACAAGGAAACGCAGTGTGAGTAGGTATCCAGAGGAAGAGCCACATAAAAGCCCACCAGACATCTTGCAGGGCGCTGCATAGGTGGTTGGGCCTTCCACCTCCACCCTGCCTGTCACCCTTCAGCCTGTGGGAGTCAAGCCAAAGGCGGTGCATTTATCTCTGGGCAGGACCAGCTCAGTGTGTCTGGGTTCTTGACAAAAACACCATTGGGATTGCCCAACCTCATCTCTGAGGTCAATGTGTACTAACATCTGCATCCTTGAAACAACTACTGCCACTGTCATTGAGGCTATGATAATCTGAAACCAACTCTGCTGGGCTTCCCTCCTCCTGAGGTTGCCCAAGTCCTGACTACCAAAACCAATTCTCTTCATCCAACTCCAGGAAGGCACTCTAACAAGAGGAAGACAAAGGAACTGCTTCAAAGACTCCTTGAAAGCTTTCCTCAAGAAATGCAATATAGATATCAATGCATGGGTGTTCTTTGTTGAGAAGCAATACACTTGGAGGAAATTCCTGTATGAAGGGATACAATTCTTTTAGAATATCAGTTGGCAAGAGAAAGTGCACCAAAAAAACTGGAGAGAGGAATGGCAATGATTTCAAAGCCACTTCCAAATTCCAGAAACATCTGTCAAATGTGTGGTTGGAGATCTGGTTCTACGATCAAGCTTATCAACCATAACCAGAATCCACAGAACCGACTAGTGACATGGAATTTCCTAATTGGGCATCATATTTGTTAGTGAGTGATTGCTGATAAGTTGGTGGAGGAAAGAAAAAGACTTCCTGCGGGCACTCGGAAGCATGAATGACATACTGCTGTACATAAGTTGTCATGTTATAACTATGTTTTCACCATCATCTCTAAGTGAGCAATCACGGTCTGATCCATGAGCTGGGTGCCTGCCCTTGCATACATGTCCTTGTAGCAGCATTTCAATAAGAGGTGCTGGTGCACTCTGAAGTGCAGAAGTATCCTGTAAGAAGATTGGAGATGTCCCATGATGCTGTGGAGAGGCTCCATAGTGGCTACTGTCCATGGAGTGATCAAGGTTTGGAAGAGCAGGCAGTGAGCTAGATTCACCATGTATCTGCCTTGAGGTTTTTCATGATCAGTGCATTCAGGAATGTTATGACACAACTGTGGAGCAGGTGGGACTTGATCTTGGGTCTCCTGGCTCAGAGGTAAGGGCATTACCATAGCACTACAAGAGCCCTATGCAATTGATTTGATTATATGTTTTGATTAACCTGTTCCAGAGATGCAATTGTACACTTCTGGAACAGATGGGATTTAAACTTGAGTCTCTTGTCTCAGAAGTAGGAACATTACTGCTGCACCATAGGAGCCCTCTGTACCTGCTTTGACTTTCATGATGTTAATTCTCTACATCTTGTTTCTATCCAGAGGGTGGTAGAATGGAACCTATATATCCAATGAAGTGAAATTACATAATATTGATGGTGATAATCCCAATGAAAAGGCTTTTCTCCACTTACCAGTGCGAATCTTGTTTTGATACTCAGAACTTCAGGAACAATATGATTGGGAGCAACAAATGTCAAGAAATGCCTTGCTAGACTTCTCACCCAGTTCTTACAAGTATCTTGCCATTGCCCTTGCAATTTAGTACCTAGGAAGATTCCAACCATTGTTATTTTCTGTTATTGATGAAACCTGATATGAAGTGTCTTTGTCCTGAAAAGTTGTTCATCAGGCAATTAGTCATATTAATGGTCATATTGAGATTTTATATATTTTGGGACAACATGTGGAATAACAGACCATTACATTATGCACACTCTTTCTAGTTACATTGTAACATATGTTTGGAGTCCTGTGGCCCTTGCTTCACCTGCAAAGACAGCATACAAAGAGACAGCAGTTGCAACTTTGTTAGCAAGCCCAACAACAACAACACCTCCAATGGCTGCTGCACAGCCAGAGTGAGAAGGAGCAGATGCGGACTAACTAAGGAGGGGCTGAAAATGATGTGACCCTGTATCTACAGGCCTGAATGAAAGTACAGGTGCTGATTTAAGGATGCCCTGGGCCATCGCAACCAAACTATGTTACCTTCTGGAGCAGGACTCTGGTTCAGAAGTACTGGGTGTCAATCCCTTTGCAGTGCTGTGAATGTCCAGCGAAAGTGAGCTTCTTTGCGAGTGGTTTATTTGAAGGAACAACTGGAGACTTGTGTGGCATTCTAGTGGCATCAACAGAGATCATTAACAGGAACGAATCTCACTCCATCAACAATAAAAATGTATATGATCATCGATGCCAAATCTTAAAGGTGGTGCAACAGATATCTTGGGAGCTTCCATGATTATTATGCACCAGAGAATTTGAAGATTCCTGCTGCCTTTTGAAGGTCCTCACACCATTCAGAGATGACTGCTGCAACACCATAAGATATGGGAGCAGAATCAGGCCATTTGACCCAAAGAATCTGCTCTGCCATTTGATCCTGTTTCATTTTGAAATGGTTCTCAGCTTCGTTCTCTTGCCTTTTCCACATAATTGTGAATTTCAGTGTGCGCAACAAATCATTTTACCTGTTTTTTATACTGTGCATAATTAAATACAACACCCTTAGTCCTACATTGACTGACCCCCTTCTCATAGTTATCCCCTTATTTGCCGTGCTTGTAGTTAGATTCCTGACCCTTTCCATATTCTCTGTCCTGTTTATTTGTTCTGTAAGTCTTTAATAACGTCTTCAGAGGCCTCCTTCCCTTGAACCTTTTCCATAATTTGCCATGCAACTGAACCCAGCACTCCACTGTTTGGCTTAATGCTCTATCAACAGGTCTAGTTATGAGATTTTGCCATGGACTCTGATCCCAGCATGATTGAGCTGGTGCCCATCCGATCTGAACAGCTCCATCCTTCCCCAGCACTGGTGCCAATGTCCCATGAATTCAAACACATTTCTTCCACACCAATCTTTTGACTAACACTTTTATCTCTTTAATCTTATTGACCTTGTGCCAATTTGTTTGTGGCTCAGGTAGCAATCTGGAGATTATTACCTTCGTTTAGTTTATCCCCTAGCTTCTCATATTCCCTCAGCAGAGCCATTTTCCTCTTTCTACCTATATTGTAGGTATGTATGAAGTTCCTCTGCAGCTCAGATGGAATATCCTGAACCCAGTCACCAGGCAGGCAACACCACCTTTGGGAGTCTTGATCGTGGCCACAGAAGAGTCCGTTCTCTTGAATATACTATCCCCAATTACAACTTTTTTTTTCAGCCCCTCTTGAATGGCTTTTTTTACCATGTTGCTATGGTCAGTTTGCTCATTTTCCCTGTGATCCCTGTTCTTGTCCACACAGTGTGCGAGAATCTCAAACCTGTTAGATTAGCTAAAGGGCTGAGGTCCTTCAACACCACCCCTGGGATTCCCTCTACCCTGCTTGTAGTCATACTAATTTGAGGTAGTTAGTCTAATATTGTATGCATAGGTAGGAATGACATTTTTAGGGAAATTATTAAAGATTTTCAGAGTGAAGTTATGAGGTTAGATGGAGTATTAACAAATAGAACCTTAAATGTAACATCTGGTTTACTCCTAATGCCAAACTCAAATGAAGTAAATCAATGGCTGAAGAGGTGGTGAGGTGTCCAGGGATTAAGTTTTTTGGACAATTGGAATCATCATCATAGAATCCCTAGAGTGTGGAAACAGGCCCTTTGGCCCAACAAGTCCGCACCAACCCTCTGAAGAATAACCCACCTAGACCCATTCCCCTATGTTTACCCCTGACTAACACACCTAACCTACACCTTCCTGAACACCATGGGCAATTTAGCACGGCCAATTCACCTAACTTGCACATCTTTAGATTGTGGGAGGAAAACGAAGCACCCAGAGGAAACCCACGCAGGCACGGGAAGAATGTGCAAACTCCACACAGTTGCCCAAGTCTGGAATCAAACCCAGGTCCCTGGGGCTGTGAGGCAGCCATGCTAACCACTGAGCCATCGTGCCAGCTAATCTCTTCTGTGACAGAAGAGACCTGTTCAAATAGGATGGGTTTAACCCAAACTGGAAAAGGACAATTTCTTGGCAAGGTGATTTGCTAGTTCCATCAAGGAAGACTTTGTGCTCTGAGGGAAGCGTGGAGGTCATGGAATAATAAGTAACTGTGTAAATAAGAAGATTGAGAGAGGTCCTGAATGTGAAGAGAACATGTCAGTTAGAAAAGCAAGATGAGAGAGTCCGTGTATGTCGCAACTCTGAAGAACTATGTTCCGTTTATTTCAATGCAAGGGGTCTGACAGGTAAAGGTAAGGCTGATGAACTTAGGGCATGTTTAGGATTATGGTATTGGGATGTCATAGCTGTTACAGAAACTTGGCTGAGTGATGGACAAGATTGGTCGCTTAATGTTTCAGATGCTATAGGAAGGATAGGAAAGGAGAGAAGAAAGGAGGGGAAGTAGAGTTTTTGATTAAAGAATGCATTACTTTCTGAAAAATTATCCAGTGAGAATATATGGGTAGAAATTCAAAATAAAAAAGGAAAGAACACCTTAATGGCATTGCACTATAGTTCCCCCAGTTGTGAGAAGGCAATTGAGAAATAAATATGTAAGGAGATCTCAGACATATGTAAGCATAATAAGGTTGTAAAAAAGGAGAATTTTAATTTTCCAAACATCAGCTGGGGCTACCATGGTATTAAAGATTTGGATGTTGTCGAATTTTTCAAATGCATTCAAGAAAATTTTCTTTGTCAGCAAGTGGATGCTCCTACTAGAGACGGAGCAAAGTTTGATCTTACGGCAATAAGTGGAGGAAAGGTGACTGAAGTAAAAGCAAAGGAAACATTTCTGGTCTAGTGATCACAATTCTATTAATTTCAAAATGGCTATGGAAAATGATGAGCCTTCCATAAAGGTTAAAGTTTTTAATTGGAGTAAGACACAAATTATTGGTAAGAGACAAGTGACTAGTGTAGTGCCACAAGGATCAGTACTGGGTCCATTGCTTTTTGACATTTATATAAAATGATTTGGATGTGAACATAGGAGGTATAGTTAGTAAGTTTGCAAATGTCACCAAAATTGGAGGTGTAGTGGACCGCGAAGAAGGTTACCTCAGAGTACGACGGGATCTTGATCAGATGGGCCAATGTGCTGATGAGTGGCAGATGGAGTTTCATTTAGATAAATGTGAGGTGCTACATTTTGGAAAGGCAAATCAGAGGAGGACTTTTACACTTAATGGTGAGGTCCTGGGAGTATTGCTGAGCAAAAAGACTATGGAATGCAGGTTCCTAGAGAAGAGTAGAGTGCAGGTGCATGTAGAGTAGATAGGATAATGAAGAAGGTGTTTGGCATGCTGTCCTTTATTGGACAGAGCATTGAGTTTGGATTTGGGAGGTCATGTTGTGGTCCTACAGAACATTGGTTAAGCCACTTTTTGAATATTGCATGCAATTCTGGTTTTCCTCCTATTGGAAGGATGTTGTGAAACTTGGAAGGGTTCAGAAAAGATTTACACAGATGCTGCTAGGATTGGAGGATTTGAGCTACAAGGAGAGGCTGTTTTTCCTGTATCATTGGAGGCTGCGGGGTGACCTTGGAGAGGTTTATAAAATCATGAGGTGCATGGATAGGGTAAATAGAAAAATATCTTTTTCTAGAGGTTGGAGGAGTTCAGAACTAGAGGTTTAGGTGAGTGGGGAAAAATTTAAGAGACCTCAGGGCAACCTTTTCATGCAGCGGGTGGAATGAGCTGTGGAGAAAGTGGTGGAGGCTGGTACAATTACAACATTTAAAAGACACATGGATGGGTATATGAATAGGAAGCATTTAGAGGGACTTGGGACAAGTGCTGCCAAATGGGACTAGATTAAGTTCGGATATCTGGTTGGCATGGATGAGTTGGACTGAAGGGTCTGTTTCTGTGCTGTACATCTCTATGACTAGAATGTCTGACAAATGGGAGGCTTTCAAGAGTGTGATAACAAGAGTTCAGAGTATTATGTTCCTGTTAGAGTGAAAGTAAGGCTGGCAAGATTAAGCAATGGTGGCTGAATAAAGTTTGAGGTTCCAGTCAAAAACTAAAGAGACAAGTTGGTTCGATTGACTCTGTTAATCAATATAAAGAGTATAGATGCATTTTCAAGAAAAAAATCAGAAAGGCAAAGAGGGAATTTGAGGTAACAGTGGCAGGTAAGATTAAGGATAATTGAAAGAGATTCTACAAGTATACTAGGGTAACTAGAGAGGGGATAGGGCCCCTTAAAGATCAAGTTGGTCATCTTTCTGTTGAACCCTAAATCCTAAATGAATATTTCGCACCAGTTTTTACTGTAGAGAAAGAAATGGAGGCTAGAGAATGCAGCGAAATACATCCTGATGTTTTAAAAATGGTTCACATTACAGAAGAATAAATTCTGGAGGCCTTAAAGAATATAAAGGTGGATAAATCTCTGGGATATGATCTAATGTATCCCAGATATTGTGGGAAGTAAGGGAGGAAATTGCGAGACCCCTTGCAGAAATATTTGCATCATTATAACTATGAGTGAGGTGTCTGATGACGGAGGATGGGCTCATGTTGTACCTTTATTTGAGAAGGGTTGTAAGGTGAAATTCAGAAACTGGAGACCTGTGAGTCTGACTTTGGTTGTGTGAAAATAGTTGAAGGTGATTTTAAAAGATAGAATTTATGAACATTTAAAGAGCCAAAACTTGATGAGGGATAATCAGTGTAGTTTTGTGTCAGGAAAATAGTATCTCTCAAACTTGATCCAAGTATTTTGAGGAAGTTACCAAAATAATTGAGGGCAAAGCAGTAAACATTATTTGCTTGGACTTTAATAAAGCTTTCGACAAAGTTCTGCAGGATAGACTAATTAGTAAAGTTAGGTCACTTGGGATTCAAGGTGAGCTTGCCATTTGGATACATAATTGGCTTAATGGCAGGAGACAAAGTGTTGATGATGGGTTGTTTTTCGAACTGGAGACCTGTCTCCAGTGGTGTACCAGAGGGTTTGGTTCTGGGTCCTCTTTTGTCATTTCTGTGAATGATTTTAATGACAATGTAGGCGTGGTTAGTAAGTTTGTGAGTGACACCAAAATTGGACCGTAGACAGTAAAGAAGGTGTTCTAAGATTACAAAGAGATCTTTATCAAATGAGTCAATGGGCTGAAAAATGGCAGGTCGAGTTCAATCAGGATAAATGTGAAATTTTACACTTTAGTGCAATAAACTGTACCATTGTACAGTTAATGGTAGGATCTTGGGTAGTGTTGTATAGCAGAGGGAGGGACCTAGTGGTTCTGGTGCATAATCCTCCGAAGTTTGCGTCACATATTGATAGAGTGATCAAAAGGTGTTTAGCACTTTTGTCTTCATTGCTCAGGATTGGGAAGTCGTGATGAAGTTGCATAGGATGTTGGTGAGGCCTCTTCCGCAGTACTGTGTCCAGTTCTGGTTGCCTGATTATAGGAAGGATATTGTTAAGCTGGAGGGGGTTCAGAAGAGATTTTTTTTTGTAGATATTTTTATTGAAATTTAACATTTTTGCAAATTTACAAAAATAAACAAAACTCTCAAATACAAACATTGATGTACAATTAAATCATATATACAATAGTCATAATTTAACAAAGTAAAGAGAAAGAAAGAAAACAAAAAGAGAAAAAAAAACGAAAAAAGAAAAAAAAACTCAACTTTCTACTAATCTAACCTATAACTAACCAGAGTGTATACCTAAGTCTCTTACATGCTCGGAATGTATAAACATCAAATATAATAAAACCCGTATTCGCGCAGGATTCCTCTCCCAAGGGGCCCCGGAGCAGCCCGGTCTGAAATCTTCACTAAATAAAAGCCCTTGTTAGGATAGCCGAAATATCTGCATTTATATAATTCAAAAAGGGCTGCCATATTTTATAAAATAATTCAGTCTTTCGGTGCACCATATTTGTGAGGAAGTCAAGGGGGATATATTCCATAATTAATCTGTGCCAATTTGAAAGTCCAGGGGGGCCCTCAGCCACCCAGTTCACCAAAATATTTTTCCTTGCACAGAAAGAGAGAATAGAAAATAGTCTCTTCCCATGCATATCCAGAGATGAGAGGTTCGAAAAGCCCAAAAGGAGAGATACAGGGTCCACCCTAATTTCCGTTCCTAAAATTTCTGTCAGGGTATTTGCCACTTTAGTCCAGTATCTGCGGATTTTCTGACAAGTCCACAGACAATGTGCAAGAGTACCCACCTCTATTTTGCATTTGGGACACATTGGAGATGCTCCTGCCTTAAATTTTGCCAGTCGAGCCGGAGCTATATGGGCCCTATGAAGTATCTTTAGTTGGATAGCCTGAGTTCTGTTACAGATAGCAATTCTTCTAGCATTTTCCCAAATGTCATTCCACATATCCTCAGAGATTTCTAGCCCCAAGTCCTGCTCCCATGTTTTAAGCAGGTCATCCATGTCTCCTGAGACTCCATCATGTAGCAAATGGTATATAGTACTAATGGAGGATGCCCCCGCTGGTCGTAAGACATTACGTTCTCTGTCTGATTTATAAAAACTATCTATTAATGTAGTCTTCCTCTGTATATAATCTCGAACTTGGAAGTATCGAAAGAGATCCCCATTAGGTATTCCGAATTTCAGACGCAGCTGCTCAAAGGACATCAGGATCCCATCTTTAAATAGGTCCCCTAAGCATGAGATGCCCCTGGATCTCCAGAGTTTAAAGGTGGCATCTGTAATCCCCGGTTGGAATCCCCATGCGCCTACTATTGGTGCATGGGGGGATGTTTTATGTGAGTTACCCTCATTTTGCCGCATTATATTCCAGGCCTTAATTGTGTTTAATATTATGGGATTTTTACAGTGGTCTGTAATGATTTTCCTCTTATCTGAAAATAAAAGGTTAATAAGTGGGTATTTTACTTGGGAGGCTTCGATATCCAGCCAAATTGATTGTGGATCAGATGAAACCCAATCAGCTATGTAACTTAGTAGGGAGCTTAACTGATATTTCCTAAAGTCTGGGAAGTCCAGTCCTCCCCTTGCCTGTGGAAGCTGTAGCTTCTTCAGCTTAATAAGGGGCCGTCTATGGTTCTAAATAAAGGAGCCCAACCAGCCATATAATTTACGTAGGGCTAGCCTTGGCAGCATCAGCGGGAGCATTTTCATAGGATATAAGAGACGGGGCAGAACATTCATTTTAATTAATGCTATTCTCCCTAGCCAGGAAGTCGGAAGGTCTCTCCATCGCTGGAGGTCCTGCCTTATCCTTTCCATTAATTGTACAAAATTAGCCCTATACAGCTGATCAAATACTGGCGTGATAAAAATACCTAAATATAAGAAGCCCTCCAGGGACCAACGGAAGGGAAAAGGGGATCCGTCCATTAAGTGGGGTATCATAGCCAGACCACCCATTGGCATGGCTTCCGATTTTGAAAAATTAATTTTATAGCCTGAGAATGCACTAAATGTATTAATAACTTGAATTAGACGAGGCACTGACATTAAAGGATTACTGAGGAATAAGAGAACGTCATCTGCATAGAGGGTAATTTTGTGTTTACCTGTACCAATCCTCGGGGCCGTTATATTAGGATCAGTCCGGATGGCTTCTGCTAATGGTTCGATTATCAGTGTAAACAACAATGGTGAGAGAGGACATCCTTGACGGCAGCCCCTACCCACACTGAAGCCATCCGATCTTAACCCATTAGTAATAACAGCTGCTTTGGGGTCATTATACAATGTTGAAACCCATTTGGTAAACACCTGTCCAACGCCAAACCTTTCCAATGTGTAAAATAAATATGACCATTCAACCCTATCAAATGCCTTTTCCGCATCCAATGAAATTACTACTCCTGGTATCTTTCCCTGATGACAGGCTTGGATCATATTCAAGACCCTTCTGATATTATTGAATGATCTGCGGCCCTTAATAAATCCCGTCTGGTCCTCCTTTATAGTATATGGCAGTACCCTTTCTAGTCTTAGTGCTAACATTTTTGAGAGAATTTTAAAGTCTACATGTAGTAAGGATATTGGTCTGTAAGATGCACAATCTTCTGGGTCTTTTCCTTTTTTGAGGATAAGAGAAATATTTGCTTCTTTCAGCGTGGGCGGGAGACAGACCTGACTATGCGCAAAATTATACATATCCATAAGTGGGTCAACCAATATTCCTGTAAATTCTTTATAGAATTCAGCTTGAAAACCATCCGGGCCCGGTGCTTTTCCGCTCTGAAGTTGCCTAATTGCCTCAAGTATTTCTTGGACTGTTAAAGGGGTATTTAGGGCCGACACCTGTTCCGGAGTCAGGCCCGGGAAGGTCAAATTTTTAAAAAATGACTGCATCCTCCTAATCCTATCTTCACAATCCTGCGATCTATATAGTTCAGAATAAAATTCTTTAAAGGTCGCATTGATCTTTTTATGATCATGAGTCAGGGTACCTGTACTTTCCTTGATGGTCGGAATAGTTTGAGGGGCTTTCTTTTTCTTTGCAAGAAATGCTAAGTATCTACCCGGTTTGTCGCCATATTCATATAATCTTTGTTTCGCAAATAATATTTCCCTTTTAGCCGTTTGAGTAAGCGCGGTGTTTAAAGCTGTCCTAAGAGCTGTAATCCTCTGCAATTTTGTGATAGAAGGTCTATCAGCGTATGCTGTTTCGGCTGCTTTTAGGCGAGCTTCGAGCAGACGCTGTTGCTCTCCCTTCATTTTCCTCTGGGTCGCTGAATAGGAGATGATCAAACCTCGTGCATAAGCTTTGATGGTCTCCCACATCATTGACGGATTGCTAGCCGTACCAGTATTAATTTCTAAAAAAGTTTTAAGTTCTTGGGAGAAGTACTTTAAAAATTTGCTATCTTTTATCAGGAAGGGGTCCATACGCCAATGCCGAGCGGATGTCCCATTGTTCTTTACCTTAGTTTCCATGTATACAGCGGCATGGTCAGAGATTGCTATAGTACCTATTTTACAGGTTGCTATAGAATTTAGAAAAATCGATGGGGCAAAAAACATATCAATTCTTGTGTGACATTTATGTGGATTAGAGTAGAAAGAAAAATCTCTACCCTGTGGATGGAGACATCTCCATACATCTTCCAATCCTAATTCTTTATTCAGTCCGCCAGTTGTCTAGATCTGGGAGATACTCCAGCGGCACTCTTGGGAATCCTGTCTATTTCCGGATCCATGATACAATTAAAGTCTCCCCCTATAATTGTATGACGGGCACCAAAGGCCATCAGTTTTGAAAAAGCTTCCGTTATGAATTTAAAGGGGTGTGCCGGGGGGCAGTACACATTCAAGATCCCATATTCCTCTCCATTTATGAGGGCTTTAATCAAAATATATCGTCCAGATTCGTCTTTTATCTGATTTAGAATTTTCAAAGGGAAGTTCTTCCGGACAAGGATAACGACTCCCCTGCTTTTTGAATTAAAAGAGGAAAAAAAGGCCTGATCAAATCCGCCCTGTCGTAATTTTAAGTGTTCTTTATCAAACAGGTGTGTCTCCTGTAGGAGAGCTATATCAACTCTCTCCTTAAGATTTGATAATATTTTCTTCCTTTTAACTGGCGAATTACTCCCCCTGACATTCCAGGTGCACCACTTAACCGACTGTTCAGCCATAATCATCTGGACAGATCCGAGACCCCTCGGGAGGGGAAACCCTATCTAGAACATCCCGAGCATGGAGCATACAAGATTTACAAAAGTAAAGACTCTCTGATACACTCAAAACAATATAACAAAAAACTCTTTCCAAGTATAAAAGATATAAAACATTCCGAATTGGAGATTTTCTCCCTTGTTCCCAGGGAGCGTCACTTCCTCTCCCACAGTCCATCTTACCCTCTTCCAACCAGTGCCCCACCCTTGACCCAGGTGTTCCTCAATAAAATGAGGAGAATTCAAATATAATATAAAGCTAGAGTTAACAGTGAACACCCCACCCCCACCCACACCCACATCTAAATATATTTGGGAAGATTAATACCATATATAACTATAAGATTACAATCTCAACATGTAATACTTAAATATAATACCACAAAATAACAGGGGAAAGAAAAACAACCCCGCTCCTAAAAACAGAAGTAAAATAGAATAAGGTAACCACCTCTCCCCATCAACATTAACCAAATGCCCCAACATATATATATACATACACACATAGGGGGAAAGATAAGAAAAGATGAAGGGATGTAAACCAAAATAATGGGAAAGGCAGACCAGCGTCCACAATCTCTTACAGTTTATTTAAGAGAGTCCAAGAATTCCTTAGCCTTCTCCGGTGATCCGAAGTTATATATGGATCCTTCGTGGCTAAGGCGTAGCGTCGCTGGATATCGTAAGGAGTACTGAATATTTAAGTCCCTTAAACGCTTCTTCGCCTCATCGAATGCCTTCCTCTTTCGGACCAAAGCTGGGGAGAAGTCCTGGAACAGCATGATCCTGGATCCTTTGTGGGTCATAGCTTGGGGATCTTTTCCCAGATTTCTTGAGGCTTCCAGGAGCATCTGCCTCTCCCTATAGCTCTGCAGCTGGAACAGGACCGGGCGTGGGCGCTGTGTTGAGCCGGGCCCACGTACTGTGACCCAGTAGGCCCATTCTACCCTTACCCGGCCTGATCCATTATGCAGATTTAAAAGTTGTGGCAGCCAATGCTCTAAGAATGCTGTCAGCTGACCTCCTTCTTCCTGCTCGGGCAGGCCCAACAACCGAATATTTTTTCTACGACATCGATTTTCGAGGTCATCAATGTGGTTTTCTAGGTTCTGGACTCGATTCTCGAGAAAACGGATGTGGTCGGCTGCCGATTTTATCGCAGTCTCTGAGGCTGCGGCCTTCGACTCCACCTCTCTGACTCGGCACTCCAATTCCTGAATGTCTCTGCCCTGCTTCTGCAGCTCGGCTGATAGTGCTTCTCTGCTCTGCCGAGATTCATCGATAAAAGCATCAATCTTCGCCTCCCACCTGGCAAACATCTCCTCAAAGCTCATCTTCATTGGTAAATCTCCTGAAGTAGCTGAAGACACCTTTGTTGCAGCTGAAGAGGGAAGAGGGTGGGGGAGGAGTCTCTGCTTTCTTAGAGCCGCCTGTTCCCTTCCCTTCACTCATTTTCCAGCTAGTATTAGACTATTTAAATGTACTAATAGGTAACTATTTAAGGTTAACAACTATTATAAATGGTTTAGTGAGTGTGGTGGGGGTGGATAGTCCACTTTGCCCAAGTTTTGGGTAGAGCACTGTGGACTCAGTCTTGCTGGGTTGCCGCCATCTTGGATCCCCCCAGAAGAGATTTTGACGGGTATAGAACGTTTGAGTTATAAAGAAGGCCTGGGATTTTCTTCAGTAAAGCACAGGAGATTGAGAGATGACTTTATGGAAGTTTATAAAAATAATGAGTGGTATAGATCGGAAAAATATGCCGAACCTTAACTCTAAGACAGGGAATTTCAAGACTTGTAGGTACATTTTTAAGCTGAAAGGATAGAGATTTTAAAAATGACATGAGAGGCACATTTTTTGCACAAGGTCGTTTGCATGTGGAATAAACTTCCTGAGGAAGAGGTGGATGTGGCACAATTACTTAGTTTAAAAGGCACTTGGATATGGGCCAAGGCAGGTAGGACTCGTTTAGTTTGGGATTATCTTTGGAATTATGTAAGGACTCGTTGGACTGAAGAGTCTGTTTCTATGCTATATGACTCTATAAGTGGTGTGATTATTTCCTGAAATTCACTG
This sequence comes from Hemiscyllium ocellatum, assembly GCF_020745735.1. Lineage (NCBI taxonomy): Eukaryota > Metazoa > Chordata > Chondrichthyes > Orectolobiformes > Hemiscylliidae > Hemiscyllium > Hemiscyllium ocellatum. Next base: position 26,813,571 of record NC_083416.1, read on the forward strand.
TCCAGGTAACTCTGCCTCCCTGATGTGTCGCAATGTTTAAAGCTCAAACTGCAGCTCATCAACTCTGAGCTGGAATTCCTTAAGCAACCAACACTCACTACAGATATAAACTCTTCAGGGTTGTTTCCAAACACTTCTGATGTGGGATTATCACTAAATGTCTTACTCTAGGATAATCTAGTTTTAACATCATCTTCTCTTCTTAGCAGCCATGTTTCATGCATACATCTTTATCCAAGATTTTTGCAGAATTGCTCTAAACTGAGAACCAAACAAACTTTTTTTTCTCCTCAAACTATGGGTGTTACCATTAAACTTAAATCCAGAAATTTCAAATAGAAACTTTAATGAACAAATGTTTACATAGCTTAATAAAGTATGGCTACAGGAAGACCTACAAGTTAATTGTCACACTGTTCAGAAATAAAAACCTATATGTCACTAAATCAAAATTTAAAACTCAAACTTAATAAATGATATTAAAATTGTATACACAGCAACATTGCAATACACACTGCTCCCAATTCTATCAGACCATAGGTCTCCCTATGATAAAGTTTTGATTCATGGACTGCTCTCATATGTACTGCACAGAGGGGAGATATCCTTGCTGCAGAATAAGTTGTAGATTGACAGCAATTTTCTGAGGATCAAGATATTAACAAGGAGTATTCGAGACAACATGACAGAACAATACATCATTGAGCATGAAAAATCGAAGATAACCTCATTGAAACCTGCTTCAAGGAGAAATGAGCTGGGTTTGGATTTTCTGTAACTGTTTACATTGTCTTTTGATAATTGGGAAGCAGCCCCTGCCTAGTAAAAGGACATGTATTGGAATTACACTTGGTGGTGTTACAGTCCTTGACCATTTTCATTTCTAAAAGAAAATGGTGTTAGCGACCTAATTGTATGCATGACATTTTTGGGTATCTTTCAACTATTTAGACATCACATGACTTGCTGAATGTTTGGGAAAAAGCAGCAGTTTATGAGAATTAACATCATGGCTGTAAGGTACGTATTCTTAATAAGGTAAAAACAATGACTGCAGATGCTGGAAACCAGATTCTGGATTAATGGTGCTGGAAGAGTTCATGAAGGGCTTTTGCCCGAAACGTCGATTTCGCTGCACTTTGGATGCTGCCTGAACTGCTGTGCTCTTCCAGCACCACTAATCCAGAACGTCATTCTTAATGGTTGAATGAACACATCATATACAAGTGTTGTGCAATGGAGTGTCCCATGAAGGCCAGCAGGTGAGAGGTATCTTGAGGAATCTCCTTTTGACCTTTTCCATTATCAATAAGCCTTCACTCTTTCAGAGGGTGCATAACCTACTAACCTTTCCATGAATTGCCATTTTGCTGTGGTGGAGAGGTTTGAGTGTTCTATTGATCTTAAGAGTGATGCTGAGAGGAATTCTCCACTCCTGGCAGAGATTGGATTCAGGTAGAAGATACTTGTAATATCTGCTGCTGTTGTAGGAGATCTAGTTGTTGATGTCCCCTTGCCACTAGAACTGGATCTAGTTCCTGTCAAGGACTGTGTGTCTGCTGATGTGCAACCACAATCCATGTTAAAAATGTTCAGAATGTCTCAGACAGACAGACACACGCACACACGTCATGTGTGCCCATGCTGTAACTTTTCATGCTGTAGATGAGTGCATTGAAGACTTCAATCTATCTTGGATACCATATCCCTAAGATGAAAATAAAATAAACTTCCATGGGGACTTCAGTGTCAGGATTGGAGACTACTCGCAACTGTGGAAAGGATCCACAGGAAAGGAAAGAGATGGAAACTGCAGCTCCAAAACAATTTTCCTGCTCACCAAATGTACAGAATACAGCTGATCGGTATCAACGTACTGCTCTGCCAAAAAGACAGGTTCAGGATTTTCAGGAGACTTCTATGATCAAAGGACTGGCACATGATCAATTAAGTTTGATTCTGGCGAACGTCTGTCAGCAGACTTTCCAAAGCATTCATTCAAGTGGAGTGGAGGAATACTGGAAAGAGTTGGAGGCAGCCATTATTTGTGCTGCAAAGAAACCATTGGCTGCAAGACCACGAAACACCAAGACTGGTTTGATGAGAATGACCATATCATCCAAGTCCACATTTTGGGAAAGCAAATCTTATCAGGACTTATACACTTAATGGTAAGGTAAAAACAATGACTGCAGATGCTGGAAACCAAATTCTGGATCACTGGTGCTGGAAGAGCACAGCAGTTCAGGCAGCATCCAATGAACAGCGAAATCGACGTTTTGGGCAAAAGCCCTTCATCAGGAAATCCTAGGGAGTGTTGCTGAACAAAGAGACCTTGGAGTGCAGGTTCATAGCTCCTTGAAAGTGGAGTCGCAGGTAGATAGGATAGTGAAGAAGGCGTTTGGTATGTTTTCCTTTATTGGTCAGAGTATTGAGTACAGGAGTTGGGAGGTCATGTTGCGGCTGTACAGGACATTGGTCAGGCCACTGTTGGAATATTGCGTGCAATTCTGGTCTCCTTCCTATCGGAAAGATGTTGTGAAACTTGAAAGGGTTCAGAAAAGATTTACAAGATGTTGCCAGGGTTGGAGCATCTGAGCTACAGGGAGAGGCTGAACAGGCTGGGGCTGTTTTCCCTGGAGCGTTGGAGGCTGAGGGGTGACCTTATAGAGGTTTACAAAATTGAGGGGCATGGATAGGATAAATAGGCAAAGTCTTTTCCTTGGGGTCGGGGAGTCCAGAACTAGAGGGCGTAGGTTTAGGGTGAGAGGGGAAAGATATAAAAGAGACCTATGGGGCAACATTTTCATGCAGAGGGTGGTACGTGTCTGGAATGAGCTGCCAGAGGATGTGGTGGATGTTGGTACAATTGCCACATTTAAAAGGCATTTGGATGGGTATATGAATAGGAAGGGTTTGGAGGGCTGTGGGCTGGGTGCTGGCAGGTGGGACTAGATTGGGTTGGGATATCTGGTCGGCATGGACGGGTTGGACTGAAGGGTCTGTTTCCATGCTGTACATCTCTATGACTCCTCATTGACGAGGAGAGGAAAGTTCCTCACGCCTGGTAAAACAGCATCAGCCAGGCAAAGAGGAAGCTAAGGAAACTCTTTGCTGACAAGCTTGAAACCTGGGGCTACTTTAGTGCCATCAAACCAGTTTAGGGACCCAATAGCCTAGGCCTCAAATTAGTGCAGAGTAGGACTGAAACATTTTAAGATAGAAGAAACACCAGCCTTCATTGAACAATTGAAAAATTCCTCAGCCATGATGCAATTGTACTTGAGAGCATGTTCACAAAATCCCCATTCTCCCAATCAAAGATGGTCTTTTGTTTTATTCACTTGTGGAATATGGGCATTGCTGGCTGGGGCAGATTTAGTTGCCCTTTAGGTGTAGTGAGCTGCTGTCTTGAACTGCTGTAGTCTGTGTGCTGTAGGTAGATCTAAAACACCATTGGAGAGTGAATTCCAGGATTTTGACCCAGCGACACAGAAAGAAGGACACTACTTTTGATGATTGACATGGAGAGACCTTGAAAGAGGTGATGTTCCCATGTATCTATTGCCCTTGTCATTCAAAGTGAATGTGATTGTGGATTTGCAAGTTGCTGTCTTGGTGAATTTGTACAGGGCAACTTGTAGGTAGTACACAGGGCTGCTACAGAGAGTTGGTGGAGAGAGTGGAAGTTGTGGATGAGGTGTCAATCAAGCAGGCTATGTTGTCCTGGATTATGTTAAGCTTCTTGAATGTTGTTTGAGCTGTATCCATCTCGGCAAGTAGGGAGTATAACAATACACTCTCGACTTCTGCCTTGTGATGGTGGACAGGCTTTGGAGAGTCAGGAAATGAGTTACTCTCCACTATATTCCAAAGCTTCTGGTCTGCTTTTGTAGCCACTATTTATATAGTAAGTCCACTCAATTTTTGGTCAGTGGTAGCTCCCAAGATGTTGATAGTGAGGGTTCAGTTTTGATGCCATTGAATGTCAAGAGGCAGTGATTAGATTGTCTCTTGATATTTGTGTGGCAAGAATATTACTTGCCACTTTTAGCCTAGGTATTGCCCAGATCATGTTGCATTTGGACATGGACTACTTCAGTGCCTGAGGAATTGCAAATGTTGATGAACATTGTGCAGTCATTGGCAAACCTTCCCACTTGTAACATTGTGATGGAGGGAAGGTCAATTATGAAGTAGCTCAAGATGGTTGGCGCTTGGACATCTGTGAAGAACTCCTGCAAAGATGCCCTGGAGCTGAGATGACTGACCTCCAATAACCAGATGGCCTCCTTCTTTAGAGACCGCAATTTCTCTTCCCACGTGGTTAAAGATGCCCTCCAGCGCATCTCGTCCACATCCCGCAACTCCGCCCTCAGACCCCACCCCATCAACCGTAACAAGGACAGATCGCCCCGGTGCTCACCTTCCACCCTACCAACCTTCGCATAAACCAAATCATCCGCCGACATTTCCGCCACCTCCAAATAGACCCCACTACCAGCGATATATTTGCCCCCCCACCCCTTTCCGCCTTCCGCAAAGACCGTTCCCTCCGTGACGACCTGGTCAGGACCCCTACAACCCACCGTCCCATCCTGGCACTTTCCCCTGCCACCGCAGGAACTGTAAAACCTGCGCCCACACCTCCTCCCTCACCTCTATCGAAGGCCCTAAAGGAGCCTTCCACATCCATCAAAGTTTTACCTGCACATCCACTAATATCATTTATTGTATCCGTTGCTCCCGATGCGGTCTCCTCTACATTTGGGGAGACTGGGCGCCTCCTAGCAGAGCACTTTAGGGAACATCTCCAGGACACCTGCACCAATCAACCACACCGCCCCGTAGCCCAACATTTCAACTTCTCCTCCCACTCTGCCGAGGACATGGAGGTCCTGGGCCTCCTTCACTGCCGTTCCCTCACCACCAGACACCTGGAGGAAGAACACCTCAACTTCCGCCTCGGAACACTTCAACCCCAGGGCATCAATGTGGACTTCAACAGTTTCCTCATTTCCCCTTCCCCCACCTCACCCTAGTTCCAAACTTCCAGCTCAGCACTGTCCCCATGACTTGTCCGGACTTGTCCTACCTGCCTAACTCCTTTTCCACCTATCCACTCCACCCTCTCCTCCCTGATCTATCACCTTCATCCCCTCCCCCACTCATTTATTGTACTCTATGCTACTTTCTCCCCACTCCCACCCTCCTCTAGCTTATCTCTCCACGCTTCAGGCTCTCTGCCTTTATTCCTGATGAAGGGCTTTTGCCCCAAACGTCGATTTCGCTGCACTTTGGATGCTGCCTGAACTGCTGTGCTCTTCCAGCACCACTAATCCAGACTCCAGTAACCACAATCATTCTATGTGCCATATATCATGCAGCCATCAGAAAGTTTTCCCTCTGATTCCAAGTGACTCCAGTTTTGCTTGGGTTCCTTGAAGCTATACTTGGTCAAATATGGCTTTGATATCAAGGGCTGTTACACTCACATCACCTCTGGAATTCAGCTCTTTTGTTCATGTTTGAAACAAGATTGTCATGAGGTCAAGAGCTGAATGGCCCTGACAGAACACATGCCAGGTGCTAGTGGCAGGTTATTCTTCAGAGGGTGCTGCTTGATTAGCATTGTTCATGATCCTTCCATCATTTGACTGATGATTGAGAAGAGACTGATAGGTATGTCCTGTTCACAAATACTGCCTGAGCAATTGTGCGCATTGTTGGGTAGATGCCAGTGTTGGAACACCTTGGTTGTACTGAAACAACTTGACAAGGGGTATGTCAAGTTCTGAAGCATAAGTCATCAGTAATAATGCTGGAATGTTGTCAGGTCACATATTCTATGCAGTATCCAGTGCCACCAATTGTATTGATATCATGTAGATTGAATTAAATTGGCTGAAGACCAGCAATTATAATGCTGGGGACTTCGGAAGGAGGCTGAGGTACATCATCCACTTTGCATACCTGGCTGAAGCTTGTTGTGAATGCTTCAGCCTTATATTTGGCAGTGATGGGCTGGTCTTTCCTTCATTGAGGATGGGGATGTTTGTGGAGCCTATGCTTCCATTAAGTTGTTTTGATTGTGGGATTGTCTGCCTATCACTTGCTGTTTATGTGGTGTGATATGCAAGTAGTCCTCCTTTATAGTTTCACTGGGTTGACATCTCTTTGGCTGATGATTTTTCTATCCATTGTATGGGCCATACAGCGTCCTCGGGTAAGACAAAGGGTGGCGGGGTTTGCTTTTTAATCAACAACTTTTGGTGAATGGACGTTGCAACCATGGGCAGCCATTGTTCCCAAAACCTTGAATTCCTCACCATCAAATGCTACCCCTTCTACCTACCACAGGAATTTACCGCTGCTGTACTAACTGCTCTGTAATACTACCGCAAGCAAAGGTTGAGGAAGCTCTGGATGTGCTGTACTCCACTAATACCCTGGAGACTGAACACCCCGTGGCACTGTTTATTGTAACTGGTGGCTTCAATCAAGCCAATCTAAGGAAGGTGTTGCCCAAGTACTACCAGCACATTACCTGCCCCACTAGGGGCCCGAACATTTTAGACCACTGTGAAAGATGCCTATCGCTCCATCCCCCACCCTCATTTTGGGAACTCCAACCACAATGCCGTGTTTCTTCTCCCAGCTTACAGATCAAAGCTCAAGCAGGAGACTCCCTCGATATACAGGTCCAGTGCTGGTCGGAGGAGGCAGAGGATCAACTCCGGTGCTGTCTGGAATTGGCTGGTTGGGCCAAATAGTCTGCAGGTACCTTGGACAAATATACCACCGCCGTCATAGACTTTATCAGCAAGTGTGTAGCGGACTCTTTACCTTCCCAGCAGGAAACCATGGATGAATCAGGACATACAGAACCTGCTAAAAACCAGGAGTGAGGCCTTCAGATCAGGAGACCCTCTCAAATACAAGGAATCCAAGTATGACCTTCACAGAGCCATTAAGACAGTCAACAACCAATACCGATCCAAACTAGAGACCCAGACTGACACCTGCTGACTACAGCAAGGACAGTATGACATCACAGGTTCTAAAAAGGGACAGTACAAGATAGCAGATGATGATACATCCCTCCCAGATCATCTCAACGCCTTCTATGCTCGCTTTGAGCAGAATTTCAGAGGAGAGGAAACACCTATTCTGACAAGTCCTTACGGACCTATTCCAACAGTCACTGCACCAGAGATCAGATCAGTTTTCCTTCGTGTGAATCCAAGGAAAGCGATGGGACCAGACAGAGTTCCAGACCGTGCACTCAGAGCATGCGCAGATCAACTGGCAGAGGTCTTCTTGGACATCAGATTTTGGATTAGTGGTGCTGGAAAAGCACAGCAGTTCAGGTAGCATCCGAGGAGCAGTAAAATCAACGTTTCGGGCAAAAGCCCTTCATCAGGAATATAGGCAGAGTGCCTGACGGGTAGAGAGACGAATGAGAGGAGGGTGGGGGTGGGGAGAAAGTAGCATAGAGTAGGACCTTCCCCTGTTACCGCAGGAATTGCAAAACATGTGCCCACACCTCCATCCAAGGCCCTAAAGGAGCCTTCCACATCCATCAAAGTTTTACCTGCACATCCACCAATATCATTTATTATATTCGTTACACCCGATGCAATCTCCTGTACACTGGGAAGACTGGATGCCTCCGAGCAGAGCGCTTTGGGGAACATCTCTGGGACACCCGCACCAATCAGCCATACCGCCCTGTGGCCCAACATTTCAACTCCCCCTCCCACTCTGCCGAGGACATGGAGGTCCTGGGCCTCCTTCACCGCCACTCCCTCACCACCCGCTGCCTGGAGGAAGAACGCCTCATCTTCCGCCTTGGAACACTTCAACCCCAGGGCATCAATGTGGACTTCAACAGTTTCCTCATTTCCCCTTCCCCCACCTCACCCCAGTTCCAAACTTCCAGCTCAGCACTGTCCCCATAACCTGTCCTATCTGCCTGTCTTCTTTTCCACCTATCCACTCCACCCTCCTTCCTGACCTATCACCTTCATCCCTTCCCCCACTCTATGTACTCTATGCTGCTTTCTCCCCAGCCCCACCCTCCTCTCATTTATCTCTCCACCCGTCAGGCACTCTACCTGTATTCCTGATGAAGGGCTTTTGCCTGAAACGTTGATTTTACTGCTCCTCTGATGCTACCTGAACTGCTGTGCTTTCCCAGCACCACTAATCCAGAATCTGGTTTCCGGCCTCTGCAGTCATTGTTTTTACCTTCTTGGACACCTTCAACCTCTCCCTACAGCAGGCCACTGTACCTGCCTGTTTCAAGAGGGTCAACATCATCCCTCTGCATAAGAAGACTCTTGCAGCATGCCTCATTGACTACTGCCCAATGGCCCTAACTTTGGTCATGAAGTGCTTTGAAAGGCTGGTCATGGCATTAATCAACTCCAGCCTCCTCACTACTCTTGACCCACTACAATTTTTCTCTCGGACCAACAGATCACCGTCAGATGCCATATCACTTGCCCTTCATTCTTCCCTCGAACATCTTGACATCAAGAACAGCTATGTAAGAATCCTATTCATTGACAACGGTTCAGTCTTCGATATTACTATCCCATTGGGACTGATCACTAAACTTAGTGATCTCGGACTAAGCCTCACTGTCTGCAACTAGATCCTCAGTTTCCTGACCCACCGGCCACAATTGGTGAAGACTGGGGACAATATTTGATCCTCACTAACACTCAACACTGGAACCCCCCAGGGATGTGTATGTACTCACTGTATACTCATGACTCATCAAATACCAGACTAATGCCATTTACTAGTTCACTGATGACACCATCATAGTCAGTTGAATCTCAGATGATGATGAAACACACTACAGGTGAAAGATGTGGAAAAATGGTGCACTGAAAACAACCTAGCTCTCGATGCCAGCAAAACCAAGGAACTCATTGACTCTCGACAGGATGTTACTCATGCCCCACCTTCACACCAACAGCACAGAGCTGGAACGACTGGTGAGTGTCAATTTGCTGGGAGTGGTCATCCACAACAAGCTTTCTTGGAGTCTTCATGTGGGCGCATTGGTTAGAGAGAAAATTTGGCAAGATGGCGAATACCCTTGCCAACTTTTATAGGTGTGCCATCAAAAGCATTGTCTGGATGTACCACTACCTGGTATGGAAACTGTACAATTCAAGATCGGAGACAGTTACAGAGACTGGTGAACTCTGCCTGGACAATCACAAAGGCCAACCTCCCATGTATAGGATCCATCTACCAGGCCCGCTGTCAAGGAAAGGCTACCAGCATACTAAAAGATCCATCCCACCCTGGCAATGTTTTTCTACAGCCTCTACCATCAGGGAGAAGGTACAGAAGCCTGAACACATGCACAAGCTGGTTTTGTAACAGTTTTTACCCTACAGTTATTAGAATACTGAATGGACTTACAAACTCGTAGCATTCGCCTGTACCTGTGTTTTTGTTTTACCGCTGTTTATGTAATATTCACTTATTTATGCTATTTAACTATGTGATCTGCCTGTATTGCTCACAAGACAAAGCTTTTCACTGCCTCGTTATATGTGACAATAAATTCAATTCAGTTGTTGGCTATGTGCACTGCTGCTACTGGCATGTCCTTGTGCACTCTTCATTGAAATGGGGTTTATCCTGTAACTTGCATCGAGAGGGATATGTCAGATTGGAAAGTTGCAGATTGTGTTGGATTGTGATTCTACTGCTGCTGATGGCCCACAGTATGGATGCCCAGCCTTGATTACTAGATTTGTTTGAAGTCTATCCATTTAGCATGATGATAGTTCCACACAACACAGTGTAAGATGTGATAACAGGAATTTAATAAGGACTTCAGCCACTTTCTCCCTGACTCTGAATAAATCCTTATGGACAATCAGTGTGATGTTTGACCAAACCATAGAACTACGGGCACAATTTTCACTGCTTGTCAACTCCAAGAGAAATTCCAGGTTCAGCATCAACTACTTGATGTATCCTTCACTGATCTGACTCAATCAATAAGGAAATGCTTTGGAAGACCCTGTCAAAAACTGGCTGTTCAGAGAAATGCATCAACATCCTCAATCTCTTCCATGACAAGATGTCATCAATAGAAGTTTCGTAGAAACTTTTTGAGGTCAAGATTGGAGTCAAGCAGGCATTTGTTATCCCCTTTTGCCTTTAATCCATCTTCATTGACACCATCCAACATCTTATCAGCGCCATTGGTGGATATTATAGATGGATGAAAAAGTTCAACCCATAGCCGATTGAAATACATCAAGAAAATGTCACTGATCTCGCTCATAGAACTCCAGTATGCAAATGACAATGCCACCTTTTCTCTCACAGAACAGAATCTTCAAGCATCGCTTAATACCTTCACAAAAGCAGACTATCGAATTGGTCTCAACCTCAACCTTAAGGAGACTCGAGTCCTTTACCAATTTGTTTTATGGCATGATTTAGTTTATCCTTTCATTAAAATAAATGGAGAAATCCTGCTAAATGTGAACCACTTCCCTGTGAAGCTACCTCTCATCTAAGGGTGACATTGACATGGAAATCCAACACCACATCCAATCCTCAAAGGTCCCTTTCCTGAGGATAAAAGTTCTCTGGTCGTGACATCCATGCTCCTACGGAGATCCTTGTGTTCAAGGTAGTCATCTTTTCAACACTTCTATATGGCTCAGAAACTTGGACTACATATAGACACCACCTCAAGGCCATGGAGAAGTACCATTAACTCTGTTTGGGACAGATTCTTTCCATCAGTGGGGAGGACAGATATATCTTCAGTGTTTTTGAAGGAGCCAGCAGCACCATATTGAGGCCATGATGATTGAAAACCAACTGCATTTGACCAGCTACATGCCTGACTTAAGTCTGCCAAAACAAATCTTTTGTGGCCACCTCAACAAAGGCAGTCAAGTGAGATGAGAACAAAGGAAGTACTTCAAACATTCCCTGAAGGTTTACTTCAAGAAATGCAACATAGACGTCAATGCCAGGGAGATTCTCACTCAGAAGAAACCTACTTAGAGAAAGCTCCTGTCTGATGGGGACACATTTCTTCAAGAACCCTTGTGAGCAACATAAGGTCAGGAAAAGGATCCTGAGAAGGGAAACCCAGCAATCTTGAGTCCAAGGACCAATAGACACCTGCCAACTATGCTGGCATGTCACTTCTCCCAGCATAAGAGAAGAAATGGGAATTAGTTGTGTAGGAGGGATTTAAGCTAGTATAAATTAAAAATGTGTTTACTATAATGTTAATATGAGAGCAGTGTAGCAGAGCAAAAGGACACTTACCAGGTTCATTTGCCATTGACGTTTCCCCATACTGCTTTGAAGTTGAAGGTATGTACTGTACCTTGGAGAGAGAATGCTATTCTGAACTTAGAGATTACAAACACCTGTGTATATGAATAGATGGCAGTGCCAGAGTGTACTGGAAAATAGAAAATATGTAACATTTAGCGGTGAAATGGATACCTGACTTTTGGTTGTTGTTTTAACAACAATTCGAATTTAAATTATGCCCCAGGATGCTAAAACCCATTCGAGTTTGGTTCAATGTTTGCAAAATAAATACAATGAGACAATCCGATGTTGAGGGGTTATAAAATGCAGACATTTTGAAAATGGTCAGGGAACAACTGCCTTTGAGACAGGAACACATGGAGAGCTAACATCTTGCTCTCCAATAAATTAGTAAGCACTCTCTATCAAGGATGTTTTTTCATATGAAACATACTTGCAGTAAAAATAAAGAAGACGACCCAAAGAGCCTTCAGCCAGAAGAAGAAAGGCACAGAAGATGACAGCAGCCATATGATTTTGAAATTAAGTTGATGTAATTTTATTAAGTGTTTTATTGGAACAGCGTATTGTTTTAGAGTTGGAGGCAGATAATCAGCAGTTGAGAGAAGGGGGGCTTAGAATTGTGAATAGTTGTCTGATGTTCACATTTAGAGTTAAAAAATAAATTGATGTTATTTTCTTTACATAGTGGAATCTGAGAGTTCTTTGTCACTCATACGAGGCGAGCTTTTCTGGATGTTTAGTTTATTTAATAGAGGGGTTTATCTCCATGTAATAACAATACCAACAAGAGGGATCAGACTCTTAGAGTTATAGAGATGTACAGCATGGAAACAGACCATTCGGTCTAACTCATCCACGCCGACCACATATCCTAACCTAATCTAGTTCCATTTTTCAGCGTTTGGCCCATATGCCTCTAACACCTTTGTATTCATATACCCATCCAGATGCGTTTTAAATGTTGTAATTGTACCAGTCTCAACCACTTCCTCTGGCAGCTCTTTCCATACATGCATCACCCTCTGTGAAAAAGTTGCCCCTTAGGTCCCTTTTAAATTTTTCCCCTCTCACCCTAAACCTATGCTGTCTAGTTCTGGACTCCTCCCCCACCCCAGGGAAAAGGCTTTGTCTATTTACTCTGTTCATACCCCATATGATTTTATAAACCTTTATAAGGTTACCCTCAGCTTCTGACATTCCAGGGAAAACAGGCCCAGCCTATTCAGCCTCTCCCTATAGCTCAAATCCTCCAACTGTGGCAATACCTTGGAATTTTTTTCTGAACCGTCTCTGGTCAAGTCGAGTAATTTCTTCTGTAAAGGTGTGAGGAACCTAATGTCTGCAATTTTTGACTGGTCGATCCAGTTAAGTAATTTTTCTTGCAATGAGACAAAATTAGGGAGTCCTTAAGGTGGAAGTAGATGGAAGAACAGTTAATGTTAATGCAGGAACATTAAAGGTAGTGAGGTGTCCCCAGTGGGTGAATAGGAAGAGCAGGGGGCAGGAAATGTTCGTTGTTTAGGAGAATGATGTGGCTGAGAACTGTTGAGTAAACATGAAAGGACCTGTGTGGCTCCCCCTCTGGTTGGTGCCTTTTGGCATCACTCTGTCTCCTTTGTGAGAATGGAACAGCTAGAGTGAGCTCCAGATTCTTTGTACCCCTGATATTATGTCATGAGCAATGATGGCTAGGATGACGGAGTGCAGTTCTGTGCACATATTCAGCAGATCCTGAAGTTGCTAAACCTGTGTCCCTATGGCAACTGCCAACCTCTGGAGGTGGCCAGATTAGCACATATTTGAGACAAGTGGTTCTCCACAGCATAGCTACAGTCCTGCAGTCTCTCGACTATGAAGGCCATTGTCTCCCACATACCTTACTACTGCATCTTTCCCTCCTAGTACGTTTTGGCAATATCCTTGATTGTCTCCTTGATTGGATCATTTTTCCTGGGGCTAAGCAGGCGGCTCATCTTTGACAGACCTCTGAGTCCCAGTGGGCTGGAGTGTTACTTCCTTAACCTGCTATAAAACTGTTAGTGATGTGATCATTAGATTGTGCTCCCAAGCATTCTATATCTGATGTTCTCATCTTGGTATCTTTCAGAGCTGGTTGGGGATGCAGGAGCAGCCTTTTGCTGATTGTTCCTCTGAAACCTTGGTACTCTCTGTAAGGGCCAGGAGCCTCTTCTTTTAGGTGGAAGGACCCTAATATCAGGTACCTTTCATCCATCCGGCTCTTTCTTATGAGCTGTTTTCTTTTGTAATGTGTGAAAGAGAGGGATTGGATGCGGTGAAAATGTGTGGCATAGCTGATGGTGGTGGAATGTGCAAATTGTTGTGAGGTCTCCTGGACAAGTGAGGAAGTAGCATGAAGGCCATGCTGGGTTGGTAGTGTGGGGATTTGGGAGAATGAGAATGAATGACAGTGTGAGTCTTGGTAGGAGCTGCGTACAGTAGCAGTTACAGAGAGTGTGTAGTAACAAAATGAAGAATGTGGCACTCGCCCTGCAGAAAAAGGAGGTAAATGACATTCCTCATCCAGTGCTGGCCATTCCTCCAGACCTTGGAAACAGCACTGATCCGAGTGGTGATTGTGCACCAGGCTGTCAGGCATTGGAAACATAGCCTCCTTTGCCGGTCCTCCTAGAGAAGGTCAACCCCCCTCTGGATTGCCTAATTCACCAGGACTTCCATGTGTATGTTGGATATTCGCAACATTGTCTGTCATCGAGCAGGGCAGCTTTGGCATGTCAGTGTTCATCCAGAGGCATGACAGCTTTTTAAAGATGGTGCTGGGGATGCTTGTCTTTAGGGGAATATCCAGTGATGGCAAGCTCTTCAGGGAATAATAGGCTGTGGAATTGAAGTAGATTTGGCAAGAGGGGTCCTACACAATAGTGTAAGTAGTTCATGAGGTGAGTTTGGTAAAATAAGTGAAAAACTTGTTAGCCTCCCAGAGCAAACACCAAACCCCACCCCACTGCACTGTGAAACTTGGCAAAACTGAAACTTTGCCCAAAAGTGTAGAGTTCAGCCCCTTTATCTGTTCATTGTCTCCTACAGATAGTCAGACTTTTATGTCACCGCTTCCTCATGTAGTATCACATTTTCAATGTCAAGGTCATGTCTTCCAGTCGAGTAAGCGAGATTAAATGGCACTTATGCAAGTGACACACCGATATATAAGCTTTCTGTCTGATATTGTGCATCCTGTTCTTCAAGGAGGAAAGAGGGTGAGCAGCTCTTTTTAAATGAGATGTCATATTTATGCTACCAACTCCTCTGTTGCACTAGGGGATCCCTAGTTGGGTTACAGGTCACTGCTTTCCTGGGCATAGAATTCTTCCATGTATCAGAGCACCAGGGGCTACACTCTGGAACTCGTTGCCCATGTCCCTGTGGCAAACCTGTATCCACTTAGCCAGCTCACTCTGCAACTATTTAACAACTGTTAGGCCTTAATTGTTTTGATGCAGTACTTGCTTCCACCCTCTGCCATCAGAAAGTTCATCTCAAAGATAAGTAGAAGCACTGAAAACAATGTGTATTGCTGGCGCAGCAATAGTTGCCAATGCAGTTATTCAAATGAAGTTCAGTCTGAGATATTGCCAAGGCCAGGGTGAGAGACCCTGGAATCAGCAGGCTAGGGGGCACTTGTTGACAAGTTAAAGGAGGGCAAAATACAGAATGCAAAGCTTCCAATTTGGGGAGCTCTCCAGTACATACAGGGTGTCTTATCAAGAAACATCTGTCCGAGTGCATCTAAAATATTGGCAAATTTTGCAAGAGTGGCCTGGAGATCTGGATGGAGACCTTCACCATTGATAAAATCCCAATGTTGAGAAGGAGATCCTAAAATGACCATTAAATGGCCACGATACCTCCACTGCTGCAGGTAAAATGCAGAGAGGTGAGTGTGACTCTGCTGGCATGTTATGCAAATTTGCACCTAATATTGCCTGCCATCCACCCCTCACAAATGCCAGCATTTGTCCTCTGATTGTTCAGCTGGTGGATACAGATCAGGCAGTCTGTCATTTGGGTGTCTTCCTGCACTCACCTTGCAAGAATGAAGAAGGTGATTCGATCTCTTGACGATACTCATAACGGTGACTGCTTACTTCCTCTGCTGTACTTGATCTGGCCAACCTTCTCCTCCCATCCCCTGAGAACAAGTTACTTTGTTTATTTTGCATCATCCTAAAATTGGCATGCTGAACCTTGGAGTTGGCCTGTCATGAATGTGTGGCTCTATCTTTCTTGTTCCTTTCTTTCTACAGTAGCATTGAAATATGGTTGCCCTCACACCTTTAAGTTTTTAGCCTATTGGCCTGCCATCCTGAAATGACTACCAAGCCTGCTTACCAGTCAGCTAATGTCAATCTCCAGGGAAAACTCACACTGCACAACTACTTTCTTCTTGGAGTGAGGTTGGGATCCAGAAATAGTGTTGATGGCAGAGTTTCAATTTTAAGAATAAAGTCCAAAGTTTCAAGTCAATGGTTTCATTAGGATCATCAAAAGCCATCAGTTATGCCTGCGCTAACTCTTACAAACATGGTGTTAGTGTCTGCAATACACACATGTATACTATTTTTATAAAGTAAGAGTCATTGTATTGGCACCACAAAAAACTGGCACCACAAAGAACAGTTTTGCTATTGATGATTTGAAGTGTTTATTTCCAAGGATATTTTCTACTATATCGCACAATATTTGTTGTACAAGTACTTCATTATATATCTAGTTTCTGGGTGTCAGCAAAGTGCTCAGTTTTAGCAGGCATAATGACCTGTTGTGATCTTGGTTTCACCTACCATTTGCAATTGGCATTTTATAGCTGTAATCGCCTAATATAAGTGAGTGGCAGGAACCTTCCTCCTTTCTAGCCATGTTATCAATTGGGAACAAAATTTTGAGTAATTTTCCAAAGGTAAAATGAAATTAGAATTCTTTGTGGGAACAGTGTTATATATTGACCCTGTAACAATCCGCTTTCACTGGCTTATACCAGGTTTGTTTTTGCTTCCCATGCCTTCAGGGAGGACCTCCAGTCTTTTGTAACATATACTTTTCAAATTTGTTTTGTAACTAACATCTTCTAATCTTGCAGATTAAACCTCTTTTTCTTCTTTCAGATGCAAATTAAAATATTACAAAATTTGAATTATTTGTCGCATTTTTTTCCATATAGTTTTGCAAGAACCGTGAGGCTTTTAGAGTCATTTACAAAATGCTTCAAGAAAATGAAAACCTCCGGTCCCGATTGCTGGCCAACAGTCAAAAAAGCACTTTAGGTTTGTATCAAAATATTTCAGCATTTTATTTACTTGAGAAGATACCTAGTTCTGAGCAAGGGTCATTGGACTCGTTAACTCTGCTTTCTCTTCACAGAAACAAAGATAGAAATTACTGGAAAAGCTCACCAGGTCTGGCAGGATCTGCGGTGAGAAATCAAAGTTAATGTTTCTGGTCGAGTGACCCTTCCTCAGAATGAGTTCTGAGCAAGGGTCATTGTTCTGAAAACTTTAACTCTGATTTCTCGCTGCAGATGCTACCAGACCTGCTGAGCTTTTCCAGCAACTTCTGTTTTCGTTTCTAATTTACAGCTTACACAGTTCTTTCAGTTCTCTCCTCAAATGTTGCCAAACCTACTAAGTTTTTCCAATATTTCCTGTTTTTGTTTCAGATCTTCAGCAATCACTATACGTTGCTTTATTTAAGATACTTTGTAACTAGTTTTGGATTTAAGAATGGCATGTGCCTGTTTATAGCACAATTATGAGTAGCATAATAATGAGGATTAATTTTAACCTAAGACATTATTTGGGAGACTTCTCGCAACAAATGATTTTAATTTCCCTTAATATTGCTCTTCATTAAATGCAGCAGAAAGTAAAATCAAGGAAGGTGTAAAACCAGTTTCCCTTCAATCTTGTAAATTCCTGACTAACATGTTTAAATGGAGTTGTCAGTATGTTAAGATGCTGGCATTCCTCTACTAACAAATGCAATCCTCTCCAAATGTATTTATTGAAGAGATCTTAGAAAGAATGAAACAGTCAATCATGCTGTGCCTAATTATATATTTTTTAGAAGCCATAAAGATTATCATTCATAATATTAATTAATATAATACAAACAAAGAAATTCATGAGAGATGACTGAAAATTAAACTAGTTTGTAATCCAGATAATAAAATTCAAAAATTCCAACTTGGCAGGTTGTGCAATGTAATATTTGTCATTTCTTAATGAGCCACTATTTATTGTATTGATTTGCATATGTCTATAAAAAAACTGATATATTGTTTTGTCAGATTTGGGAAGAAAATATCAATTAAGTTTTAAGATATTCTGCCCTGTTAGATAGTATTGCTTTATCATTGGTCAGTATTGCAAATAAAATGTCAACTTGTACATATTTTAACCTTTTATTCTGTTGCTGTCCTTCCACAAGACACAAGGCAAGGACAGCAATGTGAAGTCTATGTATTTTTGAGAATACATTAGGTACTACTTGCTAACCAAAGATGTGCACTGATGCAGCTGCGAAACATCAGCTTAATTTATAGATCCTAGCTTTTAGATGTATCTCTTGTATTTTATTTTCTATAACTATAAATTATGTTCTGAAATCAACTTTGGGTATAGCAAAAAATATTGGTTTACTTTTCAGGTTGTTAATTTAGAGTACTGTTTATTGGTTACCTACATTTTTTTTGTCCCCAGGGTCTTTGATACTGGAGTGTGTAAATGGGACTGAGTTTTTTTTGTGTGCTAAAAGGCCTGAAGTTCTTGTGTACCAGTGGGCTATGGTACCCGTATTTGCTAATCTGCATTCAAGTGTTAGCATGCTATGAAGGTCACAGTTGAAGAACTATCTTCTATGTCCCTTGTCTGTGAGAAGGACATGCATAAGGGAAGGAATCCATTTTTAAATTAACCTTGTTGTGATCAACTAAAGGGGTAGATGAATAATGAAGAGAAACTAGTTCATTCGTTTTCATTTGGGAACTTAATGATTTGGGATATCCTGTCTTGAACTATCACAAATTGGGGAACCTAGGATTTGGGCTTAACAGTGTCTAAACCTGCTTTTAATATATATGTCTGTGTAAGGAAGGGGTGCTTTTTGTTGTGTTTCCATTTTGAAGTGTGCAAATAAAAATGATCTTTGCTGAATTTAATCTTATCTTAAATCCTGCTTCTCAGATGTTGTAAACCTCAGCACTAAACAAATATCTCATTCAAGACAACTGAGGTGTGAAAAAAAGGGGTAAATTATCCTAGTAGCTATATCTCTCATCCTTAACAACCCTCAGTAGGACCTAATTCCTCTCAAGGATAGTTGTAGGAGCCTCCCACAAATATTGTTATATGTGAAAGGAACTATGAAGACATGTGACCTGAATTAGTCAAGGGGCAAGGTAAGAATGTTACATGTTATCACAAAAGTGAAGTCAACATGTCTGAGTATCACATGACATGTGCATCATTAACTTGTGTGCCACCAGAAAAGTGAAGGGTCTCTGTCTGTTTATGTACAATGACCAATAGCATTGAAATTCCACTGATTTCTAGCATCTCATCTTCACACAAAAATAATGAGATTCTTGGAGGAGCATATTTTTGTTGAGCAGCAGGAAGAGTGGGACCAACAACCAGGCGGTTGTTGGGAAGATAATTCACTGCTTTAAGAACTTAGCTTGAGCGTCGGGGCCCTCCATTTCTGTTTCAGCAGCAGGAAGAGCAGGAACGACGACCAGGGGACTGACTGGGTGGTAAATCACTGCTTTAAAAACTTACCTCATGAACAGGTGGAGTGCATGCTGAGCTGGAGCAGACACTGGACTGCTGAGTAAGTGAAGTAATATATTTGGGTGATTGCGTTACCTGAAACACTACTTAAGTAGTGTCTCCCATCCATCCATCTCCTCCTCCTCTAACCAAAAAAAAGAGTTCTGTGCACTGGATTGGTAAGGTAACTAGTTTTTTTTATTCTTTATTTTTCAGGAGTCTCTTTTGTAATTTAGACTAGTTGGAACAGAGGTTAGGGCAGGTTGGATGTTCGTCCTGCAGAATGTAGGAGGTAAGCGTCAATGTAATGCTGTTCAGGAGGGGGATGGGAACCTAAATTGTAGTTCCAGTGTTGAGCCAGTTGATAGTAGTGAGGTCAGAAATAAGGTTGCAAGAGTGCACCAGCAAGCAGAGAGGTTGTTTGAAGTGTGTCTACTTCAATGCGAGGAGCATCTGGAATAAGATGGGTGAACTTGCAGCATGGGTTGGGACCTGGGACTTCGATGTTGTGGCCATTTAGGAAACATGGATAGAGCAGGGACTGGAATGGTTGTTGGAGGTTCTGGCATTTAGATATTTCAGTAAGAACAGAGAAGATGGTAAAAGAAGGGGAGATGTGGCACTGTTGGCCAAGGACAGTATTACAGTGGCAGAAAGGACATTTGAGGACTCATCTGCTGAGGTTAGAAACAGGAAAGGACAGGTCACCTGGGGGTTTTCTATAGGCTTCTGAAAAATTCTAGAGATTAGAGGAAAGGATAACAAAGATGATTCTGGATATGAACAAGAGTAGCAGGGTAGTTGGTATAGGGGCTTTAACTTTCCAAATATTGACTAGAAGTACTATAATTTGAGTACTTTAGATGGGTCAGCTTTTGGTCCAATGTGTGCAGGAGGGTTTCCTGACTCAGTATGTAGACAGTCCAACGAGGGACAAGGCCACATTGGATTTGGTACTGGGTAATAAACCTGGCCAGGTGTTAGATTTGGAGGTAGGTGAGCACTTTGGTAATTAGATTAGATTCCCTACAGTGTGGAAACAGGCCCTTTGGCCCAACAACTCCACACCGACCCTCCGAAGAGCAACCCACCCAGACCCATTCCCCTAACTAATGCACCTAACACTACGGGCAATTTAGCATGGCCAATTCAACTAACCTGCACATCTTTGGACTGTGGGAGGAAACCCCACGTAGCCACTGGGATAATGTGCAAACTCCACATAGGCAGTTGCCCGAGATGGGAATTGAACCTGGTTCCCTGGCGCTGTGAGTCAGCAGTGCTAACCACAGAGCCACCGTGCCGCCCCTCATAGTGACCACAATTTGGTTTCGTTTACTTTAACAATGGAAAGGGATAGGTAAATACCACAGGGCAAGAGTTATATGAAAGGCAATTACGATACAATTAGGCAAGATTTAGATTGCATAGGATGGGGGTGGAAACTGCAGGGGATAGGTACAATTGAAATCTGGAGCTTATTCAAGGAAGCTACTGCGTGTCTTTGATAAGTGTGTACCTGTCAGGTAGGGAAGAAGTGGTTGAGTGAGGGAACCAAGGTTTGCTCAAGAAGTTGCATCTCTTGTCAAGAGGAAGAAGGCAGCTTATGCTAGGGTGCGATGTGAAGGCTTAGTTAGGCACTTGAGAATTACAGGTTAGCCAAGAAAGACCTAAAAAGAGAGCTAAGAAGAGCCAGGAGGGAACAGGAGAAGTCATTGTAGGACAGGATCAAGGAACTCCCTAAAGCTTTCTATAACTTTCAGGAATAAAAGAACGACGAGACTAAGATTTGGGCCAATCAAGGACAGTAGTGGGTAGTTGTACGTGCAGTCCGAGGAGGTAGGAGAAGAGCTACAGGAATATTTTTCCTCAGTTATTTGCACTGGAAAAAGACAATGTTGTCGAGGAGAATACCGCGATTGAAGCTACTAGACTAGTTGGGATTGAGGTTCATAAGGAAGAGATGTTAGCAATTCTGGAAGGTGTGAAAATAGATAAGTCCCCTAAGCCAGATGGATTTTATCCTCTAATTCTCTGGGAAGCCAAGGAGGAGATTGTCCTGGGAAGCCAGGGAGGAGCTTTTGGCTTTGATCTTCATGTTGTCCTTTTTTACAGGGATAGTGCCAGAAGATTGGAGGATGGCAAATGTTGTCCCCTTGTTCAAGAAGGGGAGTCGAGAAAACCCTGGTAATTATAAACCAGTGAGCCTTATTTCGGTTGGGGGTAAAGTGTTGGAAAAGGTTACAAGAGATAGGATTTATAATCATCTAGAAAGGTATAAGATGATTAGGGATAATCAACACTGTTTTGTGAAGGGTAGGTCATGCCTCATAAACCTTATTGAGTTTTTTGAGAAGGGGAACCAAAGAGGTGGATGAAGGTAAAGTGGTTGATGTGGCATATATGGATTTCAGTAAGGTGTTTGATAAGCTTCCCCATGGTAGATTATTGCACAAAATGCGGAGGCATGGGATTGACGGTGATTTAATGGTTTGGATCAGAAATTGGCTAGTTGAAAGAAGACAGAGGGTGGTGGTTGATGGGAAGTGTTCATCCTGGAGTTCAGTTACGAGTGATAAACTGCAAAGATTTGTTTTGGGGCCACTGTCATATGTCAGTTTTACGAATTACTTGGATGAGGGTGTAGAAGGATGGGTTAGTAAATTTGCAGATGACACTTAAGTTGGTGGAATTGTGGATAGTGCCGAAGGATATTGCAGGTTACAGAGGGACATAGGAAAGCTGCAGAGCTGGGCTGAGAGGTGGCAAATGGCGTTTAATGCAGAAAGGTGTGAGATGATTCACTTTGGAAGGAGCAACAGGAATAACAAGTACTGGATACTAATGGTGAGATTCTTGGTAGTGTGGATGAGCAGAGAGATCTCTGTGTCCATGTACATAGATCTCTGAAAGTTGTCAGGTTGATAGGGTCGTTAAGAAGGCATACGGTGTGTTGACTTTTATTGGTAGAGAGTTTACGTTTCTGATCCATGAGGTCATGTTGCAGCTATACAAAACTCTGGTAAGGCTGCACTTGGAGCATTGCATACAGTTCTGGTCACCACATTATAGGAAGAATGTGGAAGCTTTGGAAAGAGTTCAGAGAAGATTTACTAGAATGTTGCTTGGTATGGAGGGAAGGTCTTATGAGGAAAGGCTGAGTGACTTGAGGCTGTTTTTGTTCGAGAGAAGAAGATGGAGAGGTGACTTAATTGAGACATATAAGATAATCAGAGGGTTAGATAGGGTGGACAGTGAGAGCCTTTTTCCTCAGATGGTGATGGCTAGTATGACGAGATATAGCTTTAAATTGAGGGATGATAGATATAGGACAGATATCAAAAGTCATTTCTTTACTGGGAGAGTGGTAGTGGCATGGAACACCCTGCCTGCAACGGCAGGAGACCCGCCAACGTTAGGGGCATTTAAATGGTCATTAGATAAACATACGGATGACAATGCAATAGAGTAGGTTAGATGGACTTTAGATTGGTTTCAAAGGTTGGCGCAACATCGTGGGCCGAAGGGCCTGTACTGCACTGTAATGTACTATGTTTAGACAAAGCACTGGGAAAATTGATGTGGGAAAAGAAAGCACACTGAAAGTTTAAAAAAAGCTGCAAAAGAATGCACAACCTGGTCAGGAGTTGGTTGCGAAGCAAGTGTCAGATCTCTGTGCCAGCAAGTCAGACTTTGATGTTGAGAGATGAGGAGCCATGTAATTCAAATGGAAGTATTGCCAGAAAAAGGTGATACGTGGAATTTGTGATGTGAAGAGCAATGTTCCATTATATGAAGTGCATTGGGAGAGTCTGGTGAAGTGGTGGGAGGAGTACTAAGAAAAATCCTCCGTTCTGCAAATGCACTTTATCCTTGGTAATGCTATATCTGGATAAAGCCGATTGTAAATCCCGCAACTGTTTACCTACTGTGGTTGTAAATCCAGTGAAAATTAGCAACTGAGGTTTTACAGGAAGTATATCCTAGGGTTTTTCCTGACTGTGCGCAGTAACACGATCACAAAGCCACCGGTTGAAACAGGAGGAAAAATCAAGGGTTAAGATAAGGAAGCTGAAGTTTAATTATCAGAAGCTACGTTTGGAATAAGACTGAAACAGTTGGAGGACTAAGCAAATATTTTTAGTTCAGAGAAATTTGTTGAATTTCAACAGTAAGATGAAAATCTAAAGCAATCTTATCAAAAAATGCACACAGAAAAAGAATCTGAGTGTATGCCAAAATGTTACTATCCTAAAAATGATGTCTTGATGAGGAAATGGAAACCATCACATTTAGGTGGATGACAAACAGGCAGACGTTCATCAAAGTTGTATTACCGGTGGGTTGTGGAAAGGAAGTGTTGTGGGTAGTAAATGAATTACTAGTAAGAGAGTTTGAGAGTAAGGAAAATTCAAGCCAAAATATGAGAACATCTTTGTTGGCCTGGCTTGTGAGTTGGCTAGACAGCATTTGAAAGTAGCACAGCATATGATGAAACAGGAGGCAGACAAGAAATCAAAAATATGTAATTTTGATAGTGGAGATGTAGTATTGCTGTTACTTCCTGTGGTAGATGAACCTTTAAAGGCAAGGTTCACTGAGCGTTATCAAATCAAAAATAAATTGAGTGCGGTGAATTATTTGATAAGAACGCTAAATAAAATAAATCTCACCGAGTGTATCATGTAAATATGCTCAAAAGGTATTTTGATAGGGAAGGAAAGCAAAAGGATAATGTGTTATTGGTTACAACACAGTGAAGAAAAAGTTCAGAGAATTCTGAATTGGACATTATTCAAATTAAATAAAACCAAAAGAACTGTGGATGCTGTGAATTGAAAACAGAAATTGCTGGAAAAGCTCTGCAGGTCTGGCAGCATCTGTGATGAGAAATCAGAGTTAATGTTTTGGTTCCAGTGACCCTTCCTCAAACTTATGGTAGCTAGGAAAATGTCAGTTTTTATGCAGAAGATAGGGGAGGGGGAGGATAAGGAGTAAACTAAAAATAGGGATAGAGTCCAAAGAGACACAAGAACAGTTGGGTGAACAAATGAACAAAGTATGGATAATGATCTGATGAGGAGGGTGAATAGGTTTTCATGGAGACTGTTAGTGGCTAACAATGGATTGTATGTAATACCAAACTGTGTGATCACAAAGGCTGGTATGTGGGGGTGGAGGTTGGGACATAGTAGAGTTCAAGCCATAAAGTTATTGAACTTGATATTGGGTCCTGAAGGCTACGGAATCTCCAAGTGGAGAATGATGTGTTGTTCTTTCAGTTTATGCTGAGCTTTGCTGGAAGACTGCAGCAAGGCTGAGACAGAGATATTGGTTAGGGAACAGGGTTCCCATTGTTGGCTGCTAACAGTCTTCATTCACAGCTTTTCACCTTCCTTGCCAGATCATTATCCAGTCCTTTGTCTAACCGCTCCTCTCTCTCTTTGGACTGTATCCCCACTCAGTGTTTGCTTCTCTTCTCCCCCCCCCCCCCCCACCTACACACACCCCCTATCATCTGCATAAAAACTGCCATTTTCCTAGCTACCATCAGTTCTGAGGAAGGGTCACTGGACCTGCAATGTTAACTCTGATTTCTCATCACAGATGCTACCAAAGATGAGCTTTTCCAGCAATGTCTGTTTATATTCCTCAAATTAAAGTGGACAATGAGGAAGTTCTCAAAAATTTGGATAAAGTATTGAGGTACCTTCTAGAGGGAAAATTGAAACGACCTGAAAGAGCTAATCTAATTACATGTCATTGGAGAGAAATGGCTCCACAGGATGTGAAAACAGGTTACTGGGGAATTTCCCATACCGTCACCAAAGAGGGATCTACTATGATTCTGGGGACTGAGTGATTTTTTATCGAAGCTTGTGCCAAATTTTAGCTGTGTGATTGTTCTACTGACTAACTTGTTGAAGAAGTGCAGAAAATTTCAGTGAATGGAGGAATGTCAGACAGCATTTGATATCCTGAAAGCTGTGTTAACCACTGCCCTCGTATTAGCTATACCTAATTTTGCAAAAGTGCTCAAAGTGGCTATTGTTGCAAGTCATGTGCGTTTTGGTGGCTGTACCCTTGCAAGAAGGTGACAAGAAGAGAGCTTTATAGCTATACCTATTGGGTATTTTTCCAGAAAATCAAATGATCGCCAACCAAAATTCCACAGTTGAGTAAGTGGTCTTGTGTTTGGTGTTGGTGTTGCTACATTTCAACATTTATATTGCCAGTCAAGTGTCTGAGGCAATTTTATATACTGATCATAACCCCTTAAAGAATTTGGAAAAATTTAAGGATTTAAAAACTCCAAACTACTTAGATGGTGCTGCTTATTTCACATATTCAGTTTAAAAATTATAAATGTAACAGGATGAAAGAACATAATTGCTGATGTGTTATTGTGACTTTGATGTAGGAAGATGGAGGCATTCAGTGGTGGAGAAAAAAAATGGACTGAAACAGACTGTAGTATTGAATGTTTGCATACTGAGAGTAAATGTAATGTACATGTATTGTAGTGTATTAATAGCATAACATTTTTGAAAATGAAACCATCTTTGTATATTGATTGTTCATTGTTTTAAGGAGGGGGACGTACTATGGCTTTAAGAGATGTATGAACACAGATTGGTACAGTGGTGTGGTATGGTCTGCTTAAAGCTAATCAAAGTAAACAGCTTGTGAAGCCTTGGGATCTTTTTTAAATTGGAAGATTAGAAGCAGCCTGAATGGGTGGGTTTAAGCTCCCATAGAACCAGGATTTTTGGTTCAGTTTTCAGCAGTTGCTATTGTCTTGAAGCTGGGCGTGGAAGCTGTTATTCCTCTCCCTGTTACAGCTGAAAGCTTGTATTAGCATCTTAAAAATCAAAAATTAACACTATGGTTTTTACCCTTTTAACAAATTTTAACACAACAAGGGGGTGTAACTCAGTGGTGGAGTGCATACTTTGTATGTGTAAGGTCATCTCCGGCATCTCCAATAAGCTCCATTTTATTAATTTACTGAGCAGAACTCATATTCTATGTAACAGAAAGAAATAGATAATTAGAGACAAGAAACATATAATGACCTTAAAGTGAAAGAATGAACAATTGTGCATTCCAGGAAGGAATTAATTTTAGGATGGCATGTGGCTCAGTGGTTAGCACTGCTGCCTCTCAGCACCAGAGACCTGGGTTCGATTCCAGCCATGGCCGACTGTCTATGTGGAGTTTGCACATTCACCTGTGTCCATGTGGGTTTCTTCCCACAATCTAAAGATGTGCAGGTTAGGTGATTGGCCATGCTAAATTTCCCATAGTGTTCAGGGATGTGTGAGTTAGGTGCATTAGTCAGGGGTAAGTCTAGAGTAATAGGATAGGGGAATGAGTGTGGGTGGCTTACTGTTCAGTGGGTTGGTGTAGACTTGTTGGGCCAAATAGCCTGATTCCACACTGTAGGGATTCTATGATTCAAACCTTAAAGCACATATACTTGCAGAATAGTTAGATACTGCTGTCATGTTGAAAATCATTGAGGTAGAAGTTGACTTTCGAGGCCATCTTAAATTGGTTCAACTCATTTTTACAGGTTGATAACATAGGTATATTTTTGTAAGGATCATAATTTCATTGTGGAATGATTTCCTTTACCACTTCATGTGTTCTGTAAATAGTAATTTGGCTTGAGCAAATGTAATTGTTATTTTCAAAACATTCAACTTCTGCACATTTTATTGTAGTTCCAGGTGAACAAACAACATTAGAAAGAGAGAAGGGTTCTCCTAAAAACTTGGTGAGTACTTAAAAATTTTGTTGTATATGGTGTACATCATCTATTCCATGAGCTATTTTCCATCTAATTTGGGGCTAATCATTTTATTTGTAACAGTTTTCTTTTGGCTAGTTTAGTTAACCATCTTCAATCTCTTGTGTGCTTATCTGGTCATAAGGCAGTCAATTTGTTGAATATTTAGGAAATTGTAGACGTTTGTTCTGTAAACTTCAATACCGACTCAGGTGACTGACTGTGTGGAGTTTGCACGTTCTCCCCGTGTCTGCGTGGGTTTCCTCCGGGTGCTCCGGTTTCCTCCCACAGTCCAAAGATGTGCGGGTCAGGTGAATTGGCCATGCTAAATTGCCCGTAGTGTTAGGTAAGGGGTAAATGTAGGGGTATGGGTGGGTTTCGCTTTGGCGGGTCGGTGTGGACTTGTTGGGCCGAAGGGCCTGTTTCCACACTGTAAGTCTAATCTAATCTACCTTTAATGTTACAACACTTGCAACCTTACAACAGGCAACAGGAACACATGCTGGATACAATAGATGCCCATTCTGTCCAGTTGCCTCAAAATATTAAATATTTCAATACAATCATATTTCTCTTTTTTGTCAAACCTAGAGAATAGTCTTACCAACATTGATATTCAGATGTATACTTATAGGTTTTTGTTTTAAATCAACCTGTTCAGGGATGTTAGGAGATATCTGCAGGAAGAAATGAGTCTTGAACCTGGGCTTTCTGGCTCAGAGGTAGGGTTACTGCCCAAAAACCCTGGATTGCTAAGTATATAAAGTATTTACTTTATATACTTCATTGACAACAGCTGGTATTTCATTGTATTTCATTGACAACAGCTGGTAATGTTAATTACCTCAGGCAGATATCTGGTTTATGCTACAAAATATGATTCAAAAGGATAAGTATCTATGCAATGAAACTAAAAGGTAAATAATAGTTCTTAGGTTTTTTGCTGGGTTCTCAATGCAGACAAATTGATTTATTTGTGGAGATATTACTAGATAACTGTTCAGTTATCTGAAGATTATTTATGCAGGATTTTCTATCAAGACATCATCAGAAAAAGAGACTTTTCTGTTTATGTGAAGTCTGCCTCATTTTAACAATCTTTCTTTGTCTTCTATCTGAGACCCTTGGCCAGTGAATTACTTCAAGAATGTGTCACCACTTGATACCCTTCAGCAAGGCCTTTTTAAATTTCATTGTTATTTGATTTGCAGATTATAGACATTTGAAAGAGAATTTCATTTGTTTTATTAGGAACCATCTCCATTTGGATGGGTGTAGCAATTGCGAAGCTTCATACTTTAAGGATCTTAAATTTGTCAAACATGCATTTTGATGGAATGTAATCTTTTGACATAAAAGATAAGTAAGACCATTCTGTTTTGCTAATAATTCATGTAACCATTGTAGTGCAGTGAGAATATTTGATTTTTACAAGAAGTCTTTGAAATAATTTTGGTTTAAAATGTTTGACATGAAGTTAAATAGTATTTGAGGATAATTGTTTGTTGTAATGTGAATTTAATTGTTTTGAATTTAATTTTGACCATGTTTTGCCAGATTGATTGTATGTAAATATTCAACATTACTATACTTATTTTCCTAACAATAAAATACTGGATTATCATAAATCATTGTATTTTACTAAGTTAATATCGGAATTTTACTTAAACTATAGTGGGCTTTGGACTGGATTTTCTTTTGTTTATCACATCTTTGGGAGGTGAGGAAATAGATTGTAATGGCTATTATTTGTTGTATCGAATTCCTAATTTATTGGTGGGAGGTAAGAAGTCTGTTTGATCTGAGAATGCGAGTAGTCTATTTCATATATAATGAGGCTTAAAGTCTCACATTAAACCTGCCTTGCAGGCTTAACCCTAGGTTTCCTTGGCTTCAGGGGACAGGTAAATGCATTTAGAGTACTGCTTGTGAGTCAGAAGGAGCAGGAGTGCTTTCACCCAATCCAACAAATTGTCTAACATGATTTCTGCCACCCCATTAGATTTTGCCTTTGGTTCTCTATCTACTTTGGATCAAGGATCAAGCTTCCAAGAGCCAAACTTAAAAGTTCCCACAACCACAACAATAAATTTCTTACCCGCTCCTTTGACCTCCAGTGAGGCATTCCTTGCACATAGCACCACTCTCTCAACCTTATCAATAACATCTAGGAGAAAGTGAGGACTGCAGATGCTGGAGATCAGAGCTGAAAATGTGTTGCTGGAAAGGCACAGTAGGTCAGGCAGCATCTAAGGAGCAGGAGAATCGAGCCCTTCTTTAGGAATGAGGAGAGTGTGCCAAGCAGGCTAAGATAAAAGGTAGGGAGGAGGGACTTGGGGGAGGGGCGTTGGAAATGCGATAGGTGGAAGGAGGTTAAGGTGAGGGTGATAGGCCGGAGTGGGGATGGGGGCGGAGAGGTCAGGAAGAAGATTGCAGGTTAGGAAGGTGGTGCTGAGTTCGAGCGTTGAGACTGAGACAAGATGGGGGAAGGGGAAATGAGGAAACTGGAGAAACTTATCAATAACATGCCTTGTACCTAGTTTGAGCTGCAGGAAAATATCAGGAAGATGGATACTGCATCAAAACAAATATTTTGATTGTTTCAACTGAAACTTGGTTCTACATTGCCTTGTGTATCAACTTTAGTTGCATGCTTCTCTGGAGCATCTGTCAATATTTTTACTGCCCAGTGTATCCAGTTTTGACAAGTATTTGCCCTAGGACCTGAATTTTCCAATGGAAACTCACTGTTTCTATATTATGAAGAGGAGAATATTCTTCGACAGCTATCACAGAAAGCATCTCTTACTAGTCTGCACATATCATTTTGTTGAAATTTTACAATTCAAGTGAAGGTTACTCTTGCATTGACTTTCTTTGCAATTGGAGCTTTTCAGGCAACATCTGATGGTCATTGACTCATGAGGCAGCAGGCCAACTCAACATAAAGAAAAAAACTAGTGAAACAGAGTTACCCAGAAGTACACAATGTCAAGGTTTCTTCTTACAAATGCAAGGGACAAATAAGAGGATGTCTTAATATTCAGTGCTCATAATAGATTTCATCAACTTTTTGCATAAGAAATATTTTACTTTAGTAATGTGCAGAACCGGTCACCTAGCCGGTCACCTAGCCTTATATGTGAACTCTTGATTTCCAGGAAGCTGACATGATTTCTCATGAATCAGGCCAAATATTATAACAACAACCATAGCAGATGCTGAATGCTGAAATATGGTAGTCATGCCTTAGGATGCTATCTGAAAAAAAATATGCAGAACAGTCAGTATAATATGTCTTGTAGCACTATAAAATGTGTAACTGAGCAAACAGTATTCAGAAATCTTGTTTTGGCTGCCGAGGCAAATTTGTTGGAACCCCGCAGTGCATTTCACTATGAATCTCAAGAAACATTGTTGCTAGACACCATCCAGAACAAAGCAGCCTATTGACCACTAAAAATTTGCTCTCTTCGCCACTGAGACTGGTGATGAGTGAATGGGCCATGCACCTTTCAAACCCATGACTTCTGCTGCCTAGAAGAATGAGGAACATCATCATCTACAAGATTCCATCCAAGCCAAATGCCCGATTTGAAACTATATTGCTGTCCCTTCATTGTTACTGGATCAAAATCCTGGACTTTGCTTTCTAACATTGTGGACGTACCTACACTACATGAACCACAGCAGAGCTGGAAGACATTCGTCAGTACAGCTATAGCTACAGAATAGGCAATACATGCAGGCCTTGACAGTAATGCTACATATCATGAATAAATAAAGAAGTTAAGATTACATAACCTTGTAATAACGACTGCATCATTGCTTTGAGAAGATGGAGGATGGTGGGAGAAGGAGCACATTTTTTCCCGACAAAATGAGAATATGTAGAACAGGGAATATATGAATCAGAGCAGTCAGTTGTCAGAGAAAAATAAGCAAAACCTGAGGTGAATGAGTAAAAGTTGATACAACAAATTACACTTGTATTTCATATTCCTTCTTTCTAAAACTTTCACAAGATTTCATTGTCAAAGACCAAGGACAGAGTCAGTATTGATTTACGAAAGAGAAAACATCTTTGACAAATCTATTAAAAGTTCTTTAGTTGTAAGTAGTGGGGTGAATAAGAGAAAACTAGTGTGTGCTAATGTGTTTGAAGTTTTAAAAAATTGATAAGGAGCAAAGCTTGACCTTGGGAAATAAGGCTGGACGAGTGACTGAAGTGTTAGGGAGGGAATGCATTGAGACCAGTGATCATAATTCTATTTATTTTAAAACAGTTATGGAAAAGCATAGGCCTTGTATGAAAGGCAAATTTTGATATGAGACAGGAAATTTCAAGAATTGATTAGAGTAAACAGGTAATGGGATAACTGGCAAGTGGGAGGCTTCAAAAGTGAGTTACGAGAATTCAGTCATTATGTTCCTGTTAGAGTGAAGGGCAAGGCTCTTAAGAGTAGGGAACAAAGGATAAGTAAAGATATTAAGGCTCTAGTCAAGAATAAGAAGTTCTCATATATATTAGATATAAACTGGCATCAAGTGAATCTCTTGAAGAATGTAAGAGGTGGAGGGGCATTCTTAAAAGTGAAATCAGGAGAGCAAAAAGGGGATGTGAAATAGTCTTGGTAGATAAGGATAATCCAAAGAGATAATTTAAGGAGACTGGAAGATGGCAGCAGAGTAGGATGCTTTAGCCAGAGCTTGTCCGGTCCATCCATTTTTTTCTCCTTTCTCTTTTTCTCTCTCTTTGCATTTTTGTTTTTTTTTGTATTTTCTGTCATCAGGGACTTGGTGAGGCCTGGCATGGCATGGGAGAGTTTTGGTGGCCCATGTTTGTGTCTTGGCAGCCTGTTGTGATCTCCAGACCAGGTGTCCAAGGCACTTGGCAACGAGAGCGGGCCCCAGCATGTACCTGTCGAGTGGGTCCTGCGATCGATCCTACCTGGGCATGTTCTGGAGAGAGCAGGAGATCAGAGGTAGCAGTAGCAGCAGTGACATTGGCATCGCAGCCCAACGAAGGAAGAGTGAGCAATTAGGCAGATCCTCCAGTATCTGTGGTGGTGACAAGAACAGGAAATTGAAGTCTCCTAGAGACCAAGATAAGTGGAAGAGATTGGGGCTTCAGCAAGCACTCATTAAATATATTTGAACTCTATTCCTTTATTTTTCCAGTATCTTTTTAAGAAGGACTTTATTGTTAACTATTACCTTATTTCTTTATTTTCTACTTATTCTATGAAGGTCTGTATTACTTAACATTTTAACTTTGTTTTCACTACTTTGTACCTGAGTTTTTTGTACTTAGGTAACTTTGTATCCAAGATGTCACCTAATGTGGTGACATTTGACACTTTTCACTGGACTCTTGTACTTCTGTACTTGAATATACATGACAACACAATCTAAATCTAAATCAAGAGCATGAAGAGTAAAAGAGCAACCAGGGAGAGAATAAAATCAGTGAGTCGTCTACGTATTGAACCACAGGAGATGGGAGAGATACTAAATGAATATTTTACATCAGTTTTTACTATGAAGAAAGAAATGAAGGCTCGGGAACTCATGGAAATAAATGTCGATGAATTGAAAACAGTCCACTTTATGAAGTGCTGGAGGTCTTAAAAAAACACAAAGGAGATAAGTCCTTGGGACTTGATAAAGTGTATCCCAGGATATTGTGGGAAGTAAGGTAAGAAATTGCAGGATCCCTAGCAGAGATATTTGTATCATCTGCAGCCATGGATAAGGTGTCGGAAAACTGAAGGGTGGCTAGTTTTGAGCGTTTAAGAAAAAGGCTATAAGGAGAAACCTGGGAACTGTAGACTTGTGAGTCTGACATCAATGGTGGGTAAGCTATTGGAGGGGAGTCTGAGAGATAGGATTTATATGCATTTGGAAAGGCCTGGACTGATGAGGGATAGTCAGCATAGCTTTGTGCATTAAAAGTTGTCTGACAAACTTGATTGAGTTTTTGAGAATGTAACCAAAAGGATTGATAAGGGCAGAATGGTAGACATGGTCTACATTAACTTTGACAAGGTTCTGCACGGTAGACTAATTAATAAAGTTAGATCATGTGGGATTCAGAGAGTTTGCCGATCGGATACAAAATTGCCTTGTTTGTAGGAAACGGAGGGTGGTGGTGGAGAGTTGTTTTTTGAACTGGAGACCTGTGACCAGTGGTGTTCCACAGGGATTGGTGCTGGGTCTACTTTTGTTCATCATTTATACAAGCTATTTGGGTGAAAATTTAAGAGGCATGGTTAGTAAGTTTGCAAATGACACCAAAAGTGATGGTATCATTGACAGCAAAGAAGGTTGTTTTCGAATACAAAGGGATTTTAATCATTCAGGCTAAAGGGCTGAGGAGCGACAGATGGAGTGTAATTT
Source organism: Hemiscyllium ocellatum (assembly GCF_020745735.1). Taxonomy (NCBI): domain Eukaryota; kingdom Metazoa; phylum Chordata; class Chondrichthyes; order Orectolobiformes; family Hemiscylliidae; genus Hemiscyllium; species Hemiscyllium ocellatum. The sequence goes on from NC_083416.1 coordinate 26,846,907, forward strand.
GGATAAATGCAAGATTTTGCATTTTGGCAAAGCCATCAAGGGCAGGACTTATATAAAAGGGCCTTTGGTAGCTGAAAAGTTTGAAAAACATAAGGACGGATAAATCCCCTGGATCAGATGGGATATACCCAAGGTTACTATGGGAAGCGAGGGAATAGATTGCTGCACTTTTGGCAATGATCTTTGCGTCCTCACTGGGGTTGTACCAGGTGATTGGAGGGTGGCAAATGTTATTGTCTTGTTAAAGAAAGGGAAAAGGATAATTCTGGAAATTCCAGACGAGTTAATGTTAAGTCTGTGTTGGGTAAATTATTGGAGAGGATTCTGAGAGGCAGGATTTATGATTACTTGGAAAAGCATAGTTTGATTATAGCTAGTCAGCATGTTTTGTGAGGGGCAGGTCATGCCTCACAAACCTTATTGTATTCTTTGAGAATGTGATAAAACACATTGATGAAGGTAGAGCAGTGGATGTGTTTGATAAGGTTCTCCATGGTAGGCCCATTCAGAAAGTAAGGAGGCACGGGATACAGGGAAATTTGGCTGTCTGGATTCAGAATTGGCTGGCCTATAGACCGCACAAGGTAATACTGGATGGAAAGTATTCAGCCTGTAGCTTGGAGACCAATAGTATTCCGCAGGATCTGTCCTGGGGCCTCTGCTCTTTGTAATTTTTATAAATGACTTGGAATAGGAACAGGAAGGGTGGGTTTGTAAGTTTGCCAGTGACACGAAGGTTGGTGGAGTTGTGGATAATGTGGTGGGCTGTTACAGGCTGTGGTGGGCTGTTACAGGCTGCAGTGGGACATTGACAGGATGCAGAACTGGGCTGAGAAGTGGCAAATGGAGTTCAACCTGGAAAAGTATGAGGTGATTCATTTGGAAGGTTGAATTTGAAAACTGAATACAGGGTTAAAGGGAGGATTCTTGGCAGTGTGGAGGAACAGAGGGATCTTGGGGTTCACGTCCATTGATCCCTCAAAGTTGCCACCCATGTTGATAGGGTTGTTAAGAAGGCTTTTGGTGTGTTGGCTTTCATTAGCAGGGCTATTGAGTTTAAGATCCATGAGGTTATGCTGCAACCCGATAGAGCCCTGGTTAGACCACAGTTGGAATATTATGTTGAGTTCTGGTCGCCTCATTATAGGAAGAATGTGGAAACTTTAGAGAAGGTGCAGAGGAGATTTACCAGAATGCTGCCTGGACTGGAGAGCATGTCTTATGAAGAAAGGTTGATGGAGCTAAGACTTTCCTCATTGGAGTGAAGAAGGATGAGAGGTGACTTGATGATGATGAGAGGCTTAGATAGCGTGGATAGCCAGAGATTTTTTTCCTAGGGCAGAAATGGCTATCACGAGGGGGCATAATTTTAAAGTGCTTGGGGGAAGATTTAGGATAGATGTCAGAGTGGTGGGTGTTTGCAATGCATTGCCAGCGGTGGTAATCAAATCAGATACAATAGGGACATTTAAGCGACTCTTGGTTAGGCACATGGAAGATAGTAAAATCCAGGGTATGTGGGTTAGTTTGATCTTAGAGTAGGATAAAAGATCGGCACAACATTGAGGGCCAAACGGCATGTACAATGCTGTACTGTTCTGTGTTCTAAAGAATAGGTATGTATATATTTATGTAGATTAAGGTACACACAAGTGCATTATGCTGCAAGCCCGAATAACGATCCTAAATTAGGTATCAGTGTAATTATTCACAAACTCAGGATTACTTAGCAAGTCTGACCGAATGACAGAATTGTATCTCATGCTAGACTTGGTGTTCTGAGTTTTGTAAGTGTCAGTTGGCTCGATGTGGTCAGCACTTTAGTTGTTGCAAACAGCCAAAGAAATGTGCTGTTTAATACAATCTGCCAGCCTTTGGGCCTACAAACCTAGAATTACACTGACATTGACTTCCTTGATTATTGACCCTTGTAGTGATAGTAATGAGGTCAGCAAACTGGACCTCATAGAATATGAGTTCCCTGATTAGTGTTGTTAATCAAGAAGCCCTGGCTGACATAAAATGGTTGAGTTCAGGGATAGTGACACTTGGCCTGACTCTGTATGAGGCAGGACTATAGTCAAGGACTACTCATATGTAAATGAAGGTGATGGAAAGCCGGCCTCTGTAGAATTATTTCAGTGGCGATGAGAGCAAAGCAAGATCCTGAGAAACCCGCTCAGAACAATTGGCTTTGAATTGGGATAAGCATTTTCTTACATCATGCCTTTGTTTGTGAAACTTGACTCTGCTGTGAAGGATTGGACCCAGTTTGTTGAAACAATGCATTATTTTTTCTCGTACAAGGACCTTCTGGTTGACAAAAAAACAAGTAATTCTCCTGAGAGTTTGTGGAGCTGCAACCTTTTCTGTCATTAGGAACTTAACTTTCCCTGAGGTGCCAGATACTAAAAACCTTTCAAGATTTGACTGACACAGTTAAAAAATGTTATGATCTCAAGCCTCCTCCAGTTCTAAGATGCTATCTGTTTTACACAGCAATTTGAGAACCAGCAGAATCTGTATCAGGATTTTTCGCTAGTTTGAGATAACTGATCGAGGCATGTGACTTTGTTTTAACCCTTTTTGAGAGACTGGTATTTAGGATTAATGTTATAACCATGCAAAAGTGCCTACTAGCTGAAACTCAACTGGACTTCAAATAGCCACTACAACTGCCTTTATCGTTGGTAAACAGCAAGTGAAACATATGAGTTGCAGGACATTTTGATGGAAGTGGACACCCTCGCAAGACCAGTTGAGCTTGGGAAGCACCACTTGGGTGAAGACAATTGCAATGTCTCACTCAGGACATATCCTGAACAGATGGACTCTATGTCAGCCCACAGCAAAACCCCAAAACAAAGCCAAGCCTCAGTTAAAATTTTCTTCCTGGCTGGCAAGCTATTCTAATTGTTACTGGTATGCAAACTTGAGACAGGAAAACAGTCCTACTAAACCAAAGTTGAGTAAGATAATTCATAGCTGAGATCTCCTGGAGAGCAAGATAAATGGAGGCTCATCAAAAATGATTGGACTTTTAACTTATTCCTTTATTTTACTAGTTTAAACTACAGTTTAATGTGAACTATTACTATATTTCTTTATTTTTCCACTAATTCTATGATGTAATGCTTAACTTTTTAACTGTTTCTCTTACTACTTAAGTTTTTTATATCTAGGTACCTTGGTACGTAAGATGGTGCCTTGTGTGGTGACATTCTATGCTTTTCATTGTACTCCTGCACTTCAGTACACATGACAATAAAATCTAAATAACAGGCCGATATCCACTAAGACATCCAGGAAAGTTTATACCCTGGAGACTCCAGCTACATCTGATTTGAAACAGTTAAATTATTGAGCAACAACCAAATCCGATCCAATGAAAATAGACTGATCATCCAGTTCTAATAAAAGTTGATACGGGTGTGATCATATCAGTTATTACAGAATCGTTTTTTATTAAACTTTTCTCTGGACTCCAGCCCTTAACTTTGCATGTTAAAATTTGAACTGGGCTAAAAATGTATACCAGGAAATCTTCATAGATTAAGAGTACAACTTTGGTTCCGGTCTCTTATGAAAAGCATTTGGTTCGATTACCAGTGATTGCAGTGAAAGGCTGAGGCCCAAGTTTATTGGAGCAAAATTTGTTGTGAGAGATTTACTTAGATTGGCTCAATGTTTTTCATTTAGAAAATGGCTGCCTAACTAAATATCCAGCATCCCATTACTTCACATTCCAAAGTTAATGGTTATAAACTTGCTTATCCCTAAGGACTGCTTGAATTCTGTTATTCATTTTATATTTCCTACTGCCCTATTACAAGAGATACAAAGGAAGATAGTTCTTATTAATTGCTGCAAAGTTCATAATATTAATTCTACTATAAGGTTAGTTATATGTAAAGTTTTATGACTACCCCTACTGTTAGCATTCTTTAGCAAATGATTCGTGAGCAATTTGTTTCTTATTGTAGGTACAAGGCACTCCTTTAATAATAAGGAGAGGCAGCTTTACTGCCTGAGACTAGTTAAGAACACAGAACAGTACAGACCCTTCAGCCCTCGATGTTGTGCTGACCTTTTATCTTGCTCTAACATCAAACTAACTTACATACCTTTCATTTTACTGTCTTCCATGTGCCAATCCAAGGTGTTGCTTAAAAGTCTCTAATGTATCTGGCTCCTCTGTTACTGCTGGCAGTGCATTACACGCAGCCACCACTCTTTGTGTAAAGAACCACCTCTGATATCTCCCCAAACCTTCCTCCAGTCACTTTAAAATTATGCCACCTCGTGATAGACATTTCTGCCCTAGGGAAAGTCTTTGGCGACCCACTCTATCTATGTTTTTCATCGTCTTGTACCCATCTAAGAAGTCACCTCTCATCATTCTTCGCTCCAATGAGAAAAGCCCTAGCTCCCTCAACCTTACTTTATAAGACATGCCCTCCAGTCCAGGCAGCATCCTGTTAAATCTTCCTCTGCACCCTCTCCAAAGCCTCCACATCCTTCCCATAATGAGGTGACCAGAACTGAACACAATATTCCAACTGTGGTCAAACTAGACCTTTATGGATTTGCAGCATAACCTCATGTCTCTTAAACTCAATACTCCTGCTAATGAAAGCAACTACACTATATGCCTTCTTAACAACCCTACCAACTTGGGTAGCAATTTTGAGGGATCTATAGACATTGTCACAAAGGTAGTCCTTTTTTCTTTAAAAGTTGTTCCTTGGCTCAAGGATACTCTGCCCTTGATTTCTTTTCCAGAGGGGTAATAAACCAGGCTGGTAGAGAAATGAAAAGGATTCTGAGAGGCTTTTTGTTTATATGTAAACAGATGAGACTTCAGGCTGAAGTGGTCATGTTTTAGAAGTGACCTGTAGAATGAAAGGGGAGTGGTCAGCTCTCTAGCTGAGCAGTTTAGTTCAGTCCAGAACTCATTGGGGGAATCAACAGTGAGCTGTGTGAAAACTCCCTCTTCTGCCCTTCTAACTTCAACCTGTAAGCATTTGACCCTTTCTTGTACTGTGTTTTAAAGGAGGTTTGCTTATTGAGACCTGTGTATATTCGGAACAGCATACTTAAGTCTAGTTTCGGTAGACTGAGTTCTGTAAGAGTTCTTTATTCTGTTCTTCATCTTTCATTATGTAATTTTGTGACTAAATTTTTTGTCTGTTTTAAACCTGGTAGCCACCTTGCAAACTTAATCCATATAATTTTCACTGTACACTTCCTGAAACAAATTGCAAAGTTATGGTTTGGGCTGCTGCTTAAGAATGTTTTGAGTGGTATGGCCTCATCCATAACAACATGAACCCCAAGATCCCTCTGTTCCTCCGTACTTCCAAGAATCCTGCCTTTAACCTGTATGCATTCAAATTTGACCTTACAAAATGAATCACTTAATACTTTTCCAGGTTGAAGTCCATCTGCCGCTTCTCAGCCCAGTCCTGCATTCTGTCAATGTCCTGTTGCAAACTACAACAGCCCTCCACACTGTCCACAACTTCATCAACCTTTGTGTCATCAGCAAACTTACTAACCCACCTTTCCAGTTCCTCATCCAAGTCATTTATAAAAATTACAAAGAGAAGAGGTCCCAGGACCGATCCCTGCAGAACACCACTGGCCACCGAGTTCCATGCTGAATACTTTCCATCTAGTATCACCCTCTGTCTTCTATGGGCAGGCACTTCTATATCCAGACAGCCAAATTTCCCTGTTTCCCATGCCTCCTTGCTTTGAATGACCGACCATGGGGATGCCAAATGCCTTGCTAAAATCCATGTACACCACGTCCACTGCTCTACCTTCATCAATGTGATTTGTCACATCCTCCAAGAATTCACTAAAGCTTGTGAGGCATGACCTGCCTCTCACAAAGCCATTCTGACTAAATGAAATCAAACTATGCTTTTCCAAGTAATTGTAAATCTTGTCTCTCAGAATCCTCTCCTAACCACCGATATAAGACTGACTGGTCTGTAATTCTCAGCGTTATTCCTATTCCCTTTCTTTAATATGGGAATAACATTTGCCACCCTCCAATCATCCGGCACTACTCCAGTGGATAGTAAGGATGCAAAGGCGCAGCAATCTGTTCCCTCGCTTCCCGTAGTAACCTTGGGTATATCCAGTCTGGTCCAGGGTACTTACCTATCCTAATGTTTTTCAAATGTTTCATCACATTGTCCTCCTTAATATCAACCTGTTTGGGCATATCAGCCTATTTCACATTGTCCTCACAAACTACAAGGTCCCCCTCACTAGTAAATACTAATGCAAAGTATTCATTAAGAACATCCCCTACTACCTCCGACTCCAGGCTCAAGTTCCCTCCACTATCCCTGATTAGTCCTACCCTCACTCTGGCCATCCTCTTGTTCCTCAAATAAGTGTAGAATACCTTGATGTTTTCCTTAATCCTACCTGCTTCAAGCTCTCTTAAGTCCATTCTTCAGTTCCTTCCTAGCTACCTTTTAACCCTCTCAAGCTCTGTCTGATCCTTGCTTCCTCAACCTTAAACAAGCTTCCTTCTTCCTGTGAACTGGATGTTCCACATCTCTGGTCATCGAAGGTTCCTTCACCCTACCATCCCTTCCTTGCCTTATTGGGACAAACCTATCCAGCAACCACAGCAAGTGCGACCTAAGCAACCTCCACATTTCTGTCATGCATTTCCCTGAGAACATCTGCTCCCAGTTACTGCCTAATAGGAATTTCATTTCCCCTCCTCCAATTAAATCCCTTCCCATACCATCTGCTCCTATCCCTCTCCATCCCCAACGTAAAGATCGGGTTGTGATCAGTATCATTAAAATGCTATCCCACTGAGAGATCTGACACCTGACTTGGTTCATTGTCGAGCACCAAATCCAGTATGACCTCTCCCCTCCCCCATCCACTCGGCCTATCTACATATTTTGGATTAGTGGTGCTGGAAGAGCACAGCAGTTCAGGCAGCATCGAAAGTGCAGCGAAATCGACGTTTCGGGCAAAAGCCCTTCATCAGGAATAAAGGCAGTGAGCCTGAAGTGTGGAGAAATAAGCTAGAGGAGGGTGGGGGTGGGGAGAAAGTAGCATAGAGTACAATGGGTGAGTGGGGGAGGGGATGAAGGTGAAAGGTCAGGGAGGAGAGGGTGGAGTGGATAGGTGGAAAAGGAGCTAGGCAGGTACGACAAGTCATGGGGACAATGCTGAGCTGGAAGTTTGGAACTAGGGTGAGGTTGAGGAAGGGGAAATGAGAAAACTGTTGAAGTCCACATTGATGCGCTGGGGTTGAAGTGTTCCGAGGCAGAGGATGAGGCGTTCTTCCTCCAGGCGTCTGGTGATGAGGGAGCGGCGGTGAAGGAGGCCCAGGACCTCCATGTCCTCAGCAGAGTGGGAGGGGGAGTTGAAATGTTGGGCCACGGGGCGGTGTGGTTGATTGGTGCGGGTGTCCCAGAGATGTTCCCTAAAGCACTCTGCTAGGAGGAGATTGTAAACTGCCCTTTGAATATATGGGAATATGTGAACAAAAGCAGCAACTGGACGTTTTAGGATGTTTGGCATGAGCATATGAAATATACAAAAATATTTTAACATTAAGATCTTGTTTTGCTACGTGCCAGTCTGCCCCCAGCGGGATCAAAATTGAGAGGAGCCTACAGAGGATTAGCTTTTTGATAGTTATGCTAATATCAGTAACCTTCTTAATTATAGTCGCTACTGCACAACCGGGTAGCATATAACATGTAACCTTAATCTATTCCAGCTCTTGTCCTGGGGTTGAGGTTCTGGTCCTTGCTGCTTGTTGGTGACAACATTATTCGGGGCCTCTGAGATCAGTAAGAGAGAAAGTGAGATATAGTGCATGCCAGATTAGCTAGCTGTTAATCCATTCCATTCTGGTCTGGCCTTTGGTTCTTTCTGTGCATTTTAATTTTAATTACTGTTGCCACTAGGTCTGTGACGAGGGTCTCATGTTGAATTGTACTGCCAATCGCAGTAATATAGCCTCATTTTGCCTATACCATCATGTAGTTGTGGACTACACATAAGGCATTAGCTATTGTCTGTGTAGATGTTAACCCTTTGTCCTTTTCCTAGCAGGAGGGTGGCAGTAAATTCATTAAATTCGGCTTCGTGGACAGAATGACATCCTCCTATCCTTTCTCCTGCCAGATGTTTCCCTTTCAAATTAACCACAGCCCACCCCTTCTGGGGCTCCTCCATCATAATACTTCCATGCTCTGTTGACAAACATGCATTTTACATCTGGCCCCTCTAATAGCTCTTCCTTAACTCGACCATGTCCCTCTTCTTCCTGCTCCATGAAGGGAATACAGTCATGTGTCTCTCGTTCTTGATGCACATAGTTTGCTGGGATCTCTCTATTGCCTTTAACCAGTTCCACATGCTTGTCCCCTGGTAACGGTGCAGCTTCCCATTTGGCTCAACAACTGTCTGTAACACCTTTTAGTTTACCAGTTTCCAATAATAGAGTTGTGGGGAGTGTAATATCACTTTCCCCAGTTATGTGAAGGGGGAGAATATTGTTAGTGCTCAGGTAGGACTTTGGATGGCTTGAACATACGAGTATTGTCTCATTATGACCGGGTCCATTTTGCCTGAATGATATCCAACAGGCTGGAGCTTGTCACCATGTCTCTGTAGTACTTTGGCAGACTGATTGCCATTGTTTTCACTGCAAAAGAGGTGAAAGGGCTTTTTCAGGTCCAGGAGTCCTCAGGTTGGTGTGGAGGTCAGTGTCTGTTTGACTTTGACAAAGGCCATCTCTTGCTCATGTCCCCATTCAGTTTTCTGTGAGCTAGCTTGTCTGCACTTCCCTCCCCCCTTTTGTCAGGTATTACAGCGGTCTGGCTTTTTGGCTGTAATTATCCAAATAATCCTGCAATAGTTTAGTAGTCCTGAGACTTGTCTTATCCCTTTAACAGTAACTGTTTTTTTGCATATTCGATATTGCACCTTTCCTCTCCAGTGGAATGCTTTGGCTGCCTTGCATCAGTATCTGTCCTAGGTAAGGCACTTCAGGTTTGCCTAGCCGTGCCTTTCATGGGTTTATTTTTAGTCCGGTAGCTTCAATTGTTTTTAACACTTTCAGTAAGACCACCAGACCGAGGCGATCAGAATATTATCTACGTTTTTTCAGTTAATCTATTTAAGTAATTTGTACTAAAATTCAGTATACTTCAGATTCAGGTTTCTTATTTTGTGTTTTTTCAATTGTCCTGTTCTCTATCCTTAATTACTTCCTATCATCCAACCTTGCAACTTAATTATTAGCACCTATCTAATTCCAGAGATCCATGGAGATTTACAATCTACGGAACATAGTTTTATAATATTTTAAAATAGAAGTCAAACATTTAAGTTTGATTCAGGCAAAACATACTTTGTTTGTTCTTTGTCTGAGATGTCCCATATTTTGTTTAAAAGTTACTTGACAATTCATTCTAGATATTTGATATATCTCGATGTAAATTTTTCCCAATTCAAAGTTCTGTTTACTCCCTCAAAGTCACTAACAATTTTGTGCATTGAAATTCCTGATATCCAATATATCTTAATGTTTTCATAATACTTCTCCAACATTGACATGTGGTTTTGGTAAATGACCTGATGGGTTGAGGATGCCTCATCCATCACTGTGCCTCCAATTTCTGAAAATTAAACAATATCCATACACTCCCCTTCGAGCAAAATGGGTTAATTAGTGTTGGTTTTATACGTAAACTCCTGTATATAATTACATGCTCCTCCTCCTGCAAGGGAATCTGTGTGTTCCTCTTTAACAAAGGAAAAACCCACCTTCTTTGTTAAATTCTCCTTTTTTAAACTTCTTGCCCACAGAGAATTGCATTTTTAACATAGCAACTTCCCAATTATTTGGATACTTTTACACTGAAGTACACTTACAATGAGCAAATCTTATCATCTGGAATTAAAGATTCACTCGTATTTAGAAGTTTCCTCTGGCCAGAATATGAAATTCCAAACATGATAATCCAAACATAAAATTTTTGTGATTAACATTTTTCTTTCCTCCTTCCAAACACAGCACAGTACTCTATATTATCTTGAGGAGGAAGGAGATGAGTTACGTGTTTTTTTGGCTTAATTTTTTTTTCTCTTTCAATTGATTTTAATCAATTATGACCAATTCCCAGAAGTAATTTTTTATCGTGCTTTAAGATACAAATTCTAAATCGACCTTTCATAGCAGGTTTTTTTTTCTTTACATGACTTTGACTAGAGCCATAGAGGTGTACAGCGTGGAAACAGACCCTTCGGTTCAACCTGTCCATGCCGACCAGACATCCCAACCCAAACTAGTCCCACCTGCCAGCACCCAACCCATATTCCTCCAAACCCTTCTTCCTATTCATATACCCATCCAAATGCCTCTTAAATATTGCAATTTTACCAACCTCTACTACTTCCTCTGTCAGCTCATTCCACACACGTACCACCCTCTGCGTGAAAAAGTTGCCCCTTAGGTCTCTTTTATATCTTTTTCCCTCTCACTCTAAACCTATGTCCTCCAGTTCTGGACTCCCCGATCCCAGGGAGAAGACTTTGTCTATTTATCCTATCCATGCCCCTCATAATTTTGTAAACGTCTATAAGGTCACCCCTCCAACGCTCCAGGGAAAACAGCCCCAGCCTGTTCAGCCTCTCCCTGCAGCTGAAATTGTCCAACCCTGGCAACATCCTTGTAAATCTTTTCTGAACCCTTTCAAGTTTCACAACATCTTTCTGATAGGAAGGAGAACAGAATTGCACGCAATATTCCAACAGTGGCCTGACCAATGTCCTGTACAGCCACAACAACTCCTGTACTCAATACTCTGACCAATAAAGGAAAACACACCAAACACCTTCTTCACTATCCTATCTACCTGTGACTCCACTTTCAAGGAGCTATGAACCTGCACTCCAAGGTCTCTTTGTTCAGCAACACTCCCTAGGACCTTACCATTAAGTGTATAAGTCCTGCTAAGATTTGCTTTCCCAATATGCAGCACCTTGCATTTATCTGAATTAAACTCCATCTGCCACTTCTCAGCCCATTGGCCCATCTGATCAAATACTGATGTAACATTCTTCGCTGTCCACCACACCTCCAATTTTGGTGTCATCTGCAACCTTACTAACCATACCTCTTATGCTCACATCCAAATCATTTATATAAACGACAAAAAGTAGAAGAACCAGCACTAATCCTTGTGGTACTCCACTGGTCACAGGCCTCCAGTCTAACAAACAACCTTCCAACACCACCCTCTGTCTTCTGCCTTCGAGCCAGTTCTGTATCCAAATGGCTAGTTCTCCCTGTATTCCATGAGACCTAAGCATGCTAACTAGTCTCGCATGGGGAACTTTGTCAAATGCCTTACTGAAGTCCATATAGATCACACCTACCACTCTGCCCTCATCAATCCTCATTGTTACTTCTTCAAAAAAACTGAATCAAGTTTGTGAGACATGATTTCCCACACACAAAGCCATGTTGCCTATCTCTAATCAGTCCTTGCCTTTCCAAATAAATGTGCATCCTGTCCCTCAGGATCCCCTCCAACAACTAGCCCACCACCGACGTCAGGCCCACTGGTCTATAGTTCCCTAGCTTGTCCTTACCACCCTTCTTAAACATTGGCACCACATTAGCCAACCTCCAGTCTTCTGGCACTTCACCTGTGACGATCGATGATATAGATATCTCAGCAAGAGGCCCCAGCAATCACTTCCCTAGCTTACCACAGAGTTCTAGGCTACACCTGATCAGGTCCTGGAGATTTATTCACCTTTATTCGTTTCAAGACATTCAGCACTTCCTCCTCTGTAATATGGACATTTTTCAAGGTGTCACCATCCTTTTCCCTACATTCTGTCTCTTCCATGTACTTTTCCAGAGTAAATACTGATGCAAAATACTCGTTTAGTATATCCTCCATTTTCTATGGCCCTATTCTCTCCCTGGCTACCCTTTTGTCCTTAATGTACTTGTAAAAACCCTTTGGATTCTCCTTCTCTCTATTTGGCAAAGCTATCTCATGTCCCCTTTATGCCCTCCTTACTTCCCTCTTAAGTTTACTCCTACTGCCGTTATACTCTTCTATGGATTCTCTCGATGTATCCTATCTATACCTGATGTGTGTTTCCTTTTTTTTTCTAAACCAAACCCTCAATTTCTTTAGTCATCCAGCATTCCCTATACCTACCAGGCTTTCCTTTCACCCTAACAGGAATATACTCACTCAGGACTCTCCGGTTATCACATTTGTGAAGGCTTCCTGTTTTCCATCAGCCCCTTTACCTGTGAACATCTGTCCCCAATCAACTTTTGAAAGTTCTTGCCTCATACCATCAAAATGGGCTCTTCTTCAAGTTAGAGCTTCAACTTTTAGATCTGGTCTATCCTTTTCCATCACTATTTTAAATCTAATAGAATTATGGTCGCTGGCCATGAAGTGCTCCCCCACTGACACCTCAGTCACCTTATTTCCCAAGAGTAGGACTAGTTCCTTAAGTGGGCCTTCCTTAACCATGTATGTTCTAAACTGATGCAGACACTCACCACATTTTCAAATCACCATACATTCCAGAAATGTAAACTAACTTCAAAGCATCCCCAGATCTCGAGCTCCAGGGAACAAAATCTCTCAAATTACGGAAATCAAAATTGTACAACCGACAAACAGGGTCTATTCAAACCAGACCACGAAGAGTTAATGCTGTACTCAAAAACGATCTCTCTTACGATCGAGCCCTCCACTAACACCTGATGAAGGAGCGTTGCTCCAAAACCTTGTGTGCTTCTAATTAAACATGTTGGACTATAATCTGGTGTTGAGTGATTTTTAACTTTGTACACCCCAATCCAACACTGGCATCTCCAAATCATGATCTTTCTTTCGCTCGCTTCCAGCTGTCAACATCAGGCCTGTCTTTCGACACTGCCTGCCTGCGGGATTGAGGAAGCAATCTGTTGCTCCAATTTATTTTCCTTTGCATTGTTTTGTTAATGCCTGAGGCTTTCCACCTCGGTCTTTTTTCATGCCCGAGGCTTTCCACCTTGATCTTTATCTCGTGATTTTATGCTAGGGCACTCCACCCCAATCTCACCTTTTGCACCGGAGCACTGCACCCTGTGATCTTGTGTTTTCATGCTGGCATTCCATGCCGATCTTGCACTTTCACACCAGGATCCTCTGCGCCGATATTGCGCTTTCATGCCCGGCAGCCCAACCACCACATCTGTAATTCTGCTTCCTCCGTATTTTTTTCAATAAAAAAGTTCTTTTGTGCTCTAACTTACAGATGTGCTCACATATTGAGTGGCATGCTACCTAAAGGGTGGTAAATAAACGTACTCACCCAAATTGTGGCTTCAAACAGGGCACCCTCCTCTCAGCGCCAAACTGTAGGAACAACTCTCTTTCCCCCACCCCCAACCCCCGGACCGGGAACAAAGAGTCAGGAACAGCTACCTTTAACAATTTTCTTTTTAACCGAGCTTTTAATTCTGTCAGCCATTTTTTGCAGGGCTAAAGGAAGCTAGCTGTCGGCCAATTTGTGACTCTCAGTTATAGGCAACCCCAACATCAAGTATAACATCATGTGTAAATAAAGGGTGACTAGGTGGCATGTTACTGGCCTCTGACGAATTATTTCAAACCCCACTGCCACCTTGTGGATAGAGAACATCTTCCCATTAGGAAAATGTTGGTTACTTTTCCTGAAAATATTAATTAACTGCTGTTTAAATTGTCTTCTCTTATCAACCCATTCCTTCCATGTCATAAAGAATGATTTGTTGGGTTGTTGCAGCTACTTGTGATTTGTGGTCAGTTGACTTTTATTTTAGCAAGTCAAGATGTGCCATGCATTTTTTTTCCTCTTATGCCATGAAGCATGATACAATTGTAACATGCAATAGTTGATGTGCTACTGAATAAATGGGTTCAGTGCTGGCAGGAAGGATTTGACATAACCATCTGGTTTGGAAGCGAACACATGAACTGTTCAATCTATGGCCTAGTTTTAGATTTTACTATAATTATTAATTCAGCACTGCTTTATGTTATAACAGCTCCAACAAATGCTTTGAAGTACTGAACAAATTGTTTTCATAAAATATCTCCTACACCTCTGGTTTTATACTTAGACCAGTGAACCTTCACATGCTGATAATCAAGACGTTTATCAAAGCATGTAAGACATATGAACAGAACAGTAAGCTATTTGTCCTATTGAAACTGCTTTGCCATTCAATGGGATCGTACCTGATTTGATAATCCTCAGCTCCATTTTTCTGCTCTTGATTAGAACCCTTGATCCCTTACTGATGAAAAATCTATTTTAGTTTTGAATATATTTAATTATTGAGGCTCGATTAACAAACTGTGGTCAAGGATTCACAGATTCTCTGAGAGATGAAATTCTTCCTTATCGCTGCCTGAGAAGGGTGACATCTTATTCTGAGGTTGTGATTTATTGTCCTAGACTGTCCACAACCTTTCTGCATCTACCGTGTCAGGTTCCCTAAGAATCTTGTGTATTTCAATAAGGTTGCCTTTCATTCTTCTTACCTCTAATGAGTTCAGGTGCAACTTATTTAACCTTACCTCATTAGACAGTCTCTCCATACCTAGGATAAATCTAGTGAATCTTCTCTGGACTGCCTCCAATGTGAATGTATGCTTTCTTAGGTAAAGGGACCAAACCTGTTCACAGTATTCCAGCTATGTTCTTAGTAGTGATTTGTATAGTTTCAGCAAGGCCTCACTAGTTTAATACTTCATGCACTTTAAATTAAATTAAATTCCATATTATTTTTCTATTATTTGCTGAACTTGTATGCTAACCTTTTGCAATTTATGCACAAGGACTATCAAATCCTTCCATTTTATAGATTTCTGTAGCCTTTCTTCATTAAAATAATATTCAGCAAATCTATTTTTCCTGCCAAAGTACTTTGCAAAATAAAGTACATTGAGCAGATGAGGAAGGGTCATTATGTGTATTCAAGGATGAGATGACTTTTAATCGGTAAGGAATCAAGGGCTATAGGGAAAAGGCAGGATTATTAGATCAGAGATTATCTCATGAATGTCTTACTTCTACTCCTATATCTTATGGTCTTATGGTATCAAGATTCAAAGTGGTGAGCTGTCTGTTGATGGAATAACATGTTCTTAAGCAGCATTCCTAAGAAAAGGAGTTGAAATAAATACAATTATCTTTGAATAAGAAATTATTATTAGTTCCAGATTGGAGTGTTGGTATGCAATTGTGGGGAAAAAAATGAAGTTAAATTAGATTAGATTAGATTAGATTACTTACAGTGTAGAAACAGGTCCTTCGGCCCAACAAGTCTACATCGACCCGCTGAAGTGCAACCCACCCATACCCCTACACTTACCCCAACCTAATACTACGGGCAATTTAGCATGGCCAATTCACCTGACCCGCACATCTTAGAACTGTGGGAGGAAACCGGAGCACACGGAGGAAACCCACGCAGATACGGGGAGAACGTGCAAACTCCACACAGTCAGTCGCCTGAGGCGGGAATTGTGTTTGAAATTTAAAAATAATAAAAATAATAAAATAATTGATGGGCGGCACGGTGGCACAGTGGTTAGCACTGCTGCCTCACAGCGCCTGTAGACCCGGGTTCATTTCCCGACTCAGGCGACTGACTGTGTGGAGTTTGCACGTTCTCCCCGTGTCTGCGTGGGTTTCCTCCGGGTGCTCCGGTTTCCTCCCACAGTCCAAAGATGTGCGGGTCAGGTGAATTGGCCAAGCTAAATTGTCCGTAGTGTTAGGTAAGGGGTAAATGTAGGGGTATGGGTGGGTTGCGCTTCGGCGGGTCGGTGTGGACTTGTTGGGCCGAAGGGCCTGTTTCCACACTGTAAGTCTAATCTAATTGAAACTGTAGCTATGCCTAGTATAGGACCAGAAGGGAATAGCCAAGAGCTTAATAAGTAAGAAAGAATTATCTATAGTTCAAATTAATAAGTTGAAATTTTAATCACTTCAAGCTTATCAAAGTGTTTAAAAGCAAAGAGTCTACCACCCCCTCCCCAAAGCCCAGAAATGAGCTGGCGATTCAGTCATACAGCTATTGTTTGAATTCAGTTTATAAAGAGTTGGTAGGTCATTGCTGTGTATTTAAAAATATTTGAATCTGTTTTTTCGGGGAATAAATTGTTGTTAAATACTACTTTATCCTGACTTCTGTTAATAATATATTTGTTCTCTGTTATTGTTATACCAATACATGCTTGTGCTTTAATGAAAGATCAGTTTGATAAGCGAATTTTTAAAAAAAAAATGCCCAGCCAGGTTCCTATTGGGAATCTGCCTTGTTTGGTATGAACATCAGTTGTACAATTCCCCATAACAATTGGGAATATGAGATCATCATAACCACCCTTCCATCACTTTGCTAATGGTTGAAAGTAGATTGATGGGATGATAATTGACCCAGTTGGATTTATCTCCTTTTTTCCTGCATTTTGAGGACAAGAACTGCTGAGCAATTTTCCAGATTGCTGGGTTATAACTTGACATGTGGTGGAGACAAAGTGATTAGTTCTTGAGCATATCTTTAATACTATTGATAGTATGTTCGTGAAACCCATACTATCTTCAATTATCTCTTGATGGATGAAGTGAAGCAAACTGGCTGACGATTGGCATCCGGGATTCTGAAACCTCTGAAAAAGGCCAAACCAGATCAACAACTTGGTGATTCTGGCTAAAGATTGATGCAAATGCTTTAACCTTGCCTTTTGCTGATGTGCTGGGTTCTACCATTGTTGAGGGTAAGGATATTTGTGGAACATCTTTCTTCTATTAGTTGTTTGATAGTTCACCACTCTTCGCAGTTGAATGTGGCAGGACTTCAGAGTTTGGTCGGTTGGTTGTGGGACCACTTAGCCCTGACTGTTGCATACTGTTTTCTCCGTTTGGTGCACAAGTAGTCCTGTGTTGGAAGTTTCACTAGGTTAATGCTTCATGTCAAGGTATGCTTGGTGCTGCTCTGGGCATGCCCTCCTGCTCTGGGCATGCCGTCCTGCACTCTTCTCCTTAGCTAAAGAGAAATGAAAATCAGAAGAGGTATTTAAGAGGTGGGAAAATTAATATCACATATCTTACATTCATCTAAAAGTCCAAATATATTGGCATAAGTAGAAATAAAATGATATTTCACTTCTCTAAACAGCAACATTTTACCAGCACCATTCTGCAAAATTGCAGCAAATGTCTAGTCAGGAATGAACAACAATGCTTAGCATTGTATCGCTGCAACCAATTTTAGTCCAAACTTCAAGTTTCTTTGAAGTATGAGTATTTATACTAGGGAGATTAATTGAATAAAGATGATTTAATGAAGCCAAAAAAGACATACCCATTGAATTATGGAGAATTCCATTTTATGGAGAATAAACTAACCAATAATCATTCAGCAAAAGTTTTCTAAATGTTTTGTTTCTTCAAAGTTTAATCATATAGATCTATCACATGACTTTTCATTCTGTGACCTATATAGCAGCCCATACCATCTGTTATCAGTTGCTTTTTCAACAAGCTGAGGCCAAAATGCAGCATTGCCAACTTAAGCATAAGCAAAGATGTCTCATCCTTTGTTTCTCCCTCTTTAGAATTTTTTTCCTCTCGAAATATTTACCTTTGTTTTCAAATCAAACCTTTGATTTCTTGTTAAAGATGGTTATCCAGATTCTCTCTGCCATAGGGTAAATATGTCATTTTCTTTGTTGTCATGATGGTTTAAATGCAGAAATGTAATCATTATGTATAATTCAGTTCAAAGCATCATCCAGAAGAGCAGAATGTATGACATTTGCTTTGTGAAGAGCTAAATTTGAAGAATATGGCCGTCTATTTTTTTGAATGAACAGCATTTGTTTATTAATTGGTTCTACTGAAACCTACTGCCAACTGTGACATTGACTTGACTGCTGATTTACTTGCAGTACCATGGATAATGGTACCAATGCTCTGATCAATCTGTAAATTTTTCACAGAGCAACGGACCAATGAATAACATGGCAAAACATTTTAAAAAGACGTGAGAAGCATTTTTTTTAACAACAGTGCGGAATGATCTTCCAGAGGAAGTAGTGGATGCACCTCATTTACATGTTTAAAAGACATTTAGATAAGTACATGAATAGGAAATGTTTGGAGGGATGTGGGCCAAACACAGGCAGGTGGGACTAGTTCAGTTTGGGATTATGTTTGGCATGGACAGGTTGGACTAAAGGATCTGTTTCTGTGCTCTATGACTCTAGTCTTCCAGTTTGCATTTATTTCAAAATGCATCACATGGTTATCTGTAGAAGTGAAAACATCATGTGACAGTCCAAATTGATTTTGAATGAACAGAACAGCTTTTATATTTGGTAGATGGAAATCACTTCTGCATTGCCTTTACACCATTTATTTTGTAACCTATCAGACACAATTTAGCAACCTTCTGTGTAAAATAACATTTTTACAGTTGATATATTCAGTTGTAATGCTTTGCAAAATGCTTTCCAATATGTAACTGAGCTGTCAGTGGGGGAGCTCTTTGGGGCCAGCGACCATAATTCTATTAATTTTAAAAGAGTGATAGAAAGGGATAGACCACATCTAAAAGTTGAAGTTCTAAATTGGAGGAAGGCTAATTTTGATGGTATGAGGCAAGAACTTTCAAAAGCTGATTGGGGGCAGATGTTCGCAGGTAAAGGGATGGCTGGAAAATGGGAAGCATTCGCAAATGAGATAACGAAAGTCCTGAGAGTGTATATTCCTGTTAGGGTGAAAGAAAAGGCTGGTAGGTATAGGGAATGCTGGATGACTAAAGAAATTGAGGGTTTGGTTCAGAAAAAGAAAGAAGCATATGTCAGATATAGACAGGATAGATCGAGTGAATCCTTAGAAGAGTATAAAGGCAGTAGGAGTCTACTTTCGAGGGAAATGAGGAGGGCAAAAAGGAGACATGAGATAGCTTTGGCAAATAGAATTAAGGAGAATCCAAAGGGTTTTTACAAGTACTTTAAGGACAAAAGGGTAGCCAGGGAGAGAATAGGGCCCCTCAAAGATCAGCAAGGTGGCCATAGTACGGAGCCGCAGAAACTGGGAGAGATACTAAACGAGTATTTTGCATCAGTATTTACTGTGGAAAAATACATAGAAGAAATAGAATGTAGGGAAATAGATGGTGACACCTTGAAAAATGTCTATATTACAGAGGAGGAAGTGCTGGATGTCTTGAAACGCATAAAGGTGGATAAATCTCCAGGACCTGATCAGCTGTACCCTAGAACTCTGTGGTAAGCTAGGGAAGTGATTGCTGGGCCTCTTGCTGAGATATCTATATCATCGATCATCACAGGTGAGGTGCCGGAAGACTGGAGGTTGGCTAACGTGGTGCCACTGTTTAAGAAGGGTGGTAAGGACAAACCAGGGAACTATAGGCCAGTTGGCCTGACGTCAGTGGTGGGTACTTTGTTGGAAGGAATCCTGAGGGACAGGATGTACATGTATTTGGAAAGGCAAGGATTAATTAAGGATAGTCAACGTGACTTTCTGTGTGGGAAATCATGTCTCACAAGCTTGATAGAGTATTTTTGTAGAAGTAACAAAGAACGTTGATGAGGGCAGAGTAGTATGGACTTCAGTAATGCGTTTGACAAGGTTCCTCGTGGGACACTGGTTAGCAAGGTTAGATCTCATGGAATACAGGGAGAACTAGCCATTTGGGTACAGAACTGACTCGAAGATAGAAGACAGAGGGTGGTGGTGAAAGGTTGTTTGTCAGACTGGAGGCCTGTGACCAATGGAGTGCCACAAAGATCGGTGTATTTCTGTGTTTTTAATTATTACAAAGGTATCATCTACATATCTGACCCAGAGTTTGGGTTGAATTTGTGGTAAGACTGTTTGTTCTAACCTTTGCATTATCGCTTCTGCTATGAGTCCAGAGATGGGTGAGCTGAAAATGTGTTGCTGGAAAAGCGCAGCAGGTCAGGCAGCATCCAAGGAGCAGGAGAATCGACGTTTTGGGCATGAGCCCTTCTTCAGGAAGAAGGGCTCATGCCCGAAATTTTGATTCTCCTGCTCCTTGAATGCTGCCTGATCTGCTGCGCTTTTCCAGCAACACATTTTCAGCTCTGATCTCCAGCATCTGCAGTCCTCACTTTCTCCCAGTGATGGGTGAGCCCATGGGTGTGCCATTGATTTGTTCATATATTTGGTTGTTGAATGTGAAGTATGTTGTGAGGCACAGGTCCAGTAGTTTGAGTATGCAGTCTTTGTTGATAGGTTCCCCATCTTGTTGTCTGTTCTGTATGTTCAGCAGGTTGGCTATTGTTTCTCTGGCTAGGGTTTTGTTGTTAGAGGTGAACAGTGCCGTTACATCAAATGAGACCATAGTTTCTTCCTTGTCTATGTGTATATTTCTGATGATGTCCAAGAATTCCTGTGTTGACTGTATAGAGTGTCTGGATCTGCTGATCAGGTGTTTCAGTTTCTGCTGTAGTTCTTTAGCCAGTTTGTGTGATGGTGTCCCTGATAGTAATACTATAGGTCTGAGTGGGATGTCTGGTTTGTGCACTTTAGGTAGTCCATAGAATCTGGGGCTGTTGTTGCTTTCAGGTTTCATTCTCTGTAGGTCAAACCTGGTTATCTGTCTATTTTTTTGTAGGTTCCTCAGTGTGTTGTTTATCCTATTGGTGAGCTGTGGGGTGGGGTCAAACTCCCTCTTTTGGTAGGTGTTGGTATCTGCAAGTAGTTGTTGCGCTTTTTGGATGTACTCTGCTTTGTCCAGGATGACTGTCATTCTGCCTTTGTCTGCTGGTAGTATGATTATTTTCTTATCGTTTCTTAGTGCTTTTAGTGCTTCCCTCTCCTTGGGGTTGAGGTTATGTGTTTGTCTTTTCCTTGTTATCAGGGGTATGATACTTTGTCAATGTTTGTTGTGTCTCTTCTGTCAGTCCATTGTTTCTGAGTGTGCATTCTAGTGCTGCTAGGAAGTCTGCTGTTTTGGCGTCCCTGTGGTTGTAATTGAGTCCCTTGGCCAGTATTGTTCTTTCCGTGTCTGTGAGCTGTCTGTGGGAGAGGTTTCTAACCCAGGAGTGTGTTGTCAATAAATAAGCACATCGACCTGGACCCAATATACCGGCCACTGCAGCGGACAGCTGGAACTGACAACCGGAAGCGGCAGATATACATCACTATAAATGCTGGAGGAAACATCACAGAAGCGCATCACAGGAGGTCCCAAGCACTGAGGATGTCAGCTAGCCAGGGGACGAAACGTCTGCAACACAAATTCCCAGCTTGGTGAACAGAACCACAACAGTGAAGAAGGTGTTTGGTATGCTTTCCTTTATTGGTCAGAGTATTAAGTACAGGAGTTGGGAGGTCATGTTGTGGCTGTAGAGGACATTGGTTAGGCCACTGTTGAAATATTGCGTGCAATTCTGGTCTCCTTCCTGTTGGAAGAATGTTCTAAAACTTGAAAGAGTTCAGAAAAGATTTACAAGGATGTTGCCAGGATTGGAGGATTTGAGTAATAGGGAGAGGCTGAATAGGCTGGGGCTGTTTTCCCTAGAGCATCGGAGGCTGAGGGGTGACCCTATAGAGATTTATAAAATCATGAGAGATATGGATATGATAAATAGACAAAGTCTTTTCCTGAGGGTGAGGGAGTCCAGAACTAGGGGGCGTATGTTTAGGGTGAGAGGGGAAAGATATTAAAGCGACCTAAGGGGGAACTTTTTCACACAGGTGGTGGTACGTGTATGGAATGAGCTGCCAGAGGAAGTTGTGGAGGCTGATACAATTACAACATTTAAAAGGTATCTGGATGGGTATATGAATAGGAAGGGTTTGGAGGGCTATGGGCCAGGTGCTGGCAGGTGGTACTAAATTGGGTTGGGATATCTGTTTGGCATGGACAGGTTGAACCGAAGGGTCTGTTTCTGGGCTGTTCATCTCTATACATCTATAGTAGGAAATTACTTTCTAATCTCTATTCTGTATTTCCTCAAGTTCCATTTTCCACAATGTAAAGTGTTTCTTTTCCTTTACATTTTACCCTTAGAATCCTTTATAAAGATTTTATCTACGGATAATTTTCTGTTACGAACATTTAGATTGATTTTTATTCAAAGGTCTTCAAGATCTCTTTGCTTAAAGTGTGAATGATAATTAATATTCTGAAGCTATTAATGTTTATCAGAGTTTGTGGTCTTGCTGCCTAGATGCATAATAATTTTGACTTCTTTATGTTCACAAATGCCTGATAGACCTAGTCATTAATCTAATTTATTGATAGTCAAATTCATTATAGTAAGTACCACTAATACTCTGAGTTGGATTTTACAGAATATTGCATTTCCTTCCCCTCCCAACTAAAAAGCTACAAGTCAGCCTACTTTCCCAAAATCTAGCAGCCCTGAAGCCATTTTATGCTGGGATCAGGCTTAATTTTATCCAAGCGGGGTTTAGAACTACATCTGATAGGATATGTCTTTTGAGAAAACTGTAGACCAATCTTAATTGCTTGCAGTTCCATCCAAGCAGCATCAGATTTGAACATTGGCCACTGCCGGGGCTACATGTTGACCCTGCGAAGAATTGATGAAGCATGGACTGATCGATTTGTCTGGGATTTTGCCCAGGCCTGGCTGGATGACTCCATTGAAGGATTTGGAGATTAGGCTTGAGAGCTGGGGTGAGTTGATGGAACAGAGTCGAGGCAAGCATTCAAGGGCAGGTAATAATTTTATTGTTGGTATGCCTTTGATGAGCAGAGAGGAACACCCAAGGGAGATACCACTTCTCTTGTCTCACATCAGCCTATAGACTGAAAACTGCCAAGCTACCTATTTGACCTCACCTTCTGCTGTTTTGGATAAAATAATGGTGGAGATGGAATAGGGCCCATAAGTAGTCATTAACTTGCAACCTTAGGACACAGCAGACTTCAGATAGATAGTGCCTGACAACCTGCCTATGCACTGTATATGGAAAACAGTTTGGGAGCTAGATAGGAAGGCCACATGCTATTTTGCAAACCTCCCCCCCTCTCAAACATGCAGGCTGCAAAACCCAGCCCTATATACCAGGGAAACATTGCGTGCACCTCACTGATCTTGATTAGTTAATTTTCAAAATAAGAGCATTTGGTGAATGAGGATGGCATCGAAATGTTGGAGCATGTTTTGAAATTCAGCAGGTGTTTATATTTAATAAATATTAAAATATTTCTGTTTGTGTAGATTATTGTTTCAATTGTAGCTTGGTTGATCAGTTTAGAGGAATCCAAGTGAGCTACTATCCATTTAAGTTATAAGTTTACAAGAAAATTGAACATGGTATGCATTCACCTGAGGACCAGAATTTGCATACCCTATTGGAGAAAACTGCTATGCCAGGTGCAAATACATGTGACTAATGTGCACTGTTCTAAGGCATGTGTGCTTGTACAATATATCAAAGTGACACTGATGTTCAAAAAAATGTTAAGTTGGACTGCTTTCTCATGTTCAACTAAGATAAAGAACTTGTAAGGCTGTTTATGCTTGGAAGAGGAATGATTAACATTGGGAGAATGTTGCCTTTGCTCGGTCTGATTTTACAATAAACCTAAATTTTTAGAAACAATATTTTGTTGCTTCCAGGCACTACATTCAAAAACAAACAAAAACAGAAGTTGCTGGAAAAGCTCAGTAGATTGGCAGCATCTGTGCAGAGAAATCAAAGTTAACGTATTCTTCAGAACAGAAAGGGTCTCCGGATTTCTCCTTACAGATGCTGCGACTCCTGCTGAGCTTTGCCAGCAATTTCTGTTTTTGTTTCTGATTTACAGCATCCGCAGTTCTTTCGGATTTTGTTTACTACATTCAAACAAACCTGGCACTATTTCACAACTAGATTTATGTTTCCACTCAAACATTAAGTTTCCACATGAAGGGCACCACTGCAAAAGGAAGTTTCTTTTATGAATGTTTGCATGAACTGTGAAACCCGACTGCAAGAAAATTGACGACTAATTTAAAGTGTTTTTGATGAAGAATTTGTCTACGTTCAGCTCAAACAGCACGCTGTTGATGCTTTACTTGGAATTATATTCTTTGTATAGATGGTGACACAAAATTTGCAGATGCCTGTGGCACTGAAACTAGTAAAGGATCACATTCATCTATAATTTATATGTGTGTGTACATTAAAACCATTTTAAAAATCTGAAAATTATAAACTTGCAGGATGAGATAACTTACAGCCGTGATGGAGCCAAAACTTCAAATTGAGAGAGGTTGGACAAGATGAAATTTTTGCTTGATTTCTCACAGTTGTAGTGGATGATCATGAATTCAGAAAATAAGAATTCCACATCTGTAAACATATAAATATGTAAACGGTGACCATGAGGTTGTATGTTTAAACTTTTGGCATCTGTTTCACATTTTGAGACGCAGTCCTTTGTTTAAAACAGGGTTAGTGCTTACCCAAAAGTAAAATGTGGTTAATGACAATATTTGTGCTGTAATGACTATAAACTATTTATTGTATTTTTGGTCACTTAATTCTAGACAAATCTTCACTCTACCAAATATTATGTTAAATTTGTTAAACAACCTTCTGTTTTGATGAGTTGAAGCTGCAGGAGAGCCTCAAAATAGAAATCACTTGGCGATGCACATGTGTTTGGGTGATTAGAGCTGATTTACATCTTACTATACTCACGTTTAGCATTTTTCATTAAATCTCCATTTCCTTTTCCTATTTTTCCTATTATTAACATTCCCAAAACATAGCAGCAATTATCCTGAAGCAAAACCACGACAATTTAGAAACCCTTTCTTTTGAATGTTTAATGGAGTGAGGATTCTCACTGAATTACATGTATTTTATTTATAAAAATGTGATTTTGAAATAACAGAACAATTGTTTGGTACTGGGTATATCTAGGATTTTGCCAGTAAATGCGGTAGGCGGCGTTGTTTGCACAATGCAGAGTGGAGCATTCAGGCTCCGGGTTGGACGTCAGTGCCCCGCAGCGCACGAAGCTTTCACTTTCAGCACCAAACCTGCTCAGTCTGCGGCAGGAGAGCTCTCTGGTCAGAATCGACTGCAAAATCCTCCCTTATCAAACGCCATCTTGTGACATCAGGTGCTTTTTGTAAAGGTAAAACCACCTATTCTGTAAGTATACATCAAGGGGACACACCAGTGGAACCACTTTAGACATTTTCTCGTACGGTCTTTGGGATGGTGCAGTTTTAATGAGACGTCACGTATCCCCAACAAGCGAATATTCGATTGACATTTCCAACGTGTCAAGTGTTGGATAATATTAACTCAAGTTAAAATGTAGGATAATGGTTAGACCTCTGTTACCGCATACAATAACATTTTTGTGATTAATCGCCATGTTCAAAATTAAGTATAAATACTCTGTGGAGGTATTGTGCTGGTTGTATGACATCAAGGGCAACAGAAAATGGCTATGGGATATGGTCATCCAGTTTATGCGTGTTTTATTCTATGCCAAATGGAGGAACGCGTGCTTTCTCTCCTCAGTCTTATCTGAAATGTAATTCTTAACAATTCTTCAAGTTGCAAGGAATCATGTAAGGTATGATCTTCGAGGCGAAACATCGATACCAATGCAGTCATCAGCTGCTCAAGGACCAAGCTGTTTTCCATTTCATTCAGTAAATATCTTGCTGGGAATTAAATGAACTGACTTGTGCGTTTCTTTTTCTCTGTAGTCGTTCTATTAATATTGAAATGCGCATCGTCCCTGGTATCTATATAGGTGCAAATATTAAAGAGTTAAATGTCTGCACTCGCTGAAACCGATGAGCTTTCAGTCTAAAATACAGCTGTGATATTGCAATGACAACAATGCTTAAATAATATTGCTTTATTTAACATATGGTGCTTTCCAAATCAACTTGGGGACCTGTCACGGTTTGAACACAAAATAGGTCTATTAGTATTCTGAGCTCGTTCTTGTCAAATGCTGTATGGAAAAAAAAGAATGACATTGTGCTATATTCGCGATTTTGGGTTACAGAACGCGATCTTGGATTTTTACTCTTTATATAAGTTTTGAGTCGAAGCACTCCGCTGTTTGTTGCAGATTACGGTTCGCACGTTAAAGACCAATCCTCGTGAATAATGGTGAAGCTGGGGAGTAACTTGAACGAAAAAAATACCAAGCAATCCTGTAGTGATGATAATTTTCACACCGTCCCCTTGATCACACCCTTGGATGTGAATCATCTGCAGTTCCCTGCTCCAGACAAGGTACCGTGCTAATTAGGCAATTGAGCATCAAAGCTTAAAATCACACATACAAATCGTACAGCCTTTCAACCTTCCTTTCTTGAATAATTAGAATTCATGAGACAAATTCAGGACATGTCAGAGTAAAACATATCCTTTTAAGCGTTTATTTGTTCGTGCTCCTGACGTCTAGTATGTGCTCAGTTTTTCCAAGGTTGTCAGAAGTCACTGAAAAGTTAAGCAGCGATTAATATAAATTGAGTGAAACATCGCATTAGGTTATAGGCAGTGATCTCAATGAATAAACGGTGGAATACTGCGTGAGCATAAGGGCGGAGCAAAATATGGATATAATTTGCAGACCATGATATAATGTGATGCTTCCACTATAGCACAACACATTTTTAATGAAAGGTTTTCACTAACTGTTAGGACAGGCTATAGAGACCGACACGCCCTAACTTTCTTGTTCCATAGGTTGTGGTGAAAACGAGAACCGAATTCCAGTCAGATCAAAAGAACAAAGGAAAACTGAGGGTACCGAAAATAGCTGAATTCACAATCAGCTTCAACGACGGTGTATCGGAAAGGCTCAAGGTAAAGTTTTAAGAACTGAATTGGTTTATTGTTCGGCACTAAATCTGAAAATACACTTCAGCGTGCTATCATTTTCACCTCGGTATGAAGCTTCATTGCACAACTAATTAAAAAAAATCACATTTATTAACACTTGCAATTTAAAAAAAAACGTATTCAAACCACAGCTTTAGCATAAATCTGGGTTTGATTCTTAAAAAAAATGAAATATATATTCGGTTTGTTTTATAAACTTCAACTATTCATCTTCCTAGCTATCATGAAAGCAGATTTATCAACAAAAAAATTGTTCTGTTAGTGAGAATGTGTGTCAAGGTCATTTAAAATTTATTATGCAATGTAAATTTAGAATTTATATGTTTTGACTGTCAGTGCCTTTTTTGGACGGATTAAGGTGGTTCTCACAGATTGATATATGATCAATGAATTAAAGTAAAATAGATACTTAACATGCGTTAGTATCCAGGAAACGAACAAAAACATTAGAATATCATCATTTATGTTTCTTGTTTAATTATATTAAAATAGAATGAATTATAACCAGGCACAAATGCAGGTAGGTCAAAAATTGTGTTTTTTTAATGATCAATTCATACACACAGACAATGCCAAAGGGAATTGAGCATCCACTATTCTTTTAGAAGGGGAAAAAAGAAAGCCCAGATTTCTGTCCGTTTACCCTGGGAGCAGCTTGTAGGTACTACATTCAGAAATAAGTATTGTGATCAATGATAGTGACAATTAAAAAAAAACACGACATATCTTTGATAGTGTTATTCAGTTCTAGCAGTAAATGGTTAGCAAATATTTATGTTTTCATATTTCTGCGAATTTCATTATATTTCAAGTTTCACTACTTTTGGAATTTAGTGTGGGTCTCATTCATTTTAAGTGATGTTTGTATGAGGTCAGAAACATTGTTATTGGTATCAACCTTAGCCACTACAGGCATACAATCTCTTGAGACAGGCCTCACTATAATCATGTTTCACACATTTAATTTTTTAAAAATTGGAGATTAGTCAAAAGCTATCAGCTGTACATGGAATGTACACTATAATTAAAAGAAGAATCAATATTACTATTTATACCTATAAAGATTTATTTTACTGGTGTCCAATGGAACCATTCAACAGACAGATTAGTACTCAACATGGATTCTATTTCCAATTCTGCTGCTGGTCGATATTCAAGTTGACTGTTTGAACTACTCTATGAATGTATTGTCCTCACTCCATAAAGCAAATCAGCAAATCACGTCTAGTATGGTTCTAAAGTAAGAAAAATTAAAATATAAAACTGAACATAGTGAAGTTTTTCCAGTAGGGATAAATATTGTTTGAGACCTGCCAATGAAATTATTACTGGTTATAAGTGATCTAATGATGTTATGATAAGGAATAGTAATGAAATACATTCCACAAAAAAAAGCATTTTTCCAAACCACAAAGAACACCAGTGAATAACTTCAACTTATTAGAGTGCAGATATTTGACTGACCTCAAGAAGGTAGTTTATTGTCAAGGTTACATTTTTTTAAGAAAAAGATGATTGAAAGACATTACCTAATGATATCTAATCATAATGCACTTAGATAAATTTTATTTGTCATCATTTTGTTAACTATCTCACTATGTGAAAATATCTTCATGAAAATCGTACTAAAATTAATCAGATTATAGAAGCAACAAAGATGGGAAACAGGAGCATGTCATGGCATAACGAACAGTTATGCTTTCTACAGCATGACAAATTAAGTGTTATGTATTTATTGTCAATAAATTATTTAGACTCATGACTAATAATAATGTGTTTAATGCAGATAGAAAAATGGCAAAGTCATGAACATAATGCATTCAATGTTTTGCAAAGTAAAATCATCTAAAATATCACTTAGAAACTAGTTGATGCAAAAACAAAAACGGCACATCAGAGTGCTGTTTATTGAAGGTTATTATACAGTATTGTTAGAAGTGTTAAATATCATTTGTCCTAAACCTTCATTTTCAACGTCTCTATCTTAATGCGTTATTTTGTTGTGGCGATCTAATTTTCAATACCAAGTATCTAGATAGATGATTGCCTCAGCTTCTAAGCACATATTTTGAAATGGAAAACATAGCTATTTATCTCCTGGCATCACAGTAAACATTTAAATCCCCATTAATTCTCAACTATATAGGTTTCTTATAAATAATATAGTCATTTTATTTAAAATGATGTTACAAAAGACAACATGTATTTGAGGTTCAATGTAACTTGTATGAAACTAGTAAACAACTAGTATATAAAAAAACAGAAATTGCTGGAGAAATTGAGCAAGTCTAGTGACTGTTCTTCAGAACTAGTACAGCTATATTTCATTAATAATTTCCTTGTTATCATGTAGCCTTACCTTTCAATATTTACATTTCCAACTTAAAGCACAGGCAGGAATAACTTAACTGCACTTGGATTAACATGTCTATAACTTTAATTTTGCATCTTATAAAACGTTCATTGCTGTAGCTGCCAGGCCTTCTCACTCTTGGGAACCTCAGGCTTGCATGCTGCTCAATTATGAAATTCTTGCTTTTTTACATTAGGAATTCTTCTTTCAGTCTGAAGTATTGTGCGATCTGATAACACATGCCACTGTTGGAACCAATCTGACAGGTTCTTAGGAAATCCAGCACATTGGCCCCAGATCCTGCCCTTCTGTTCTTTCTGGTTATTTTGCATAAGCACCTTAACTCTACTCCTGGCATTTCAAAGAAATAGGTCCTGATACAGATTACCTTTGTGAATGTTTGTGTAATGTTAACAACTATAGTTGATCACCAACAGTTGAAATTGGGTTATCAATATAGGTTTTACAAAGAAATATTATCAAAATTCTTGACCTTTTGGAAATACTGCAATTTATTATATCTGTTGAACAAAATATTGTGTCCCATGTAGCTGACCCACTGAGATTCAGAATTAATTTCAGTGACATTACTAGCAACATAGAAAAATAATAACAGTTAATGGAAGCAAAATCTTGCATTTATATATAAGTACCTTTCGTGACCTTGGGAAACCTTAAAGATTGTCATAACTAAGTAAGTACTTAGGAAATACTTTCACTATTTTGTTGTAAGGAAACACCAATGTGTGCATATGTATGGTAAAGTTCCACACATAAGCAGGTAATTTTGACTTAAAGAGTTAATATTGGCTGAGAAACAGGAACAGCTCCCTAATGTTTAATATTACCATGGTACATTTATGTCCACCTAACACAGGCAGGAAGAGCCATGACTTAACATCTCATTTAATGTAGAATTTCCAGTCTTGCAACTATATGTCAGTGTCAGTTTAGATGACATGTTTTCTTTTGTAGAATGGGGCATGAAAAATTTGCTCAAAGAAAGCAGTGCTACTAATGAGCTATTATTAATAATATCGATTTCCTGATGAAGGGCTCTGGCCCAAAACGTCGAATTTCCTGTTCCTTGGATGCTGCCTGACCTGCTGTGCTTTAACCAGCAACACATTTTCAGCGTTAATAATATCTATATCATACGTATCTTTAATATAAAATTATAGCTATGCACTTGCTGTCATTAAAATGTATTGCATTTTGGTGTTACATTCAAGCTACTGGTGGCAAGTTTTGGTTAATTTTTTTGATATATCAGAGTCAAAACAAAACTTTAAAAATCAGAAAAACCTACTAAATCTGTTAAATAGAAACTGAATGAATTGCTAAAAAAAATTTTGAAATATCTTTTGTACACTTATTATCTGTTTTGCAAAGTGGCATACTGATTCAATATGGATTTTAATAATACAAAGACAGGAAAAATTTCATTGCAGTACCAAGCTGCTGGCATTCAGATGAAATGTGCTTTCAGGTGGATACAAAGTTCCCATGACACATTTTGAAGAAGGGCAGGGTAGTAAACCTGGGTGTGGTCAATATCTACATTTAATCAATGTAATTGGGGAAAAAAATGGTCTGGTCAGTATCACATTGCTGTTTATGGGATCTTGCCATAAAGGGAGTCTGTTGGCTCAGTTGGGTGGATGGCTGGCTTGCAATGTAGAGTGACACTAGCAGTGCAGGTTCAATTCTAATACTGACTGAGGTTACCATGAAGGTCCTTCCTTCTCACTCTCATCACCATCATGCATTTCTCTCTGATGAGAGGGCAATCCTCTGGAACTATGGTGACTTTACCTTACCATCACACTTCAAAAGTATTGTACAGTACTGGGCACAATATTAGTATTTTTTTTTGGAAACTAAAATCAATACTTTCCTATTTTCTTGCCTTGGTAAATGAGATTGAAGTTTACCTTACCAAGGAGTTATTAGTCTATCAAACAACAATAATAAACTCTAGTGGATTTTAGGATGTTGCTTTTTACAGGAGTTTTTTTTAATGGACTTAATGAAGCAAGCTTGGTCCACCTTCAGCGTAAATGTGTCATGTTACATGGTGTAATGTTTCTTCCTTTATGAAATGATAAATCTTGCAACTTATAGTGAACAATACAATTGGCGATTTGATACAATGCATAGATTTGATATAGGAGGGTGAAATTCAACTTTGGAAACATAAAATAGGCAGTTAACATTCCAGTCAACTTTCCTGCCCATTGACATCAGTGGACAAGAGTGTTATGCAGAGAATTAGCAAGTGTGCCTTTGCCAATGTTTCATCTTCAGATATTCTACATATATTGCATTGTTTAAGCGTGAACTGATGTCTAGTTTGGATTTCTTTTAACTCTGCTTTAAACTAATCTATCCTGAAGAAATTAGTTACTTTGTCCTGAAAATTACCAATCTTACACAAATCAACAAGAAATGGGTTGCTGTAAGATATTGTCATATTATGCTTGGTTATGCAATGCATAGTTTTACTGTCAGAAAACAAAATCCTGTCTGCAATGAAGAAAGCTATGAGTAAGCTACTAGTGTTTATTAGAAATAGTTATAGATATTATCATTTGCTCAATGGAAAGTATTTTTTGCAAATAGCCAGTTACCTTTTAATCAGCATTATAGCAGAATATTCAGGAGTGAAGCAACAGCCATAAATGACAGATAATTGTTACATTGTCAAAGAACAACTAGATATGAATTATAACAATCCATCATAATTTACATGTCAAATTTTGTCAGACCAGCACATGTCCCATAGCAGTAACATGAATACAGAGAAAGAAATATTCCATTTTGGCTGATTTCAAATATGCTTCCTGATTAACAGCTAGCATGTACTATGTGATTTACTTCACAGTCTGCTTATGAGTAATTACATGTAATTGGCCTCAAAATATGCATCATCATGGTAATTAGAACCTGTATTGCAACCTTAGGAATTGAATAATACTTTGTCCATTTTGTGGGACACTGCTTCTATTTTTAGAAAACAGTATTACCACGTCATGGAGGATTGCTAGTTTCGGATTGAGTCTTGTGCACTTCAAATAATAACCAAGAATTAAGACTGATTCTAGGTCCTAACCGCACACTGGCTGTAAGGGACCCACCCTGGCTATCTTCCAGTACATGACCAATTAAAAGGCCATCTCTGGGACCTCCATCCAATTAATAATATAAAGGCAGAACCCTGAATCTGCAGTCCCAATCAGAAGGGCTGTAGCCTTCGACAGGTCAGTGCTGATTTGTTGAAATGCCATCTGAAGAAGTATTTAATTGAAATAAATGGTGTCCACTGCTGCCGGGCCATCTCAGTGGAGGGGAAACCATACCACAAAATAGACAGTTGCAGCTGCAGTGAGCTAATGGCTGCAGTGGTTGTGTTATGGGTGGTTAATGTGCATTTTTGCCTTCAGCAAGGTATTTTTATCTCATGCAGCAGTGTTTTTGTTATCCTTTGTAACATAACAAATGAAGTATTGGACAATGTGGAATTGAAAGATCCAACAGACAATTATTACTGTTGCTAATATATATATATGTATATATATATATACACACACGAACATTACATTCGCAGTCACATCTGTATATGTTCACAGTCACAATCTTATCTGTAACATTACTTTCTCCAGTTACATTCTTCCATCAAATCAAGTGGCTCCCAGTTAAGATGACATCTGAGAATATCTTACTGTTGGGTCCCAAGCTGATACAGTGATGTTACTTTGAGCATATCTCTTAAAGGCATGTTTTATCTCTTAAAGGTATATGACAGTCAGATGTAACAACAGGTTGGTGTTGTGGATCAGTATAGGGGGCCACATGAGCTTCCTGACAATCATCATTAAGTCACTTCCTGCACCTGCCAGACTTAGTGTTCAGAGGGGCCCTGTCTGCCATTTGTGGAAGATTTTGGCAGTATATCTCAGAACTCCACATAATGCAGATGACTGCCTGCTGCTTCTAGATAGGTAGCCTCTGCCAGTGGTGAACTGCCTCTAGGAAGACTGCCAAGCAAAAGGAGCACATTGGCACCCCTAATTGCATTTGTTTCTCTTAGGGATCAGTTGACTGGGCAGCTAGTTTGTGATGCAATGTGATGTCAACAACTGGGTTCAATTTCTGCCCTGGCTGATGTTACCATGAAATTACTCCTTCTCAACCTCTTATCCTTGCCTGAGGTATGGTGACTCTCAGGTTATACTGCCATAAGTTGTCTCTCTTTGATAAGAGAGTAGCCATTTAGTCTGATAATACTATAATGAATTATAATTTTTCCAAATTTACCTTTGTTTACTCATGCAATTTCAACTTTTGCGTCTTGTAAGAAATAATCAGCAATGATTCTGACTATGTTCACAATGTTAAAAATAACCTGTTTATGTCCTGTTTCACTTTTCACTTATAAGCAACATTTTAGTTGTGTATAAAACTTGATTACACCAATTTTTGAGCCATGTTATCCACTTTGAGGATTGTAAAAGTATTTTTAAATGTATGACAGAATGGGTGTTTATTCATATTATATATGATGGTAATGGATTGATTGGATAAGTAAAATAAAATAAAGAGTTGCAGACGGAGATCTGAAACAAAAACAGAAATTGCTGGAGAGACTCAACAGGTCTGGTAGCATCTGTGAAGAGAAACTAGAGCTAGGTTTTAAGCCCTTTGAATGAGAGGCAGCTAGGGAAAGGTGGTAGTTAGCTGCTGATGCAAAGTGGAGGAGAAAAGGAGTCAGTTGGCAAGTGAAGATAAAGCCCAGAGACAGAGGGAGAAAGGGGAAAAATAGGTAGGCAAGCAAAAGAATTGTTGGTAGTCAGCCAAGGAAGAAGAGCAGCCAGATAGGTAATAGGTAATTGAAAATGGGTTGGCTGTACTGAAAGTAACAAATGTCATGACAGGATCTGGTCTTGTTGGGGTAGGAAAATAGACATGAAAGAAGATGTTCATGATCTGAAATTCTTAAACTCTATGTTGAGTCCTGAAGGCTGTAAGGTAAGTGGAAGATGAGGTGTTAATTCTCCAGCTTGCATTGAGCCTTGCTGAAACACTGTAGCAGGCCTGAAACTCAAATGTTGGCCAGGACACATAATTTATTGAGGTGGCAGGTAACCGGAAGCTCGAGGTCATTTTTATGAACCAAATGTAGGTGTTCCTGGTCTGTGTTTCATCTCCCCAATGTAGATGATTCTGCATTGTGAACAGTGAAAACAATAGAGTAGATTGAATGAAGTGCAGGTAAACTTCTAATTCACCTGGAAGATACGGCTGGAGCCTTTGGTGAGGAGGGGAGAAATAAATGGGCAAGTGTTGCATCTTCTGTGGTTGCATAGGAAGGTGTCTTGAGTGTGTAGTGGTTTTGCGAGTAGAGGAAGAGTGGACAGAAGTATGCAGACAAAAGGGTCCCTATGAATGTTGGTGAGAGGGAAGGGGAATATGTGTCTCGGGGCAGCCTCCTACTGGAGATGGAGAAATGGCAGCTTATGATTCTTTGGATGTGGAGGATGATGGGCTGGAAAGTGAGGACAGGGGCTTTATAAACTCAACAATTTCCACAGTTATCTTGACTATACATCCTTAAACTATTCTTGCTTTAAGAATTACATTTCATTCGTTAAATTTCTCTATCATCGTCACATCTATTCTGGTAATGCCACTTTCCACAGAGGAGGCTTCAAAAATGTACGCCTTTTCTAACTATTGATGATTGCCTGTTGCTGTGATTGACAGGACCCTCATCTATGCCTGATCTATTTCCCTCACCCCTTTCCTTCCCTCACACAACAGTGTTAGGGTCCTGCTTCTTTTCACTTTCCACCCCACCAGCTTCTGCATCCAAAAGATTATAAGTCACCATTTCCCCCACCTCCAGTAGGAGGCCGCCACGAAACACCATTTCCCTTCCCTCTCTTGTCAACATTTTTCAAGGATGGTTCCCTCTGGGATACCCTGGTTCACGTCTCTACTCTCAGCATTTCCCCATACCCGCATGCACCTTCCCATACAATGCAGAAGGTGCAGAATTGCCCGTTTACCTCCCTCTTCACTATCCATAGCCCCAGACACACCTTTGAGGTGAAGTAATGATTTACCAGCACTTCACTCAATTACCGTATTCGCTGCTTGCAGTGCAGTCTTCTCCTACACTGGGGAGTCAAAACACAGACTGGGTGACCCTTTTGCAAAGCACCTACGCTGTATCCATAGAAGTGACCCTGAACTCCAGTTGCCTGCCAATTCAACAGACCACTCTGTTCCAGTGCCAATATTTCTCTCTCAGGCCTGCAGCCTTGCTCTAGTGAGGCTTAATGTGAGCTGGAGGAACAACACCTCATCTTCCACTAAGATGCCTCACAACTTCGAGGTCTCGGCATCGAGTTTAACAATTTCAGAGCATGAGCACTTCCTTCCATGTCTGTCACTTAACCCCATAACCCCAGGTCCTATCATGAGCATAAGAAACCCATTTTCAACTACATATAGCCCCCATTATCTCCTATATAGTTTCTCCTCTTCTCTGGCTTACTATCAATAATGTCTTTTTCTGCTCTCTCTCTCTCTCTCTCTCTCAGAGAAAACAGAGAAGGAGAAAAGCTTTCTCACATTGTGAAACATCGGAATTTCCTTCCTCAAAAGACACTTTTCTTTCAGATAGAGGAAAGGTAGATTCTTGATAAGTAAGTGTGTGAAAGTTATCAGCACTAGTCCAGACTGTGGAGTAATCAGATCAGCCATGATCCTGTTAAAGGGGCAGAGTGTCTACTCCTGCTCCTAATTCATCTGTTTGTATATGCCACAACCCAGTAATATTCTATTATGCAATTGTAAAGAATGCCCTCACAGAATTTGGGTATTTCAACAGTTTAAATCAGGTAGTGGAGAACCATCATATTTAGTTTCAAATAATCTAATTTGCTCATTTGAACTTTCTTGTTCCAACTATTTGATGCTTTACTTAACTTTGAACAGAGTCCTTCCTCAGTGAAGGGTGTACTCATTTTTAGCTATTTGTGGCTGTAGTCCACCTGAGATAATCCAAAGTAATTACTGAAGAAAACTGGACTATTTTGAGCAGTGCATCAAATAGGTAATTCGAAAAAATCTCTCGTATGGAAGGGAGGCAAGTATTTTACGTTAACTGATTGTTGAATACAATTGTGGCACACACATATATACAGTAAAAGTATATGATAAATCTCAGGGAAGTCATAAGTA
Source organism: Hemiscyllium ocellatum (assembly GCF_020745735.1). Classification (NCBI taxonomy): domain Eukaryota; kingdom Metazoa; phylum Chordata; class Chondrichthyes; order Orectolobiformes; family Hemiscylliidae; genus Hemiscyllium; species Hemiscyllium ocellatum. The sequence continues at coordinate 26,883,478 of NC_083416.1, forward strand.
ATCTTTATTTTAGCATCAATAAATTCTTAAATATTTTTCTTTCAAGAGCATATTTAGTTTGGCCCGGCAGAAGTATTCTGCTTCAGAGTCAGAATTATATGCATTTTATAAAACACACTCAATTTTTGACTCTAAAACAGAAATTGTGAGAGAAATCAAACAGATTTGGCAACAACTGTGGGATGAAAGCAGAGATAACATTTCAGAGAAATGATGATGAGTCACTGCACTTGAAAGGTTAACTCTATTTTCTTCCCACAGATGCTGCCAGACCTATGGAGTTTCTCCAACAATTTCTGTTTTTGGTTCAGATCTCCAGCATTCACAATTTCTTTTTTATTTTATTTCAATTGTTGACTTTGTGACCTCAGCAAGAAGGTAATCACCTGGCGATTTCAAATCAGAAGTAGGACAATGACACTTAGTAAATTGTTAATTCAGAGAGCTGGTACAGTCATAATGGGGTGAATGGCCTCCTGCTATGATGTAACATTTCTGTAATTCTTTGTGATCATTGAACAGACTAAAATGACAAATAGATAAGCGCAAAAAATTTAAAAGAGTAAAGAAAGCTGTAGAAACCTTTCATTTTCACTACATCTTCTCATTTCCTGTAATTGTTACATTTGAGAGATTGCCTTCCTTGGTTTACAAGCCTGCACAAAGAAAATCAGATAGTAAATGCTGAAAACAGAGAATTGGTCAGTCACATTGGAAAGGGAAAGGCAGTTTTGTGTGCACATCCTTTCTCACAATTAAAGTGCAAGTGGCAGACAGGTAAATTAATACAATCTGAATATGAGTAATATGGGAAATATGTATAGAGAAAAGAATGCCAGTATTATCCTCTTTTAAACCAAGGACTGTGGATGGTGAAGATTCTGAAACACCAAGAGAAATTGCTGGAGAAATCAGGACTGGCAGCATTTGTGGAGAGAAAGCAGAGATAATGTCAAATCCATTGACCCTTCTTCAGGATTGAAGTTCGAAGCAGTCTGGAGAATGGTCAGTGGACTCAAAATGTTAACTTTTTTTTCTCCACAGATACTGCCAAATCTGCTGAGTTTCTCCAACAACTTATTTTTTGTTATTTCCAATATTATCTTCTTTTGTAGTCATAATAATTTGTCTATCCTTATTCCACTTTTGAGGTTCTCTACTCCCTGCATAATGATGACTGATTTCCATATTTTCAGTATTGAGCAAATTTTTTTTCAGACCTTTTTCCAGTATCTACAATTTTTGATTTTACAAGGTTATTCTGTTTTACAATAAAAGAAATAAAGAACTTGAAATGCAGGAAATCTGAAATAGTAACAGAATGCTGGAAATATCTTACAGTGCATAAACCTTTAGAAAGCGATTAAAGGTTTGAGTGTAAAGCCTTCACCAGAACTCACAATCTGTATTTCCATTTTAATGATCAACACAAAGTGGATTTTCAGTGTTTTCTGTTTTTGCTTTAGTCTATGCTATACGTTTTTCTCTGTACACTAGTTCTTCAGAAGTAGCTGTTTTTTGGTTATGAAGACTTGTAAAAATGAATCCAGTACCCATTGTCCCATTTGTTGGAATGTGTGTTCATTAACTGTCTAAATGTGCTTTGCTTTGCACACTTACACTGCATTTCAGTCTTTTACATCTTGTAAAAGTATTAACAGAACTTTTACTTTGACCTTTCAAAAACTCCCTTAGTTCTCCTTACTCCTTTCCTTCTCACATTAGAATTAAAATCTACCAGCCCTGTAGCAAATAGGTTTAAACATTCCATCCTCATTATCTTAGTATGTTGGTAGCCAGATTTGTATTTCCACTCAGACTTGGATTTTAACACAAGTTGAGATGGTGGTGTTACAAGAACGTGACTGAAGTAGAAATCCAGAACTCCAGCTAATGCCTGGTACAATTGTTCAAATCGCACTATGATAAATGGTAAAATTTGAATTAAAATAAAATAATGTGGTGGTGACCTTATAATCATTGCTGTTTCATTGATGCCCTTAAGAGTGAAAATTCCTTTTATAGAAGACAATCTGCCACCATAAGTGGCCTGGTCTGCATGTGATTCCAGGCTCACAACAATGTTGTTGATTTTAACTGCCTTCTAAAATGGCTTAATAGGCCATTCAATTGAATTTAATCACTTAAAATTCCAAGAAAAAACTGATACCAGACAATGATTGGCATCGGCCTAGGCATGGCAAACAGCAGTGATGAGCCCAGTCCTGTTGACCCGAGAAGATATCCTCCTCTTGAACATTTAGGAACTTGTGCTAGAGTACTCGGAAAATACTCTGGGCACATAGGGTCAAATCCTACCATGGCAGACAGTGAAGTTTGATTTTTCAAAAAAAAAGCTGTATTTTTAAAAAGTAGCTGATATCTATTGAACCATTGTCAATTGTTGTAAAAAAAAATCATCTGGTTCACTGAGCAAAGGGAATCTGCTGTTATTTCCTATGTGATTCCAGACCCACAACAATGTGGTTGATTAATTGCCTTTTGGGCAATAAATGCTAACCTAGCCAGCTTGTTTACATCCCTTTAACAAATTAAAAAGAAATTGGGGGAACTGTTCCATAGCAAAGTTTTGACATAGTCATATTCAAAATCATATTTGACAAACCATGTCCCATTGCTGATAATGCCATACAGTGATATACAGTTGGGAGGAAGTTGCCCTGGAGTCCTGAACATTGACTCCAGACCACTGAAGTTTCATGGCATCAGATTAAGCATATACAATGTCACACCATCTTGCTGATATATTAGTACTTCACCATGTTGGCCATACTTGGGAGGAAATCCTAAACATAACAGATCCTACTGAAGTAGAAATCCAGAACCCTGCTAATGCATGGTACAATCTTTCACATCATACTATGATAAATGGTGAAATTTAGCTTTAGAGGAATAAGATGTATATGCATTTGGATGAGGGTTTGATGAGGAGTAGTCAGCATGGCTACGTGAGTGGGAGATCATGCCTCACAAATTTGTTAGAGTTCTTTGATGAAGTGACCAGGAAGTTTGACGATTGCTGGGTAGTAGACATATAGAACATAGAATATTACAGTGCACTACAGGCCCTTCGGCCCTCAATGTTGCGCCGACCTGTGAAACCAATCTGAAGCCCATCTAACCTTCGCTATTCCATTTTCAGTCATATTTTTATCCAATGATCATTTAATGCCCTTAAACTTGGCGAGTCTTCTACTGTTGCAGGCAGGCTGTTCCATGCCCCTATATGTCACCCCACAATTTAAAGCTGTCTCCTCATGTTAGCCATCATCATCCAAAGAAAAAGGCTCTCTCTGTCCACCCTATCTAACCTTCGTATTATCTTATATGTCTCAATTAAGTCACCGCTCAACCTTCTCTCTCAAGAAAGCAACCTCAAGTCCCTCAGTCTTTCCTCATAAGACCTTCCCTCCATACCAGGCAACATCACAGTAAATCTCCTCTGAACCCTTTCCAAAGCTCCCACGTCCTTCCAATAATGCAGTGACCAGAACTAAAAGCAATACTCCCAAGCGAGGCTGCACCAGATTGGTACAGCTGCAACGTGACCTCATGGCTCTGAAACTCAATCCCTATATCAATATAAAAGCTAACACATCGTATGCCTTCTTAACAACTCTATAAATCTGCGTGGCAACCTTCACCGAGATCTTTTTGCTCATCCATATACCAAGAATCTTACCATTAGCACGTACTCTATATGGATTTCAGTAAGGCCTTTGATAAGGTTCCACATGGTAAACTGCTCTGGGAGGTTAGATTGCATAGAATCCAGGGCAAGCTGGCAAATTGGATATACAATTGGCTTGATGGGAGAAAGCAGAGGGTAATAGTGGAAGGATGCTTATTGGACTGGAGGCCAATTTTTCCATATGAGGATCCTCAGGTAAATGATCTCCAGTCAGCGACATCACTATAGGAGTTCCTTGGAGCCACCATCTTCAGCTGCTTCACGATATTCCCTCAGTCATAATGCCAGAATTGGGATGTTTAGCTAATGACTGTGTAATGTTCAGTAGCATTCGAAGCAGTTGTCTCCACATGCAGCAACACCTGGACAGCAAGTGAACTGGACCAACCTTATAAATACTGTGGCTACAAGAACAGGTCAGAGGCTTGGAGTCCTGAGGGAAATAACTTACTTCCCGTCTCTGCAAGTCCTGTCCACCATCGACAAGACACAACTTAAGAGTGTGATGGAACACTCTCCACTTGTATGGATGAATGCAACTCCAACATCAGTCAAGAAGCTAGACAGTACCCAGAACAAATTATTGACACCCCATCCACCACTTTCAACATTTACTACCTTTATAGAATTGCACAATAGCAGCAGTGTGGACTATCCATAAGATGCACTACAGTATCTCACTAATGCTTTTTAGACAGTACCATCCAAACTTGCAATCTCTACCACCTTGAAAGACAAGGGCAAAAGGTGCATGAGAAAACCACCAACTGCAAGTCTATACCTTCCTGACTTGAGACTGTATAGCTAAGCTTTCAATGTTGCTTGTTCAAAATCCTGGAACCTCAGTCCTCACAGCACTCTGGTGTTCTTACATCCTGAGGGCTACAGTGATTCAGATAGCCAGCTCGTCATTATCTCCAGGGCAATTAGGAATGTGAAGTAAATTCTGCCTTACTCCATAAATCCCACATCCCATAAATGATTGTAATAAAACTAGATGTATAATAGTGTAAAGATATTCAGTAGAATATCTAGCTGCTGTTTCCACTATGGAATATCCATGTTACTACTGTTTCATTTTCCTTCAAATGAAAAGACAATGTACTACTTATACCCAATTTTTGACAGATAGTTTGTGGCTGAATGATATCAACATAGACCAAGCTCCCAGAACAGACTTCATGTGGACAGCTCACTTGAGTCATTACATGCAGTGCGTCTTTGTGACAGGATGCCTAGCTTACATAACTCAGTTTCCATTTCTGTGGTTGCAAGCTTAATTTGAAGTGAGCTACCATTTCATTATCTATGTATGATGATATTTAGTTATGAACCACATTGCTGGTTGACATTCATTAGTCTGTTCATGCCAGACAAATCATCTTTAATTTTTTTTCTATATAAATGTCATTTTTCTAGTTAATATTGTAATTGATCTATTTAGGTGATTGTCTCTAGTGAGTATTGTTGAGAATGACTAGAAACCAAAGGTATTATAAAGCCTTAATGAATAAATTTGTAGAGTTGTATTAAGCAATTTATGTTTATCTTAAATTATGGATTCTTGTATAAATTGCATATTTTTTAAGTATTAAAAAGTTGGAATAACTCTATTTATAGTGATTCAATTTCTCAAACAAATGTGGGATTGCTAATTTTATTTCCTTTCTGATAGTCATAATCCTAATAGTGAGATTATAAATGTCTAAACATAGTAAACATGTATGTTACAACAATCGATGTATTCATTAAATGTTAGAGTAATTGCATACTCATTCTAATTGATTACATAAATTATTGCAAATATTGTGCAAAAGACAAGGCACTCCATAATTCACAGGTGATATTGATGAGTGTATTTGTTCCAGTTGTGCATTAGAATGCTGTTGATCAATACATATACTTTAAAGTGCTATATTTATAGTCTCTTAGGATATCGTCCAGAATCTGTCTGATGTGGTTTGCCTGCACACAATATCAGGCATTAAGACAGATTACAATGTCTGGGAGGATCTGGTTACATATTGCATATGGCATGTTTCATGAAGCTTACATTCTCTGAACTTTGAGTAGAATGCAGACAGTACAGTGAATTCATTTGCCTCGAGCTTTCATTTCATTTCAACCTTTCTGTTGTACAGAATAATCACAGTTTCACAGTGACTATTCACTACATGAAAGACTAATTGTTTTAGCGAGAGAATTACTGTACTTAATTTATCTTTTTGAAAGGTATATAATGAAGTATCATGAAATTATCAAACCTTGAAACAATTATCTTAATTTTATTGGAATTAAATCAAAAGTTACATGAAACTTCAAGCCAAATTTCCAGGCCGTAACACACACAATACACTTAATTTAGCGCCTCCCTCCCCACTGTGGTCACCCCCTGCTGTTATCTTACAACTCCTTCAATTCCGTCTCCTTTTTCATGATCTTGCTCCTATGATCTTTCACTTGAATTCTTTCTCCTGTGAGTTGTCACCTGAAATCTCCCATGATCCAGATTCATTTTTATGATCTCTCAGATAAAAACAAAACACATGAATGCTGGAAATCTGAAACAAGTGCTGCCACACCTGCTGGGTTTCTTGAACATTTTCTGTATTTGTTTCACTTTTTGATCTTTCATTTTTTTATCTGTGCTCATGATCTCTATCCAGTGATCTTCCCATTGCAACCCACCATCCCTTGCAATCCATCTCTACATGATTATCTCAGTGTGACTATGAATCTTGCCCTAAAATTGCTGTCTGTGTAACCTCTCCACCATGCTTCTCTCCTCCTGCCATGATTCTAATCTACTTGGAGATAAAATTATCAAATACAGACAAACAAAATTTTGAAAATATAGGATGCTACAGGATCCTTTTTTGGTGTTTATGGAATCTTTGGAAGCAATTCAGGATATACTACAATGGAAAAATTTCCCCAGAAAGCCAATAATGCACTTTATCATAAAAATATGGTCTATGTTTGTCAAAAGTAAAATAACCACATTCAGTGATGGAGATAGACTGAATGCTAACTTCAAAGGTAAGTTGATACAGTAATGCTTAAAATAAATTTATTAAATGTAATGATGTCTAAATAAATGAGGTACTGATAGTTCACGGTGTAATTGAGGTACCATGAAACAGCTCAGCCGTAAATTGAATTTGAATTATTGTGTGCAGATCTGTCATTTCTTCTTTAACCTTTCCTAAAACAGTTCACTAAAGATGGATAAATCTTTCTGTTTCTAAAGACTTGAATGATAGTTTATTATACAAATTGAAATATGTGAATGGATATCGTATAACACTGTCAGAACTTTGAAGGAGAATTAATGATTGAAAGATATTTCAGGGCTGCAATGTGAATTCAATTGGAAGAAAAAGGAGAAATACTTTTCAGTGTAGGATGCATGAATGGAGGATAAGATTAACTCAGAGGTTTATTGTAAGTTGGTTCATGGACTTTAGAGAGCATTCTTGTCAGAGAGCTGTGTCACCCATTAGGAAATGAAAGAAAGTGAGGACTGCACATGCTGGAGAGTCAGTCAGAGCAGGAGAGTCAACAGTTTCTGTTGAAGGGCTTATGCCTGAAACGTCGACTCTCATGTTTCTCAGATGCTGCCTGACCTGCTGTGCTTCTCCAGTGGCACACTTTTCGACCCTCACCCATTAGGAAGACAACTAATTTGTACCACTGAAGACCACCACGGTACTTAACTTCTTGCCAGTTAGCAATTTGTAAGTGTATCTGCCAGGTAATTATTACAGACTTGTGTAGATTAGAATAAGCTAGTCAGCCTGAACTGTATTTGTTTGTTTGTTAGATCTATTAAACTAACCCTACTCTTTTTTTTGCTCTTTCCCTATAGCCGTACAATTGTTTAACATACATATCCAATTTTGTTGATTTGAAGTTATTACTGAACATTCTTTCAGGCAGCATGTTCCAGATTATGATAATAAAATGCCTTGGTGAGACTTGGACTCAGGCTGTTTGGATTACTTGTCCTACAGGAAAGCAAAATGCTACCTTAGCGCACAGGTACCAATCATTACCTCTAGGGATGCCAAGAAAATGAATTGCCAGTTTTGGTTGCTGGATTGATTATTTAGCCAATATTATTTTATCTTTTTTTTAAAAATCACTGACCTGAAGGACACCTGATATTTGTTTGAAACCTATATTCAGCAGTTAGCTTACTTTATTATGTACTGGATGCCATCTGTGGATTTATTGATAATGTTAGCCCATTGGTGTTCTGTGTCATTGAACAATGTTGTTCTGGATCAGTGGTGCTGGAAGAGCACAGCAGTTCAGGCAGCATCCAAAGTGCAGCGAAATCGACGTTTAGGGCAAAAGCCCTTCATCAGGAATAAAGGCAGTGAGCCTGAAGCGTGGAGAGATAAGCTGGAGGAGGGTGGGAGTGGGGAGAAAGTAGCATAGAGTACAATGGGTGAGTGGGGGAGGGGATGAAGGTGATAGGTCAGGGAGGAGAGGGTGGAGTGGATAGGTGGAAAAGGAGCTAGGCAGGTCGAACAAGTCCGGACAAGTCATGGGGACAGTGCTGAGCTGGAAGTTTGGAACTAGGGTGAGGTGGGAGAAGGGGAAATGAGGAAACTGTTGAAGTCCACATTGATGCCCTGGGGTTGAAATGTTCCGAGCTGGAAGATGAGGCATTCTTCCTCCAGGCATCTGGTGGTGAGGGAGCAGCGGTGAAGGAGGCCCAGGACCTCCATGTCCTCGGCAGAGTGGGCCACGGGGCGATGTGGTTGATTGGTGCGGGTGTCCCGGAGATGTTCCTAAAGTGCTCTGCTAGGAGGTGCCCAGTCTTCCCAATGTAGAGGAGACCGCATTGGGAGCAACGGATACAATAAATGATATTAGTGGATGTGCAGCTAAAACTTTGATGGACCAATGTTGCCCTAGTTGAAGCCTCAGCAAGTACTAACATCCACGCTGATTGTAATGGGTTGGCACTCATTAGTAACATGTCATTTATTAGAGTAAAAAGTGAGGTCTGCAGATGCTGGAGATCAGAGCTGAAAATGTGTTGCTGGTTAAAGCACAGCAGGTCAGGCAGCATCCAAGGAACAGGAAATTCGACGTTTCGGGCCAGAGCCCTTCATCATGATTCCTGATGAAGGGCTCCGGCCCGAAACGTTGAATTTCCTGTTCCTTGGATGCTGCCTGACCTGCTGTGCTTTAACCAGCAACACATTTTCAGCACATGTCATTTATTACCCTGTTGAAAGGCTTTAATCAATGTTGTAAATGTGTTTTTATTACCATTGGTAATCTTTCAAATATCTGTCTTTGGAGCATGATGTCTTTATCATATTCTGTGCTGTACGATATTCTTGTGTGGGTAGGTAAACAGCCTGAGATCATGGTCCAAGTCAGTACTAATAACTTAGGTAGGAAGTAGGATGAGGTCATAGAGTCATAGAGATGTACGGCATGGAAACAAGCCTTTCGGTCCAATCTGTCCATGCTGACCACATATCCCAACCCAATCTAGTTCCACCTGCCAGCACCTGGCCCATATCCCTCCAATCCTTTCCTATTCATATACCCATCCAAATGCCTTTTAAATGTTGCAATTGTACCAGCCAGCACCATTTCCTCTTGTAGCTCATTCCATACATGTACCACCCTCTGTGTGAAAAAGTTGCCCCTTATCTTTTTATATCTTTCCCCTCTCACCATAAGCCTAAGCCCTCTAGTTCTGGACTCCCCCACCCAGGGAAAAGACTTTGCCTATTTACCCTATCCATGCCCCTCATAATTTTGTAAACCTCTATGAGGTCACCTCTCAGCCTCCGATGCTCTAGGGAAAACAGCCCCAGCCTATTCAATCTCTTCCTATAACTCAACTCCTCCAAACCTGGCAACAACTTTGTAAATCTTTTCTGAACCCTTTCAAGTTTCACAACGTCTTTCCAATACAAAGGAGACCAGAATTGCATGCAATATTCCAACAGTGGTCTAACCAATGTCCTGTACAGCTGCAACATGACCTCCCAACTCCTGTACTCAATACTCTGACCAATAAAGGAAAGCATACCAAACACCTTCTTCACTATCCTATCTACCTGCAACTCCACTTTCAAAGAGCTATGAACCTCACACCAAGGTCTCTTTGTTCAGCAACACTTTGAAAAACAGCAATTTCAATATTAGTTCTAGTCCTGTGTGCTAGTGAATGTTGAAGTAGGAGAATTGAGTGTTTGAGCATGTGATGGAGAACTAGTGTCAGACGGGAGACATTATATTTTTGATGTATTTGGATCGGTTCTGGGACACGTGTGCCCTGTACAAGGTCGACAGGTTGCAGCTTAGCAGGACTAACATCCTTGCAAGGAGGTTTGTTGTGATTGATCCTCATAGGATTTAAACTACGTTGATAGGGGGATGGCAACCTGAGAGGGATTTTGAAATTTGAGTGACATGGGAAAAGTAGAAAGTAAAAATTAAATTCTCAACAAATGAGCAAATATCAAGTAAGACCAGAATAAAAAATAGTAAGACAATAAGACACAGGAGCAGAAGGAAGTCATTCAGCCAATCTCAATCATTCAAACAGACCATGGCTGATCTGATAATACTTAGCTGCACTTTCCCCATAACCTTTGTACATAACCCTTGGTACCCTTACTTATTAAAAATCTGTCTATCTGACCCTTGAATATTCTTAACAACCAGCCACTAAAGCCTTCTACTGTGAAGAATTACAGAGGTTCAGTACCCTCAAAGAAGAAATTCCACCTGATCTCTGTTTTAAATGAGTGATCCCTTTATTCAGAAATTATGCTCCCAGGTCATAGACAATACCATAAGGAGAAACAATCTTCATACACTTACTTGGTCAAGTTTCCTAACAAATTATATGTTTCAATAAAGTCACCTCGCATTTCCAAAGCTGGGTATAGACCCACCTTGCTCAACCTCTCCGCTTAAGAAAATCCCTCTATAATTAGAATCAACCTCGTAAAACTAGTTTTACTGCCTCAAATGCCACTAAACCCTTCCTTGACTAAGCAACCAAAACTGTTCAGTGTTCTAGGTGAATTCTAACAAGTGCGTTGTACAGTGTTAGCAAGATTTCTTTATTTTAGTACTCCACTCCCTTTGAAATAAAGGCAGATATTCCACTTGCCTTCAGTATTATCTGTTAAGCTGTTGTGATTTATGCACAATGATCCTTAAATCCTGCTGTGCTGCAGTCTTTCTCCATGTAAGTAATATTCAGCTCCTCTGTTCTTCCTGCCAAAGTGCAGAACCTCACATTTATTCACATTATATTCCATGTATCATGCTTTTGTCCACTCGCTTAACCTCTCTATATTCCACTATAAACTTTGTGTCATCAGCAAACTGGGCTCTAGTGCACTCACATCTCTCATCTGGCTTTTGATCCCTGTAGCACTCCAGTAGTTGTCATCCTAAAAATTCCCTCATTATTCCAATTCCCAATATTTTGGGCTTTAATTATATTAAGTATCCTCGTGTGAATATCTGCTTACCTTTTGGAAATCCATATATATGTAATCATAAAGTCATACAGCATGGGAAACAGACCCTTTGGTCCAACTTTTCCATCCCGACCAATTTTCCCACACTAAACGTATCCCACTTGCCTGTATTTGTCCCAAATCCGTCCAAACCTTTCCTATTCATGCACTTATCAAAATGACTTTTGAATGTTGGAACTACTTGTCCCACCAAATAATAGTGATTGTGTGGGGCCTGTAATTAATCAGGAGATGATAGAAGCATATAGCATGGGCAACAGAGTTATCATCATTGACTTCAATCGACATATAAACTGGGTAAACCAATTGAACACTGAAGCTGTGGAGGACAATTATCTGCATGTGCATTAGGGATGGTTTTCTAGAGCAGTGTGAGGATCCAACTTGAAGACATACTATTTTAGAACTAATTATGTAGTGCAAAAGGGCTAACTGACTAGTTTTTAAAAGGACTTTTGAGGATGTGATTGACAACATGATAGAAATTTATGTTATGTTTGAAAAGTGAGCAAGTTCAATTTAAAGCAAGGGTGTTAAATTTGAATAAGGGAAATTACATAGGCACTTGAGGCACAAGTTAGATGAAGTGTATTGGCAAATGCTGTAAATAGGCAATGGATGGTCTTTAACCAACTATTACATGGCTTACAGCAATTATACATTCTTTAAGGTGCAAGAACTCAAATACCAGCCAACTGTCACAGTAGTGAAGGAACGTCAGGATTGTATAAGATTAAACGTGTATGAAGTTGCCAGAAATAACAGCAAATTTGCAGATTTCGAGGTATTTAGAAACAACAAACAAAGAGCAAGAAACTGATAAGGAAAGAGAGACTAGAAGATGAATGCAATCTAGTAAAACAAAAATCCCAACGGACTGTAAAAGCTTCTATAGGTATGTAAAGAGGGAACGTTTGGGTAAAACGAATATGGTCCATGACATGCCTGGTCAGGTGAATTTATATTGGGGTATAGATAAATATCAGAGAAACTAAAAGGTTACTTTGCACCTGTTTTCACTGATGTGCAAGAAATCTCCCAGAACTGGAGAACCAAGTAAGAATGAGATGTTGAAGAAAATCCGTATTAATAAGAAGATTGTACTGGAGAAATGGGGGAAAAAAGTTAGAATATTAATTAAATCCCTCGTAAATGATATTCTACGACTCGAGAGTATTGTGGGTGGGTGTGATAGAGCTTGTCAATGCATTCATGATTAAGTTGTAAAATTCATTAGATTCTGGACAGATGCTGCTGGTTTGGTGGGTTTTTCCAGCATTTTTTGTTTTTAGATTTTGAAAACAAAAGGAAGGTGCGTGATTGGCTGGAATCACTCAGTAATATTGTCCGATTTATCTCTGTCCCGGTCTAACTGGGTTGGAAATTCTTACCTTTTCCTCCATTACCTCTACGCTTCCAATCCAGTCTCCCACATTCTACCCCTATGAACAAGTGATCATACAAAGTTCTGCAGTCTATGCCCTGGCTTTTAGAAAACTGCATTTAATTCTGGTCTTCCAAATATAGGAAGGATTTGGTGTACTTGAAAGGGTTCAGAAAAGATTTACAAGGATGTTGCCGGGATTGGAGCTTTTGAGCTATCGGGAGAGGCTGAATAGGCTGTGGCTGTTTTCCCTGAAGCTTCGGAGGCTGAGTAGTGACCTCATAGAGGTTTATAAAATCATGAGCGGCATGGATAGGTTAAATAGACAAGATGTTTTCTCTGGGATGGGGGAGTCTAGAACTAAAGGGCATAGGTTTAGATTACTTACACTGTGTGGAAACAGACGGTTCGGCCCAACAAGTCCACACCGACCTGCCGAAGTGCAACCCACCCAGACCCATTCCCCCCTTCACCTAACACTCCGGGCAATTTATCATGGCCAATTCACCTAACCTGCACATTTTTGGATTGTGGGAGGAAAATGGAGCACCCGGAGGAAACCCACGCAGACAAGGGGAGAATGTGCAGTCGCCTGAAGCGGGAATTGAACCCGGGTCTCTGGCACTGTGAGGCAGCAGTGCTAACCACTGTGCCGCCCTAGGGTGTAGGGTGAGAGGGAAAAAAAATTAAGAAGGACCTGAGGGGCAACATTTTCATGCAGAGAGTGGTGCGTGCATGGAACGAGCTGCAGGAGGAAGTGGTGGAGACTGGTATAACTGCAACTTTTAAAAGGCATCTGGATGGGTATATGAATTGTAAGGGTTTATTGGGATATGGACCAGATGCTGGCAAATAGGACTAAATCAGTTTAGGATATCTGGTCGGGTTGGACCAAGGGTCTGTTACCATGCTCTGTAACTCTTTGGCTGTAAATGTGTTTTAAATGTTGTAACTGAATCTACTACTTTCTCTGTTAGTTTATTCCACAGATGACCCACCCTCTTTGACAAAGTTGTCTTTCAAGTACCTTTTTAAATCTTTTTCCTCTCACCTTAAAAAATATGTCCCCAGTTTAATACTCTCTCACCTGAGGGAAAAGACCTTTGCTATTCACCTTATCTGTGCCTCTCATGATTTAATAAACCTCTAAGGTCACTCAACCTCCTGTGCTCCAGTGAAAAAAGTGCCAGCCTATCCAGCCTTTCCTTATAACTCAAACCCTCTAGTTCCAACAACATCTCGTAAATCTTTACTGAACTCTCTTCAATTTAATAATATCCTATAGTAGGGTGACCAGAACTGTACACAGTACTCCAAAAATGGCCTCACTGATGTCCCAACCCTATGATGCAACTTTTAAAGAACTAAATATCCAATATCTCTCTACCTAGGGCCTTACCATTAATTGTGTAAGTTGTGCACTTGCTTATTTTACCTTGCATTTGTCCACATTAAACACCATATGCCACTCCTCAGCCTGGTTGAATTGATCCAAATCCCTTTGTGATCTTAGATGACCTTCTGCAGTATTGACTATACCATCAATTTTGGTGTCATCCACAAATCGTGCTTGTTACCATTTTCACAAATTCAAATAAATTTATCAGGGATGATTTTCCTTTCATGAATCCGTGTTGACTCTGCTTGATTATATTGGTCAGAATCTTACAGGGGTCTAAGCAATGTGCGCTTCAGTGAGATTTGTGGTGCAAAGTCCAGCAAAGCCTCTCTTGACATTGGAAGCATCTCCATCTTTTATGCTCTTGCTAGGCAACTACGAATTGCTAATTAAGGGGGATTATTGCTTGTTAAAAGCTCTATTATTGCCACAACCTTCCTCAATAATACTCAATCTGAGCAAAAGTCAAATAAGTCAGATGCTGAGAAATCTTTGCAAGGAGATCAGAGTGGTTACTTGGTGACTTTAGCTCATCACTTTCTTGAAAGGATCACCATGTTACTTAAGCTCAAACAGCTCCCCAGGACATAGTCATGAAAAACAGAGCCTTTGGTCCAACCAGTCCATACTGGCCTGATCCCAAACTAAACTAGTTCCTAAGGTCACCCCTTAACCTTCTGTGCTCCAGTGAAAAAAATTGTAGGTTATCTAGCCTCTCCCCATAACTCAAACACTCCATTCCCAGCAATATCCTGGTAAATCTCTTCTGAACCTTCTCCTGCTTAATAATATCCTACTGATCACAGGGCGACCAGTACTGGACACGGTACTCCAGAAGAGGACTCACCGATATCCTCTACAATCACAACATAGCTCCTGTAGTCAAGGGTCTGAGCAATGAAGGCAAGCATGCTAAGTACCTTCTTAACCACCCTACCTATATGTGATGCAAATTTCAAAGAATTATGTACCTGAACCACGAGGTTTTTTCTGTTCTACATCACTATCTAAGGCTCTGCTTTTAATTGTATAAGTCTTGCCCTTGTTTGTTTTACCACAGTACAGTACCATGCATTTATTCAAATTAAACTCCATCTGCCAGTTCTCCTCCCATTGACCCAATTGATCAAGGTCTCTTTGTAGTCTTGAATAATCCTTCTTCACTGTCCACTATACCACCAATCTTGGTGTCACCTTACTAACCATGCCTTCTATATTTTCATTTAAATCATTTACATAAATGACAAACAAAAGAGGACCTAGCACAGACCCCTGTGCAATACTGCTGGTCACAGGCCTCCAGGGGAGCAACTGAAAAATCATCGTCCACCATCATGCTCTGTTTCCTGCAATTAAGCTAATTTTGCATCCAATTGGCACAAACATTCCTCATCCATAACATTGCCAACTCTTCACAACAAGCACGGCATCTCTGTAATCCACTTGCAGGGTGCTCAGGAAGCATAGACTTGCATTAAATGGTTCCAGCTTGGACATTTTGCATACAAGGACATGCACCCAGCTTACATGTTCGACCAGGCTCCAGCTTGGAGCTGTTTGTTTGCTGTTTTAGTGTTTGTTCACTGAGCAAAAACTATATGCCGACATCATTCCTCTCATGCCTTTTATCACACAACTTTAGCGGTCGTCAGTGCTCAATCAAGGGGAGAGAGAGCATCTGATTTATATTACTCCATGTACAGCAAGCAAGCAGCCATATTACAAAGTTTAGGGAAACAACCCACTCCAAAATAAATGGAGGCACCTATTTGTGATTGCTGACATCTCAGGTCCTCTCCTGCTGAGCAGGAACCTGGGCTCCAGCAGGTCTCTGGTACTAATGACCTGGGGTATTTCTTCCTCAGTGAACTGTGGAGCTGTCACAATGAGCTGCTTGCCAGATTGTGTACCCACATTTTCTTAGTTCATTATTTTCATGGAGACATCAATATTTTAGCTGGTGGTGAGTACAGGCGGCAGCCTTGTCAGTGCTTCCTCTGAAGTCCCTTGCTGTCATCCTCGGAGGTCGAGCAGGTGTTCTTTGGTGGAGCTGGCCATTTCTCCATGTTGGTAGTGAAGATGTTGGCAGTACCTGCAAGAAAAACAGAGAGAAGGCATCGTAGCCAGTGGTTAGAAGTGGTGTGTAATGAATGAGACTGACAGTGGGTTTAATGTGAGAGATGGGACTTAATTGGTTTTTGGGACATGGCTGTCTTGTCTACCCTGCAGGAGCAGTCCTGGTCTTCTTCAGCAAAGGCCTGGATTCTGTCGTTGTAGGCGATGAGGACTCTAATGTCTAGCACCACTCCATCCATCTGAGTTCTTTTTGTTTTATTGTGTGCTGTCTTTTGGAACAACAGAAAAATAAGAAAATTAAAACCATGAGCTGAAAATTGGTGGGAAAGCTGTTCCTGCTACAAAAGATAGTTGAAAGGAGGTGCGATATTCCGAGGGAGTGAGAAGGCAGTGCAAAGGTCATGCAAGGTTAATGACATGGAAGATTGGAGCAGGTGAGAATGAGTGATGGAGCTGCTATGGGCAGCAGTGAGAGTGCTAGAGCATGAGCCCTGGTGAGAGATGGGTGCAGTAGGAATGTGAGGTCACAGAGAGGAGGGTGGTACTTAACCTGTTGCAGAGGAGAAAGTTATTAACTTCTTATGACATTGCTGGCCGTTCCTCTGAATTGTCGAGATGTGGCTGTTGACCAGGCTGCCAGCATCCCGGTCGCACAGCTTCCTCTGCTAGTCCTCCAGGAAGAGGGCTCCTCTCCCTTGCACCACCTCCTCAACCAAGATCTCCAGTTGGAGAATTATAAAGTAATCTTCCCCTTCTTCAAAAAATGTCCATAACTAAACAGGCAGCTTTGGAATGCCAGTGCCTGTGCAGGTGCACAACTGTATTTTAAATATGGCACAGGTCCCAAGGATGCTGGTTTTTAGGTAGACATCTGGTGAGTGATGAGATATTTTGGGACTGGTGTATTGTAAGATAGGGATAGAATAGCACGTGAAGGATGCCATAGTGGCAGGATAGGTAGTTAATGAGGTAAGTTTGGTAAAATATGGCAAGAATCCCTTAAAAAAAACTTAACACCATTCTCACTTTGCTTAAAAAAGTAAGCTAAACAGTGCATTAGAAAAATGAAAGTGACAAAGAAGGATGCTACAAAAAGTAGTATGTCTGAGGATTTGGGACAATTTAGAATCTGGCAAAGGAGGACCAAGAAACTGAATTCAAAAGGAAAGGAGGTATGAATGCAAACTAGTGAGGAATTCAAAGCAAGGCTGTAAACATTTATTTAGGTACATGGAAGGGTAATGATTAACTAGGATAAATGTGGGCTGAAAATGTGTTGCTAGAAAAGTGCAGCAGGTCAGGCAGCATCCAAGGAACAGGAGATTCGACGTTTCGGGCATAAGCCCTTCTTCAGGAAAGGCTTATGCCCAAAACGTCGAATCTCCTTTTCCTTGGATGCTGCCTGACCTGCTGCGCTTTTCCAGCAACACATTTTCAGCTCTGATCTCCAGCATTTGCAGACCTCACTTTCTCCCCTAGGATAAATAAGGCCTCTTACGGGTGGGGCAAGGAGAATTTATAGAGGAGAACAGGGAAATGGTGGAGAAGCTGAATAGTTACTTTTCATCTGTCTTCATAGAAAAAGATACAGAATATCTAACAGAAATACTAGGCAACCTAGGGATTTGTGAAACTGAAGAACTAAAATAACTTAGTCTTGTTAAAAAAGTAGCTGAAAAGTTAATTGGATTGAAAGTTATAAACTGATTGGACCAGATGAGCTACATGCCACAAAGCTGATGGAGGTAGCCAGAGACGCATTAATGTGTATGTTTTAAAATTCTGTAGATTATCGAAAAATTTTTGAGGCTGGTAAGTAGAAAATGTAACAATTTAATAAGGGAGGAAGAGGAAAACAGCAGACCTGGAAGGCCATGCTGGTACATGCTGTTACATTGCCATTAGCAGCAGGGAAAATATTAGAATCCCTTTGAAAGAGATGGAAAATGAACATTTGGAAAGGAATGATAAATTGCTCTTGGATAGTAAATGTAATAATTGCTCATTGTTTCAGCAAACATATTTGCTCCTTCTGCCAGAAAATAACTTAATTTGTTGATAGGTGTTTTTGGGGGGTGCAGGGGGGTTGGGCGGGTGGGGCACTGTCAGTCAATACTATCTATCTGGTGAGGATTCAAGCTGTTTTGCAGTTGATCTAACAAGTGCAAAGTCAATATGAAGATCCTTCACAAATTATTTTAAGGTGAGGTTATTGAGTGGGTGAATTATTCAATTATTCTGCTTAAAAATTATAGATGAATCAGAATGGAACATTGAGGGCCTTTTCACCCTGAGATAAATATACTCTATTGCATCTTCTCACTTGGCAGAGTTCTGCTGAGAATTAGAGCAGAGAGAAATAATAATTTGAAAGGTCAGTTAAGGAAATGTGATTACGCAATGTCCTACTATTTAATATATTCTGTCCAGAGAAACTATTGTTGCATTCTATTGTTAGATCCGATCCTGCATCCAGACATACCAGGTTTCTAGTTGATAATCTGACTGCTAGTATTACCTCACTTTTGAAACAAGTGAAAATATTCACAGTTGTATCTTATGCATTGTTTAATTGGCTGTTCATTGTCAGTATTGGTTATTCCATGCAGATGGGGATAATTGTGTTGCATGAGTCCAAAGATGATGAAAAGGTCACATTGAAGCCTAGATTTTATGGCATGTAGAGCATTGGTTGTTATGTGTGACGTCTGGTCACGTATTATTAGTTTGTTATATCTTGTTCTTTTCATTGTGACTGCCTTTCACCTTCATTTCTTTCATGGTTGATTCCCAAGATGTTCGGATCCTTTCACAGGTTTCACTTGTTTTGGTTCAGGGTAATGATACCTCAGGAGTTGATGTCCTTTTTGATTTTCATTATGTTGGATTTCTGCAAATCCTTGAAGCTCTTTTGTCCTCTGATGTATTTAGCCTGACGAGTGGAAAAATAAGACCTGACTCCCAATCAATGTCTTCAACCTGATGGTGAACTACCAAGGCCTCAATGCTAGTGGTGCTGCTTTTGAAAGGTGTGCCTGCTTGATATTCAAGATTTTCAACAGGCAGAATTGTTGGTTCGACTTTGTGCTTTAAAATGTCTCCTATAGATTGAACACCGCACTGTAAGGTGGGAACTTGACTGCATGGTAGACTGTGAACCTGGCTTCTGTTTTAATGTTGTGATCTTCAAACTTTTGCTTCCACAAATGCATCAATTGATTTCACATATTTTGTTATCAATGTATTTATTCTGTCAAAGATAACTTTCAAGGTGCTGTAAGTGTTCCATTTTAAAGGGAGCCAGCATGAGTCCTAGTCAATGGGGCTAGAGTTTGTGCATTTGGAGCTAGCAGATGAACAACTTTAACCTTCAGTATGTTGAATATAAGTCCCATCATACTTGATGAAAAAAATTGACAATACTCTTGAAGATCCATTTCTGATATAGCACTTACGTAATCACAATTTTGGAGCTCAGTGAAGTCTGGATGGTCTTAGGTTTTGATTGGAGTCATCTGAGATTAAATATTTTGCAGCCACTCGATAAATAAGCTGCACTCCAAGTGGAACATGGCCGTTTGGAAAATTGAAGAAAGAGATAGAACAGTGACACATTCCTGTTAGTCTATTGTCTTAACCACAGCAGTGTCTGAAATTGAAAAGGATGGTGGTGAGTTTTGGAGTATTTCCACACTTTAGTAGACTCTTTGAGTGCCTCACAATTTACAAGGTCAAAGGCCTTTGTCTCATCAAAAAAAAAAATTTTGTAGAGGATTGATGTTGTTAACAATATTTTTCTTCCAGTTGGCAAGTTGTGAAAATCATGTCAAATGTGTCTTTTTCTGGCCTAAACTCATTGACATTAGCATAGCTCACATATTTTGTAGCTCAGAACGGTTTGATGTTCTATTTATATATTCATAATGTGAGAATCACTGGCTTGAATTATCCATTCCTAATTGTCTTTGAGAAGACGATGTGTTCATCCTCATGAACCTCTCTGATCCAAATACTATTATGTAGGGAATTCTAGGAATTTGAGCCCGCAACAGTGAAGGAATGGTAATATAGTTCAAAATCATGGAAATTGCAGCTTATGATGTTCCCATGCATCTGCTGCCCTTGACTTCTCGGTGGAAAAGATTGCAGTTTTGGAATGTGCAGTTGAAGGAGCTGTACTGAATTGGTGCAGTGCATCTTTTACATGGTACACATTTCTACCATTGAATTGGTGGTAGAAGGACTGAATGTTGAAGGTGGTGGATGAGGTGCCAATCACAAGGGCAGCCTTGTCCTAGGTCAAGTCAAGCTTTCTGAATGTTGTTGAACCTGTATTCACCCAGGTTAGTGGGCAGTATTCCATCATATTCCAGACTTGGACTTCTGTAGCTTGTGGCCAGTCTTTGCATAGTCAGGAGCTGTGTTACTCACCGTAGAATTCGTCTCTGACCTGCTGTTGCAACCAGGTTAATTGGTCCTGATCACTTTCTGGTCAATGCTAAGCCCAGAATGTTGATAGTGAATGCTGGAGGGTGGTGACACTATTTCACTATATTTTGTAACAAAATATACAATAAATAAATCAAACAAATTCAAGATGATCGTGTTGTAGCTGTACTGTATCAGCATAACTGGAGTGCAGGTAATTTTTCATGTTCGAATCTTCAGAACTATTGGCAGAATTGTGTCAGGGCCTGTAACCTTCAGCCAATTCTCAATAACGTATGGAGTGAATCACATTGGCTGAACACTGATGTTTATACCTCAGAAGGAGGTTGAGATTGGTCAGCCATGGTACTTCTGGCTGAAGATGTGCTGTGTACCCTCATCATTGATATTTACTGATTCTATTATTTAATTGCCTATTACCATTCACAGCTGGTTGCGACAGGACTGTAAAGATTATAAATGAGCTGTTGCTTCATAGATTGCTTAGCTCTATCACTTGCTGCTTCTGCTGCTTAGCATCAAGTAGTCCTCTGTTATAGCTTCACCAGGTTGACACCTTAGTTTTAGGTACCCCTGAGGGTGCTCCTGGCATGCCCTGTGCAGTCCTCTTTGATCTAAGATTGATATCTTAGTTTGATGCTAATGTATAATGGGGGATATGCAGGCCAAGAACTTTCATCGATGCTGAAAGATTTCAATGGAGATTTTATCACCTCTTGCTACTTTGTTGTTCATTTGTGTGGTGACTTTCACCACTTTCACAGGCTCTGGCAGAGTTCTGAGCTCTTGTCTAACTTGGAATGGAGTTCAAAGCACTCATCAGCAATGGACTCTTGATGAAAAATGTCTTCAAAGTGCTGCCTTCAACATACATAGTCAGCTACCCATTCCTTGTACTTTATAAAGCAATAATTTCAAATTCAACAGCATAGAATTAGCTACTTTCTAAGTATCATCTCTTTGTCACTTGCCCTACCTTACCGTACCAATTTCCATTCTGAAACCATGCTCGCCCACAACCAGGAGTCTCCAACTCCCCTGCCACAGCCACTTCACTCACAACTAGTAGTCCCCACTCTGGGTTCACTGCAATCGCAACAAGGCGCAATTGATTACGCCAGGAGTCCCCATGCTGGGCATAACATGTTGCCGTCGCTGCAGCTGCCGCCTTGCCAGTGCCAGAAAGTTCCCACTCGGTGCATACTGCAACCAGAAGTCCCTGGCTCCTCTGCCAGACCAGGCCACTGCTATGTCAAGAATCCTGCTCTGGATACAAATGTCACCTTCTCGGCTCCACCATCCCAAGAGTCTGCTGCAGCTGCTAGCCCCAAACTCCGGGAGGACATCCTTGCTGTCGCCATCTCAAATCGCCACAAAGAATCATGTCTTTTGCCACTTTCATTTGCTCAGAGGCTGCCATCATTCCTGCCCAATATTTACTGATAGTCATAACCATTTAGTTCTTGTATCAGTCCTTGTAAATCTTCTTAACACCTCCTCTAATATTACTTCAATAATATAGAATTAAGGATTTTTCATGGAAACCAGGAGTACCGCAGTATTACAAGTCTGAATTAAACAATGTCTGTCCAGGTTTAATATAACTGCTCTGCTTTTCATGTCTAGTCTTCTGGAAGTAAACTCTTTTTTTTAACAATCTACATTTAGTGATTTGTGAACCTGTAACCCTAGGCCTCTCTATCTTCCACTCTATTTAGAAGATACTTATTTCCCAAGGAACATGAGGCATTCTTATTTTCCTAGCAAAATATAGCACCTCACTCTTGGTTTAGGTTAATGTTTATTTTCCACTTATACATCCTTTCTGCAGGTTTTAAAATGACTCTTGAATTTTGTCATAGCCCTCTGCTGTTAACTATATGACCCAGTTTGGTGTCATCCCCAAAGTTTTGAAATTGTATTTCTCATCC
Source organism: Hemiscyllium ocellatum (assembly GCF_020745735.1). NCBI lineage: Eukaryota > Metazoa > Chordata > Chondrichthyes > Orectolobiformes > Hemiscylliidae > Hemiscyllium > Hemiscyllium ocellatum. The sequence goes on from NC_083416.1 coordinate 26,905,961, forward strand.
CATGTCTAAATTGTTTCTCTAAGTAATGAACAACAATGATCCCAGAACCTTGGAGGACACAATTTCCTATCGTAGCCATTCTGAGTAATTTTCTTTAATGTCTATTCTCAATGTTCTGCTTTGTAAACAAAATGCTGTTGAATTTTGTTACTTGTCTCTGATGGAATGTTTTGATCTCAGTCATTATGGTTCTGCATGGTTCCTTATCAAGTGGAATGCTGATATTTAATGCCAAAGGATATCATTAAAAGAAAAGAAATAAAAACAATTTCATTTATGTAGTTCTATTCAGAACCGCAGGATGTCCGAGTGCACTTCAGAGCCAATTAAATGCTCTTGATGTTAGTTACTGCTATGATGTCACACATGCAAAAGATCCCCTAAATTGCAATAAGCTATAATGGTCAAGTAATTTCTTTCGTTATCATGGTTAAGAGATTAGTACTGGTCAGGTCACTGGAGAAAGCTTTCATACTGTTCAAATTGGGGGACATGAACTTTTGCATTCCATCTGAGAAGATCAAACAGAGGCCTAGTTTAAAGTCTAGAAAGATGGAACACTTTAAGTTATTTGGACTATTTGAAGTGCCTTGGGACAGACAGTACAGGTAACCATGACCTCTGGCCCACTCATGTTCTTCCATTGGTATCAGGGTGGTGTTGACATTGTGGTATTGTCACTTACCCAGCAATCCAGAACCTCAGGCTGATGTTCTGGAGTCATGGGCTTGAATCCCACAATGAGAAATGGTGAAAATTTGAATTTAATAAAAAAAAATCTGGAAAACAAAAAGCCAGACTAATGGCAACCATGTAACCACTATTGATTGTTGGCAAACCCATCTGGTTCACTACTGCCGTTTCAGGAAAAATAATTTGCCATACTTAACTGGCCTGGTGTAAATGTGACTCCAGACCCACAATATGCTTGACTCTTAACTGCCTGGAGGAAAAATTGGGGATGGACAATAAAAATGTTGGCCTAGTCTGCAAAGCCCATATCACGTGAACCGAAAAAAAAAAGAAATACTGCGTGGGCTGTAGCAATCACAAAATTGTCCACCATGAGCACAATTCAAACCTGGTTTGACCTTTTGTAATTTGCTCCATCCTGTGATTAGCCTAAATGTTGGAAAATTGTCTACTCAAGTATTAGAGTAAGGTCAGGAACTTCCTCTTGGATCAGTTACAACTCTGAGTCAGAGGGTTGTGGATTTGACTCGTTTAATGATCCACCTTTTCTTGGTACTGATGTCTGTCTAGATTTTGAGCTCAAATCTCTGAGGTAGTATTCATGGTGGTTCCATGGCTGCTTTTAGCCAAGCTTCTTAATTCCAGATTTTTGTTTTAATGAATATAAATTTCTACCATCTGCCATTGTGGGATTCAAGCCCATGTCCCCAGAAAATTGGCACGAGGCTTCTGGATTGCTGGACAAACAACACATTACCACTATGTCAACACCATCCTGATCTCGAGGATTCTGGGTAATCCTAGATGGAGGACGGGAAAAATTTCTGGCTGTACAGCTGCTCCTTTTTTTTGAGGTATTTTAGGTCTTGGAGGTGATTTCCTTGAATTCCAGGAGCAGCAATTACTGTTTTATATGCTGTTGCATTGTTTTGGAACTTTGGGAAAAAAAAGTCAAAACAACAGCAGTTTAAAAGGGAGAAGAGCAGACAAAGGAAGCACATGGTGAGGACAGTGCAGGAGAGAGAGAGAGAGAGAGAGAAAACCTGCACAGTTACTTCCTTTGCTGTTTGAATTCGTGTATCGCTGGACATCGGAGTGCATTTGGGAAAATTAACACACAGTGAAATTCACAACTAATCTTGGAGGAACTGTTGGGCGAAGTTCACGGCACAGAATCAGATAAGTTAATTGTTGTTTTAAGTCTGTCCAAGAGAAAGGTTGCAGTAGTGAGTATAGTGGATCCTTTTTTGATTAGATGTTTTTGGAGTTAAGTCTCTTGATTAAACTTAAAACATAAGCCATAGCTATTAATTTACCCTGGCGCTGTGTTTGTAGAGGAATAAGACGGTGTTTTTTCTGAGTCTGGAGATTGTGAAGGAGCAAAAATGGCCTTTGCAGTGATATGTACATCTTGTCAGATGTGGGAGTTTAAAGAGAGTTTAAGGGTTACTGTGGATTATATCTGCCATAAATGCTGTTGGATGCAAATCTTATCAGATAGAGTGGATTGGTTGGAGAGACAGATAGAAGCAATGAGGAATTTGCAACAGCAACAGTATGTGATGGATGGCAGTTATATGAAGGGGGGAAAGTCTCAGATACAGTCACATAGATGGGTTAACTCCAGGAAGGGTGAGAGAGGTAGGCACCTAGGGCAGGAGTCTTTTGTGGATAAACCCATTTCAAACAGGTATGCTGTTTGGGAAAATGTAGGGGGTGATGGATTCTCAGGGGACCATAGCACGAACAGCCAAGTTTCTGGTATTGAGACTGGCTCTAATGCAACAAGGGGTACGTCGGCTTCCAAGAGATCAATAGTGTTAGGGGATTCTGTAGTCAGAGGTACAGACAGACGTTTCTGTGGCCAGCAGAGAAAAAGCAGAATGGTGCATTGTTTCCCTGGTGCCAGGATCAAGGATGTCTCAGAGAGTGTGCAGAATGTTCTCATGGGGGAGAGGGGCCAGGAGGAGGTCATTGTCCACATTGGAAAAAACAACATTGGAAGGCAAAAGGTTGAGACCCTGAAGGGAGATTACAGAGAGTTAGGCAAACATTTAAAAAGGAGGTCCTCAAGGGTAGTAATTTCTGGATTACTCCGAGTGCTAAGAGCTAGTGAGGGCAGGAATAGGAGGATAGAGCAGATGAATGCATGGCTGAGGAGCTGGTGTATGGGAGAAGGATTCACATTTTTGGATCATTGGAATCTCTTTTGGGGTAGAAGTGACTTGTACAAGAAGGACAGATTGCACCTAAATTAGAAGGGAACTAATATACTGGCAGGAAGATTTGCTAGAACTGCTTAGGAGGATTTAAAGTTGTAAGGTGGGGGGGGGGGGAAGGTGTGGTAGGGTGGAGGTGGGACCTAGGGAGATAGTGAGGAAAGAGATCGATCTGAGACGGATACAGCTGAGACCAGACGTGAGTCAAACAGGGCAGGCAGGGACAAGGTAGGACTAATAAATTAAACTGCATTTATTTCATTGCAAGGGGCCTAACAGGGAACGCAGATGAACTCAGGGCATGTTTAGGAACATGGGACTGGGATATCATAGCAATTACGGAAACATGGCTCAGGGATGGGCAGGACTGGCAGCTTAATGTTCCAGGATACAAATGCTACAGGAAGGATAGAAGGGGTGGCAAGAGAGGAGGGGGAGTGGCATTTTTGATAAGGGATAGCATTACAGCTGTGCTGAGGGAGGATATTCCCGGAAATGCATCCAGGGAAGTTATTTGGGTGGAACTGAGAAATAAGAAAGGGATGATCACCTTATTGGGATTGTATTATAGACCCCCCAATAGTCAGAGGGAAATTGAGAAACAAATTTGTAAGGAGATCTCAGCTATCTGTAAGAATAATAGGGTAGTTATGGTAGGGGATTTTAACTTTCCAAACATCAACTGGGACTGCCATTGTGTTAAAGGTTTAGATGGAGAGAAATTTCTTAAGTGTGTACAAAACAATTTTCTGAATCAGTATATGGAAGTACCTACTAGAGAAGGTACCTACTTGACCTACTCTTGGGAAATAAGGCAGGGCAGGTGACTGAGGTGTCAGTGGGGGAACACTTTGGGGCCAGTGAGCATAATTCTATTCGTTTTAAAATAGTGATGGAAAAGGATAGACCAGATCTAAAAGTTGAAGTTCTAAATTGGAGAAAGGCCAATTTTGACAGTATTAGGCAAGAACTTTCAAAAGCTGATTGGAGGCAGATGTTCGCAGACAAAGGGACTTCTGGAAAATGGGAAGCCTTCAGAAATGAGATAACAAGAATCCAGAGAAATTATATTCCTGTCAGGGTGAAAAGGAAGGCTGGTAGGTATAGGGAATGCTGGATGACTAAAGAAATTGAGGGTTTGCTTAAGAAAAAGAAGGAAGCATATGTCAGGTACAGACAGGATAGATCGAGTGAATCCTTAGAAGAGTATAAAGAATGTAGGCGTATACTTAAGAGGGAAATCAGGAGGTCAAAACGGGGACATGAGATAGCTTTGGCAAATAGAATTAAGGAGAATCCAAAGGGTTTTTACAAATATATTAAGGACAAAAGGGTAACTAGGGAGAGAATTGGGCCCCTCAAAGATCAGCAAGGTGGCCTTTGTGTGGAGCCACAGAAAATGGGTGAGATACTAAATGAATATTTTGCATCAATATTTACTGTGGAAAAGGATATGAAAGATATAGACTGCAGGGAAATAGATGGTGACATCTTGCAAAATGTCCAGATTACAGAGGAGGAAGTGCTGGATGTCTTGAAACAGTTAAAGGTTAATAAATCCCCAGGACCTGATAAAGCGTTCCCGAGAACTCTGTGGGAAGCTAGAGAAGTGATTGCTGGGCCTCTTGCTGAGATATTTGTATCATCGATCATCACAGGTGAGGTGCCGGAAGACCGGAGGTTGGCAAACGTGCTGCCACTGTTTAAGAAGGGTGGTAAAGACAAGCCAGGGAACTATAGACAGGTGAGCCTGACCTTGGTGGTGGGCAAGTTGTTGGAGGGCATCCTGAGGGACAGGATGTACATATTTTTGGAAAGGCAAGGACTGATTTGTGATAGTCAGCATGGCTTTGTCCATGGGAAATCATGTCTCACAAACTTGATTGAATCTTTTGAAGAAGTAACAAAGAAAATTGATGAGGCCAGAGCAGTAGATGTGATCTATATGGACTTCAGTAAGGTGTTCGACAAGGTTCCCCATGGGAGACTGATTAGCAAGGTTAGATCTCATGGAATACAGGGAGACCGAGCCATTTGGATACAGAACTGGCTCAAAGATAGAAGACAAAGGGTGGCGGTGGAGGGTTGCTTTTCAGACTGGAGGCCTATGACCAGTGGAGTGCCACAAGGATTGGTGCTGTGCCCTCTACTTTTTGTCATTTACATAAATGATTTGGATGCGAGCATAAGAGGTACAGTTAGTAAGTTTGCAGGTGACACTAAAATTGGAGGTATATTGGACAGCGAAGAGGGTTACCTCAGATTACAACAGGATCTGGACCAGATGGGCCAATGGGCTAAGAAGTGGCAGATGGAGTCTAATTCAGATAAATGCGAGGTGCTGCATTTTGGGAAAGCAAATCTTAGCAGGACTTATACATTTAATGGTAAGGTCCTAGGGAGTGTTGCTGAACAAAGAGACTTTGGAGTGCAGGTTCATAGCTCCTTGAAAGTGGAGTTGCAGGGAGATAGGATAGTGAAGAAGACGTTTGGTATGCTTTCCTTTTTTGGTCAGAGTATTGAGTACAGGAGTTGGGAGGTCATGTTACGGCTGTATAGGACATTGGTTAGGCCATTGTTGGAATATTGCATGCAATTCTGGTCTCCCCTTCTCTCGGAAAGATGTTGTGAAACTTGAAAGGGTTTAGAAAAGATTTCCAAGGATGTTGTCAGGGTTGGAGGATCTGAGCTACTGGGAGAGGCTGAACAGGCTTGGGCTGTTTTCCCTGGAGCGTTGGAGGCTGAGGGGTGACCTTAGAGATGTTTACAAAATTATGAGGGGCATTGATAGGATAAATAGGCAACTTCTTTTCCCTGGGGTTGGGGAGTCCAGAACTAGAGGGCATAGGTTTAGGGTGAGAAGGGAAAGATATAAAAGAGACCTAAGGGGCAACTCTTTAACACAGAGGGTGGCCCATGTATGGAATGAGCTGCCAGAGGATGTGGTGGAGGCTGTTGCAATTGCAACATTTAAGACGCATTTGGATGAGTATATGAATAGGAAGGGTTTGGAGGGATATGGGCTGGGTGCTGGCAGATGGAACTAGATTGGATTGGGATATCTGGTCGACATGGACGGGTTGGACTGGAGGATCTGTTTCCATGGTCTATGACTCTATACCAAATGGGGGAACCTGACTGGGTCAGAGGCATGGCCTGTTATACTGTTTGTCCCAGGGCATTCTATACAGTGGCATTGTTTTGAATCAGCGCTAGGCAAACAAACTTATAGTCCATTATCATTGCAATAGGCAATAGGTGCAGGAGTAGGCCATTCTGCCCTTTGAGCCTGCACCGCCATTCAATATGATCATGGCTGATCATCCTTAATCAGTATCCTGTTCCTGCCTTATCTCCATAACCCTTGATTCCACAATCCTTGAGAGCTCTATCCAACTCTTTCTTAAATGAATCCAGAGACTGGGCCTCCACTGCCCTCTGGGGCAGAGCATTCCACACAGCCACCACTCTCTGGGTGAAGAAGTTTCTCCTCATCTCTGTCCTAAATACAAGCCCAGTCGCTCCAGTCTTTCAGTGTAAGGTAATCCCGCCATTCCAGGAATTGACCTCGTGAACCTACGCTGTACTCCCTCAATAGCCAGAATAGCCTCAATGTTGCCCAGAGAAGAGGGAACGAAAGCTCTGTGTATCAAAGATTACAAAATTACTTTTTCAGGGCAAATTTTGTTCATCAAAAAACCCAATCTCCGCTTGGGTTTCTACGAGCAACATTTCCAAATTGGTAGTGAAGGACATAGCACAGTCTGTTGGAGCTTGACTGACAGATTGCCTCCACCATTAGGAGTTCCATATGAATCTGTGCATGCATAACAACTTCAAGTTGCAGTCAGTATCAAGGGAAAATAATGGTGAGTGCTCGAAGTTCATTGTCACATCATGCCACCTCATCCATTCCTCCAAAACAAAAGCCATCTTGTGAAATATGGACCATTGTATAACTTGCACACACAGTCGTCATCGGTGATAAATCTACACCTACTTTCAAACTTAACTGCAATTGTCTTGCATCTGCTTGCAATAGGAAACATTCCTGATACATGAAAATATGTTGTTTATTCTGAAAGTGTCACAGTAAAGAAGGTCAAAGGACATCTGTCCTGTCTGGTCAGTATGTATAACCTTGCTGTTTCCTTCTATTATTTCATCAAAGAACCATGACATTGTGGATGTAGGCCATTTGGCCCATTGGATCCACACTGACCCTCTGAAGAGAATCTCACCCAGGTCCCAACCCTATCCCCGCAACCTTGCATTTCCTGTGGCTAATCCACTCAGACTGCACATCCCTGGACATTATGGGATAATTTAGCATAGTCAATCCACCTAACCTACACATCATTGGACTGTGGTAGGAAACTGGAGCACCTGGAGGAAACCCACGCAAGCACAGGGAGAATGTGGAAACTCCACACAGGTGAAATTGAACCCGGGTCCCTGGCGCTGTGAGGGAACAGTACTAACAAGTGAGCCACTGTGCTCATTAGTTTTTAGTTATTAGATAAATACATTGTTTTAATTTGCTTGTATTCAATAGACTTTGATATTATCTGCTAACTCATCATCTGAATGTACCTGCAAGTTATTTCTATTTCAAACTTAAAACTTTCAGCATAGTTTAAAGGTGTTAATTCAGATCACTCAATTCGGCATACATAACCAATTAAATAAATCTACATTATCTGAACAACTTTTAAAAATGTACAGCATCTACTGATGTTGACTACCTTTGTGAGGCCATTTAGATACAGTCGGATGCACTAGTCCAGACTGTGGCATTTAACCTTTTTAGCTGTTTGTTCACATGCCATTCTGAGATAGTGATCTTTGAGGGTAGATTTAGAAGTAATCTAAGGGGTAGTTTTTTTCACTCAGGGTGGTTTGTGTGTGGAATGAAATGCCAGAAGAAGTGGTAGATACAGTGCAGTTATAACATTAAAAAGACATTTCGATAGATATGTGAATAGGAAGGTTTAGAGGGATATGAGCCAAACTTAAGCATGTGGGGCTAGTTTAGTTTTGGAAACTTGGATGAGTTGGGCAGAAGGGTCTGTTTCTGGGCTGTATGATTCTATGACTGTATTTTCACAATTTTCTTTTGTGATTCATTTATGTTAAAAGGACATCTAGTCTGAGAAATAGAGGATACGTCTATCACTTTAGGTTGGTTGTTGCACAAAAACCTGAACACTACCAAACATATAATAGTGTTCTAGTTGTTGAACTTGAATTAAAGGGTTTCTGAATTATTTTGATTGACAGTTTTATGAATTGTACACAACCAATTATTATTTAAGTATAATGTGCAATATTTTAATTAACATGAAACTGCATCATTTCAGTCCAGACTTAGAGAACAGGTTTTAATGCTTATATTGAATAAAACTATGTAGCTTATTTTGTGATATTCTGTAACTATTAAAGAAACTGCTAGTCCTGCCAGCAACCTTGTAATCTGTGATGCCAGTCTAGTTTCTAAGTGTCATTATGACTCATGGGACCTCCCTAGTGCCTAATCTATAACTATTAATTTAGCTTTTTATCAATAGAATAGGACAACTGTAACACTTACGCTGAATAGATGAAATTGCAGTTCAGAAATAATACTCACAGTGCCAGAATTTCACATGATTTTCAAGTCTGTTCTTTGTCTTTTGAAGTGTAAGTTCACAATAGTGTTGTGTAACATTACAAAGAATATCAGCTGTGATATTGTATAATATCTAAAAATGTTTGCCTCAGTCACGATGCTAACAGCAAGCATACTACTTGCTATGTAAGTGATAGAGTGCAGCCATCTCTAAATATGCTATTGAATGGTGGCACATTTAAGGGGGAATGGGCAGAAAACCATGAGAGACTAGCACACTTAAGACTATCCAGCTCTACCTGAAGCTAACCTTTGTCTTTTAAAAGCTGGTTGGAGCTGCACCATCCATGATATTTTGTTTAATATGGACAGTTGAAAGCTCTTGTTGACGAGTAACCATTCTCTGTTTAATGCTGTGGATGTAATTCAAATGGTAGAACTGTCTGGCACTGACTGAAGGCACCATGACTGCTGCCAGAATACTGGACATTGATCTGCATGATAAACTGTCTATGTTTGGACATTAGCTTTACGTTCCTTATGATATTTCATTATTGATGTGTAATATCTGCAAAGCAGCATGTATGCAGTCAGTGTATACACCCTCTCCATGTTCTTCCTCCCCTACTACTACACATGAATATTTGAAAAGTTTAGCTTTATATTCATTCATGGCATGTGGCCATCATTGTCTTTGCCAGTGTTTTATAGCTTATCACTCATTGCCCAAAGGGTGGTTAAGAATCGATACATTGCTGTTAAGTCTGGAGTCACGTGTAAGGCATACCAGATGTGAAAGGGAAGGAAATCTTCTAAAAATTCATTAGTGAATCAGGTGGATTTTTTACAATAATTGACATTGGTTGCATGGTTCAAATTTAGAATGGTGCTGGGAAAGCACAGCAGGTCAGGCAGCATCTGAGGAGCAGGAAAATTGACGTTTCGGGCAAAAGCCCTTCATCAGGAACCATTGGTTGCATGGTTGCCATTAGACTAGCTTTTAATTCCAAACTTTTTCAAGAATCAAGTTCAAATTTAACCGTGTGCCATTAGTTTGGTGTTGTGGATTACTAATCCAGTGACATTATCTCTGTACCTCTGCCTCCCAAGCTCTGTTTCTCTCTGAAAGAGTGAAATGTATTCAACATTCACTTGGAAAACAGCCTCTCAGTGTCTTTCCTCATGCACAGTGAATAGTAGTCTGACAAATAATAATAATATCTGCTCCAGCCTGAAATGACACAAAAGTGTTCATAACCATAATCATCATCACGGCCACTAGCAATGTTATTCCCACCCTGAATCAGAGGTTCCACTGGTGGTAAGTGTAGATATCAATGAGGTTGTCCTTTGTGAAGCAGAATTGCCTGAATCATAAAGGTTTAGGTAGAAGTAAAATTAAACAAGGTGAGCCAACCAAGCAGAGAAGTTTTCACCTCCAGCATTCACACTAGAATGTGGAGAACTTGACCATGGCTTCTAATCGAGCCCATTAACTGTGTTTCTTTCCATGGATGTATCCTGACCAACAGTTTCCAGCATTTTATGTTTGCTAATTTGTCCAAATCAGAGAGTTCCATGAATGGTGAATAGTCAGCATGATAAAAAAATGAAATGGGTAAAATCAAGCAAGGTACTTGTGGAAAGAAATGCAGCATTAAAAGAAGGGCATATTAGAAGTAAACAGCAGTAACAGCAAAATGATAGGAGAAAGTGAGGACTGCAGATGCTGGAGATCAGAGCTGAAAATGTGTTGCTGGAAAAGTGCAGCAGGTCAGGCAGCATCCAAGGAGCAGGAGAATCGACGTTTCGGGCATAAGCCTGAAGAAGAGCTTGTGCCCGAAACGTCAATTCCCCTGCTCCTTGGATGCTGCCTGACCTGCTGCGCTTTTCCAGCAACACATTTTTCAACAGCAAAATGATACACCAACGAAAAGACAAAAATGACAGAGAACAGAGAAACAAACAAAATAAGTAAATAAATGGCTAACACACACTTTTGGAAGAACTGGTTAAACCCTGAGTAAATCACAATATCATCCTGTTTTGAAGGAATTTGCAACGGATGTAGGATCTTGGTGACCATGCTACCTTAAATTTTAATCAGCTTATTGATGAAAGCTTTGGCTGCGGCAGTCATGTAATTTATTTCTTTTGCTTTTAAACATTGTTTCCTTTAATAATAAACCCCAAAGGTATAGACAGTTGACAAAACCAATGACAGAGCAAAGAAAGCTTTTGGCACAGAATCTGTTCAGCATAGATCCTACTGCAATTGTTAACTTAATGGGTTCATTGTCAATGTTAGTGGGAAAGAGCTGCCTGTGAGCATGGGTTTCAAGGAAAATGGAGCCCACCCCCTTGTAAACAGCTTATCGAAGATATTTTCTAATCAAGTTATTATGACACACCTCTTGAGCAGGTGGGATTTGAACCCAGGCATCCTGACTCTGAAATAAAGACGTTACTACTGTGCCACAAGGGCCCTGACAGCTTGCACTGTATCCACTGCCACTTTACTTGACTCTGCCCATAAATACTTTAAATGGATGATTGGTCAGCAGTTTGAAAGTTGTAATGGGCTGCTTTCTCATTGATTTACTTTGTCCTTAAGAGAAATTAGAAATCACAAGCTTCATTACAGATATGAAGGAGCTCGGAGTGAATCAAGAAGTTTAAATATATTTATCTCTAGCATGAAATATGCATCTGACGGAGATATAGTTTTACAAAACACAGCTGGACTTCTCCCTGCTTCAGCTCATCTGCTACTGAAACCCTCATCCATGCCCTTAGATTGACTGACTGTGCATGTGCATTCCTGGCTGGTGTCCCATACTGTAATGAGATAGGATTAATTAGTGATCTCAGAGCAAAGAATCCTCTTAGCAAAAGTAATCATAATATGGTTTACAGGGCTGAACCTTTCCTGTTTTTTAGCAAAATGTTTCTTCAAGTGAGGTTCATAGCGTCTGTTCACAGTGGTTCATATTGACTTTTTTATCTTCTGCTTTTCCTATTAATTTTGCAACTGGCCTCTTTAGCAACTGTGTTGTAGAGTTGTGTGACAGGGAGGCAGCAATTCTTGCTGCTGCTGGGATGTTGCCTGATTCACGTTGTTGAAATCATAGTCAGATCTCAGTTCCATAGCACTTCAGGTGCTGCAAGTGAGGAATCGGCCTTCATGCTATGACCTTGCGCTGTTAACCCAAAGCAATTGGCTGAGAAAGACAAGTTGGCTCATTGGTTCACTGACAGGGATTTGGAGATGCTGGTGGAAAGGAGGGCATTGCTTTTTCCTGTTGTCCAGCAAAGCAGGCCCCTTTGACCTCATTAAGGACTGCTCCTCTTTGACATTCACACATGCTGTTTGGTTGAGGTATATGGGATGCCACAAAAGCTGTTTGTAAGTGTGACATTGATGTAGTATAGTGCCATAAAGCAACACATCCACCTGCTGCGCTGTTGAGTTCTCCAAGCTGCTCTCTCCCCAACTATGTGAAAAAGCAATGCTTGCCTCAGAGGCTAGCAGCCTCCAAGTATGCACAAAGTGAGTGAATGCTACGAAATAAAGCTAAGAGCCATAAGATGCAACTTGTGTACATACATATGTGTCTGAGTGCAAAGCACCCTTCCAGTAACATGTAAGTCCACAGTGTCCCTAAGCTCCAAAGTGAAGCCCTGAAAGACTGTAGCAGTGTAATGAGAGTCCAAAAGTGGCATAATGATGCAGTGAGTCTTGTGATTTACCATTGCAATGAAGGGTGGAAGAAGAGCACAAAAAAGCATCATGGTGAAGACAGAGTTAGATGAAAGTCTTGAAGAAACAAGCGCCAAACTGCTGCTGCTTCATCACCACCCTGACCTTTATGTCGGAAATTTACATCATCTAGGTTCTCAGGATGGAGAGAATTGGAAACTGTGTGGAAAACAAAAGTGAGGTGAGGTTAGCTAACACTGAACTGCAAATAAATTGAAATAAGGTAGTGGTTATTTATTGGTGAAATTCAGAACTCACCATTTAAAGTGCAAGGGGAAAATTGAAATTTTGATTTTGACCTTGAGAATCTGAATTTCCCATTTTCGGCATGTTTTCCCAACTTTTTCACCATTGCTCATGTCACTCAAGGAAGCACTCAGTCAGTTTATAGATGAGAAATGACTGGTATGAAGATTAGTTTGGCTAAAATGGTTTGGAAAAATAGGTTAAAAGGTTAGACAATAACAGTCAGGAGATATTTTATGACTTTTGTCTGAGGTATAGTCTCTTGAGATTCCATGAGAAGGGTAACATCTTTGGTTAGCAAGGGAAGTTAAAAATATTAGTAACCTTAAAGGAAAGATATACAAGGTTAGTGGCAGGCTAGAAGATAGGGAACATTTTGGGTGCTGGCAAAAAATAAATATAAAAATATAAAGATTTGAATATAACAGAAAACAAGATAGAAATAAAGAAACTAACAGTAAAAACTTCTGGAAGAAAATAAAATAGAGCTAATGTAAGCATTTGCCCCTGACAGGAGGATGCTAGGGAATTAAAAAATGAAAATGGCCGAGATTTTTAACAAGAGTTTTGTCATTGAAAGGTATAAGACTTACCACAAGAGTTGTGGAAAGTCAAGAAGTAACTTAAAATAATTACAAGTTCTGCCTTTACTTTGAGGACACTATACATCGTGTTGTGTGGCACTATCACCATGCTCAATGGGACAGACTTGACCAGATATAGCAACTCAAGACTGGGCATCCATGAAGCACTGAGGCCATCAACAGCAGCAGAATTGTGCTCCAGCACAACCTGCAACCTCATGGTCTGGCATATTCCCCACATAACCATTATCATTATGTCAGGGTTCAACCCTGCTTCAATAAAGAATGCAGGAAGTGTCAATGTAGTGAACCTACCAAATATGATTATTTGCATGCCAATTAGCATTAGCAGCAAGTGATAGAATAAGTAATCCCTTGATTTTGATCTAAGCTCTGCAATCCTGCTACATCTATTCATAAATGGTCATAGACAATTAAACAACTCACTGGAGGAAGAAACTCGTAAACATCTCCATCCATAATGATCTAAGAAACCTACATATCAGTATAGAAGATAAAACTGAAACATTCGCAGCAATCTTCAGCCAGAAGTGCCAAGTGAATCCATTTCAACCTCCTCCTGTGGTGCACAGCATTACAGATATCACTCCACATGATATCAAGGAATGGTTGGAGGTACTATGTACTGCAAAGGCTATGGACACTGAGAACATTGTGGCAACAGTACTGAAGACTTGTGCTCCAGAAGTTGCCACTCCCCTAGCCAAGTCTTTCCAGGAAAATTGCTCATAAAAACCTTGTACGCATAAAGCAGAACAGGTCTAACCGAGCCAATAATCACTCTATTAGTCTACTTTTGATCATCAGTAAACAGATGAAAATGTCATCAGCTCTGCCAGTTATGCCCAGTTTGAGTTTCACCAGGGCCCCTGAGCTCCTGACTTCAGTACAGCCTTGATCCAAACCTAGACAAAAGAGCTGAATTCCAGAGATGAGATGAGTGTGACAGCTCTTGACACCAAGGCCATATTTAACTGAGTGTAGTATCAAAGAAACAATGGTTTTCAGTGTCAAACTTTCCATTAGTTGAAGTCATACCTAGCACACAGGAAGATGGTTGTGGATGTTGGAAGTCAGTTGTCTCAGCTCCAGGATATCTCTGCAGGGGTTCGTCAAAGTAGTGTCCTACACCCAACCTTTTTCAGCTGTTTCATGAATGACCTTCTTACATCATAAGGTCAGAAATAGGGGTGTTCGCTGATGACTACACAATATTTGGCACCGTTTGCAGCTCCTCAAATATTGAAGTAGTCCGTGTTCAAATGCAACAAGATCTGGGGGGCAATATCTAAGCTTCGGCTGGCAACTGGCAAGTAACATTCATGTTACACAAGTGCTAAGCAATGATCATCTTCAATAAGAGTCAACCTAACCACTGCCCCTTTAAATAATGGTGTTATCATCACTGAATCCTCTCCTATCAACATTTTGGAGATTACCATTTATAAGAAGCTCAATTGGACTTGTCACATAAACACACTGGTTATAAGAGCTAGTCAGAGGCTAGGAATATTGTGGCAAGTAGCATCCCTCCTGACTCCCCATAGCCTGTTCCCATGCACAAGATGGAGTATGATAGAATTCTTCCCACTTGCCTGGATGGGTGCAACTTCAGCAACACTCAAGAAACTTGACACCATCCAGGGCAAAGCAGCTGCTTGATTGGCATCACAAGATGCATTGCAGAAATTCACTAAAGATAGCACCTTCCAAACCCATAATCATTTCCATTTAGAAGGACAAGGGCGGCTGAAGCTTGGGGACACCATCGCATGTTGAGTTCCCCTCCATGCCACTCACCAACTTGACTTGGAAATATATTGCCGTTCCTTCACTGTCTCTGGGTAAATCTTGGATTCCATCCTGAAGTGCATTGTGATTCAACCGACAGTGTGGACTACAGCAGTACAAAAAGGCAGATTGCTACCATCTTTTCAAGGGCAACTGAGGACAGGCAATAAATGCAGGCCAGCCAGTGATTCCCACATCACACAAGTGAATAAATAATAAGTAGATGATGAATGGATGTTTCCCCTTGTGGGGATAATCTAGAAGAGAGCATTGATGCAGAATAAGGCCTTTCCTATTTAAGACTGATGAGGAGGAATTACTTCTCTTGGAACACTGTTGGTCTTTAGATTTCAGAGAGCGGAGCCATTTAATATATTCAAGGCTGAATTAGATTTTTAATCTACAAGGGAGTTGAGGATTATGGACAGCCAACAGGAAAGTGGAGTTCAGGCTATGATCAGGTCCAGCATGATCTCAAGTGGTGGACAAAGCTGAGAAGGCCAAATAAACTAATCTTGCTTCTATTTCTTTATGATCTTAAGATTCTGTTCTTCATAAGCGTGAGGGTATCTGAAATTGTCTGCCCATGTCTTAATTTGCAACAAGTCCCATTCCTCTATCCCTGTGCTCACTGACCTAGACAGGCTCCCAGTTAAACAATGTCTTGCTATTAACATTCTCAGCTTTGTTTTCAATTCCCTCCATGGCCTAGCCTTTCATCATCATCATCCAAAAATATTCCTCCAAAGTATCTGATGGCCCCTTAATTTCCTAAGTAACTCTATTTCTTGTAATCATGGCTCCACCACTGGCGATTGTGTCTTCAGCTGCCTAGGCTCCAGTTCAGTAATTCCTTGCTACACTCTGCCACATGTATCATACTTTCCTCCTTTAAACCACTGCTCAAAACCTACCACCTGATCAGCAGTTTGGTAATCAGATCTAATATTTCTTTTTTTGCTTGGTATAGTTTTTAATGCTCATGTGAATTCCTTGGGTTGTTTCATTACTTGAAAGCCACTTTATAAATGTCAGTTGTTGATGTTGAAACTGCTGTTGCAACTTAATCTTTTCAATCTGACTTCCAAACTCCAATATACACTTTACACATAAAAGCTTACAGATTCAAACCATCCAGAAATGACTCAGCAAGTAAATTGTGTCATACAAATTAACAGCTGTGATTAAATTCTTCTAATTTCCTTCTCTCAGGAACTGGATTTATAACCTTGGCTGTTGCTTGCTTAGTTAGGTGTTGTGAAGACATTACATTACCTCAAAATGAGCAAATGAATACAAATAAATTTTGATGGCTCAAGCCCCTGAGTGAGATAAAAAAAGAACTGGCTAATTCATTAAAAAAATTGAAAACAAAATTAAGAATATAGAAAAAGTCATGATTAACAACCTATCTTCTTAAAACAGAAAGTATTTCCTGTGTACCTATTCACCAGTAACATTCAGTAGCTCGAACATTACAATTTTTGGTGTTTTATGACCTACAGAATCAAAGCTGTAAAGGTAAATTTGTGCAAGGCAACATTAATATATGCAGTTTCAGACACCCCATTATTTAAGAATTTAGGAAGTGAAGCAAGCCAGACACCTTCTCAAATCAGTGCCACCATGCTTATTATATAGTTGATTGGTAACTCAATTCTCTTTGATCCTCTACATATCCTTTCTTTACCCTAAACATTTAAATAAACATTAAAAAGTCAATTTCAGTATTAAAAAATGTCCTCTGATCCAGGACATACAGCTTTTGATGAAATCAAGTTTTAGATTCCCACTGCACTGAATGAAAAGTTTGGCTAGTTCTAATTTAAAATTACTTGCCTTGTTTCAGATTTCTATTAAGATCGTTTCCATCTACCCCATCAAATTTCTATATGATCTTAAATACCTAATTTAGATCACCATTCAACCTGCCAAATTTGAAGTAACACAAACCAAATGTAAGCATCATGTATACTTTAGGCCCCAGTAACATTCTGCTGGATCTGTAGTCAGTGCTCTCCAAAGTTTGTATCCTTCGTGAGATTGGGTTGTACTCAAAACTGAACAGTATATCTGATTAGATATGACAAGGCTTTGCATAGCTAAAGTGTAACTTCCACCCACTTTCAAATAGAGGCCACTGATCATTTTTGTATATGGTTGCCTGAATCCGCCTTGTTTCTTTACAGCTCCTAAATTATCAATATAAAAACAAAATTAGATTTGACTTTCTTGCACTGAGCAACATACAATGCCATCTTCCATAGTTCTACCGATTAAAATTAAGAACGGATATTGGAAAAGCAACAAGAAATGAAGCAAAGGCTTAGCTGGCTGAGAAGAGCACACTGGGAAAATAGGCTAGTGAAGCCTGCATCTCCACATTCCACTACCTTCAACTATATCAAGTACAGTAAAAGATTGCTATGCCAAAAAAGGGTTTCAGTACCTTTTTTTCAGTAGATAGTATTTAAGACATAGTTGACCATCAAGCCAAAACCAAAATTTCTTAAGACCATGGGCAGCTAGAGTTAAAGTGACTGACTGTGTAATTTGCAGCTCCCATGCACACAAGTTACTCTGTCTATTGATGTGGTATCATCTGAAAATTCTCTAGTTCTTTAACCAAGTAATTACCATATACTCCAAAACTTTAAGCATAGATACTTGTCAAATGCAATTAGCCATATCCTGGCAATTAGAGAACAGTTGAATTCCAAAATCTTTGTCTAGGCCTCCCAAACAATTATCAACATGTCTCAAAGTCACCTCAAATTCTGTGTACTTCTTTTTAAGCTAATGGTCTCTTGTGCAAATTCAAGTGAAGTCTGTACTGGACACTCATTAGTGACCTTCTCTAAGAATTCAACTGGATTAATTAGATATACTTTAACCTTCATTAGACCATGCTGACAGCCGGAGCAGGAGTTCTTTCTTTAGTGCCAACAAACGTACTTGCATCTCCAGTTCCTCCACCTTCCCTTTATGTCTTATCTGGCTTTTGGTCTCTGGCAACTTTCTTTCCCAACAGCCAAACAGCCTTTCAACTTGGCTGACCAGAACTTGGAAACCTGTCTTAAAGGTCTGAATAATATGCTGTTAATTATTACAAGATGTTCAGGGAATCGGGATTCCAGTTTTTCCCATGGAACAATCCCACCAGAATCTCTTCATGGCTTTGAATATAAATCGGGACATATGATTCTCTTCGTAGTTAGGTCAAATCATGACCAGTTTGTAGTCAAACCTTTACATGTCTATTTCATCGTACTCATTAAGCTAAATTTAAATTTGAATTGTAGGCATTAAATTAATTAGGCCATCTAGAAGCTACTTTGGAGCTTTGCTAAGATGGGACAAGTATAAAACAAAGGTATGAAACGTAAAACATTGTGACTTTTTCAACAGTAGCAGTAAAAACTGAAATGTTGAATGAAAATTTTAAAATTACAAACAAACAGTTTTCATAAGATGAGAAGGAAAAGTCTTTCTTGGGAATCACTGATGATGAACCATCAATTTAAAATTGTCTGTAATGGAGAAATTTCTTTATGTAAAGGTCATGAACAGTCACTCTTAAAGCCATCTTAGAGAAAGTGCTGATTAAATATTTAAAGTAAAAGAAGACGTCGAGATTTGTGTCGAGAGTAGGTCAGTGACATGAGAGTCTGAATTGCTCCTTATAGCATTTTTGGCTTTACGACATTGGTTTCCATTGAATTAAATTTCATGGAATTATATAGTTTGCAATCAAAACCATTTACAGTTTCATTGATTTTGGATCTGTCCAGCATGACAGCTGTAATATTATTTTGCTTTATTCAGGACCTAATAGCAGATTTTTAAAAAAATTCTATTGAAAAGTTAACCTGCTGTAGAAAATTTATCACAATGCTCCTGGAAAACCCATCAGTGTCAACAATGCTGATGTTCTGGAAGAACTACTTGATCAATTCTGGAAATATGCCATACATCATGTCAATCTAGCACAGCATGAATAACAAGATTGTACAGTAATAAAACATTTAATCTAAATACCACTGACATCCGGATTGAATTACTTTTGTTCTGAAAGACTGAATGGAGACAAAGCTTTCTAGTCAAAAGGAGAACGTAATTTACGGTAAATCTGATTCTGCCCAGAAACTCCAGGGGCCACAGATATTGGGAATTAGGTGGAGTAGGGCTAGAGCAAACTTTCTGCCTGAGCACTGCCCCCACAACTATGACATATCTGAAAGAAACATATCAGGTGGGCGTTTCTTGGTTACCGCAGGTGTTCACCTATAAGCACATATAAAAGTTCTAAATCAGTTCTGTGCAGTTTTTGCAGAGGAGAAAAAGAATCGAACAAGACTTCAGAATTTTCACAGTTCTTAGAACTTCTCTACATTTCAAAAACAAAGGCATTTTCTACTTATGAAGGAAACTATTTATATTCATTTTGAGGCACAAAGAGGGTCTGATAACTGAATGGACTCTTATTAAACTTTTGCAGAAAGATCTTAGATGGTGATGTTTCCCCACTGCGCCTTTTTGGAAGCTGCCCCAAATTTTAGTGCATCCCCCTGCATGCAATCCTGATCATTGGAATGTGCTAGGCTGCAACATTAGGTCAAGGTCAACTCTTTTGCACTGGAAGACCAGATTAGTGTGGTGCTGGAAAAGCACAGCAGGTCAGGCAGCATCCGAGGAGAGGAAAAATCGATGTTTCGGGCAAAGGCCCTTCATTCCTGATAAAGGGCTTTTGCCCAAAATGTCATTTTTCCTGCTCCTCTGATGTTGTCTGACCTGCTGTACTTTTCCAGCACCATTCTAATCTTGACTCTGATTTCCAACATCTGCAGTACCCACTTCCACCACACTGGAAGACCAGCCAGTTTCAGGGAGACCAAAGAGCATTTTTCGCTAGATTGATGGTCTTCCAGGCAGTCCCCAGGGAGCAGGTCCATAGGGCACAGAATCCTGCATCATGGAACTGCTCAGGATGAACTTTGACTGACAAAACCCTCTGCATCTCCAGAACTCCTTTGCAAAGGGACATGCCAGAAAGAGATGTGTGACAGTCTCTTCACCAGCACAGCCGCTGCAAGGGCAGTGTGTGGTGTCACACAAAGACTGGGCATGCATGAAGGATCTGACGGGCAGTACCTTTCTCCCCATCAGCCAAGCTACGTCCGGTGCTTGTTGGAAAGCTCTGGTGAGTCTGCAAATGACAGACTGCTCAAGGAACTTCATGATAGGATCAATCCAATTGTTCTGCCTGAGAGCTGTCTGACATTGCTGTAACTTTCAGAGACACTGTTAAAAGAAGACCCACTTCCAGGTTCTCTTCCAGGTATTGGTGGCTCTGCCTTTCTGTTTTTTGATCACATCACTGAGATTTGGGAGTTTACTACTTTTTGACTGGGTAGAGGGAATTTTTATGACCTGGTTAGATTTTAGTGTGTTTTAAATTTTATTTTGCAACTACAACACAGAACAGAATAATTTGCATAAAGCAACATGAGCTGTTGAATGGACAATTATACGGACAATTATATTGATTTGTTTTGACAGTTCAATTCCATCATGAAGTTCAATTCAGGAATAACCAAGGTCCTGTGGGAAATCAAGTTTCAACATTACCCTGTGCTTCTGGGAAGAAACCAAATATGGTGTAGATTATAGTATCAACTGGCAATCTGCCAATTTTGATCAACGAGAAGCTTGGAACTATTAAGAAATAATCATAATAAGTATGAAAAATAATTTCAATAAATTACTTAAAATTTAGAGATTAAAAAATAAGAAGTAAAGGAAAGTTATTTTCACAGTATTTAGCTATCCCTGGCGAGCAATTTAGTTGCATTTTAATTGTCTGGACCTTTTGGAAAAAAATGTAAGCAGAGCTCAAATGGCCTTTTCTGAATATGGGAGCTTGAGATATTTACCCAATGGGATGGGAAAATCCTAGAAATTGATTATGTATCAGGATCTGGCATGATCCTGCTCTCCTGTGGCTTTTGCTAGGATGAGTCTGAATGCTTGAAGGGAATCCCCTTGGATTTGTCAGATAAAAAAGTGGTTGAAATTGTTAAGCAGCCAATTATGGGGTTTGTTAACCCATAATCTGAGATTTCCAGGCCAGAAAACATGTTCCTCGACCTGTTAGCAGATTTCTAGGATCCTTAACGTGATTTACATTAGGTAGAGCTGCTTCTGTGAAACTAACAAGTTGTGAAATTATACTGAAGAACTCCAGTCATGACCAGGTCAGAAGCTGCTGTTCAAAGCACATCCCACCTAGCACTGTATTCACCTTCAGTTACAATTCCCTTCTGCCAACTTTCAACATGGCATGGGAGCAGTTTATGCAATTCTAACTTTCAACTCTACACAGGCATATGAATATACATCATTAGCACTGCCAACAACTGCAGCAGTACACCAATTTTTCTCTCTTAAGCAACATGTCCCTCCCTAGGGAAGATAGGATTGATACTGAAATGCAGTTGGAAGAAGATCTTAAACTAAAAACAGAGATCCCAGACAGGTTCAGCTCTCATACCCTAAAGTCTTAGGAGACATTGCAGGTTGCTGCTCACATCTGGACACTCTTTGGCAGGACTGTGCTCCCAGTGGGAAAAGTGTCATGAGTGGTCAAAGGTTGACGAGATTTTTTTCTGAACTTCCCCCATCCCCAATTCTGCCCTCATTGTCAAGTTTAAAATTAGTTAGGTTGTATACAACAGTCATTCTTGTCATAGCTACTTCAGAGAGGTCACTTATTACACTGAAGAAACAATAATTTGGATCATCGAAAGATGGCATATCATTACAAAATGATGTGTTCTAATGAAGACAATTCTTGGTATTGGGCTTTTCTTCCAAAGGTGATTGCTGTAAAATGATTACCTTTTGTTATACATTAGCATTATTAGTTCTGTGGTTGAACAGTTGTGCTTGACTCTTCAATATTCTCTGGAAAAGTCCCATTCATGCAGTGGCATGATAAAGCAGAACGTTGCTTCTGTTTATGTGATTTTTAAAAACTCCAGTTGGAACATGATTTCTAATATCAAAGGATTGAATGAGATATTCAGCTGATCCATCCTGTAGCATATCGCATTAGAAGGTTGGTACAGATGAGTTTATAGCATATCTGAAATGGATTAATGTGAATCTGTTTTTCAAGTAGTTGTGGTAAATATGCATAATCACAAAAATTTTGCCAATGACTAAAGATTAGATTCCCTACAGTATGGAAACAGGCCTTTTGGCCCAACAAGTCCACACTGACCCTCTGAAGAGTAACCCATCCAGACCCATTCCCCGACCCTATATTTACCCTTGACTAATGCACCTAACACTATGGGCAATCTAGCATGACCTGCACATCTTTGGATTAGTGGGAGGAAACCCACGCAGACACAGGGAGAATATGCAAACGCCACACAGACAGTCACCCAAGGCAGGAATCAAACCGGGTCCCTGGTGCTGTGAGGCAGTAGTGCTAACCACTGAGCTACTGTGCCGCCCTAAAATAAAATTATCACCTGCTTCCCAGGAAGCTGAATTTTTCTGATGTAAATTTCTTGTCAAATGCTATTTTTATTAAAGATGTCTACCTCTTTTTTTTACGTTTTGCTATTTTAAAACTTGAACTTCAACCAGACCTACAGAGTAAAGAAATATATTTAAGTATATTTAACAAATTATTTTCCCTACATATGGAACAATTTACTATTTGAAAAAATAGTGATTTTGAATCTACTAGATCTAATATCTTTCAGTAATTTCACGATATTTACCTATTGTTGTTTGTTCCTCTTACTTAAATAATTTACTTGTAAACTGTTGCCGTTTTTTTTGCCCATGTAACTGATTTTACTGTTTGTGGTTTTAAAATGTTTAATCACTTTAGTTATATTCAGCATGGAATCTTCTTAAGCAAGTTGTTTTTAACTACTGGATAATTATGTTTCATTGATAATAAAGCTTTATTTTTATGTGCTTTATTGTGTTTATGAAATTAAAGTTTTATCTTCTGATTTACCATTTCAGAAATGTTCTTTAATTTCTGTTAAGTAAAGACAAAAGTTTCTAAATGCGGGTGGTACGGTGGCACAGTGGTTAGCACTGCTGCCTCACAGCGCCTGAGACCCGGGTTCAATTCCCGACTCAGGCGACTGACTGTGTGGAGTTTGCACGTTCTCCCCGTGTCTGCGTGGGTTTCCTCCGGGTGCTCCGGTTTCCTCCCACAGTCCAAAGATGTGCGGGTCAGGTGAATTGGCCATGCTAAATTGCCCGTAGTGTTAGGTAAGGGGTAAATGTAGGGGTATGGGTGGGTTGCGCTTCAGCAGGTCGGTGTGGACTTGTTGGGCTGAAGGGCCTGTTTCTACCCTGTAAGTAATCTAATCTAAATGCTTCAGAATTATAGTTCTGTTTTGCCTTATAAGTTGTTTTTGAACATTTGAAGATCCTTAAAAGGCTTTAAATTGAGGGATTACTCTAGTTTAACTTGTACAAGATGGAATAAGGCCTGTCTTTCCATAGCATTTTCCTTTCTTTGTCATTTTCATACCCTCGTTAACACTGTGGTGGATTCATGCCTTCTCTGCTTCTTTTCTGAGGATTATGCTGTTTACACTGAAAAAGGTGGCATCATGCTGACCTCGTGTGATGTAGCAATAATTTCAGTTCAACAACAAAAATGATTTTTGCTTCTCAGGATTTTTTGTTTTTATAAACTCTTCAAGCTTTCAATTTTTACCATACATATTAATTGATTTATATTACTCTTTCCCCAATTTACTAACTCATGACCATTCTTAGCAGCTTTTCCTGATTTTTTTCAACAACTGTTCTAACAATGCTCCTTTATTTCGATATCTCTTTAATCATTTTTTAAGCTTCCAGCCTAGAATTTTCCTTTTAAGTAGAGACTTTTTCACTTTTCCACTAAAGGACATAACTGAAATCAAGAATCAGTCAAAGTTTTCACCCGGTGAGGTTCTGCTTGGCCTTCCCCAGAGTTTTCACTCTTGCTAGTTGGTTTAAGTTTTTACAAACATGCTTGCAGCTGTTATGACTCCAGCAGCATTTTTACTGCTGACTTCTGTTTTCACAGAATCTGACATATTAGGTATGCATTCACACTGCTGAATATTTAGATACACTCAATTTTCTGATAGAATGTTTTCCTTGTTGCTTCTCCTCAAATAGTTGTGTGTGTTGTAGAATACTCCTTCTTGCCAGCATTGTCTGGTTGAACTTTGCACCACTCCTTCAAATTACAGTGGGACACAGCGGTGTTCACCACTTTCAGCAATCTTGTATTTGACAAAGTTCTCATTGCTGTCGCTTTATCATGTTTGATATGATCTGGGATATCTTGGGTCAATTTGCTGTTATCAGTCCTTCTTTCTGATATTGGTCGGTGTGTGAAGAATACCCAGATAATATTCTAAGCAGAATTGTAGCCCAAACTTGAACAATTAATAGGTTTATTCTATAATACTTAACAAGCTACTTACATTGCATCTGAAATGCATAATTGTCTCTTGTGAGATATCAGGCTCTACTTCAGAGTAACTTCACATTACACCAATTAAAACATTTTCACACACTACCCTAACAACTCTAGAAACTCTGGTTATCCCCTCCCAGGAACAATATTTTTGTTTGCTGATGTTTGTTAGCCATTTCAGATAACAGTTGTCAACACATCGCTGGAGAACACACCCCCAATGCCATCTCTGCCCACTGAAATCTCTCCGCTTGCCAAATTGTGAACTCTCTCTCTGACAAAAAAGAAAACAGAGAGATGTGAATGCTTGGAAAGATTTGTCAAGAGAAGGAATAAGGATGGCACTTGTGATTGGTGACTGAGACATGGGTGCAAGTGGGCAATAGGCTCAGGTGGAGTGTGAATATTGTCTTCTTTGAGGATGAGAAGCTCTTGTATGGAAAGAAGAGCTTAAAGCTGTGCTGACCTGAGACATGCTGAGCAGGAGAATGATAGGCAAGTCCGCTTATGGGACTTGTCATCTACAAGTGTCATGTCACTCACGTTTCCTGTCCTCCCAAAGTCCTAAGTCCTCTTTGTGCACTGTTTCCAGGTAGGAAGAAGCACCATCCTCTTGTAAACTCCATCCAAACCTCCATGGTTGGAAGGTTGTCAACTTTATCCTAACCTTGGGAGAACGCTTCAAATTCTGATTCCATAGCAGGATCTTCGTATCTGTGGAAGAGATCTGGGGGAAAGCTTTACCAGGTTCCTTCCCTGTTCTTATGGTGGCTGCAATCTCTTTTCTTTTCCAAGAAAGATTGCCAGTCAGTGTTTCTTTGATCCATTTAATTAGCCTTCTTTTGACAGAATGAACATGTTGTCATGCCTACCCTCCTGAGAGAAAAAATAAGAATTGGTTGAGGAAATAGGAACATTTGGACCCTTTGGTTTGCTTCACCATTCAACTAAATCATGGCTAACCTTCTGCCTCAGTGCTATTTTCCCATACTATTGCAATATCTCTTTATCTTTAATATATGGAAATCTATTGATATTGTTTTTTTCCTCAAATTCATGTTTACTGTTGTAGAATGCCCTACCTATCTGAAATTTAGTAATGGTGAGAAAAATTGAAATGTGCTCCTTCATATGAAATGGTTGTACAGTTCTCACCTAAACAATCACACGGAACAATCTTGAAGAGCATCTGCAACTTATCCATAATGTCCTGATAAATACTTATTCCTCACAATATTTCAAAAATTATATCATCATTATATCATTAATGTTTGTTGGAGTTTGTGTTTGGTGCTTTGTAAAAATGATTACACTTCTTCAAAGTAGTTGATTAGCCTTAAAGTGCTCGGACACGTCTGGTAGGCATGAAATATTCTACACACATTTGAGCAGCGTTCTTACAGAATGTTGTCTCTTTTATATGTAGCTCTATTAATAAACAATTTGCCTGTCTATCTCCCATTAGAGTCAAACTAATGTCAGGTAACAGAATACTCTTGTTTTTTTCTATTTCCAGCACAAATATGCAATTTGTGGAAAATTAATTTTGTTTCTATTGTTTTTGAGAAGGGGAAGATATGAACAAATGTGAAGCACGTAGTGCTGTGCCAGGCGAAGGTGAGGACTACAGATGCTGCAGATTAGTGTCAAGAGTGTGGTGATGGAAAAGCACAGCAGGTCAGGCAGCATCCGAAGAGCAGGAAAATTGACGTTTTTGGCAAAAGCCCTTCATCAGGAATGACTCTCATTCCTGATGAAGGGCTTTTGTCTGAAACATTGATTTTCCTGCTCTTGGGATGCTGCCTAACCTGTTGTGCATTTCCAGCACCACACTCTCAACTTTAGTGCTAGTCCTCCCTATTTCTTTAAGATCCTTAGATTTTTAAGTAATTATTTAGTTTGAATTATGATGGTGAGCTTGGGGTGGGAGGGAAGGTGAAAGGCTGGGCAGCCTCTGCAGAAAACACTCCTCATAGGAACACAAAATATCCAAGCCTATATGTAGGAATAAGGTAAAAACAATGACTGCAGATGCTGGAAACCATATTCTGGATTAGTGGTGCTAGAAGAGCATAGCAGTTCAGGCAGCATCCAAAGTACAGCGAAATCGACGTTTCGGGCAAAAGCCCTTCATTTCCTGATGAAAGACTTTTGCCCGAAACGTCGATTTTGCTGCATATTTGTAGGAATAGTCTAGTCCACAGGAGGGTAAAACTGTGGGCTGTTCCATGTGATTTTTCTGAAATGTATGCAAAATTAATTGCAATTTAATTAGCTTTATGTATCATATTGATAATGTGACAGGAACTTACTTAAGTATTATAAAGAGCTTATTTGTCAACTTCTATTCATGCTATAGACCTGCACAGCTAGTGTCTTTACGTGTTCATGGATCAGAGATTGTCAGATGTAGCACTCTTATGATCTAATCTAAAGACACCAATCATTTGGTGCGTGAATTAAACAAGTGTGGTATTGATGCAACTAAAGTTACACAGCTTATTTTGCATGATCATGCAGAGTTGTTAACTATAGTCTTCTCGCAAGGAGATATTCAGAATATATTTCCATTTCATATCAATATGCTATTTAGCAAAATCATTTTTGTGCACCTTCTTTCTGACTAGTTCTTTCATTTTCTGAATCTCCATTTTGACAATTTAATACTGTTGAGGTCTTTTGGGAAATGTATTGTCTTTGATGATAAATTTGGATAAGCAAGAGTGAGTGAAGCATTCTAATTTGAGTAAAGTTGGTAACATTACAACAACTGACATATTATTTTACAAAAATGAATGTTTGGTAGTATTATTCACACATCTATTAACTATTCTTGTAAAATCTATATCGGAAATTGATATCTTAGCTTCTTTATGATGATGTATTTGTAATAGTTACAGGTTGGAGATGAAGTCCTAATGCATAAAAACACCTGCACTAACAGTTAATGTGGCATTTCACAGAGTGTACTTGTATTCCAAGAGCTTTAGAAATTGAAGAGGATTATCAGGAATTCAGTAACTCCCACCACTAATTTTTCTTCATAAATGGGCAGAACATGTTGGGGGTTATGTTCCTGAATTAGTAACATGCTTCAGCTATGTAGAATGTTTGCTAGGATTGCAGCTGCTGAAAATGCACCCCAACATTTCATTCTTTTTAAACAATGTTATCAAACATCTCTTTATTTTACTACAACAGTACAGAAAATTCAAAGAAGAATATTTTAAAACATTATAAAGCTAACTGAATGGCCCTATAAGGATTTGGCATCAATCTAGCTTAAGATTTCACTAGAATTTTTATTTGTTGATAATAAAGCCTCCTATGGTATTGCTGAATCAGATTTAATTCCATTTCAATTACTTGTTCCACTCAAGTCAATTACTTTGTTTGGTCTCCTGCACAGCATTGTGACTTCTGATTAACCCGATTCACAATGATTACCTCAACACCACTATTTAACAAATGGAGATTTTTGATAGCTACTCATATCTTTTAAAACTTACTTGATTATTCTTTATTAATTTTGAATCCTGCAATGGTGTTTGAGAAACTGGATAAACCCCCAAGTCTATAGCATCTGGTTTCCCATCTCCTATTACAGGGAATTTACAAAATAGCATGTCATTTTAAATTTTGCTAGCATTGTGTAAAACATTTTAAAACTTCCTTGCTAATTTATGATATTGATTTAACAGTGTTAAATTTCACATCAACATGACTTTATCATCTAACTCACTTAATTATAAGAACACCAATGGAAATATTTAAGGCAATATTGTCATTGGAATGCATTGATTGACTGCAGGATATTGGAAATAAGCTGCCTAAGACCATAGACACAGGAGCAGAAATAGGCCATTTGGCCCATCACGTCTGCTCCACCATTTAATCATGGCTGATAAGTTTTTCAAACCTATTCTCTTGATCCCCTTGACAATCAAGAACCTATCTATCTTTGTCTTAAATATACTCAAGTGAACTGGCCTCGGTGCTCTGTGGCAATTAATTCTACATATTCACCACTCTCAGGCTGAAGAAGTTTCTCCTTATTTTTGTTCTAAAGGGTCTTCCCTTTACTCTCAGGATATATCCTTGGATCCTTGTCTCTCTTACCAATGGAAACATCTTCCCAGTGTCCACTCTGATCAGGCTGTTCAGTATTTTGTAAGTTTCAGTTCGATCCCCCATTATTCTTCTAAACTTCATCGAATGAAAGACCTCAAATGACCTCATTTGTAAAGCCTTTCATTCTGGGACCATCCTCATGAACCTCCTCTGGACCTGCTCTAGACCAGTACATCCTTCCTGAGGTATGGGGCCTAAGATTGCTCACAATATTCTAAATGTAGTCTGACTAGAGTCTTATAAAGCCTCAGAAATACATCCCTGCTTTTATATTCTAGTCTTCTCGAAGTGAAAGACAACATTATATTTGCGTTCTAACTACTGTATCAACCTACAAGTTTACCTTGAGAGAATCTTGGACTAGAACTCCCAAGTTCCTTTGTGCTTCAGATTTCTGAATTTTCTCCCCATTTAGAAAACAGTCCATGTCTCTATTCTTCCTGCCAAAGTGCATGACCTCACACTTTCCCATTTTGTATTCCATCTGCCACTTCTTTGCTCACTCTCCTAACTTTTCTAAATCCTTCTGCAGTCTCCCAGTCTCCTCAATACTACCTGTCCCTGTACCTATCTTGACATCATCTGCAAACATAGCTAGAATGCCCTCAGTTCCTTCATCTAGACATTTAATCTATAAAGTCAAAAGTTGTGGTCCCAACACTGAACCTTGTGGAACACCACTTGTCACTGATTGATTGACCATCCTGAGATGGACCCTTTTATCCCCACTCTTTGCTTTCTGCCAGATAGCCAATCCTCAACCTTGCTAGTACCTTGCCTCTAATGCCATGATCCCTTATCTTACATGTCAGCCTCCTGTGTGGCACCTTGTCAAAGGCCTTCTGCAAGTACAGCTAGGTAATATCCATTGGTCTAACCTGCTTGTTACCTCCTCAAAGACTTCTTACAGATTTGTCAGACATGACCTCCCCTGATGAAACTATACTGACTTCGCCCTATTTTACCATGCACTTCCAAGTATTCAGAAATCTCATCCTTCAGAATGGACTCCAAATTCTTACCAATGACCCAGATCAGACCAATTGGCCTGTAATTTCCTGTCTTTTGCCTTACTCTCTTATGAAACAGGGGCATTACAATAGTGATTTCCCAGTCTTCTGGGACCCTTCCTGACTCCAGTGATACTTGAAAGATCACCACTAAAGCCTCCACTACCTCTTCAGCGATCTCCTTCACAACTCTGGGTGTAGTCCATCTGGTTCAGGGTATTTATCCAGTTTCACACTTTTCAGTTTCTCTAGCAGTTTCTCCTTGATGATGGTCTCCCCCACTCCCCTCTTCCCCCCAACTCTTCTGAATTTTTGGGATGTTCCTCATGTCTTCCACCATGAAGACTGGCACAAAATACTTATTCAGTTCCTCTGCATTTCTTTGTTCCCTGCTATTACTTCTCCAGCATCATTTTTCAGTGGTCCAATGTCCACTTTTGCCTCTCTTTTGCCTTTTATACATATATAAAGGAATTCTTGCAATCTCCTTTTATATTACTGGCTAGCTTACCCTCATTTTTAATCTTCTCTCTCCTTACTTTTTTCGTTGTCCTCTGTTGGTCTTTGTAGGCATCCCTATGCTCTGGCTTCCCATGATCCTTCGTCACATTATATGCTTTGTCTTCTGCTTTTATGTTGTTTCTGACTTCCCTTGTCAGCCATGGTTGCCTCATCCTCCATTTAGTATGCTGCTTTTTCTTAGGGATGAATTTTTTCTGTGTCTCCTGAATTACTTCCAGAAATTCCTGCTATTGCTGTTCCACTGCTTTTCCTGGTAGGATCCCTCTCCCAGTCAATTCTGGTCAGCTCCTCCCTCATGCTTCTGTAATCGGTTTTATTCAACTGTAAAGCTATTACGTCTGATTCCAAATTCTTCTCCTCAAATTACAGAGTATATTCTATCATATAATGCTCACTGCCTCCTAAAGTACCTTTATCTTAAGCTCCCTCACATGTCTGCCTCATTGCACAACCATAAATGCAGAATTGCCTATTTCCTTGTGAGCTCCACTACAAGCTACTCCAAAAATCTTGTCTCGTAGACATTTCACAAATTCTTTCTCTTGTGATGCACTACCATTTCCCAATCCACCTACATATTGAAATACCCCATGATCACTGTAACCTTGCCTTTCTTAAACACCTTTTCTATCTCCTGATGTATGCTGTGCCCAACTCTTGACTACTATTTGGAGGCCTGTACAATAACTCCCACTACATTTTGTTTTACTTTTGTGGTTTCTCAACTCTACCCACACAGATTCTACATCATCCAACCCTACTTCATTTCTTACTATTGATTTAATTTCATTCCTTACTACTTAGGCAACTCCACCCCCCTGCCCACTTGTCTTTTCGATAGGATGTATATCTTTGGATATTTCAATTTCAGTCCTGATCCCCTTGCAGCTACATTACCTTGGTGCCCCCCACGTCATACCTGCAATTTTGATCTGCGCCACAAGCTCACTTACCTTATTTTTTACACTGCATGCATTTAGATACAATACATTCAGGCTTGTATTAACTGTCCCTCTTCTCATTGTCATTCATTTATCCAGTGTGCTTGAAGTTTGATTTCTAACTCTTTCCAAACACTCTGTACTATTTGATGTTCTGGTAACTTTAATAATCTTTCCTGAGTCTTCCTTTCTTTTTTTAAATATTTTTCCATGCAGTTGAATTCACCCCCACAGATGTTAACCTCTTGCTTTGTTTCCCATTGACCATTATACTACTTGGAGTTTTACCCATCCCTTCCCCGCACATGCTAGTTTAAAGTCCTGTTGACCACCCTATTTACCCTTTTCGCTCAAACATTGGTCCCAGCTCAGTTCAGGTGAAGACTGTACCAATGCTACAGGTCCCCCTGTTTTAATACTGACATCAGTGCCCCCTGAAAAGGAACCCCTCTTTCCCGCACCACTCTTACAGCCATGTGTTTACTTCCCTTATTCTCATGTCCCTATGCTAATTTGCATGTGGCTCGGGCAATAATCCAGAGATTATAACCCTTGAGGATCTGTTCTTTAATTTGGTTCCTAGTTCCTGATAATCCCTAAATAAGTCCTCTTTCCTAGTCTTGCCTATGTTGTTTGTCCTGATGTGGACCACAACAACAGGATCCTTCATGATCTATAAGGGTGGCTCAGTGGCAAGCACTGCTGCCTCACAGTGCCAGGGATCCAGGTTCAATCCCAGCTGTGACTGTCTGTGTAGAGTTTACACATTCTCCCTGTGGGTGTCCTCCAGGTGCTCCGGTTTCTTCTCACAATCCAAAGATGTGCGGGTTAGGTGAATTGGCCATGTTAGTTGCCCATAGTGTTCAGGGATGTATAGGTTAGGTGCATTAGTTAGGGGTAAATGTAGAGTAATAGGGAAGTGGAATGGGTCTGGGTGGGTTACACTTCAGAGGGTTGGTGTGGACATGTTGGGCTAAATGGCCTGATTCCACACCGTAGGGATTCGATGAAAATAAGTGATAATGTTTCACATTGTGCTGTAAGTGCCATAGCTTGTTTTCTTCTTCCCCCACCATAAAGATGACTCTTTCCTCTGAATTCTGAACATGTTCTCCTATCCTTACCATTAAGCTAATTACCACGTCCCCTGATTCAAGATGAGTCAAAGGCAAGCAGGACAAGAGCAACATTAGGCATGCATGCCAAACAAGGCTAGCAACATGTGATTGAAGCAACCAACTGATAAGACGACATAGCTTTGATCGTATCATATCCAGTTGTAAATAGCAGCTGCCAATTAAACAATTAACTGAAGGAGGAGGATCGATAAACATTCCCATTGTCGATGATTGAGGATTTCACACATTAGTGCAAAAAAACCAGGCCTAAGCTTTCCATCCACCTTCAATCAGAAGTGGTGAGTAAATGATCTATATCGGCTTCCAGCTGAGGTCCCCAGCATCGTAGATGCTGGTCCACGTGATGTCAGGAACAGCTCAAGGTACCGGATACTGCAAAGACTATGGGCTCTGATAACATCTTGGCAAAGCATTGGAAACTTGTGCTCCAGATCTCCGCACCACCCTACACCTCTCTATCTTCCTTGAACACCAATTCCCTTCATCAATCCTTGGTTCACACCACTGTCCCTTCCAAATCCCCACCCCATCCGTACCTTCTGCTGCAACCGTAAAAATTGCAAAGCCTACCAATACACCATCTCCCTCATCTATATCCAGGGCCCAAACAGTCCTTTCAGGTGAAACAGAGGTTGACCTCTTTCTCCTCCAACCTAATTTACTGCATCCGGCTCTCCTGATGTGTTCTTCTCTACATCGGTGAGATGAAACATAAACTTAGGGAACGTTTCACTGAGCATCTCAGCCATAAGGGCCAGCCTGACCTCCCGGTCACTGCCCAGCTCAAATTTCCTTCCTACTCCCACTCCGACATGTCTATACTCAAGCCTCCTCCATTACCACAGTGAATCAGACTGCAATTTGGACGAATAGCACCTTATCGTTGCCTGAGCAGCCTACAGTCTGGAGGACTCAACATTAAGTTCTCCAATTTCAAATAAGCTTCCCACCCATTCCCCAACTCCCTTTTCAGACTCACCTCCTTCCTTCCATTCCACCTACAGAACCTTCCTTCCAGCTACCAATCTGATTCATCCCTCCCATCGACCAATTAGGTTGTATGTACCACTTGTGTTCACCTATCACTGCCTCATCATTCCGCCCTTCTACCTGCTCAAAATCCTCTTCCCAACCCCTATCTCCTTTATCTGCAGTTCCCCATACCCCTACGTCCAGTCCTGTAGAAGGGTTGACTTCTCACCTCCTGGCTTGCTGTGCTCTTTCAGTCTCCTGCTTGTCTACATCACACCTAGTTATGGCATTGAGCTGTTTGATTAACTGATGGAATCTGCTCAAGTATTGATGTTGTCAACTTTATTCTTACATTAAATTCTAAAATTAGATGATACTTTGTGACTAAACATAAACACAATTTCTTAAGCTAAACAATAAAACAGATAACATTTAGGGGAGGCAATGGTATAGGGCAATATCACAAGACAATTAATCCAGAGACCCAGGTTCTGGGAACCTGAGTTTGAATCCCACATGGTATATGGTGGAATTTGAATTCAATCAAAATCTAGAATTAAGAGTCTAATGATAACCATGCAGGCATTATCACATAGGAGAAAGTGAAGACCGCAGATGCTGGAGATCTGAGTCAAGAGAGCCATTATCACTCGTCAGGAAAAAGCCATTTGGTTCACTACTGTCCTGTGGTTGACTCTCAGTTAGGGATCAGCACTAAATGAAGGCCTAGACGGTGATGTCCACATCGAGTGAATGAATTAAAAAAAGAAAAGATAGCGGTTAACTTGTTAACACTTACGTAATATTTTTAAGTACACAAATCTTTACATACCCTACAGCAAAAATTATTTTCTTGAAAAAATCATTCTATAAAAAGTTGTTCCACAGCATAATACTGCTTACTGATATAAATGGGAGTAAACAGAGTCTGGTTTGCCAGTCAAGATCTCAAATATTGTAAAATATGAAAAGGCAGTCTGTTATTGGATATGTTTGAATTGTGGTGATAAATGTTAATAATTACTGTTGAATGGTTATTTGGCGCTTGGGAGATCTTTGCATTGAACAATTTACAAAATGGATGTATATGCATCAGAAAAACTGTTAAAACATTGAACAAAATTATTTGATATTTATGAACATAGCATACATAAGAAGAAACTCAAAATTGATCTTTTGGGTTTTATATTTTGTGTTACAGGTCACTATTCTCATTTTTCTTGCACTTGCATTTCTTGCTTGTATTGTGTTCCTTGTGGTATACAAAGCCTTCACCTATGATCACAGTTGCCCAGATGGATTTGTGTATAAGGTAAGGAATGAGGAAAAAAAATACATCTTCTATGAAAGTTCTGAATTTGTGTAATACCTAACTAGTCTAATTTTGATCTAATAACTGCTTTGCTAATAACAATAAATTCAATAGCTAGTCATTTGTCATAATTGTGATTACATTATTTACTGACTCAAATGTGACATTACATAGGCATATTAATGTGAATTTTATTAGAGCAGCTTGTATCATTAGGTTTTGCCCACCAGTGAAAATTAGAAAGGAAATATAGGGTGAGATTCCACGTATGAGTGTTAATTTCATTTGTATATTTTTCTTGACAAAATACATTTTCAGTGAAGTAAATGCAATCATAGACAAATTTGACTTTGTTTATAAAGAGGTTTTAATGTCTTGAAAATAGCATAATGGCAATCAGATATGTCCACAGTGTAGTCAGTGAATGGTGATATTATATAGCTCATTTAACCTATTTTAGTTTTCAAGTGTTGCAATTTTAAAAAAGAATCAGCAACAAAGCTTTAGTTTGAAACAAGATCAACGTTTTGTTTATTTTACAACTGTTGCTGGAGGTAAGTAAAAAAAAAGCTCGTACAGTTATTGGTTATCACACAGATGTAAAGATTAGAATAGATACGAGTAAAGGACACTTATAAAATTGAAAGTTAGTTCAGTCCATTATCATCGTGGCCTGTTACTGGTGAGTAGATTCTCTTCCTGAGGAGCGAGTTAAAAATTTGAAGACAGAATTCAATAGACGCAATGGCTTCTGTAGTTGCACAGAACAGATGGACTCAGTAGTAGAGCAGACTTTGAGAGGGAGGAATAGATTAGTTCTGCTGATTATTGCTGATTAGTTCTGTGACTATGGTACTTTCAGAATGCCTGGACTATTTCAAAAAAGCTGTATTGACTTTTGATGGCCTTTCTCCTTAAGATGGGCATTCTTTTCTCTGGAGATGTTGTCTATCAGACCTTCCTGCAGAATGATGTATCTCTGTGTAATACTGATGAAATGCAATATAGCTACTTGGTTAAATTTTGATAGATCATTGTCTTACCAAGCAGTGCCAAATTTGCTAGAATTCTGTGTCTGGGTTCTTTCAGTCTTCTACTATGTCAGAAGTTTTTGAATTAAGAACTCTTTATGTGTTGTCCAAAAGGTACTCAAATTCTAAACATTTTGCTTTGTGATTGCTATTGAGGTAACACCTCTGCTGCTCTGTCTTTCTGAATGAAATTAATCAGAAAGACCTCACGTGACTCTTGGGAGCCAGCTTTTTCAGTCCACAAGCATGCCTTTACATAATCTGAAAATATACAGTATCTCCACCAAAGGTTCCCAGGATCAAATCCAAAAGGGCATTTTACCTCTCCAAAAAAAAACTAAACATTCCTCCAGCCCTCATCCCTTACACCTCTCAACCTCAACACACTTCATCCCAAATGCATGCCTGCTTCTGCCTATCCCCACGTCCTCTGTCCATCCACTGACCTTCTCAAACCCCTATGCCAACATTGTACCTTTATTTCTCTTTACACCAACCATACCAATGCATTGAGTATCCTGGACTAGTGCAGCTAAATATTCTATATTTTTGACAACATCAGGAAACAGTACTCACTTGATTGGCACCCCGTGCATTCACTCTCTCCAGCATTGATGTGCAAGTAACAGTGTATCCTATCTACCAGATGCAATACATCAAATCACCAAGGCTTAGACAGCACCTTCCAAACCCACAACCTTTACCACCTAGAAAGAGAATTACAGCAGGTACATAGGAACAAGATCTTCTGCAAGATCCCCTCCAAATCATGGTGACTTGGAATTATATCGCCTTTCATTCATTATTTCTGTCTCAAAGTCATGCAACTTCATCCCAATACCATAGGTGTCCCTGCACCCTAAGGAAAGGAGTACCAGGATTTTGTCCTTGTGAAATGAAAGAACATCATTATATTGCTCCAGCTGAGAATGAAATGGAGCTTAGAGGGGAACTTCCAGATGATTTTCTTGATGGTAGAGATTGTAGATTTAGAAGGTCCTGCTGAAGGAGGCTTTATTAGGCTATGTGCTACAATGCATCTTGTGTATGTTACACACACTGCTGCAATCGTACATTGGGCTACTTATGTGAGCTGCTTAGTTTTGGATTGTCTTACCCTTCTTGAGTATGTGGCACACATATTAATCCCCACTTAACACAAGCCTAAATATTGTCCCAGTCTTGCTACATAGGAAAACAGACTGCTTGAATATTTAAAGTAATATCATGCCCATTTTCCTATGAGGCTCCTCTGAGGAATTGGTAGTCCTACATAGAGACATCTGAAATCAAGGAATCCAATTGTATTTCTTGCCATCCAGCAGTCACTTTCACTCTTGCTTGTGCTGTTGGAATAAAACTTGGAGACTGAGCTGGCAGAACATAACCTACACTGGCTCCCTGTAAAGCATTGCCCCAATTTTAAAATTCTCATCCTTGCTTTCAGGTCCCTCCTTGGCCTGGTCCTTCCCTATCTCTAATCTTCGACAGCCCTAGAATTCTCCGAGATATGTGCGCTCCTCTATTTTTGGCTTCTTGAATATCCATAATTTTAATTACATCATCATTGGTCCCTGCACCTTTTAAGCTGCCTTGACCTCCGAAGTCGAGAATTCCAACTGTAAACCATCCCATCGATCTATCTAGTTTTTCCAATTTAAAAAGCTCCTTAATATGTACTGTTAGGAGGACTAAACCAATGAGGCTATGGAGTGACTTGAAATCAAAGATGAGAATTTAAAACAAAGTTAATTCTTACTTGGAGCCAGCATAGGTGAAGGGACTTCTACTCAGTAAGTTCAGGGGCAGTAGAATTTTGGTTTACCTCAAATTTATGAATGTGGGAAACTGTCCAGGAGTGCATTTGAATAGTCAAGGTAGCAATGAAAAATATATTGACTCCATCTAGGTTGAATGATTAAATATTTGTGTAATGTGCTGGGTTAATGTTTTCTTTCTCTTCCTGTTTTTTTTAAAAATAGTATTTCATGTGCACACACATTTCACTAGTTACTTTAGATTTTGTGTATTAGTTTGCCAATATGCTCTTTCCAAATTTTGAAGATCATAGGATCATATGACCACTACGGTGGTCATAACTCACCTTTGCCAGTTAGTCATTCACCATAACCAGAGTCAAGTGTGAAACTGGGCTATTGTATCCCATACAAAACTAGAGTCACAGAAATATATAACATGGAAACAGATCTTTTGGTCCAACTCATCTATGCTGACCAGACATCCTAAATAAATGTAGTCCCATTTGCCAGCATTAAACCCTTACCCCTCTAAACCCTTCCTAATCATATAGTCTTCCAGATGCCATTTAATTGCTGTAATTGTTACCAGCCTCCACCACTTCCACTGGCAATTAATTCTATCATACACACACCATCCTCTGCGTGCAACATTTGTCTCGTAAGTCCCTTTTTAAATCCTTCCCTTCTAGTTTTAGACTCCACCACCCTAGACAAGAGACCTTGTCTATTTACCCTATCCATGCCCCTCATGATTTCTTAAACATCTATTAGGTTACCTTCACCCTATGACTCTACAGGGAAAACAGCCTCAATCTATTCAGCCTCTCCTGATAGCTCAAATCCTCCAACCCGGGCAACATCCTTGTAAATATTTTCTGAACCTTTTCAAGTTTCACAACATCCTTCCTAAAGTAGGGAGACCACAATTGCATACAGTATTCCAATAGTGGCCTAACCAATGTCCTGTACAGCTGCCACATGACCTCCCAACTCCTATACTCAATGCACTGTCCAATAAAGGCAAGCATAACAAACATGATCTTAACTTTCCAATAAAGGCAAGCATAACAAACATGATCTTAACTTTCCAATACACTTGTGATTCCACTTTCAAGGAACTGTGAACCTGCACTCCAAGGTCTCTGTTCAGCAACACTCTCCAGGACCTTACATTAAGTATAGAAGTCCTGCCCAGATTTGCTTTTCCAAAATGCAGCACCTCATATTTATCTAAATTAAACTCCATCTGCCACTCCTCGATCCATTGGTCCAACTGATCAAGATCCCGTTGTACGCTGAGGTAACCTGCTTTGTACCCAAATTGCAGGTGTAGTGGACAGCAATCTGCAAACTTACTAATCATACTTCCTATGTTCACATCCAACTCATTTATATAAATGAGTTACAGCTTTTGCAGTGGACCCAGCACCAATCCTTGTGGTACACCATTGGACACAGACCTCCAACCTGAAGAGCAACCCTCCACCATGACCCTGTCTTTACCCTCGAGCCAGTTCTGTATCCAAATAACTAGTTCTCCCTCTATTCCGTGTGATTTAACCTTGCTAACCAGTCTACCA
Organism: Hemiscyllium ocellatum; assembly: GCF_020745735.1. Taxonomy (NCBI): domain Eukaryota; kingdom Metazoa; phylum Chordata; class Chondrichthyes; order Orectolobiformes; family Hemiscylliidae; genus Hemiscyllium; species Hemiscyllium ocellatum. The sequence continues at coordinate 26,944,792 of NC_083416.1, forward strand.
TGGGAAACCTTGTCAAACCATACTGAAGTCCAAACAGATCACGTCCACTTCTCTGCCCTCAACCTTTTTTGTTACTTCTTCAAATAAAGTCAATCAAGTTAGTGAGACACTATTTCCCACACACACAGCCATGTTGACTATCCTTAATCAGTCCTCACCTTTCCAAATACATGTAAATCCTATCCCTCAGGATTCCCTCCAACATGCCAGTCTCACAGGCATATAGTTCCCTGGTGTTCGTTTACTACTTTTCTTAAATTGTGGCACCACATTAGCAAACCTCCAGCCTTCCGGCACCTCATCCATGGCTAGCAATGATACAAATATCTCAGCAACGGGCCCAGAAATCACTTTCCTAGTCCCTCAGAGTTCCAACATATACCTGATTAGGTCCCATGGATTGATCCACCATTATGCATTTAAAGATGTCTTCCCTAAGTGCAGCTGCAATGTTATCCCTAATCAAAAAATGCCAAACCCCCCCCCCCCCCCCCCCCAGAAAATAGCACATTGTCTTACTGCTCTAAAAATACTACTCCGGCTAGCTGAGTACCTGTAGATAGATCGCAATAAAAACATATTCAAAAATAACTCACTCTATTCACTATTGTAGATTTACAAAAACAAGTAAGATTACACTTTAAAACTAGCCACTTAAGTGCTCCCCTGCTGTGAGCTCTACCGTGCCAGTTTCTCCAAAGTCAGTGAATTTTGCTGTTAGTTTATTTTTCTTAGAGTGAACTCTGATGTCCAGAGACACTTGAAAATGGACAGCAGTGTCAGCAGCTGTGTAGGCTACTGCTTGATCTGACGGCAGTGGAGAATTCTTTCTCTAATTGAATCACTGATCATCTGGTCATTGCCCTTTGACAGTCTTCCTTCTTTTTAAAATGCCATTGTTTTGATTCTTTTCCCCCCAAAGTTCCTAAACAATGCAATGCAACAGCTTATAAAACGGTAATTACTGCTCTTAGTATTGGAGGAAATCAGCTCCAACATTAAAAGTAACTTAAGAAAAAGAAGCAGCTCTTACAGCCAGAATTTTATTGTGACCTCCATCTTGAATTACCCAGAATCCCTTCTTTGATGAATAAAGTATGGTGTAATTGCTCAGCCAATAGCTGATAGTTACTTCCTTATCAGTAAAACTATCATTTTAAAATGTTTATATTTAAAAAAGATATAAGTCAAACATTTTCCGATATTTGTTTTTTATATATTTAACATTCTATTCATAATTATATAATTGAATATAGAACACAGCTGCCTAACTGCCGGATCATCAGCTCAAACATTTTTTAATTCAGTAGTTTACCTCATGCTGATTCAAAGCAATTATATGCTACACTTCTCATATGCTTAATCACATTTAATTCTTGTTAATTTTACATCATTGAATTATGCCATTCTAGATTAAACTAGCCTGTAAATTCAGCAATGTTATTTAACTGAATGAAGCTATGCTGTCACACCCAGTGGCTGTGGGAATATATTAGAAAACAAAAATATGCAACACAGTTTTCCCAAGTGTGCACAATTCCATTTTTGGACTGCAAATTGAGTAATAGAATAATTTGTGCAGAAATTTTGGTTTTTCTTTGACCATAATTAAGTGAATTTTCACATCTCTAGTCTTTCTTGCTCTGAATAGCATCAAAATGTAATAACTTGCCCATTAAATTACTGAAAATAAAATTGCATTATACCATATATATGCAGAGTTTAGAAATGTAGTGACTCAATTGTTGTGCTGTTGATGTCATAAGTTAAAATTTCATCATGTGTTGTGAATTTGGATTAAGTAAATGTACTCATTTGAAGACTATAACTAGAGGAAACCTCCAACAAAGTTGTCAGATTATTATAATATCCCTGGTGAGTCACTGTTATCCTTAAGTGAAGGAAACTTCCTCAAAACTAACTCAGTATTCTCAATAGTACTCATTAAAAGAATCAGTGATTCACCACAAACTTTAAGGACAATTGGGATGTACAGTAAATGCTGTCTTGCTAATCTTGTTCATCTCCCCAAGATGGTATGGTAAAAAAAAGGACTGCTAACTAATATACAACTGCAATGACCCTTGCAGCTGAGTTTGGATGAGATCAAATCTACTCAAATTCCTCTAAATAATGGAATGTTTGAGTACCAGTGTAATACCTAGTATAAACTCTACCAAATGAAACCAGTGTCACTTGTTGTGGCCATTTCACTTGTGTGAAACCATGTAAATTTGACCAATAAAATGCTGCAAGGTTGTTTTAGGGATTACTCAACCATAAGAAAGGTCTCCATTTAGATTGGAACGTTGCAATTTGTTCTGTATTCTTGCTGCCATCATTCACTCATATCATGAGGTAAAAGCAGGATTGAGAATTCCCTGGTTCTTTCAGTACAGGAATCTTTCATAGCATCAATCTTCAGAGCCATCCAACTGTTTAGATGTTTCTTTTCCCATTTTTTCCTCACCAATGTTTTGTCCTGAAAATAGTGACCTCTTGTTGAACTGTAGTTCCATTTGAATCAGACATCCTGGCCTCCTCCCACCCTATCTTCTACATATAAACCGACATTTTCCTAGCTACAGTCAGTTCTGAGGAGGGATCCTGGACGCCAAACATTAACTCTGCTTCCTCTTCACAGATGCTGCCAGACCTGCTCAGCTTTCCCAGCAATTTCTGTGTTTATTTCTAATTTACAGCCTCTGCATTTCTTTTGCTTTTCATCCTAGCATATCTCACTGAATTGCTCCTTGTTCAGAATATTGACTGTGTGCATTATTGAGTAACTCATATGTAGGAGTTATCACAATCAAATTAGTTGCAATTTTCAAAGTGATGCTGAAATGTTGCAACTAATTTTTGACTCATTTCCCTTTCCCAAATCTAGGAAATTGCTGCATCCATTCTTTTGTCCTAGCTGATAGGAACTAGCTGATGGAGTGAATCTAGGGCTTGCCTGTTCTAGGTGGTTCATCAATTCACTAAATAAGCATTCTGAGCCAAAGGAGAAAGGGCGCTTTCTTATTATAGTTACTGTTAAATATCATTTGCTATTTTAGAAACAGCTGTTCAAGGTAAATTTAAATAAAATATTGAATTACATTTTGTGTAAAGCATTACATAACATGCAAACAGACAAAATGAGTACAAGCAAAGTTACAGAGATGAAAAAAAGCAAAATATTGCACCAACAGTTGTTCATCAACAATACGAAACGGAAACTTTTTGACAATATATCATGTCCAAATTCTGAATCACCATTGTTTTTATTGTATAGATAGGGAAAAAACATTCCACTCAATCATATAGATTTATTTTATTTCCAGCCTAATTGGTTATCACTTTTTATTTCCTGATAGCATAAACGCTGTATACCAGCATCTCTTGAAGCCTACTATTCAGCACAAGACTCTACTTCTCGAGGGCGATTCTACACAGTCATCAGTCATTACAGCCTGGCTAAACAAACTACTTCCCGGTCAGTTTCTCCATGGCTGCCTGCTGCATCAGTTGAGAAACCAGCAGAACATGATTCAAAATCCTCAAGCAGTGACAGTCACTGAACAACTTCTCTGGGCGTGACGTTTTTTTCAAAACATAAAACTAATTGAAAGGTGTTAAGGTTGCTAATAATGGACTGTTGTTTCAGTTCCAAAACAAAGCAGTATTTGGATTATATGATAGTTGTTTCTTTTGTCCCTTGTCCTTGTTGATTTGTAATTGATTCTGAAGTTTTTTTGTACAAAGGCATGTTTGGTGTTGCTGCACTTCACATTATAAACACATTTTTAAATAGGCTACATGTCTTTAATGAATTTGTTTAATTGAATTTCAGAAATAGCCTTCATGGTGTTCAGTGAGCTCTCTCCCGAAGACAAGTTAGTGCACATTTGTTCATTTTTTAAGTAGAGCATTTCCTGCATGAGCAGTTTATGTGCATGAAATTTTGCACGTTTGGCTGACGTGTACAGTTATAATCATATGATGTTGTCACCCTCAGTGGCTGCACTTTTTTAGAAATAAAACAGATAAGACAAGGTTATGTACTTTAGCCATTGGCTGAAGAGCAGTTGATAAACTATAGTTCTCCTACAACTGCAGATACTTGAGTGCTCTGTAGTTCCTGCATACTACAATAATGCTTATACTTGGAAAAGGATAGAGTGGTTGACTGCTGTACATATGAATTCTTGATATTAAGGATGCAGTATGGGGATTTGTACATTAGATTTCACATGAATTATCAGATTTGTAGCTGAAGCTTAGTAGAGAATTGTAATGATTAGTAATTAACACAAGTGCAGAGTCATCTTTCTCATGTTTTCATATGTATTATTACATTGTCAATTGTGTTGATTTTCAGCTAATGTAAAAAAAAGGAATAATTTATAACTCCTTGTGGTGTATTTTTGTCACTATCTAGCAGAAACTAAAGTATTTTTGGTTGTGTTTCTTGGGATTTTTCCGATAAAGAAATAAAGCTAGATGTGTCTGACGTTTTCAATAGTTATTTTTCATTTTTGATGTCTTTCTGATCACAAAAAAAACAAAACAAGCAAACAACTTATTATCCATTTTCACCAGCTTTGATCTTAACACCTTTTACAGTTCTCCCAAAGTATTATGGTATTGTCATAATATACATTTTGGCCACATCATTTATTATATATCTGCATGTAGCTATACTTACAACGAAGACTATATCATGTATTGATGGAAACAATGACTTTGAGGTGCTGATGTTGGACTGGGGTGGCCAAAATTAAAAGTCACAACACCTGTTTATAGTCCAATAAGTTTATTTGGAAGCACTAGTTCTCAGAGCGCTGTTCCTTCTTCAGGTAGTCTTCAACCACCTGAAGGAGCGATGCTCTAAAAGCTAGTGCTTCCAAATAAATCTTTTTGACTATAACCTAATATTGTGATTTTTAAACATAAGAGACGTCCTTGGATAAAGAGACCAGAATGTAAAATGGTTTGTTTGGTGATGAGGAAAAGTAGGGAAAGAATTCCAAGGTGGAAATGATCTACAGACCCACTATCAGTAACCACAAATTAGGAAGAAGTATTAAAAAAGAAATATCGGCACTTTGTGATAAAGAGTTGACAATAATCATGGGTAAAATCTACATATAAAACTTGAAAAAATGAAATAGTAACCTCAACACTGAGCTCATAAAATGTTTTTGACAGAGTTTTTATTTTAGACAGCACATTCTGGAAATGCCCAAAAAACAAGCAAAGTGTTGTGTAATGTGATAGGATAAATTAATAATCTCAGGGTAAAATTACTTAAGTAGCGGTGAACATAATTGGATTTTACATTCAGTTTAGAAAATGACTTATGCTACTACTATCAGATAAGTCAGATTTCAGAATGAAATCTAACCTGATGAATTATATTTAGTTTTTTAAAAAAGGTAACATAGTGATCTTTCACTGAAATATAGACATAACAGGTTTAGGATTAACTTTTAACAATAAATCAAAAACCTAAAATGAAAAAAAAACAAACTATCTGCATATAACAGTTTAAAAGATTTCAAATGCCTGGCAAAATAAAATCCATATACTCCCCAACACATTCTCTTCACAGATAACCAAAACGAGGAGAAATTCTTCTTTGCTATAAAATCTGTACGTTAACTGCTTTTTTTCAGTTCTGCTCCTGTGAACTGTGAAGTTGTTTTCTTTGTATCACATAACTGAGCTTAGACTTTCTCAGTTTTGAATATCCAGTAAAGATTTCTAACCAGACACACCTGGCAAGGAAAGCATCAAAGTTACGGAAAACCATGGAATTGTGAAAGATGAGTGGTGGGTCAGATGACCAGTCAGAAGAATGAATTGCAGAGAATGGCTAAGGTTAAATGAGGACAAATAAGCAAGTGTGAGAAGAATAGAAAATAGAAACATTACAAGTTTCTATAGGCATCTAAAAACGAAAGATGCAAGTAAACCAAACGTTGGTCCTCTAGATGATCTGAACAGGGAATCAATAGTGGATATTAAAGAATTGTTGGATGTACTTTGCTTCTGTCTTCACCAGAGGATACAAAATGCATCCTAATATGAGCTGTAAATCAAGTGGTTGAAAGAAGAGAGGAATCTGAAAAAAACTTAAGAAGCTGCATATTGATAAGCTTCTGGGTCCTAATGGACTTCATCTGAGCATCTGAGAAAATGTTACTATTGTGATAATTGTGAATTGGTGTTAGTTTTTCAAGATGTGAGAGATTCTAGAAAGATCCTGTCAAAATTGAAAATGGCAAACATAAACCCACATTCAAGAATTAGGGGAGGCAGATAACAGAAAACTGCAGGTCAGTTAGCTTGACCTTTGTCATGGAGAAGATGTTAGAATCCAAAGTTAAGGAAGTTATAACTTAACAAGGCAATTAGAAAGAGCATGACTTTATGAAAGAGAATAATATTTAACCAATTTATTAGGATTCTTTGAAGGAATAACATGCATTGTAGATAAAGTGGAGCTCATGGATATACTGTACTTGCATTTCCAGAAGATATTTGAAAAAGTTCCATACAAACCAATTTCTTGATTGATTCCTGGGCAAGTGGCCACAGCTTTGTGATTGGACAACACAGCAGAAGCATCCAGTCTGTGAAAGAGAAAACACCTAAATCCCTTCCTCCCCCCCTCCCCCACCACCACACCTTTTGTAAGTGAGAGGTAAAGTAAATTCCAAACAGTTATCAACTCTTTTCTCCCTGAAAATTCCCTACTTGTCAAGAAAAGACAGAAAATAAAGAGAAAAAGAAAATACCCTCAGAGGCACTGACATGGTAAACCGTGAAACAGTGAACAAAAGATTGAGAGTCAGTACATCCACAACCTGGAGGAAAACAACTTATCGATACCTGTAATCCAGGCTGATTCCAGAACTGAGCTTCACTGACTTTATTGTTCTTTCCCTGCCCATATTATTTGCATCTGCTAGTTTGTGTGTTTATCTGGGTATGGGAACTTTTCTAAAAGAGGTAGAGTTTATTTTTTTTTTAGATTACTTACAGTGTGGAAACAGGCCCTTCGGCCCAACAAGTCCACACCGACCCGCCGAAGCGCAACCCACCCATACCCCTACATTTACCCCTTACCTAACACTACGTGCAATTTAGCATGGCCAATTCACCTGACCCGCACATCTTTGGACTGTGGGAGGAAACCAGAGCACCCGGAGGAAACCCACGCAGACACAGGGGGAATGTGCAAACTCCACACAGTCAGTCGCCTGATTCAGGAATTGAACCCAGGTCTCTGGCGCTGTGAGGCAGCAGTGCTAACCACTGTGCCACCGTGCCGCCCCACTGTGCCACCGGGCTGCCCCCTGTGCCACCGTGCCGCCCCACGGTGGAGTTATGGAGTTACAAATTATCAATTCATGTTTCTTTTTTGGAATTGGTTAAAACTGATAGCAATAAATAGTGATTTTCTTGTCAACAAGTAAAACCTGGTGTGTATACCTTTGTGATCTAAGTCAGACAGTTTGTAAAAATTGGTCAGTCCAGTGGTTTATTTAAACTTTCACATTTGGGATAACTGAAGGAATAGTGGTGCTTGATTTCCAGCACTACCACAGTGAGTCATGACAGTGAAACAGAAACGGGTAGGAAAATTTGTTGTGAAGAAGACATAACCAGGATGTCGACTGATAAGTGACTCAGCAAAAATCTTCCAGATGCAATATACTTTGGGAAAATGTGAGGTTGTTCACTTTTATAGAAAGAAAATAAAACTACTTCAATAAAGAATGATGACTGAATTCCAAGGTGTTCTAGTGCATAAGTCAAAACAATTTAGAATACAGGAACAGTAAGTGATCAAAAAGATGACTGGAATGCTAACCTTTGAGTGAAATTGAATATAAAAGCAAGGATGCCATGCTTCAGTTATTAATATTGAAGGAATTTTGTGAGACAACATCTCAAATACTGTGTGCAATTGTGGTCTTCTAATTTAAGGAAGACTATAAATGCAATGGAAGTTGTTCAGAGGAGATTTATTAGATTGATACCTGGAATGAATAGGTTTTCTCATGAGGAAAGATTGCTCAGATTGGACTTGTTTATACTGGAGTCTGGAAATGTGGGAGGTTATTTACTACTAGTTTAAAAGATGCTGAATAGCTGTCAACATGGATGTGAATAACATATTTCTTATTGGTGGTGAATCCAGAGCGAGAGGACACCGTAAAGGGGTCTTTGGACAGACATTAGATAAAAACATTTTCCCTCAATGTTGTATAAATTTGGAACATTCTGCCTCAGAAGGTGGCAGTGTGGCCATTGAGTATTTTTAAGGGAGAGGAAGATAGATTCTTGCGAGTCAAGGGAAGCAAAAGGTTTAAATGAGCATGTGGAGTTTAAAACACCAGAATGATTGAATGATTTCTGCTCAGAATTCATGTTCATATACTAAACTAGGTTAAACAGTAGATTGCCTTCTCTGAAGAAAATTAGTAAATCAGATGTGTTTTCATGAGACGTTGGTGGTTTTGTGAATATTATTAACGAGACGAGCATTTTATACTGAATGTAATAATTAATAGAATTTTATTTCCATGAGAAATCATGATAGAGTTTGAACTAATGTTTCTTCAGCATTAGCCTGGGCTTCTGGATTGTTACTTTACTGTGATCAGTACTGTGCCCAGAGAAACTCACTGTCCTCAACTGATCTGGCCTACATGTGATTCTAGACCCACAGCAATGTGGTTGACTCTCAGTTAACCTCTGAAATGGCCAAGCAAGGAACTTAATTCAAGGGTAACTAAGGATTGGCAATAAATACTGGCTGGCTACCTGGCAACACCAATGTCACATGGATAATTGTTTTAAAAAGCAGTTTATGAAAAAAGTGATGCCTTTCAATAGATTATATTAGTTTAAAACCAATCCTGAAAACTATGGCAGGCTTTTATTCACAAGAAAATATAGTCTGCATTTCCAATTCATCTCTCTCCCTACTTATGGCGCAAAACCATTGGCAAGTTCTCTCTTTAGGAAGAATCTTTTATATTCATATTCTATTTGTTGGCCTTGGGTGTAAGGGTCATTGTGAATTGAAGTACCTGCTGACAGCACTTTATTCAGTAATGGACCTGCAGACTTCATTAAATAGTTCTGACAGTACTTTCATCCCTTGGTTCTCAATGATTTTATTCATCTTATGTGCAATTTTTTTTCTCAGCTGTTTTCTTCCTTTGTCCATGAGGAATTATAGGATACCAGACAGTCACAAATAGCTTTTATGTTGTGAAGAACATCTCTAATTAGTAGTTTAGCTCTGTAAACTCAAAGTACTTTTTTGTGAACACTTATCTTGTTACAGATTGTGTCATTAAGTAATTGTTGTTCTGGGTCACAGAATGCTGGACCATTCAATGTAGACTTTATTATTTGCATCTTAGATATAATTCCCTCAGGTTTTTCCTGAATATAATGAGTGATATAATAAAATGCAGCTGCAAGCAAACATAGTAAGAACAAATATCTCATGGCAGTCTGGCTGAATAAAAGATTGTTTGAATTATGACAATGACCTGGAAATTGAGAGGGGAGGGGCTGACATTGTGCAAAAAAAAAGCAAAATGCAATATTTATTTCATGTGAGAGACTTTGCCTAGCTCATTAATATCAAAATAAATATGGAAATTACAGAGCAGCATTCCAACATAAGAAAAGACATCTTTATCAAACTCTTAAAAAGGCATTTAAAATCAGCCTGTTCCTGCCGCAGTTATGTCGACATTGTTGATTTCCAAGGCTTTTCTTGATGTAATTTTCTATAGATGCATCACATTGACACCCTCAAATGACCTTCAGTTAAGAAGCATTGCAGGGCATTGTCTGATTTCAGTCCATAGGTTTGTACATGGTCAGTTGGCCACTTCGAGTTCCATTCATGAAATTTAGGTTGTTGGCCACAGTCAGTCCTGCAGTTCCAGTGTGATCCACACAAGGATTAGTGGATAAAGTCAATTGGGGAGCTTCACAGATATCAATTAATGACCTAATTATTCATCGTGAGGACTGTTACTAAGTCAGTCAAGGGGTTAGGCCACAGTCAGTCCTGAGTTTCTGTTCACTAAAAGACAAGGGAAATTATCTAGGCAACTATTGAACTGGGGGCATCATCGTGGGGATTGGTGACAACATGCTCAGATGCAAAGGGGAAAAGGGAAGGCATGGGGGTACATCTTAAAAGATAAGGATGCGAGTCAGTAGACCAATGGAATAGCAAGGGGTTCTGTAGATAGGGGTGTCAATAGTCCCCGCTACCTTGGCCTTGATGGGAAAACAGTGCATAACTACATTTGGCATGATGTGGAGGAGCTGGTGTCGGACGGGGCTGGACAAAGTTAAATATCAAACAATACCAGGTTAATGTGTGATTTTACATTTGGCATGACCAACTGGTATGGTTGAGGCTCAGGGTAAATTGGGAGATGAACCGTTAAATAAACAGACTGGGTAGAAATGCGGCAAAGATTAAACTTATTAGGGTTGACAGTGTGGGCAAGACAGAAAGAAACATGGAGGTTGAAGGGTCACCTAAATTAAGTCAACCTCACCTGAGGCTGTGAATCACTACAATTGTCTTCCATCCTCATTCAAATCCTGAGTGTGCAAACAAAATGGAAAATGACTGCCACCACACCCAGAGTGGGTGGAGTGTTTCTTCTTCCTAGGGGGTTCTCTACTTTTCTGTGATGTGAACCCCTACAACAACAATAATCAGGCACTCACACAGTCCAAGTTAATGACATCTGTTATCGTATAATGCTGAATATGGACATTATGCATGACCGACATTGTCAACCAAAAAATCTTGGCAATAAGCAGTTTTCACCACATCACTCAATATTACAAATTAATCCTAGTAATGGCTGAGAAGCATAAGTAATGTCAGGTGAGCTATAAAGATTCACCTTAATTATCAAACTAGCAATCATCTTCCAAGGTTCCATGGTCTGTCCGAGGTGCAGGAGTTGATCAACTCATCTGGTTTCCTCCCACATCCAAGAATGTACAGGTTAGGTGTATTGGCCATGCTAAATTGCCCAGAGTGTCCAGGTTAGGTCAGTTAGACATGAGAAGTGCAGTGTTGCAGGGATAGGGTAGGGGAGTGGGTTTTTGGAGGATTGGTGGACATTGATTGGCTGAATGACCTGCTTTCACAATGTAGGGATTCTATGATTTGTCGTTTGCATTGTAAAATGTACCTAGCCATATGCTCAATGTCAGAATGAGTGACTGCAGAATGAAAGCTTGAAGCTTCAGTAGGCTGGTAGGTTGGAATGGGTGAGACTGAGTGAGGGATGACATTGCATGCAATAGTGAGAAAAGTAAACCAGGAGTCTTGGTGGGAGATGTGCGCAGTGGCAGATTTGGAGTGAGTGAGAGGTAGCAGAGTAAAGATGGTGGCAGTTATCCTTGCAGAGTGTAGTAAGTCATTGACTTTCTTTCTGCTAAGACAGGTAGATCTGGACTGTGGACCCTGTACTCACCTGGGTATCAACTTCAGACCAGATGGTAAGGTGTTGTGGCCTTCTCTAGTAATCAGAGATATACAGCATGGAAACAGATCCTTTGATCCAACTTATCCATGCCAACCGCATGTTAGGCCGGAACCTCGGGGTTCCAGTCTTTGCGAGTTCTTTGGAAGGAGAGACCGCACCAGCTTCTTTAGTTTGGAGCAGAGCACCGTTTATTTTACAGAATCAAAACTGGCAAACTGTACAACGAATTCTACAGCATGCAATTCGTTGGAGAAGGCGTTCTAACCCTTCTGCTCAAATTCGCCCCAGTTATACCCCTCGCTGGCCAGTGTTCCCGGTCAGGTGTCCACGTCTGGCCTTCCTGTTGGCTACTCGTTCCCGGGCAAAGCGTTCCGCTCTCTGGTTGGATGGTTTGAGCTGTCTGTCCGTTTGCCTCGGAGCGGGCAGTCCCGTAGACATTGTGGGGCCACTGGTCCCGCTTATTTAATTAGTGGTTTATCAGAAACAATAGTTCATTACCATTTAAGTGAGTAGTTTCGATGGTTTAATTGACACCTCAAATAATCCAATTAACAATGTCTACCAGTTACAAATTCCAGAGGTACAATTAACAGGCTGTCTATCAGCTAGCCTCTGATCAGATTAGGAGGCCAGCAGTTTCCAGTTCAGTGATCATGATAGTTTAACCATTTCAGGCCCGGTATTAGAAGCACTTGTTACAGTTATAGTTTTTACCCTCCCTAGATCTAGTGTGCCCACCCCACTAGTACAACTACCCCAACACTCCCTCCCTTGGCCTCTATTGAGGCCACACCACCCCATGCCGTAAGAAACGCAACACCACGAGGCGACCGGGGTCTGGTGTGCCGGCAGACGCCCCCACAGACGTCCCTTTGTCGTATCCGAGCACGTTGTCTTGATCAGAATCACCGGTTCTAGGGAGACAGTCATGTTGGGATGAAGGGTGCCCTACGCAACACACCGCAACACAATTTACAAATAGATAATTAAAACTACATGCAAATCTAAGTTAATAGATAAAACAACTCCGGCAGGCTTCTGCGGAAATGACAAAAGCACAGAATTAATCAAGCATGGCAAAAAACATGGCAAAAAGACAAACAGAGCACTGTACGCGAGTACATAACAGTCGCAAGAGATTTGGAGTGGAGGAATTAAAATAAGTAAGGTGTCCGCAGAACGCAAGTCTGTAGTCCAAAGAGCACCCAAGTGTAAACATGTTCTGTAAATTGTGAAACGGAATAGGATTAGCACACTACCAGCAGTTAGGTACCTGCTAGCGAGCGGAAACCCAGTGAGAAACTGTACTGTGCCCCGGTGTTCCCGCAGATCAGAATGCTCCACAGGCCAGCAGCTCAGTCCAGACGTCCGACACGGAAGACAGAGGCCAGAGATCTTATTAAATCATGACGAAAGTGGGCCACCAGTTCCGATGTCAATGCGCGACTGTGCCTGTCTTAGGTTGCCCCTCGCCCGAGGGATCGTACCCGTCATTGGCTAACCAGTCATACTGCATTGAATTTTAGATACCGACATCCGTTTCACCGCCGTCAAGAACGGACACAGGCAGTGGCAACCGGCTCAATAGTGTGTTCAGTGGCCCTCGAGACCAGCTGAAGCCAACCGGGAGTACTGGAGATTATGTAAAAATCGCTTGTGTGAACAGCAGTGTTTCGAGTCCTGGGCACACAGTACATCTCAACCTCCCACTGTATGAAAGGATCAATTCACATATCTCCAGGTCAAATGGGCAAAATAAGTAGGGACTCCTTGGACAACCAGACCACATTCATTGTTTATAAAGGAGAAAAGTTAGTACTGAGTAGCATCAAGAGCAGAACCGTAGCGCACCACCGTGGGCGACGCGATCGGATGAACTCGAAAGAAAGCCATTGAGACCGCTGACATGCACCGGAGAGATAGTATTTAGTACGCCTGCACCCGCAGCCCATTCAAAGGTGGTAGTGCATCATTGGAGAGAATAACCGCCAGATCCCCACTCGCCTGGCTTCCCATCGGGAGGCGTGAGTCACTTAATGCAACCGGCCGCACGGAAAACCGGCTCCACGGTTCATGAATGGAAGTCACCTTACAGCATGTATTCCATATGTCCCTCCCCGTTTGTAGGAGATCACACGCAGGCTGTCGTGTACTCAGAGTTGGTGGCGGCGCAGGCATCTGTTGAGGAGTGCAGAGCCCAGCGTATGGGGGGTTCGGTTGAAAAGTAATGATACCACATTACATTTAAACCAGGGAGATGGGGCTGCTGAAATGTGGTGAAAAGAGTCCTGCCATCCCCAGGGTGACATTTGGTGAAATCAGCCAGAAAACATTCTACTACTATGGGAAATAAAAGCATTGTATTTAACAACCGCCATTAGCACATTCCTGTGAAGGCGGAGCCATTGGGCGAGCTGATCTCGAAAAGCTCCTTGCTATTAGACTCAACGGACATCACCATGCCAGTACTCCTGGATGTGAAGTCTTTAGTCATCTAGTAAAAGAAAGAGGGGGCCAGTGCGAAATGTCCAATGCATTCACTAAGACTGCCCCCCACCCAGTTGTGCAACAGAACTGGAGAAACCAGACATCAATCAGGGCAATGGTAAAAAAGTGAAGGTAGGCTTAACCCCTAACCTTTCTCATCGCTCATGGACCTGTACGAAGCCGTCACCTAAAAAACAGAGTGACCCCAGTGTGAGGTAAAAGGAATGGTCCTGTCTAAAAGGAAGAAATAGTACCTTGTACAAAGGAGGCCAGAGCAGTTTGTGAACTCCAATCAGAGAGAAAAAAGGTCCCTGACCACGGGCTGCCACAAAAGGCAATTGCAACAGGGGGAAATAGACCATCCTGTAGGGGAATTGTTCCTCTTATTTAAAGAGTCAGAAAAAGTCGAAAAAATGCAACCACCCCACTGATTCAGTGTTGGGAGAGGTAACTGCGGAAAAGCAGTCACGCAAAAGATACCAAGTAGCAGCATTTCTTAATCAGGAAAAGTTAAAAAGCAAACGTGCGCAGGCTGTGGAAGACATTCAGTAGGAAAGGCTGCTGCCAATTGGGAAATAGCACTATACAGGGCAGATAAATTTCGGGACAATGATGAAAATGCAAGATAGTACGAGTCTCGGTTATAACTTGCTGTGCATCTGCACTAGCAGCTGCAGGCGCAAAAACGTCGTCATGCACATTAAATAACCAATGTTGAAGAGTAAAAATATCCGGCCTAGAGCTCTATCGAAAAAATAGGGTGACCCCCTAGAGGGGTAAAAGGATTGACAACAGTTAAAAGGGGAGAAATAGTACACCGTATAAGGGAAGACAAACTATGTCTACTGTCACCACAGGTGATTAAAACAGATTGTCGTATGCGCAGGTTACTTCCTTAGGAGGCAAACCGAAAAACAGGAGGAATATAAAGTAGGTAATCACTTCAGATGAGCTGGACATGGGTGAATGCACCACGCATCGCGCAGGAACTGTAACAACTGCAGAGTGTACACTATGTAAATGACAAACCAGAAAGTTGTCGGGTGTGAGATCACAAACATACAGGGTCGGCTCTGCTGCAGTATGGGTGACCTGTGGCAACAGGACAATAGAGCAGCTAAATTTCCACTGTGTGGTTACGAAAAACATGGCGCAGGGGGCCCCCTAATTTCCCAGGGTGCGCAGCATAACTCGCACGTAGGGGAGAACCCCGAGCTGTTCGTAAATATTGTTGAGAGGTAATTTAAAAACACAAAGGCAACTCAGAAAGCATGGGTAACATCAGCAAAAAAGGCACCTGCGTATCGCTGAAGCTCCTCTTCAGGCGAATTGTTCCCTGCTCTTCCCAGATATTCATGTACGTCCTGCCCGTGTTTTAGCCTGAGGGTCCCCCATGCGTCCAGGGAGAGGGTGGTGGGGAAGCTATCTGGTGGGGACCGCCGTATAAGATTTCAGAAAAGGTCAAACGAGGCCGTCTCGTCTGTCCGTGGTCCTAAATTATCTCATGGCAAGTTTCTCTCTCAAAAGTCGCTATGTGACCAGGGGACCTAATTCTCCTCCCCCACACTAGTGGCGAGGAGAGGCGCTTGGACGGTTGGCCTAGTAGCAACGGCCCCCTTTAGCAGGCTACACCCTTCCTCACGACCCGCAATAATCTCCCCCTCGTCCAGCTGGGAGGTGATGTCAAGAGGGGATTCGAACTCATTACCCTAGGTGAGTTCCCCAGGGCAAAGGTTGAAGACAAATTTAGACAAAATGCACGTAAAACATCAACCACAAGCACAATCTTACTTTTACGACTACCCGCCTGCTCGCAGCGGAATCCATGGTGAACAAGGTGGATCACTCAGGACAAGGGTCAGTGAAGAAGTTAGAGAGCCAAAAGCATTCCCAAAATACCAGCAAAGATATCACAGAACAGACCTCGTTCGGTGTTGACGGACAACGACCCTATCACTACGCAGAGACGTAGGGCAAAGCAGGGCTCTGTTACGCCCCCTCATTTCCCACGTCATTGTCGGGCTCAGTCTCCTGAATTGAATTCAGGGCAACGTTTGGCCTCCCTGACCTGGGGCAATGGGGGAAATGGTGCCAGTTATTGTCATCCTCCCTTCAGACCCTGCACCCAAGTTTTCCATATGTTACCGCAGTCAGGGGCCCACCAGCGGTTGTGAACGGACTTACTGCCTTGGGTAACTCTCACATGCGTTGCCCCATGTGTTTTCAGCCCGTTCAGTATAAGGGATGATGATGATTATGGAGAGGGGGCCTTTGTCACGGGGACCCTGGTGAGTAATGTAAAACTCTGGGCAATTAGGAGATTTGCGGTGGGACGAAATTGGACTGTTTGCCTGAGGGGACTTGTCCCCCTGAACGAGATACAGAACGAGAGGTGCAAGTATAATCCTTGTGTATGCAAGAATCTGTGTGTGTGAAGGGCCGTGTGTCATAGCCAAAAGAGAGTGCGCAGGTGCTGCGGGCATATCGGACGTCGTATCTGTGTGAAACAGAGAGTGAGAGCCACAAGGGGCTGCTCAGCTAGCAGAGAGGTTAACACTATTCTAGCTCGAAATCATCTGATTGTTAGTGAGTGGATGTGTGAGTGTTGTCAGCTAGAGCTTGCACCCCCCTTTTTGACTGTGATATTTATGGATGTGTAACATGATCTTCTCAGGGAAGCTTCTGGTATCCTTGTAGCTTATTTAACGTGATAAAAGCCAGAGAATGAAGGGTAATTCAAATCAGTAAGTAAAAAATACGTAAATTGAGATGCATGTAACATCCCATTGAATACTCCCGTAAGAAGGGTATGAATAGAGTGTCCTCATCCGCAGAGGATGTCAGCTCCTATGTGCAGAGACGAAGAGTGGAATACTGAGGGCGCGCAGAACACAAGTCCCTTCCCAGTTCAGGGGCAACCAATTGTACCGAATCTGCCCCCCACAATTTCACCACAAATCTGCGCGACTCACCGTTAATGCTGCCGCTTGGCTGCCCGTGAGTATCCCCGGGTAAGCCGTCCGGGCTGGGTGAAACAAGTGAAGTTTACTAGCGGGTGAAAAGCAGTGTTTCCCCGACCTGCACTCCGATGTGGGGGTAGGTCGCCGGAAAAACACATGTTTTTTGTTTAAATCATGATGAGGAGTATAGAGAATGATAGAATTTCACAAGAGAGTTTGCTGCATCAACATCCAGCAATCACATGCAGATTACCAATGCAGCGACTGAGTTCCAGAAGGTGGAATATTTCAGGTGAAGTGCAGCTGAAATGGAAAAAGGGAAGTTTGAGGTCATGCTCTGCAGGAAATAGGAAGTATTACCTGGTAGAGGAATACAGTCCGTTGCCTACCGGCCAGAAAAAGAGGAGTAATCATTTAGTTCGGGCACATGGTGAATGACACGGGTAACGAGTTGTGAGTACAATCTATACAGGTCAGGACAGAAATCCTTTGTGTAGCACTGTCCTCTGTGTAAGGCAAAGTTTGTAGGTAGTAGGAGGCCTTAAGAGTTACCCAGGGAAAAGAATCATAAAAGAACCTGGTGACCCTGCCGTTTTCAGCGCGAATCTGCGCCTTGCAGAAGGTATGAACAGGTGAATTGGAAACAACTGCTCGCAGTTGAAGAGACTGAAGGATATGGGCAAGAGCTGAGCTTCGATCCCTATGCTGCAGACAAAAGTTGTTGCAATGTGTGCATTGCTAGGCTATTCACACTTGGCAGTCAGTCAGGGACAAATGGGTGAGAACAGAGCATGGCCACCGTGACCGCCTAAGATACAGACAAGTAGGTATAAAATCAAATCTAGCGGTCAGAATCTGGTAGCAGGAAAGCGTAGCGACCCAGACGTCCCAAGCCCGGTAAAAGGGTCTATTGCAGGAACATGAAAGAAAGTGTAAAGATAAGCATAACGTATTGACAAGAAGAATAACTGCACAAACCCTGCAGGATCTCACCCTCATCCTCTGAGGAGGTAGTGTCAGGCGGGGAGGTGAGCTCACACCCCCCTGCACAAGTTCGCCCTGGAGGTGGGCTCCCGTGACTATTAGAGTGTCGTTTTATGCTGCGAGGGGGTGTACCCCCGTCGGGGCTTGTGAACTCTGCGGGGCAGCAACAGGGGCCGCGGACAGTAGGGGAATGATAAGGACGAGGCCAAAGCTCTCTACCCCTGTGGGAGGCGATTGTATGTATGGCGCTTTCAAGCACAGGTGAAAGCAAAAACGCTCCGGACACTGTAGGTGCAGCGGAAAGGCAAAAGAAAACGTCGGCCAGGTCTGTGACAGAGAAAAAATGACAGGCAGGCGTGAGCGCCTGCAGTGCAACAGCGGGGTCCGGAACCTTCAGATTTAAAGTGACTGTGGCCCCGTTTATTCTTCGGAGGTCATGTAACGAATCCTGGTAGCAAACCTCAGGGAGCGTAATACTGGGAAAAGGGGATGAGACGCAGAGTACAGCAGCAGGAGCACAGTGAGTGAAAAGCTTTTGATGGAGAGATGAGGCCAGAAGATGAGTTACTGTGACCTGGTAGAAAACCTCAGGGAGTATAAGACCTCAAAAAGGGGATGAGACTCGGAGACCAGCGGAATCTCAGGCCTGCGGACACCAGTTGAATTCAATGCTTCAAGAAGATGAGTGAAAGATAGAAAATGACGATAGAAACGACCTCAGATCCGACAGAGAACATCGAGTGGAAATAAAGGGTGAGCGGGGGTGTAGGATGGGGCACTACATACGGCAATAGAAGTCGGAATGAGATTTCAATGGGACAATTTGATACTGGCCGGCAGTTACAGGCTCCATGATCTAATTATCAAAGAATGTAGCTTCAGACAGGTAGCCCTGCTGTTGCTAGCTGCACCCCGCATGGCTGTGAATAACCGTTTGGGGACTGGAACTGGCAGTGTCTGTTGCAGCAATGGCACTACCCTCCCTAGCCCCAGCCTTTAGGAGGAGGACGAATAATAGTACGAAATAAGTGCGCATATACTCGTAAAAAGATGAAAAGAGCGCGCATGTGATTGTAATGAAAAGATGAATGAGCGCGCATAACACTTTAGCGTAAGGGAAAATCTGTGGATCTGAGAGAAAGGATGAAATGGGTGTGTAAGATAGGTCAGTAAAAATTGGAGGACATAGGCGGAAAGATGAATGAGTGCCCCCATCTCGTCATTAAAGAATCTGTGAGCATGAGAGTGGAAAAAATGGCTTAAGCACCCATGTCGGTGGACAAAAATGAGTGACTGGTCGCGAGGAAAAAGAGATGAATGAGCTAGGCCAAACACTTTACTGTCTGCTGAGTCGCAGGTCCCGGTTGGAGACCTGAATCTGCGGCCTCCGGGAAAAAAGGAGGAATAGGCAAAAACAAGTGGACTGGGGGATGTCAGAGCCTAATGCCGGCTTCGATAATGCCGGACAAACAGCGGTCGCATGAAAACCACTTTAAAAGGGGAGAGTAGTAGTGGCCACTGTGCCACCGTATGGTAATGCTGCATTGCGCATGTTGTTGGTCGGTATTTTCTATTTAAAAGTAAAAAGGGTACAACCTGTCGAATAAGATGTAGTTAGAAGCATGATTCATGTCATCATCATGATAATTTAAGAAGACCTTCCCATCGGATTATCCCATGGACCAGGACAATCGCGCCTGAGTGTCCCTCCGATGTAGTGGTGGCTTAGTAGTCGACCTGTTAGGGTCGCAGACCCCTGAAAACGGGTAGCACCTCCCAGAGCGAGCAATCCCGCCAAGAGTGAGCATTCGCGCCAAAACTAAACGGACCCCGCCCAACCTGAGCATTCGCGCCAAAACTAAGCAAACCCGCCAAAAGTAAATTGACCCGCCAGAACCAAGCACACCCGCCAGAACTAAGCTGACCCCAGGACACCCCGGGATTTACCGTCTTAGGACGGCACAACCGTAGTGGTCCGACAATGAAATGCTCCACCATCCCTTACTCTGTCACCTCTCTGTACCCGTCTCTACCTTTCCAAGTAAAAAAGAAATTAAAAAATGATTGTGGGGCAGTACACAATGTTGGGAGGACAGAAGCCATCAATCCTAAAAATCAATGTGAGCCTACAGAAAAAAAAAATCCCAGCCCGTTAAATCCACGTCCGTCAAAATCACAGCACTCACTCTTTCTCTCTCACTGGGCCGGCCCCACACTGGTTGTCACCCGCATACATGCCAAGCCACGCATACTGTCGGTGTCTCTGTATCCCCGTCTCAGCCTGTCGCAGTCCCCTGCCCTCTGTCTTAGTAACATGCTTCGAGGCGTTACAGCCTCGGCGGTCCGAGATCAGGTCCCCCATGTCGGATCTCCCCTGATGGGAACCGTGGTAAAAAACAGAGCGTCTTTCAAAGCCTGACCTTCGCGTAGCAGATCTCTGCTCTTAACAACCGGTCTAAGGCAGACGTCTGTGCGGATAACCCTGTTCAGAAGATGAGATCCGACCTCTGTCCCCCCGGGGTTCGTCTGGTGTTCACAGCAAGTGTGTGCGGCAATATTTGTCAGTCGCAAGTGCTTACTAACGTGGATCCAGGTAGTCAAGTACGGTCAGTGCTGCAATAGTTAATCTCAGGGATGCGCTCGGCTCCGCAAGCCACGCGAATTAATTCGACAACAGGGCGCACTCAGCTCCGAAAGCCACATGAAATAATCAAACAGGGGCGCGCTCAGCTCCGAAAGCCACGCGAAATCAAACAACAGGGGTGCGCTCAGCTCCGAAAGCCACGCGAAATCAAACAACAGGGGCGCGCTCAGCTCCGAAAGCCACGCGAAAGTCAAACCAGTACTAGTTAAAAGGTTAGTGGTAGCTTACCAGTCAGGATTCTGCGATGCTACTGCCAAACTGATCAGTTTTTTGGGTTGGTGAGGGTCAGAGAGCAGACAAGAAACTAACTAAAGAAATTTAACTACTGGAAGCCTTAGGTTTAACAGGCGCTTCCTCACCTTAGAAGGTTTCGGCCGAAGGTTGTCTGCCCCCTGATCCGCCAACGTGGCCAACTTGCTGTGGTCTCTTTCCCTTCCCGCGTCAGGCTCACCAGATGTTAGGCCGGAACCTCGGGGTTCCAGTCTTTGCGAGTTCTTTGGAAGGAGAGACCGCACCAGCTTCTTTAGTTTGGAGCAGAGCACCGTTTATTTTACAGAATCAAAACTGGCAAACTGTACAACGAATTCTACAGCATGCAATTCATTGGAGAAGGCGTTCTAACCCTTCTGCTCAAATTTGCCCCAGTTATACCCCTCGCTGGCCAGTGTTCCCAGTCAGGTATCCACGTCTGGCCTTCCTGTTGGCTACTCGTTCCCGGGCAAAGCGTTCCGCTCTCTGGTTGGATGGTTTGAGCTGTCTGTCCGTTTGCCTCGGAGCGGGCAGTCCCGTAGACATTGTGGGGCAACTGGTCCCGCTTATTTAATTAGTGGTTTACCAGAAACAATAGTTCATTACCATTTAAGTGAGTAGTTTTGATGGTTCAATTGACACCTCAAATAATCCAATTAACAATGTCTACCAGTTACAAATTCCAGAGGTACAATTAACAGGCTGTCTATCAGCTAGCCTCTGATCAGATTAGGAGGCCAGCAGTTTCAGTTCAGTGAGCATGATAGTTTAACCATTTCAGGCCCAGTATTAGAAGCACTTGTTACAGTTATAGTTTTTACCCTCCCTAGATCTAGTGTGCCCACCCCACTAGTACAACTACCCCAACACACATATCCTAAATAAATCTCATCCCATTTGCCAGCATTTGGCACATATCTCTCCAAACCCTTCCTATTCATATACCCATCCAGATGCCTTTTAAGTGTTGTAATTGTATCAGCCTCCATGACTTCGTCTGGCAGCTTGTTCCTTATATGCACCACCCTCTGCATGAAGAAGTTGTCCCTTGAATCCCTTTTAAATCTTTCCCCTCTCAACGTAAAGTTATGCCCTCTAATTTTGGATTCTCCCACCCCAGGAAACAGACTTTGGCTATTCACTCTATCCATACCCCTTATGATTTTTTAAACTTTTATAAATGTCGCTCCTCAGCCTCTGATGTTCCAGAGAAACCTTACCATTAAGTGTATAAGTCCTTTCCAAAATGCAACACCCCACATGTATCTAAACTCCATATGCCACTCCTCGGCCCATTTGATCAAGATCCCATTTATACTCAGAGGTAACCTTCTTTGCTGTGCACTACACCTCCAATTTTGCTGTCATCCGCAAACTTAGTAATCATACTTCCTACATTCACATCCAACTCATCTACTTGAATGACAAAAAGCAGTGAACCCAGCACAGATCCTTGTGGCACTCCACTGGTCACAGGCCTCCAGTTTAAAAAGCAACCCTCCCACCACCACCCTCTGTCTTCTACCTGATGAAGGGCTTGTGCCCGAAACGTCGAATTCCCTGTTCCTTGGATGCTGCCTGATCTGCTGTGCTTTAACCAGCAACACATTTTCAGCTTCTACCTTTTAGCCAGTTCTGCATCCAAATAACTAGTTCTCCCTCTATTCCATGTGATCTAACCTTACTAACCAGACTACCATGAGGAACCTTGTTGAACTCCTTACTGAAATTCACATAGGTCATGTCCATCACTCTGCTCTCAATCCGCTTTGTTGCTTCTTCAATAATAAAATTCCATCAAGATTGGGACATGATTTTCCATGCATAAAGCTATGTTGACTATCCCCAGTCAGGCGAAACACTTCAACCCTAAGGCATCAATGTGGAATTCACCAGTTTCCTCATTTCCCCTCCCTCCACCTTATCCCACTTCCAACCTGCCAGTTCAGCACCATCCTCATGTCCTGTCCTACCTGCCAATCTTCCTTCCCACCTATCCACTCCACCCTCCTCTGTGACTTATCACCTTCATTCCCATCTCCATCCACCTATTGCACTCTTAGCTACCTTATCTCCAGCCCCACCCTCCTCCCATTTATTGCTCCACCCTGGAGGCTCCCTGCCTCATTCCTGATTCAGCGTTTCGCCTAAAATGTCGATTTTCCTGCTCCTTGGATCCACAATCAATGTCGGGCTCACCAGTCTATAGTTCCCCGCCTTTTCTTTACCACTTCTCTTAAATAGTGGCACTATGTTAACAACCTCCAGTATTCCGGGACCGTGCCTGTGGCTATCGATTATATAAATATCTCAACAAGGGGCCCAGCAATCACTTCACTAGGTTCCCACAAAGTTCCAGGATACACCTGATCAGGTCCCGGGGATTAATCCAGCTATAATGTGTTTTAAGACAACCAGCACCTCCTCCTCCATAATATGGACATTTTCAAGGTGTCCCTACATCTTCTATCTTCCATATCCTTCCCCACAGTAAACTATGATGCAAAACATTCCTTTAGTATTTCCACCGTCTCCTGCAGTTCCACACATAGGCGGTCTTTGAAGAGCCCCATTCTCTCCCTTGTTACCCTTTTGTCCTTAATGTATTTGTAGAATCCCTTTGGGATTCTCCTTACCCCTATTTACCAAAGTTCTCATGTCCCTTTTATGCCCTCCTGATTTCCCTGTTAAGTATACTCCTGCTGCTTTTATATTCTTAGAGGGAATCACTCAATTTCCATCTCATTCTTGACCAAAATCTCAATGTCTCTAGTCATTCAACATTCCCTGTACCTAACAGCCATGCCCTTCACCATAACAGGAACATAATGTCTCTGGACTCTCATTATCTTATTTTTGAAGACTTCCCATTTTCCAGCCATCCTTTTACCTGTTAAAATCTGCTCCCAATCAACTTTTGAAAGTTCTTTCCTAATATCGTCAAAATTGACCTTCCACCAAATTAGAACTTCAATGTTTAGATCAGGTCCATTCTTTTCATCACTAGTTTAAAACTTATATTATGGTCACTGGCCCCAAAGTGCTCCCCATGTCACCTCCGTGACCTGCCATGCATATTTGCCCCAAGAGTAGGTCAATTTTGGCACCTTCTCAAATAGCTGAAAATGTGTTGCTGGAAAAGCACAGCAGGTCAGGCAGCATCCAAGGAGCAGGAGAGTCGACGTTTCGGGCATGAGTAGGCACATGCACATATTGAGTCAGAAAATGTTCTTGTACACAATACTTCCTCTCCATCGAAGAGATTAACACTATGGCAATCCCAGTCTACGCTTGGAAAGTTAAACCCCCCTCCCATAACCATATTATTACAGATAACAGAGATCTCCTTACAAATTTGTTTCTTAATTTCCCACTGACTATTGGTGGGCCAATAGTACAATCCCAATAAGGTGATCATCTCTTTCTTATTTCTCAGTCCCACCCAATAACTTCCCTGGACATATTCCCAAGAATATCCTCCCTAAATAGAGCTGTAATGTTATCAAATCAAAAACACCATTCCCTGTCTTTTCTCTTGCCCCCCTTTTGATCTTTCCTATAACATCTATACACTGGAATATTAAGGGATGTCGTGTCCATCCCTGAGCCACATCTCTAATTGCTGTGATATCCCAGTTCTATGTTCCCAACCATGCACTCAGTTCATTTGCCTTACCTGGTAGGACTGATATATTAAACTGCATTTATTTCAATGCAAGAGCCTATCTCATTCTCTAGTATGTTCCTGCCTGTGCTCTCTGTTGACTTACTCTTTTTTCCTTTAACTGTTCCAGTCTCAGACTGATTACTTTCTTCACTGGGTTCTCCCATCCCTTACTAGGATAAATCCTCCTGAGCAGCTCTAGCAAATCTCACCACCAGTATATTAGTCCCCTTCCAATTCAGGTGCAATCCGTCTTTCTTATTTATGTCACCTCTACTCTAGAAGGCAATCCAATGATCCAAAAAATATGAATCCTTCTCCCCTGCATCAGCTCCTCAGTCACACATTCATCTGCTCTATCATCTTAGTATTACCCTCACAAGATCATGACACTGTGAGTAATTCAGATATTACGGCCCTTGTGGACCTCCTTTTTAAATTCCTGTCTAACTTCCTATATTCTCACCTCAAAATCTCATCCTTTTCTTAGTTCACTAAAGGTTGAGGAGGCAAGGATCAAACAGGGCTTTAGAGGGTTACAAGGTAGCCAGGGAGGAACTGAAGAATGGACTTAGAAGAGCCAGAAGGGGGAATGAAAAAGCTTTAGCAGATAGGATTAAAGGAAAAGCCTAAGGCATTCTACACTTATGTGAGGGACAAGAGTATGGCCAGAGTGAGGGTAAGGCCGATCAGGGATAGTGGAGGGAACTTGTGCCTGCAGTCGGAGGAGGTGGGGAAGGTCCTTAATGAATACTTTGCTTCAGTATTCACTCATGAGAGGGAACTTGTCATTTGTGAGGATAGTGTAAAACAGGCTGATACAGTCAACCAGGTTGATGTTAAGAAGGAGGTGGTGCTGGAAATTTTGAAATGCACGAGGATAACTTAGTCCCCTGGGCTGGATGGGATATACCCAAGGTTTCTATGGGAAATGAGGGAAGAGACTGCTGTACCTTTGACTTTCATCTTCGTATCTCACTGTCTACTACTGGAGTAGGACCAGATGATTGGAGAGTGGCAAATGTTACTGCCTTGTTCAAAAAAACCAATAGGGATAACCCCTGGGAATTACAGATCAGTTAGCCTTATGTCTGTGGTGGGCAAAGTATGAGAGAGAATTCTGAGAGACAGGATTATGATGATTTGGAAAAACATAGCTTCATTAAAGATAGTAGGCATAGCTTTGTGAGGGCCAGAGACCCTCATCAGGAATCTGCTGCTCCTCGGATACTGCCTGACCTGCTGTGCTTTTCCAAACACACTCTCAACTCTAATCTCCAGCATCTGCATACCTTAATGTCTCCATGGCTTTGTGAGGGGCAGGTCATGCCTCACAAACCTTATTGAATTCTTTGAGGATGTGATAAAACACATTGATGAAGGTAGAGCAGTGTATGTGGTGTACATAGATTTTAGCAAGGCTTTTGATAAGGTTCCCCATGGTAGGCTCACTCAGAAAGTAAGGAGGCATGGGATGCAGGGAAATTTGGCTGCCTGGAGACAGAATTGGATGACTCAGACAACAGAGGGTGGTACTAGATGGAAATTATTCAACCTGGAGCTTGGTGACTAGTGGTGTTTCGTAGAGATCGGTTTTGGGATCTCTGCTCTTTGTGATATTTATAAATGACTTGAATGAAGAAGTGGAAGGATGGGTTAGAAAGTTTGCCAATGACAAAAAGATTGGTGGACTAGTAGATACTGTGGAGGGCTGTTGTAGGTTGCAATGGGACATTGACAGGATGCAGAACTGGGCTGAGAAGTGCCAGATGGAGTTCAACCTGGAAAAATGTGTAGTGATTCATTTTGAAATGTCAAATTTGAATACTGATTACAAGATTAAAGGCAGGATTCTTGGAAGTGTGGAGGAACAGAGGGATTCTGGGATCCACGTGCATAGATCCCTCAAAATTGTCACCCATGTTGATCGACTTGTTAAGAAGGCTTTTGGTGTATTGACTTTCATTAACAGGGAGATTGAGTTTAAAAAGCCCTGAGGTTATGCTGTAGCTGTATGGAGTCCTGGTTAGACCACACTTGGAATATTGTGCTCACTTCTGGTCACCTCATTATAGGAAGGATGTGGAAACTCTAGAGAGGGTGCAGAGGAGAATGCTGCCTGGACTGGAGGTCATGTCTTATGAAGAAAGGTTGAGGGAGCTAGTGTTTTTCTCACTGGAGTGAAGAAGGATGAGAGGTGACTTGAGAGAGGTGTACAAGATGATGAGAGGCGTTGATTCAGTGGATAGCCAGAGACTTTCTCCACATGGCGGAAATGTCTATCACAAAGAGACATAATTTTAAGATGATTTGAGGAAGATTTAAAGGAGATGTCAGAGGAGGTTCTTTACACAGGGAGTGGTGGGTGCGTGGAATGCACTGCCAGCAGTGGTACTAGAGTCTAAGGACATTTACGTGACACTTGGATAAGCACATGGATGAGAGTAAAATGGACGGTATGTAGGTTAGTTTGATCTTAGAGTGGGATAAAAGGTCAGCACAACATAGAACAGTACAAGCCTTCTGTCCTCTTATGTTCTTTTCCTATGTTGTTAGTTCCAATATGACCTGCTGCTGGTCTTGCTCACCTTTGAGAATAACCTGCACCCTCTTAGAGATACCCTTGATCCTAGATCCAAGAGAAGCAACACACCATTCTGATATCTCACTGTCTGCTGCAGAAACATCTGTCTGTGCCTCTAACTAGAGAGTCCTCTATCACAATCGATCACTTGGAACCTGGCATACCCCTCAAAATATTACAACCAATATCAGTACCAGAAACTTGCCTGTCAGTGCTACATTCCCCTGAAAGTCCATTTTCCAAAACAACTTACTTGTTTGAGATGGGGATAGCCATAGGAGACCCCTGCACTATCTGTCTCCCCCTCTGGAGGTCACGCAACTGCCTGACTATATCTTTGGTTTAACTGCCATCCATCACACCCCCTAGCTCCTGTAAATTCCTCATTGCCCAAATTGCTGCACCAACCAATCCAATAGGATTCACAACCAAACAATTCCTGCAGACATAATATTCAATAACATGGAAACTCTCCCTAATCTTGCATATCATACAGGCAGAGTACATCACTTTACTAAAGGCCATCAATGCACCTTAACAATCTGCAGATCCAGAACTAGTACAGTCTTACTGCTCTAAAAAATACTGCTCAAGGCTGACTCAGTACCTGCGTCTTATATTTTTAAAGTTTAAATTAAGAGACAGATCTCAATAACATATAATAAAAAAAACCCACTGTACTCATTGTTGTTGATTTACAGAAGAAAAACAGAAAGGTAACACTTTAAAAAGCCACTTTACTGCTCCCCAGAGGTGAGCTCCACCACACAGGTTTCTCCAAGGTCAGCTGTGAATTTCATTGTTTATTTATTTTTCTTGGAACAAACTCTGATGTCCAGAGATACTTGAAAACAGACATCAAAAGCAGCAGTGGAAGTTTCTCTCTCCATTTGAATCACTTCCCATGTGGTCACGCCCCTTTGTCTGTCTTCCTCCTATTTAAAGTGCCATTGCTTTGATTTATTCCTAAGTTTTTCCAAAGGTTCCAAAACAATGCAATGGCTCACAATCCAAGGAAATCATCTCCAACACTGAAAATACCTCAAAACAGAAGGAGCAGCTCTTCCAGCCACAATGTTTTCCTGTTTTCCATCAGGAATATAGAATTTTGGCCAGGTTTGGGTGAGTTTGCATTTCTACAGATCCTTCTCAGTGCACCTTATAGTAAATGTTATTTGTTCCCTTGAATAGAAGGCATGGAAAAACATTCTGATAAAAATGAACTTGGATTCATAGATTTCACAGTTGATGAATCAGAAAATAAGAATTCATTTTACACAAAACAAAAATGTGACTCAAGAAGTCTTAGAATAAACCTACTCAAATAAATTTAATTAAAATATTCTTGTTATATTGCAAAATGCCAACATTTATATCAGTTCAGAATAATTCTGTTAACCTAGAAATTGCAAATGACAATATTATGCAATATTTGTTGTTTCAAGGTGGACAATAACTCATTTCAACTAAACAGATTAGTGCCTCCGTTAAAATAACAATTGGAGGAATGTGGTGTAAATGTGTTAAGCATTCATTTGGTAATAATGCCAAAATAAATTCTTGGCTGTAGCGGCTGCTATATTAAATTGAGAAATATTTATGGAATTATGTGCATGATTAAATGTTAAAATACTGATGTGTATGGACTAAATTAAAACAAATAAATTGGATGTATCATCTTTAGGTAATTGCATGAGATCAAATACAAAGGCACTTAATTGGATTGCCCCAGCACTGGAATGGGGATCCGAATATGTTACTAATTTGGACCTTTTTTTATGCAATACCAGAAGCATGCCAAATTCATGCTGCCTGCCGAATTGATTGATTGCTGCAAGTAGCAAATGTTACTCACACTGCTCATCAGTTGAATATATTACTGGGGGTGGGGCATAATTATAATTTCCGAGTGCTACTTAAACCAAGATTTCACCTGTTCAGGGGAATTGTTTTGCAGCTGAAATAAGTATTGATAGTCATGCAGGAACCAACTTGGACTTAGGGAAAGAGTAAAGAATGTTGCAACATAGATGATGTGGTTTTTTGGGTCAAATACCACGGTCAATATGATATGGTCTATGTACTTTCCTATACTTGCCTTTTAACATTGAAACAAAAACTGGATTCTTGTTGCAAGATATGTCGTGAAGTTGATTGTTAATACAAACTATTTGCATTGTTATAAGATCTCAACCTTACATGTAGTCTTGGTTCTGTGCTTACTGATTTTTCAGTAATATTGTATGATTGTAACACAATACACAACTGACTGCAATGACTACGTTGTATTGTGCTGCTACTAAAGGTGAGGTGAGGATCTTTATAGTGTAGCACTGACCTTCTAGGATTTATGGAGCAATACAACAATGGGAGACAGGTGATTCAGAGGCTGGGAATTCTGTTGTGAGTACCTCAGTGCCGACTCCCCAAAACCCGTCTACCTACAAGGCATAAGTAGGAATTGTAATGAAATGCTCCTCACTTGCCTGAATGAGTGCATCTCCAACCATATTCCAGAAACTTGAAACCATCCAGATCAGAGCAGATGGTAAACATTCACTCCTTCCACCATTTTTGCAGACTGGAATTATAGCCAATAAGTTAGATAGAGTAGACCAAGAATGCAACTTTTTTTTTAAACTTGGAAGATTAACGATGAGCCATTATTCTCTACATACCTTCTGAAGAATTGAATCTGACCACCAATTCCTACCAGATTTCTTGAACTGTTGATCTCTGAGCAGGGTGTCCAGGTGCATCAAACAATAACCCAACAGCAGACAGTTTGATAGGTTTGCACCACTGTCACATCTTACACCGTTCTATCTTGTGTTATCACACTGTCTGTTTTACCATATATTTGGCATCAACATGCTGGGATAATCATTGCATCACTGGTACAATATATACACAAAATAGGATTTAAGTATTGTAAATTGATACTTTAATGTTTAAAATTAAATAGCCAGGATTCTATAAGACCCTGGAAACATTGGTCAGGCTAAACTTTATATTTGCTGGAGTTTAGAGAACCAAAGATGAGTTGATTGATAGATATAAGATCTTGAGGCACCCTGATAAGTGCATGCAGAAAGGATGTTTACTCTTTCCCTTGAACTAGGCATTCACTGTTTGTAAATAAGGATGTAGAGGTGCTGGTGTTGGACTAGGATGGACAAAGTTTAAAAATCAAACAACACCAGGTTATAGTCCAACAGGTTTATTTGGAAGCACTAGCTTTCGGAGTGCTGCTCCTTCATCATGTGGTTGGCTCTTCCTCAAAAAGGCACTGAGTCCTTGAATATTTTAAGGACAGCAATAGATAGGTATTTGTTAAATGATATATGTACCTGCAAATATATCACACTGTGAATCCAACTGACAATCCTAAACCATTTGCAGTAGTAATATGCTGCTAACTGGATGCTGCCATCAAGCCAAAAAAAATGTTCTTCTCTCCAGAAAAGTCAGTAATGTGGTATATGAATTTTAGTACCCGCGTGATGCCAGACATGCAAGTTGTATGTAGACTATCAAACAACATATCCCTTAGGCTGTTCGCAGTTAGCCAAGTAATGACTTTATCCAAACTTGCAAACAAGCATAAGCATGTAAAACCTGAAAACAGCATTTAACTTTGAATGCAATTCTGCACTTGAATAACATTTGTTGGATAATCCTCAATATTAATCTGACAGCCAATTTAGGATTGTCAGTCAATCTTATAGCATGATACACTTGTGTGAATTGGAAGCTTCATATATTAGTGTACAAAAGGGCTCTTATGGTGCAGTGGTAATGTCCCTACAAATCCCACCTTCTTCAGAGGTGTAACACCTCTGAACACGTTGTTTATAAAACATCTTTTAACACATAGTGTCCTGTTCTTTACTGATGGAAAGAACATGTATACCTATTGTGTCTGTTTCAACTCAACAAAAGAAGGGACAGCAATTTGTTGGAACATATTTCAGAGCAATGTCCTAATCAATCAGAGCCAACCTTCCTGATTAAATTTAATGAAGCCTGGTGTTAACTGTCAATCAACACTAATGGGTGCATTCTTCCTGGCAATCCCTCCACTAATTGCAGTCTACTTGCCTACCAGTCAGCACTCTTCCCTCAAGAAGTATATACATTGGTTTTCCCCTTTTAATTTGAATTTTTGAAAAATTCCTAATGAGTGCAAAATGAAAAACTTCAACAAAATGTTTCCTTTTTCATCAAGTCAAAACGTACTCTCTGTCCTTTTTAAGAAATCAAGAAAACGTGTCTAAAGTTGTCAGTTAGCATAATAAGTTGATCGTTCACAGAATTGGCAAGTATATTCTTTTTTGAAAACCTGTTGTGGTCAATTAATCAGAAAGGAAACAGGGGAACCATTCAAACCTTCCTTGTTTGATCATCATGTTATTATTAAGAACAATGTAAAATTGAATTTACTGGACATTGTAAAGCCAGACACATTTATTTCAGTCTTGTAGAATTCTGAGTGTATCTCTTCCCACCCCTCCCCCCACCCAACCCCACTCAAATGTGACTGCTGTACTACATTTCGTGGATAGAGTTTATCCTGAGCCCATACATTTAACTAGCAGCAAGTCTCTTTGTGGCTCTATTCACTGTGTGGGTAGAACAACAATTTAACTGACCTGTGAGTCAGAGTTGGAGAGAAGATTTTAGCACCAATACATTTCCTCTTGCCCATGGACCAATATTGCAATCTTGTTCATATATTACACACTGCCATCCTTCATGTTCTGCTCTGGAGCATTCAAGCACCAGAAAAGTACATTTCTTGTTTCATTTCAGTTGAGTTGGTCTGCTATTTATTCCAGATTTAATGAAGCTCAGGAAAATGATTCTGAATCGGTTCCTTTTTCAAACCAAGTGTCATAATTTTGTATGTTATTATCTGGTAGCAATAAAAGTAAGTTGTGCTTTTTATGTTTATTTCCTTTCTATTATCTGAGCAATGTCAAACTGTCTATGCAGTTTATGGTTTGTGTCAGAACCTTTCCATTCAATATCATTTAAATAGAAATCACAGAGGTCCTCATGTTTGTTTGAAGAGTAATAATGATCCCTCAGTAGGAAATTATGGTTAGGAGAAAGCATGATACAGTCAACTTCTAATTCAAAGTGCCTTAATTTGATAATTTAAAGTATATTGAGCACAGCATGCTATTGTTATTTGTATTAATTCAAATTCTAACCCTTCTCCACTTTTCAGTGCAATAAACAATTTTAAGTTGAATACATTTTTAATATCATCCCTGTTGACACTGCAATTTATTCAGGATCAACACAGATGTAAGTTCATTTCAAATGTGGAGCTTCAAATGTGATTGCTTTGGTTCAAGAATTCTGAGCTAAAGCTGGTATAAAAGAACTCCCTTAGGAAGCTATGGGTCCAGCAATATCATTGCTGGGAATTTTAAGGAAACCAGCAAGAATGGCAAAAGTAGCATGTGGGGTGACTTAATTTGGTGGGGTGAGAAATTTTTATTTCCGGATAGCGGGTTGAAATTCAAGGACAACTCGCAGAGTCTTGCAATGTTAAGGGAAGGAAAAGTCAATCTCATGCCAATAGTTGATAAGATGCCTACTCCCATAACCTTTGTGTACATTAGGCAGCTTGGTGCAGGGTGGGACTTCTGCCCGTCAGTAGGAGAACCCTGCACACATTGGAGTTGCTTATCAGAGTGGCCATCAACTGCAGTGGTCCCAATAATACCTGGAGCTACAAAGTGACTGTTGCCAAAACTGCAAGCAGTCTCACAATGTCAGTCTAAGAATACAGAATGGATCATAAACCCAAGTAGGTCAGGGTCATTGGATGAGGAGCATTCAAAGTTTTGGGAAGGGTAAATGATGGAAGTGGAGATAGGATTGTAAAGTCAACATGAAGACAAGATTTTAATCTTCTATTGCATTGGCCTGATCCCTAACAGATGTTCGTGAAGATATTGCTCCCATTTGCCCTCCAGCCTTTTCAGAAACTTAAAAACAAAGCCTGCTCATTTCTGTCCATTTGCCCACACCAACTGGACTATGGCATTGTGCAGGGAAATATTCAGGAAAATTGGGCTTCTGATAAACTATTGACCCTTAATTATTCATTCAAAAATGGCTGGAAGATTTCAGTGCCTGCACCTCTCCCCTCTCCTTCGTGATGGTTAACTTTGAGCTGAGGACCCAACCTATCTTACATGCTACCTACTGGCAATTTTCCAGGGGAGGGCATGCAGGCAGAGTATTTGTGGTGTCTTGAAAATGAGGCCAGCCAGTGACAGATTTCTAGTTTTAAGATTTGTATGTAATGAACATTTGCTGGAGGAGAAAGTGAGGTCTGCAGATGCTGGAGATCAGAGCTGAAAATGTGTTGCTGGAAAAGCCCAGCAGGGCAGGCAGCATCCGAGGAGCAGGATAATCGATGTTTCTTCATGAATCCTGAAGAAGGGCTTATGCCCGAAACATCGATTCTTCTGCTTCTCGGTTGCTGCCTGACCTGCGTTTTTCCAGGATGAACATTTGCTGTCATGAAACATGTTTCAATAAAATCAAACCTTCAGAATCAGTGGCAAATGAGAATATTGTGTCACCCAGTTCACAATCATTTAAAGATAACATTTGGCTTCATGTAAGGTCAGCACTCTTTGTTGTTTAACTGCACAGGGGAAGGGTGAGCAAGAGAATGGACTGTTGCATGAAGGACTAACAAGTCTATGGTCATGAATGAGGGGATTGTAGAGTGGGGTTGGGGCATGGAGAAGTGGAAAAGGGATATAGGGGAAGATACAGTGGAGTTAGACGAGGGAGCAGTGAAATGGCAAGCACCCATTGTCCTGCAAGTCCTAATGCTGGGAGGGATGGTTTTGGGAGGGTGGGGGTGGAGACAATTAGAGAAGGTAAGAAAATGAATTGGTTAAAAGGCAGGGAATTAACGTCATCCAAATGTTAGTCCATCTTCAGGCGTGGGCTGGCAGATCCCTTCCAGGGCTTTGAGTTTGCCTACAACAATTCAACTACCCCTCAATCCACCCCCAAACTTATTCTCAGACAATGCCCTTGGCAATGTATAGAAGGGAGATCCAGCAAAGCCTGCAAGTTTAGCTATGTCCCAAATTGATGTATATAATACTTTACCTTAAAATAAACATTCAAAAATACATACAAATATAACATTGTTTATTTGATAATAAAATAAATATTCCGAGGTCTGTCACCATCAATTTGCACCAACAATGAGCATACCTGTACATTGAACACTCTGACAAGCTATCCTCAACAAATAAAGAAGACACACACACACATAAAGACAGGTAAAACAAATGTAATCTGAAGTATTTACAGATGCAATTTAATTTTGAAAAACACCATGCCACCTTTGTGCACTCAAGAATCATGTTGATTTTTAACATTTAATCTTTCATGTAAACGCTCTCCTGCTTATTTTAACAAGCAACACAGAAAAGATTTATCCCATGTGGTAATCTGCAAAAAGTTGAAAGTAAAAATTAACCACTTTATTTCTTGAGGTATAACAGAGAATAATTAACTAATGACTATTTACAACTCCTTCCTCTAACCTATCTTTTACCTTCCCTTCTATAATACTTGTCTGATAACACCCCCCCCACCCCCACTGATTAAGATTTGCCAAAAATTCAAAACTAGCCAGCTGGCGAATCTTCTATTTGGATATTCCGGCATCTTCTTTTCTTCTTGAGGTTTTTGCTTCACAGGTCACAGATCAATGCAGGTACCTTGAAGAGAGCTATTCACCGGGCAGTCTGTAGATGTCATTGGCTTGGCAGTTCTTCTCCCAACTGTTCAAATTTCCCTAGTCTTATACCCCTAAAGAGAGTTAAAAGCTAGCATTGGTTTGTGCCATTGGCTTTTAAGATGGTAAAAAATATACTAAATTCAAACTTGATTGGAATTTGGTGTTTTTCAGGATATAATTTAAACTGATTGACTTAATTTGAATCTGTTTTGTTGTTTCCAGACAACCAGCTAATCTAACTTTTGACCAAGTATTACATTGTTAACTTATTCGGAACACTTGATGCTGTCAATAGTTCTGCTAGCTTTCAACTCTCTTAAAGGTATAATACACCCACATCTTCATAATACCTCCCTCCCCTTAAGAAAAATTGAATCATCATAATGTAAAAATGGCTTCATTTTTTTTCTATTCTTTAAACACATTACCCTAACATACAGGTAACTTTAGCTTCTTCCCATATAACTGTATGTATGTAAATCCACGATAATGCATCTTCCATTGCATTCTTATGATCTGCAACATGTACGATTTTTAAACTAAAAGTCTGTAACATAAGACTACAACAAAATAGTCTCATATTCTTGTCTTTAAAATGTTCTAAGAATATAAACAGATTGTGATCTGTGTACACACTGTCTCCAACACATTGTTCCAACACAATATTATAATGCCAGTACCAAACTCAATAGTTCTTTTTCAATCGTGGAGTACTTCCTTTGGTGGATATTAATCATCTTTGAAAAGTAACCAACTGGCAGTTAATCCCATCCTCATCTCCCTGTTGGAGTACAGCTCCAACTCGTATGTCACTAGCATGGATGGTGACTTTAAAAGTTTGTGAAAAGTTTGGTGTAGCTAAAATTGGTTTGGTGGTCAATACGGCTTTCAAATGGTCGAATGCCTCCTGGCATAGTTCTATCCACCAAAACTTTGTATTCGGCTTCAGCAAATTGGTTAATGGTGCCACTACACTAATGTTTGGAACAAATTTCCAGTAAAATCCGCCGAGTCCTAAGAATCAAAGCACCTCTTTCTTTGAGGTTGGTCATGGAAATGTTTTATTGGAGCTGTATTCCCTACTTCTACTTCATGTACAATAGCATTAGTCCTCCCCATCTGATTCTTACACGTGCCCTTTTACTGCTGTAACATAAGTTTCAACTGTATCCTGTGCTCATCAGACAGATAGCTTACTAAGCTATCCCAGTCCTCAAGGACTTCTTCATTTTGTAATCTATTTTGAGGCACTTCAAAATCCATATCATCTGGATTTGATTCCTCACTCTGTGGGGCAGTAACTAACACCTATTTCTCCAGTTCTTTCTCTCTAATATAATACAGTTTCAACACGTTCACATTATATACCCGATACCTTTTTCCCTATCTGGCATCTTTACTAAACAGTTCACTTGACTCAACTTTTTCTCAATTTGATAGGGACCACTAAATCTAGCTTCGAAGGGATCTCCTATTACTGGTAACAGCACTAACATGTCATCCCCTCAGGAAAATGTCCAAGTCTCAGAGCTTTTATCTGACACCTGCTTCATTCTGCACTGTGCCCTCTTTAGGTGCTGTTTAGCTAACTCACCTACTCGATTTAGTCTCTCCCTCCCCCATGATACATAATCTCAGTGTGAGATCTCCCACTTTGATCCTGTTCATCTATCTTTATTTAATTTCAAAGGCCTCTCACTTCACCACTGAATATTAACTCCGAGGGAGTAAGCTGAATAGATTCATTTGGGGCATTTCTAATGGCAAACAATATGAATGGGATACCTTTATCCCAAACATTCACATAATCCTGACAGTATGCTCTTAACATGGTCTTCAAGGTCTGACATCACCTTTCTAAGGCTCTCTGGGATTCAGAATGATATGCACTGGATTTAAAGTGCAATATACCTGAGCTATCCATAACCTCCTTACACAGCCCAGCAGTAAAATTCGACCCTTGGTCCGAATGAATCTCTCTGGGTAGCCCATACTGTATGAAGAAAGCTACTAACTCCTCTACCACCTTTTTTGCTTTGATACTCTGTGATGGAATTGCCTCCAGTAATCTGGTAGACACATCCATAATGGTTAGCAAATACTGGTTCCCACTTTTAGTTCTTGGGAGGGGACCTACACAATCAATTATAACCCACGTGACGGGTTCTTCAAATGCAGAAATTGGCAACAAAGGTGCTGGAGTTGGTACCGCCTGTGGCTTACTTACCATTTGGCATTTATGACACTTACGGCAAATGTTTTGCATCCTTGTGCATTCCAGGCCAATAAAAATGTTTCTGTACCATAGCCTGAGTTTTTTTTGTAACCCGAGGTGACCTCTTACAGGTAGTTCATGTGCTACCCGTAACACCTCCAGTCTGTACGCTACCGGCAAAACAATCTGATGCACTTGGGCCCATTTCTCCTCTGCACTAACCTGCCGTGGTCTCCATTTCCGTCTTAGGATTCTATCTTTCAGATAATAACCCTCAGCAATATTCGCTGCCTCCTTTTCGGAGTACACATTCATATACATATCTTTTATTGTCTTGTCTTGCAATAGCAAGACATCTTCGCTTTTCAGGACTAACCACATCTGTCTGACCCTCTGTCTGTTCAGGTTTCACCTGCACCATTACATCAAACAGGGTGTCTGCTAACTGAACCTCAACTCCTTCATCTTTTTACTTTTCGCTTTGTGCTGTAACTTATGATTGCCACACTGTCTGGGAAAATACCAGGATACTTCTGTTTTAACTCCTCAGTTTCTTGGTCTTCCTTGGGCCTGTCCACAACAAGGGATGTCACTTGCACCTTGGATCCTGCCAAATCATTCCCAAGAACAAACTGAATTCCTGGAACTGACACTCAGTCAATCACTTCCACTGTAAATTCCCCAGTCTTGAGTTGGCACTCCAGCCTGATCTTACATAGGGGAATTTCCATCATTCTATCCCACAAAATACCACACTCTCGGGAAACAGATCAGAAAGAGTGCATATTTGCTCATCCCTTACTATCAGTGACTGGTTAGATCCTTATCTCTCAAAATGATAACTTCTTGTCCTTCTCCCCTTGTTCTTTCTGAGTAAACTTTACCCACAGAGGTAAATTCTTTGTAGAGATCAGGTACTAACTCCATACCCGGTCCCTGTCTAGGCTGTACACTCTCCTGCAGCTCCTTGGCTCTTCTTGGGGTCTCCTCAACTAATGCCAATGGCTTCACTTCTTTTACCACATCTTTTCCCACAGTGTCTTTCTTTAGTGACCAACACTGTGACTTTGTGTCCCACTTTACCACAGTGGAGACACTTGAGGCCTTTCACCTCCTTTCCACTCTCTTGGGCTTCGTTTTTAGCCTGTGGTAAATTCTTACCAATGTTCTCTGCCCTTTTGTTTCATAGTGTAGGATCTCCCCTTCTCCCAACTTCTTTCCCTCAAAGGATAGAATTCTAGCCAGAAACTTGTTTCATGCATCAACATGTGCTCATCTACTAACTCTGCTGACCTTCTCACTTCCTGAACTTTCTGTTCCTCCACGTGAATTTTTGCCATCTCAGGAAGTGAGTTTTTAAACTCTTCCAGTAGAATAATCTCTCTTAGAGCCTCAAATGTCCTACCTATTTTCAAAGCACACACCCATTGATCAAAATGGCTATGTTTAATTCTTTCAAACTCAACATAAGTCTGACCTGGTTCCTTCTTTGTGTTTCTGAACCGCTGTCTATATGCTTCCGGTACAAATTCATAAGCACTTTATATAGCTTGTTTAAACTCTTCATAATCTCTTCACACCTCATCTGACAAGTCAGCAAATGCCTCACTAACTCTCTACCTACCAGTTTAGTCTGAACTAACATTATCCATAAATCCTCAGACCACTCCATCTGCCTAACCAATTTTTCAAAGGAAATAAAGAAGGCTTCAACATCTTTCTCATCAAAATATTGCAGAGTTTTGACCTATTTTTATTTATATGATATATGTATCACTATCTTCTCTTTCAATCTCTATCCTGTTAACTTGACTTCGCTGACTAAGTCGCAACTTCTCAAGTTCAAATTCTCTCTCTCATTCTCTCTTCTTTCTCTCTTTCTCTCTTGATTTTCTTCTCTCTGTTCAGCTAAGAACCTTCTCTCTTTTTCCTCTCATTCTCTTTGTTTATCTTCTGACTCCATTTTTCTCAATTGTAATTTAGGTTTTTCTACTTCTATTGCACTTGTCTGTTTCTCTGACACACCTAAGTGTTTGAGTAATTCCCTGACAATTTCAGCTTTACTTTTGTCCTTGGTTAAACCCAAATCTAACTTGTTTGCTAATTCTAAAAGTTTGATCTTTTTCTTTCCTTCTGAACTTTCTTGACAAATTTGAGAATCACCTTCAAATCCCAGAACCTCTTCAGCAATTTTAAGAACCATTCCACTCAATTTTAATTTCAGTTACTTTTTGGTTGGTTAAGTTAAACAAATTGTCTCACCTTTGTTTTATTTAAAGATCTAGGACATTAACCTGCAAGTGTTTAAATGTGCTGGCATTTTTCATACCCCCACGAATCTATTCAAATCTGTCTAAATCAATTCAAATCCTAATGACGAGCCCCAAATCTGTTATGACACGGGGTAAACCTTCCTACTTAATTTAAACTAGCAACAAGAAAAGATTTATCTCATGCAGTAATCTGTGAAAATTTGAGAGGCCAAGAATTATTTAAAGTAAAAATTAATCACTTTATTCGCTGTTACACCTTAAGAAATAATTAACTAACAACTATTTACAACTCCTTCCTCAAACCTATCTTTTATGTTCCCTTCTATAATACTAGTCCAAGAAAACCCCATGATTAATATTTGCCAAAAATTCAAGTTTTCAAAATCAGCCAGCTGTCAAATCTTCTTCTATTTGGATCTTCATGTGTCTTCTTTGCTTCTTCGTAGGGATTATGCTTCACAGGTCACAGATTGTCACAGGTATCTTTAAGAGAACTCTTCTCTGGGAAGTCTGTAGATGTTGTTGGCTTGGCAGTTGTCCTCCCAACTGTTCAATTTCCCCCGGTATTATACCCCCAAAGCGTCGGAATGTGTCATGGGATTTTAAGATTATCAATATATTCAATTCAAACTTGTTTCGAATTTGGTATTTTTCGGGATATAATTTAAACTGATTGGGTTAACTCTAATCTGTTTTGTTGTTTCCAGGCAAGTCGCTAATCTAGCTTTTGACCAAGTATTACATTGTTACCTTTTTCAGAACACTTGGTGCTGTCAGGTAGTTCTGCTAGCTTTTTACTCTCTTAAAGATACAGTGCACGCACATCTTCATAACACATGGGGGATGTCAACTTTGCTGGTAAAACTTGCTGTTGTCAGCATTTGTTTACCATTCCTAATTGTATATTAACCAAGTGACTTGTTAGACTACTTTAGATAGGAGTTAAGAGTCAAACAGTTTAACTGTGGATCTAAAATTGCATGCAGGCCAAATCTGGGATTTCTTTTCCGAAAGGGCATAAGTGAACCAGAGAGATTTTTATAACAGTCAATAATTATTACATGATCACATCAATGATAACTAACTTCCAAACTTTTTCCTTAATTGAATTTAAGCTCTACCAGTTGAGTTTTGTTAAAAATGGCATGTGATCTAGTTTGTGTTTCTGTGAATGAGCTCAGGCTCCTCCTACACATCAAGGTTCCATCACACCCCCACCCACTCTTCACCTTCCATTTGGTGTTGCTGTCCCTGTCAAACACGTCCATTTTTAGGCTCCCCATGTTCCCATCCACCCCTCTTATTTGTTGGTAAACATCACTAATTTTCCCACTAAGCACTTGACATGCTACATTGTTACACACACAACTCTGTTCTTCTGTTGAAATCAGGGTTGGGGTGACTCGTGAATAGCTTCCTTCTGGAGTATTCCATGCTTTCCTAGGCTGTTAGTATTTGCTTCGCTTATGTTTAATACTTCCTCTCCCTCCTGCCAATGTCATTATCCCCTCCATGTCCCAATATAATGCAGTCCATCCCAACTTGCATTTCCCATTTCCACAACACTGCATAAACTGCCCCTGATATGTCCCCTTGATATTTGCAATCAACCCAACAATAATTGTGGCTCACCCTCCCCAGACTGACTTCTCAGACAGCTCTGAATGAGCACAGTCCAGCAGTGCAATTTGTGATTCCACTGTTCCCCAACTATAATGCTGGACTGATTGGGCTTGACTAGCAGGATTGACTATTGTCCATTCTGTGACTGTAATGACATGTATCTCCACATTTTAATCAAACCAAGTCCCTGACTGACTGCACCCGAATCTCTGGACTGAGACTGGATGAGACCCATAACTGAATGTTGGGACACTTCTTGACTGACTGTGGCTCCCCCTTCCCTCTGCTAGGAATTGATTTCCTTTCCGAAATAGCTAAGTGGTTGACAAGCATGCAATGTGCTTGTCACATAAGCTGCTTGCACTGCTGGATGTGTGACATTGACATAGCATGATGCCATATATAGCACTTGCTTCATTGTTTCGTTCTGGCAACCATGACAAGCTGCCTGCCCTTCTGTCTGCTCTAACGCCAATGCAAACCAAATGTGGTGCTCATTCAAGTGCAGCATGCTAAAAAGCAAGCTAAGACGGAGATGGTGTAAGCCTTCAAGCAATCACAAAGTGAGTAAGCACCAGGAAAGCAAGCTAAAAGCAATAAAATGCATCCCACACCAATGCTTGAGATGCATGTGTGTTGCAGAGTGCTCAGCCACCTGACAGGTGCTCTGACCAGACTCCAGAAGAAATTCCACACTCATTACAGTTCCAAACAAAGTACCCCCCCCCCCCAACAATCTGCTAAGCTCCTACATGAGGAGGGACGAACAGCAGCCACTTCTTTATTCGCTCACTGAATCAGTTGATTGCAACATAGTGAATGTCAAAAAGATCCCTTCCTTTGTGGATATCTTTTGTTCGATTTCAAATGAACTTTTGTTTAAAAAGAAACCAATTTAACCTGGCTTTATTGAGCCATTGAAATGTGAGTTTATTAATTGTGATGTACAAGATAAGACAATAGACATAGGTGCAGGAATAGGCCATTCACCCCTACGAGCCTGTACCGCCATTCAATATGATCATGGCTGATCATTCCTAATTAGTATCCTCTTCCTGCCTTATCTCCATAACCCTTGATTCCACTATCTTTGAGAGCTCTATCCAACTAAGAAAAGGAATATTGTGTACCACATTATAATAAGGATGTGAACACATTGTTCAGAAGCGATTTACAAGAATGGTTCCAAGATTGAGAGACTTAGTTATGAGGATAGATTGTAGGGGTTGGGTCTGTTCTCTTTGAAGGGAAGAATGCTAAGTGGAGAGGTTGTCAAAGTCATGAGAGGATTAGACAGACAAGATCAGGAGAAAGTATTCCTGCTGAGAAAGTGAATAATTATAAGAAGGCATGGATTTCAGGAGCAAATTTGACATGAAAAGAAATATTTTTATTTTGCAAGTAGTTAGGGTAAGGACTGCACTGCTTGAGAGTATGGTAGAGATAGGTTTAGTCGAGTCATTCAAAAGAGTATTGGAAGATTACTTGGATTGAAATAATGTGTAAGGGCATGGGGAAAAAGCAGAAGAATGGAATGAGGTCATGATGGTTGTTTGAAGAACCAGTGTAATAAGCAGAATGGCCTCCTTCTGTGCTGTATTACTTCTGTGATGCTGTAAAGAATTAGTGACACAAACACATATACGTAGGCTAGAAATATGAGGGGAGTCCAAAAGGATAAAAGTTTTTTAAAAATAATATACAGATAGAAGATATGGTGAGTAAGTTTGCAGATGTCAC
Source organism: Hemiscyllium ocellatum (assembly GCF_020745735.1). Taxonomy (NCBI): domain Eukaryota; kingdom Metazoa; phylum Chordata; class Chondrichthyes; order Orectolobiformes; family Hemiscylliidae; genus Hemiscyllium; species Hemiscyllium ocellatum. Next base: position 26,987,547 of record NC_083416.1, read on the forward strand.
CAAAATTGGAGGTGTAGTGAACAGCGAAGAAGGTTACCTCAGAGTATAATGGGAACTTGGTCACATGGGTCAATGGGCTGAGGAGTGGCAGATGGAATTTAATTTAGATAAATGTGAGGTATTGCGTTTTGGAAAGGTAAATCAGGGCAGGATTTATACACATAATGGTAAGGTCCTGGGGAGTGTTGGTGAACAAAGAGATCTTGGAGTACAGGTTTGTAGTTTGTTGAAAATTGATTCTCAGGTAGACAGGAAAGTGAAGAAAGCATTTGGTATACTTGCTTTTAATGGTCAGTGCATTGAGTATAGGAGTTGGGACGGCATGTTGCAGGTGTACACGACATTGGTTAGGCCACTTCTCGAATACTGCAAGCAATTCTGGCCTCCATGCTATTGGAAAGGTATTGTGAAACTTGAAGGGGATCAGAAAACATTTACAAGGGTGTTGCCAGGGTTGGAGGGTTTGAGTATAGAGAGAGGCTGAAAAAGCTGTGGCTTTTTCCCTGGAGCATTGGAGTATGAGGGCTGACCTTGTAGAGGTTTATAAAATCATAAGGGGCATGGATAGGGTAAACAGACAAAGTCTTTTCCCTGGGGTGGGGAGTCCAAAACTAGAGGGTATAGGTTTAAGATGAGAGGAGAAAGATTTAAAAGGAACTTGAAGAGCAACACTTTTTCATGCAGAGGTTGGTGCATGTATGGAATGAGCTGCCAGAGGATGTGGTGGAGGCTGGTGCAATTACAATATGTAAAAGGCATCTGGATGGGTATATGAAGAGGAAGGATTTAGAGGGATATGGGCCAAATATTGGCAAGTGGAACTAGATTAATTTAGGATATCTGGTCAGCATAAGTGAGTTGGGCTGAAGTATCTGTTTCCGTGATGTACAACTCTATGACTGTGAGATTAGTCTCTGAATTATTAATGAAGAGCCGATAGTTTGAACTTTGCAGTTGTTGCATACAGATAATTGATATTGGTGGTTGAACAGTTGTTTTTTAAGATTATTAGATTTATAGGCTGATTGAAGATCTTTTGTCCTGGTTCTTTTTTTTGAAACTGGTGTGAATCACTCGGAGTGATGTAGGTTAGTTACCTGCATCACGGGGATAACCAGGGGATACCTTTCCAACTGCAACTATCGCTGCATGCTAACAATTGACCTCAGTCTGGTACACATGTGAGTGTTCCTCCCACTCATCAGGTCCAGTAGGTTTTAATATTTTTTTCAACTCCTGTCCTTGCGTAATCTTCAAAGGAAGAACTCAAAACGTGCCTGCAGTTTGAGACATAATCTGCAGGACGTGGTTAATCAAGGACATGAGAATAAACAGAAAGATAGGGACAATTAGGGACCGGGGGACATTTTTGAGAGTGAAGCTGGAGGACTTGGGTAGAATTTTTTTAACTGTGTACTTCACATCTTCTTTAGTCAGGAGAAGGAAGGTCTAAATTCAAGAGAATGGATGATGGAGGTCTAGAGCAGATTGAATTTAAAAGTGAGGAGGCATTGGAGTTTTTTTAGTAGAGTTAAGAGTGACCAAATCCCCAAGTCTGGATGAGCAGTATCCCAGGTTGTTGTATGAGCCAAGGAAGGAAATTACAGGGGCCCTGACTCAAATTTTTAAATTGTTTCTGACTACAGCAGAGGAGTCAGAGGACTGGAGGATAGCTAATGCAATTCCACTTTACAAAAACCATAGACCAGTGAGTCTAAAATCAGTGGTCAGCAAGCTATTGGAGAGAACAGTGAAAGAGAAATTTAATCTCTATTTAGAGATGCAAAGTTTGATCAGGAAAAGTTAATATAGCTTTGTCAGAGGGAGGTCATTCCTAACAAACCTGGTGGAGTATATAAATGGATTGGTCAGATGGGCAAATCAGTGGCAGATGGAGTTTAACTCTGTTAAGTGTGAGGTGATGCACTTTGGACAAAGGAACAAGACAAGGGATTACTCAATGAGTGGCAAGACATCTAGGAAGCTCAGAGAAACAGAGGCATTTGGAGTGCTTGTCCACAGATCTGTACAGATGGCAGGACAGATTAATAAAGAAATTAAGAAGGCATATGGGATGCCTGCCTTTATCAGTTGTGGCATAGAGTATAAGAGCATGGAGATTATGTTAGAGGTTTGATTAGGCCACAGCTGGACAACTGTGTACAGTTCTGGTCAGCACACTATAGGAAGGATATGATTGCACCTTGCAGTTACAAAGACGATTCACCAGGATGTCACCTGGGATGGAGCAGTTTAGCTGTAAAGAGAGGCTGGATAAGCTTGAGTTGTTTTCTTTGAGCAGACAGGTTGAAGGGGTCCTGATACTGGTGTATAAGATTGAGGGGTGTGGACAAGGTGAATAAAAACAGTTGTTCCCCTCAGTTGAAGGGTCAGTTGTAAGGGGGCATAATTTTAAGTGAGATTTAGAGAGGATTTAAGGAAAGATTTATTTTGACTAGGAGTGTCATGGCAGTCAGGAATGCACAACAAGGAAAAGTAGCTGAGGCAGGAAACTCACAACTTTCGAAGCTTTGAATGCAATGACACTATAAGCCTAGTGAAGGAAAGTGGGACTAGTGTAAGTATATTACATTTTTGGTGGTACAGACATGATGGGCCAAAGGGCCTTATCTGTATTGTATGATTACATGCAGTTGGCCTGCTGTTGAGCAGGTGTTCATCATCTCTGGGACACCTGCACAAATCAATCACACCACCCTGTGGCCCAACATTTCAACTCCCGCTCCCACTCAGCCGAGGACATGGAGGCTCTGGGCCTCCTTCACCACCACTCGACGCCTGGAGGAAGAAGGCCTCATCATCCGCCTCGGAAAACTTCAACCCCAGGGCATGAATGTGGACTTCACCAGTTTCCTCATTTCCCCTTCCCCCATCTCACCCCAGTTCCAAATTTCCAGCTCAGCACTGTCCCCATGACTTGTCCTACCTGCCTATCTTTCTTTCCACCTATCCACTCCACCCTCTCTCTGACCTATCACCTTCATCCCCACCCCCATTCACCTATTGTATTCTATGTTACTTTCTCCCCACCCCTACCCTCCTCTCATTTATCTCTCCACCCTGCACGCACTCTGCCTGTATTCCTGTTGAAGGGCTTTTGCCTGAAACGTTGATTTGCCTGCTCCTCGGATGCTGCCTGAACTGCTGTGCTTTTCCAGCACCACTCTAATCTGGAGTCTGGTTTCCAGCATCTGTAGTCATTGTTTTTATCCCATTATATATTTATAGCCTGTCGAGATCACAGTCCAGTATGTTTGAAGTTTCTTTGGTACTAAGCTGTCACACTCCACCGGTCTTTAGACAGCCACTTATTTCATAGCTACAGCCATTTCTGATTGTATCAGTCATCTTTAATGAAAAAAAACTTTGAAATTAGAAGTTAAAAGTATTTTTAAGTTTTGGCCTGTTGTTATATGAAAGGAGCAGTGTATTATAAGGTATCTATGAGCTCAAGTGCAATGGTGAAATGCTGATGTTTATTATGTGTTGGTCCAGGATTGACCATGATGATGTTGTGTGGCTGGTGTTTTGTTGATGCCAATTTTCATAGATGAAGATGGAGGTGGCTGCTGTCTGTGGAATATGTGTTGAGATATTGATGAATAGACCTTAAAATGGTGGCATACAGAAGCAACTGCTGAGCTGCATCTGCTAGGTAACTGCTCTGATTTTCAAGTCAGGAATTGGCACCATCTAGTTTCTTGGCAGTGGAGGAGAAAATTGTAATTATTATGGAAATGAGGTAAGATTGGCTAATAATGAGATGCAAATGGATGGAAACAAGGTAGTCACCATTTATCACCAAGACTTATCCCTCTACCAAAACCTTAAGGGAAAATTGGAAATGTTTTCTTTAATTTGAAAATCAAGTTTTTTTAAATTCTCACCATATTTTCCCACATTTCTTACCATGGGCAGCACGGTGGCTCAGTGATTAGCACTGCTGCCTGACAGCACCAGGGTTCCAGGTTTGATTCCAGCCTCGGGCAACTGTTTGTGTGGAGTTTGCACATTCTCCCCGTGTCTGCGTGGGTTTCCTCCGGGTGCTCTGGTTTCCTCCCACAGTCCAAAGATGTGCAGGTCAGGTGAATTGGCCAGGCTAAATTGCCCAAACTGTTAGGTGCATTAGTCAGAGGGAAATGGGTCTGCGTGGGTTACTCTTCGGAGGGTTGGTGTGGACTGGTTGAGCCGAAGTGCCTGTTTCCTCACTGCAGGGAATCGACTCCAATCTACACAGGTCACACTCAAGACTTGAGAAAATTCCACCTGATATCCCTGTTACTTAGAACATAGAACAGTACAGTGCAGAACAGGCCCTTCGGCCCTCGATGTTGCGCTGACCCATGAACTATTCTCAGCTTGTCCCCCTAGACTATCCCATCATCATACATGTGCTCATCCAAGAATTGTTTAAATCTCCCTAATGTGGCTGAGTTAAATACATTGGCAGGTAGGGCATTCCGCTCCCTTACCACTCTGTGTAAAGAACCTGCCTCTGACATTTGTCTTAAATCCAACACCCCTCAAATTGTAGTTATGCCCCCTCGTACAAGCTGACATCATCATCCTAGGGAAAAAAACGCTCACTGTCGACCTTATCAAATCCTTTGATCATCTTGTTATTTAGTCAGTTACGTTAGTTGGCTGTATTTGAGACTTTTAAAGATTATCAGATGGTAGGTGCAAAACATAGTTTGTCATAGGCTTCTTTTTAAGTTTAGTGCAATGACATCAAAGTTCTTTTGAAATTCTGCATTGTAACAAATAATGAGTTTGCTCTGTCGTATTCAAAAGTAATATTCAGATCTTTCCATTAACCCCAGTGTTGGAAAGGAAGGCAAGTAGGAAAGGATTGGTGTTTTCATTCCTGTTTGCTTTCATTATTACCAGAACAAAGCACCCTAAAGAATGGATTATGAAAGTAAAAGAAATGATTGTGCCTTTCGGAGAGCATCTTGCAGATTGTCTCAAAGTGCAATCAATTATTTTGAAGAATAGTGATTGTAGCCAAATGGAGCAGCCATTTGGATAATAACTTGATCTATTGCATTAATTTGATCAAGCTAATCACTGGCCACTCACTCCTTAACACCATTCATTGAGTGCTGAATTCATCTGTAATTTTGATCGTTGCTCTCTGAGCCAATCTGCTCTCTTTGGGCCGAGCACTTGGAAGCAGGGGAGGAGAATTAGTCACGTTTGAGAGAACTTCAATACTATGGCTGACCATCCCATACCATAAGGACCTTCTAATAGCTAGAAGCCACCAGCCTCCAAGATACTGTTCAAATTCTACGATAAAAAAAGCTGTTTAGCCTTCTCCTTCTTGCCCCTGCTCAGATTTACTCTTTATTTAAAATTTAATTTTGTATTCAGCAACTGAGTATTCCCAGCTTCACACCAAATGTCAGCTTATCTGTCTTTTCCTTTGTCCCTGTTTCCAAAGGTTGGGCTATGAACTTCAACTACATTGTCCACAAGGATGAATCAAAGTACTGCATTTGTTGTCTTTGTTGGATGGCTGACCAGGAAACTTTCCCATTTTTATTGCCTTCCCTCAAACATATTGGAAAGTTCTTGAGGCTGATAATCACCACGTTGGACATTGCAGCGTGTGTTTTCTGTGGCCAACTAGTCTTGGTGTGGGATTCAAACCCAGAACTTCTGACCCAAGACGTTAACACGATGTCCAAAATCTCTTTAATCAATGGGAAATCTCTCCAAATGCGTTTCTAGAAATGGAGAATGGGTTTCTTTCCACACACAAGGAAAAAGGGTCAGGTTTGGAGGTAGCAGCACACTAGAAGAGGAAGTAGCATCTGTTTCATTTGAAGTGGTTTTTTTCCCTATTCTACATAGCTAATTCTGTCATAACTGCTTGAAGGATAAATACTGATCATGAAATGGGAAGAACTGCCAACTATTGAATAATATGATCTTTGACATTCAACTAAAGCACTGAAATAGGAAGAATGGGTCTCAACTTGATTTACTGAATCATTAGGGTCTTCCACACTAATGACCATAAATTTAAAATTCATGTATTTCTTTCTTTTCATGTAAGACCATGAAATCACTGCTGGAAATCCTGATCAAATGACAGATGTGCATCTGAGAATCCTGGCACATTTTGCAGTTGTTAATTGTCAGCCAAGGGAAAAAGAAAGAATTGATCTGTAACTGGCATAATCAAAATACTTGATTAAATGAATGGGATGATTCAGGGAAATGAAACTTTCAAATTATATCACAAAACCCTCCAGATTTATAAATGATCAAAAACGTCTGCCAACCTAGACACACAGCACCAAATTCTATTTATTACGTTCTATTCAATTTTGTAGCTAAGACATACCAGCTGTCATATTGTCACAAAGAATGTTCTGAGAGAGTTAACAGCTAAATCAGCTCAGCCAAAGTGTGAAACAACGTCTATATCTCTTGCATAGCAAAGAGCAGGATAAGTTACCAGTAATCATTTTGAAATATGTTTCGCCACCACTTATTTCTTCAAGATGCATCCATTTGAGTTGAAAGAATTTCTCTATTCAGTAACACATTCTGCTTTTTTTTTCAAACATTATTTACAAGTCTTTTTCTTTCTGAGGACAGACTTCTGAACAGTCCACCTCTCTTTAAACAGATTTTCAGAATCAGCAATCTCAAGTTGTCATTCTCATCTAATAACATTTTCCTTCCTTCGTTTCAGAGTTGTATGTACTCTGTTGTTTTTCGATCACCAATAATTCCTTGCTTAGTACCATCGCTAATCTCCAGCTCAGAACTTTTTCATTGTAATTCCTTTTTTTCCATTATAGCTCTGATTTTGTAGTACAGCAAAAATCGGTGTTATAGAGTCATATAGCACAGAAACAAACCCTTTGGTCCAAACCAGTCCATGCTGATCATAATCCCAAACTAAACTAGTCCCACCTGGCTGCGTTTGCCCATATCCTTTCAAACATGTTGTATTCATTTACTGTACTTACCTAAATGTCTCTTGAATGTTGTGACTGTACCCACTTCCACCACTTCCTCTGAAAGCTCATTCCACACACAAACCATATTCCGTGTGAAAAAAATTCCCCTCATGTCTTTTTTTAAAAATCTTTCACCTCTTAGCTTAAAAATTTGCCCTTAGTCTTGAGATCTTTTCCACTGGAGCATATGAGATCCCCATTGGGTGCACGGTGGCTCAGTGGTTAGCAGCCCCATAGCGCATTCCAGCCTCGGGCAACTGTCTGTGTGGAGTTTGTACATTCTCCCTGTGTCTGCATGGGTTTCCTCCCACAGTCCAAAGATGTGCAGGTTAGGTGAATTAGTCATGCTAAATTGCCCATAGAGCTAGGTGCATTAGTTAGGGGGAATGGGTTTGGGTGGATTACTCTTCAGAGGGTTGGTGTAGACTTGATGGGCCAAAGGGCCTGTTTCCACACTGTAGGGAATCTAATCTGAGTTGACCTTATAGATGTTTATCATATCATGAGGAATATAGATAAGGTGGATGGCAGGTGACTTTTCTCTAGGGTCAGGGCCCCACCCTAGGGAAAAGTCATCTAACATTCACCTTGTCTATATTCCTCACGATATGATAAACGTCTATAAGGTCACCTCTTAACTTCATACGCTCCAGTGAAAAAGATCCCTGCCTATCCAGCCTTTTCTTATAACTGAAACCCTCCATTCCCAGCAACATCCTGGTAAATCTCTTCTGAACCCTCTCCAGCTTAATAATATCCTATCTTTGAAAGGTGAGACCAGAATTGTCCACAGTACTCCAGAAGAGGCCTCACACATGTCCTATACAACTTTTTACATAATGTCCAAACTCCTATACTCAATGGTCTGTGCAAGGAAGGCAAGTGTGTTTTTTAATCAGTGTTTGCATTGGCTATTGGATAAATAGACCATTTCAGTCACAGGAAAGGCTGATCACACCACACTTGGAATGACAAAAATCTCTCAATTATCTCCAAATAGTCCCTGTGTAGATTGCCAACATGTTGCCTGGCTTCAAGGCACAAAACTCACCATGTGAGCAGATTTTGAGGGGCAAATACAATAAAGATTATGGAAATTTGAAATGAAAACTGCAAGTTCTGGGAAGTTGAAAAGTCGTTTCTCAAGTTTCATTTAATCGGTGTAGAAGCCTAAGGATGGGGAGACGAGAGTGGGAGTTAACTCAGACTTAAGGCCAGAAGATAAGATGCTATCCCTGTTACACTTAACACTGCCCTGAATTAACACGTGCTTTACGTGCTTAACCTTGGTTTTGGTGACAACGGGTTGGATGTAAAATAGCAAGAACAAGAACATAACATCGACCTAATTACCATATACAATAAGGTCTGGGTAACAGTGTCAGTCTGCAGTTTAGATTTAAGAGTGAGTGAGTCGTTGTGGTAGAGAGTAGAACAGAGGAGTGTCGGATATCCTGTTCACTCTGAGAGCTGGCTCTAAGGGAGCTGGATCAGTGTCAAGGACTATCCATGTGTAAATAAAAGGTGACTTGGTGACTGGATACCAGCCTCTGTGGAGTTATTTCAGTGATGATAAGAAAAAAGCAGTCTCCTGAAGAAAGTCACTTGCAACAATCCTCTTTGAGTTGGGGTAATTATTTATGGCATCATACCTTTTATTTGGGAAGCTTGACTTATTTGATTCTGCTGTCAAAGACTGGGTCCAGTGTGTGGAAAGATTGAGTTATTTTTACTGGGCAAATGATATTGGGGCAGATGAAAAGCAACGAGTAATTCTCCTGACAGCTTGTAGATGTGGAGCATTCTTAGCTATTTGGAGCCTAAAGTTTCCCAAGGCACCAGATACAAAACACCTTCAATAGTTGACAGATTTAGTTAAGGAATATTATGATCCCGAGCCTCCTTTAATTCTGTGATGCTATCAGTTTTACACAACAAATCAGGAGCCAGGGGAATCTGTCACGGGGTTTTTGACTTAGTTAAGATGACTGTCAATAAAACTCATTCAATTGGAATACTGGTCTCTTTGTTGATGGTATGGAAAACTCATTAATAACCTTCATTTTCACATTCTGTGGGGCTATCTGTTCATGTCCAATAACGTGGCCCAGGAAGGTACCTTCGGCTATGGCAAACTCATTCTTAGCTTTTTTTCAGGAGGTTTATCTACCTCCTGAAATTGATTGAATAATTCTGATAAATGCTGCAAATGTTCCTTTCATGTGTGACTAAAAATCACCGGGTCATCAATGTAAACCACATGATTTGGTAATTCAGAAATGACTGTATTGGTTAGTTTTTGAAATGTGGTTGGCATATTTTTCATACCAAATGGCACGACTTTCAATTGATACAGTCCAGTTGGTGTTACAAAAGCCAAAATTGTCTTTGTTCTTTCCGATCAAGGTACCTGCCAATATTTTCTGAGTAAGTCCAACTTAGAAATATAAGTTGCTTGTCCCACCTTCTCTTTATAGTGTTCCAAACATTGAATCAGATATGAATCAGAGTTTGTAACTGCATTGACTTTGTGATAACCTACATGTAAGTGTTGGGTACCATCTGGTTTTGGTACAATTACTATGGGTGACCTCCAGTCGCTGCAACTCACTTAGATTATGTTGTCTTGGAGCATGCATTCAATGTCTTTTTGACCTTGTGTCAATTTTAGTGGCTTAAGTGTCTAAGGATGTTGCTTAATTGGAATAGCATTTCCTATATCTACATCATTCATAATTAGGTTAGTACTTCCCAACTTATTTCAACATATCTCCCCATGCAATGGCAATAACTCTTTCAGATCATTTTGATTTTCCTCTGGAAAGTAACTCCATAATCTATATATAAATTTTTGACAACTCACTCATTGTCCAATTTAATTTGAGAAATGTCCAATTCAGAATCCTCTGAACTTGGTTCTTTACTCTGTATTGTAACCAGTACGCTTTCTCCTTTTTGCTTTCCTTTCTTATCAAAATACATTTTGTGCATATTCACAGGACACACTCTGTGAAATTTCTTTCTCTCTGATGACCTTATCAAATAGTTCACCTCACTCAATCTCCTTTCGCTTTGATAAGATTCACTAAATCTTGCTTTTAAAGGTTCACCTATCACTAGAAGTAACACTAACACTATATCTCTGTTAGTAAAGTTGCAAGTTTTTGATTTCTTGTCTGTTTCCTGTTTCATCATACTCTGTGTTGCTTTTAAATGCTGTCTAGCCAACTTCCCCAATCTATTTGACTGTTCCCTAAAATTTGAAAAATAGTCCAAATATGTGGTCTCTGAATTCTGACTGACCAAGTTCCCCTTAATAAATTTCAGTGGGCCCCTCACTTCATGCCCAGAAGCTAATTCAAATGGATTGAATTTGGTTGGTTCATCTGGTGCATCTCTGATGGCAAAAAGTACAAACGGAATTCCTTTATCTCAATCATCTGAATAGGCTTTCCTATAAGTCGTTAACATGGTCTTTAACATCTGATGACACCTTTTCTAGTGCTCCCTCAGACTCCGATGTTATGCAATGGATTTTAATTGTTTTATTTTGAAACTGTCCATAACTTCCTTGAATAACATTGATGTAAAATTTGACCCCTGATATGATTGTATCTCTGTCGATAGTCCATATTTTGTGAAAAAATCTGAGTAACTCTTCCACGATCCTTTTTAGCTGTAATATTGCATAATGGAATGGCCTCTGGAAATCTCATGGACAAATCTATTATTGTTAACAAATAACGATTCCCACTTCTTGTTTTAGATAGGGATCCTACATAATCAATTAAGATCCTCAAATGCAGGAATGGATGTTAGAGGTGCTGATTTTACTACCGCTTAAAGTTTTCCAATTACATGATATGTCTGGCAAGATTCAACTGCATCCTTATGCAGTCCAGGCCAATAACAATGTTTTTGTATTTTAGCTTGAGTTTTTCTTACCCCAAATGACCTTCTACTGGTAATTCATATAATACTCACAACACCTCCTTTCTATAAGCCGGTATTAATAAAACTTGATGAACTTCTACCCATTTCTCATTTGCCTGAACATGTGATGATCTCCATTTCCCCATCAAGACTTCAATTTTAAGACAGCAACATTTAGGGGTACACTCAGATCCTTTTTCTGTGAACGCTTTTTGATACTATTGCTTCAGTTTTTCATCTGTCAGATATAACTCAGTTAATTTTTCTGAGGTATAAATATCCATTTTGTCCTCCATCTGTTCCTGTTTTGTTGCAACTATTCATTCAAACATGGTCTCTTATAATTCTACTTCAACTTTCTTATCTGTATTCTTTGATTTCTCCTCCCATTTCAACTGGCGACTTTGTGACCTTGTTATCACAGTCAGGAAAGCTCTCTTGGGATGTACTTCTGTAATACCTCAGTTGCCCGATTTTTAAATTTTTTTTCCCGCTGACTTTTCAACCATAGTATTCAGCACTCATACCTGTGATCCAGCTATATCACTACCAAGGACAAATTATGTTCATAGCACTGAGAGTTTTTCCAGTACTCCTACCGCCACTTCTCCACTTTTCATTGGACACTCCAACCTCACTCTACATCAGGGAGCACTTCTTGTCACACCATGAATTCTAGACATTTTTTCTAGCACATTTCCTGGCAATAGTCCTTCTGAGTTACATATCTCTTCATTTCTCAACATCAGAAATTGACATGATCTCATATCTCTAAATAATGTAATTCTTTACCTGAAGCTCCTGGCCATGCAAGTAAACCTTACCTTCACCAATAAAGGGTTTAAAAAGATCTGGCACTTCCTTCTTAACCAACCACCGACCAGGTTGTACATTCTGGTGCCTCCACTGTGCTTTCCTTTACCATTTCAACGAGCTTATCCTCTTTTCCGACATCCATCTTCCAAGTGCTTTTTCTAACCCACCAGTACTGTGACTTCATGTGGCCTACTTTATTGCAGTGAAAACACTGTCATTTTTTAAACTTTTCTTTCCCCTTTATAGATTGTCTTTTTAACCTGTGGTAAGCTCTCTTTAGTATCTTCACTGGGATCTACTTTCCCCTTATCACGTGAGGATTTCTCTTTACCCCAATTTCTATCCCTCATGGATTGAAATTGATGTCAAACGCCAAAGTTTGATTTATGCACCAACTCAGAATCATCAGCCATTTCAGCTGCTAAAAATTGCCATTTTAACTTTGTGCTCTTCCACATGAATTCTCACTACTTCCAACATTTTAAGCTGACTTTGCTGTCTAAATGCCAATTTCTGAAGTTCAAACTCTCTCTCTCTCTCTCTCTCCTTCTTCCTTTCTTCTGTCCCTTTTTCCATTTTCTTCTTCTAGGGCCATCCTCTCTTTTTTTCTTTTTTCTGTGCTTTTAACCATAATTCAACTGTCTCAATTCTTTTTCATGTTCAAGCTGCCTCAGCTGCAATTGAATTCTAGCCATTTCCAAAGATTCCAATGGCTTTTCCAGCAAATTTAAATGTCATGTTATTAATGTAATTAAATCCCATTTTCTCAAAGGCAATCCTGACTCCAGCTTGTCTGCCAACTCTAGCAGCTTTGCCTTGCTCTTCTTTTATAAAAATCCTCAGTCACTTTTTCCACCCCTAGAAAACTCCTAGTGACTGAAAGCACCATTACTACTACAAGCACAGTTTAAACCAATGGAATTCAACACCCAGAACAAAAGACACTAACACCTTCCACTTGCTGCCTTTGAGTCTAACAACCCTAAATGAAAACTGGAATTACTGAATCCATGCTGACAAGAGGCCCCATCTATTATAGACCAGGCCAGATAGGCTTAAAATATTTTACAAAGCCTAAACCCTAACATTTATGTATTTTAAAGGAAGATGTGAAGTGAATATTCCAGGTATGATGCAGCTGGTCAAACCACTTGGCTTCAAGCAAAACCAAATGCATTTAAACATGACAGTTGAAAAACAAACAAACGAAAACAGAATTTAGAATAACCACTATTGGAAAACTCAATTGACCCAATATAGCAACTTAACTATGAAGCTATTCCAATCCAGTAACAACCCATAAATACACCCATTGTCAAAAAGGCAAATTGAAACACAAATTCTTACATACAGGAGGGAACAATTTCCAAACAGGTTTCAGAGAGAGAAAAGCAGTCAAAAAACACCTTCTAAAGATTGGAACCTTTCCTGGACTTCAGCATCTTGCAACTGCCACAGCTAAACCAAACTAGAAATAACCTCAACCAGGAGAACTGGCCATTCCCCCGCCATTGTTAAACATTGGGCACCTCTGCCTTTATGATCTCTCTTAAAAACGTTATTTTGCCCTTGGGTTTTTCAAAGTGACAACATCATCACAAGGAGAATTGGGCTAGCATCACAAGAGTATCACCATCGAGCGGTAATGAGACGAGTTGGGAATGATCATGTGAAAAAACGTGCTAAACCTTTATAAAGAAAAATTCTCCAAGAATTGTGATGAAACTATGGAAACCCAACTTTGGAAAAATTCAGCTCAGTATTTTGGAAAATTGTCCTGCTGTAGAATTGGTGCATGAGGTTTGGACCTAACTTTCTCATCTGCACCTGCCACAATCTCTGTTGCCACTGACGCTTTGTGAAATGAGTCCTAAGCTTCTATTTTAATGCATTTTCTTCATTTGGCTGTTCTTGCAATATCATGACGTTAGCCAGTATTCCCAGTAAAGTCCATGCTGCTCCAGTGCCAGCCTTTCCATTACTAAGTGCACTGTCCCTTGGGTTGCACTGAACAATTAATTCTATGCTCTTAGCTTTTGGCTCTCATACTTGAGATGAATTGTCTTTACTCCAGATGGTGAGCTGACCTGGGAGTATACACTGTAGACCTTGATGTTCTCTAAGGATTTTCTTCAATGCACATAGCTCAGCATATAGTATACACCTTTTAAAAACTGCTGTTTGAGCTAAAGTCTGCTTAAAAAAATTTCCTAATTAGATAGATCACTGAATACACCCTGAGTGTTTAGTTGCTAGTGTTCTGTCACAACTCACAAATATTTCACTTCATTTCAATAACCTATGGATCAGCTTCAAAATTTCACTGGAACAATTTCTTGTGAAATTAAATCCCTGAAGTACTTCTAATTAAAAGCATGAACCAGTGGACTATAGTTTATTAATTTTCTGAAAAATGGCTAAGCCTACTTGATTACACTTTCTTTGATCTGCTCAGAGAATGTCAAAAGTATGCAAAAAGCTTGTCTGTCAAAATGCACCTGGAATCATTATTTATTAATATATCTTGAGCTGCCAATGAGCTGAGTAACTCGTATGAATAGCAAAATGCTCATGAATACAGCTGTGGTGTTTACCATATTTTTATGTAATAGCACAATGATAAATCCGTAAACCTCAAAGGGATGGTGATGCAGGGCTGCTCTATTTTAACCTGACAGTTGATTTTTGGTGAGAACGCAATGGTTTTGTTCAATTTCTCACTGTCTGTGATAGTATGATGTCACAGTGTGCCTCAAAACAAATGTCAAAATCTACTTTCTACTGACATAGACGAGAAAAACTACCCAGTCTCAGATAAAAACCAATGAGTCAGGGTTCTAGAATTGGTGGGTTTCATGTTGCTGCTGCTTCTAGCCATGTAAAGTGTATGTCTGAAGAACTTATTCACTCTGTGCTTGCCTGAAATGTTGGAAACAGTGAGATTCAGGCAGTGCTCTGCCAGCTAAGTAATTTGCATTGTAATAGCTTACTGAACTGATTTCCATTAAGTTGGTAAGGTTAAAGTGCTGCATCTCCCTGATTTAATTGAATAGGTTGTAAAGGTCTCTATTGACCATGTAATTCTGAAATAGTATACCACTCTTGATTATTGAGGACATTGGATGAACATATACTATGTGAGTGGTTGCACATTATATGTATAATAATCCCTACTTTTGGGTGTTTTGGTGGGTGTGAAATGATCACTGAGTAATGTCATGTAACTTGGGAAAGCTAATAATTTGAAACCATTTTAACACTGTCTGTAACAGCTGTTGAATGTATGTAGGTGTGTGCTTGTGCAGTAAAATAGGGATTCAATGACTTTTCCAATGGAACAATGATTGGAAAAGTAATGTAACATGTTCTTACAAATCCCTAGAAGTATCTCGTGATATGACAGTGTGCTGTGGTGTAGAGAGCTAGACAGCTAAATTGGATAGCAACTGAAAGTGGGTCTGGAGATGAAGAAGCATGATGAACCCAAAGCTGTTCAGTGTGAAGCAGGCAGTATGCCAACTTTGTGATGCCTGTTCATTATAATGAGTTCTGTAAGCAATCAGGGATAATTACACTGTTCATTGGCAGCATGCATCAGTACGAGATCCAATATTATTACTAGCTTGCACTATTTAAAGCTAGCCTGCCCCAGTTAAAAGGAAAATCATTGACTCAATCATTCTGTAACTGAATGTCATCTTTGAAAGAGCTTAGAATGGCTGAGTATGAGAGAGAGTAGACACCAGGTTTTCAGATGCTGGAGGTCTTGATAGAGGATGTGGAAAGGAATGATGTGGTAATTCAGCTGAGCAGGAGGCACTCCATAGTTGAATAGAGAAAATGGTGAGAAGTTAGCCAGAGAGATGGATACCATCTGATACAAAAACAGGTCTAATTTTTGGGAGTGGTGAGGAGTGGTGGAGAGAGGAGCAGGGGCTACCAGGAGGTATTTTTCCCATTTAAAAGGGACTTACCTTGAGAATCAGGCCTCCATTTTTTGGGAGTGGTGAGGACAGGCTGCTAGGAAGGGAAATCATTGCTTTCAAAACTTACCTCGTGAACAGGTGGAGTGCACACTGAGCAAGACCAGACACGGGACTGCTGAGTAAGTGAAGTAATATATTTGGGTGGCTGCATTACATGAAACACTACTTAAGGAGTGTCTCCCACCCATCCTGCTCCTCTAACCAAAAAAAGATTCTGTGCACTGGATTGGTAAGGTAACTTTTTTTATTCCTGAATTTTCAAGAGTCTCTTTGGTAATTTAGAATAGTGGGAATGGAGGTTAGGGCAGTTGAATGTGCCTCCTGTAGAATGTAGGAGGCAAGGTTCACCACTAGTGTCCCTGGTGACTACATCTGCAGAAAGTGCATCCAACCCCAGCTCCTCAAAAACCTCGTTAGGGAACTGGAGCTGGAGTTGGATGAACTTCGGATCATTCGGGAGGTGGAGGGGGGTATTGAAAGGAGTTACAGGGATGTAGTCCCACCTCAGGTACAATAACAAGGCAGATGGGTTACCGTCAGGTTAGGGAAAGAGAACTGGCAGATAGTGCAGGGATCCCCTGTGGCCATTCTCCTCAGTAACAAGTATATTGTTTTGGATATTGTTTGGGGGGGGGAGGTGGGTGGGAAACAACTTACCAAGGGTAAGCAATGGGACACAGGTATCTGGCACAGTCTGTCCCTGTTGCTCAGAAGAGAAGGAGGAAGAGGAGCAGAGCATTAGTCATTGGGCACTCCATATTTAGGGAGACAGATAGGAGTTTCTGTAGGAACTAGAGAGACTTGTGACTGGTGTGTAACCTCCCAGGTGCCAGGGTTCGTGATGTCTCTGATCATGTTTTCAGGATCCTTAAGGGGGAGAGGGAGCAGCCCCAAGTCGTGGTCCACATAGGCACCAATGACATAGGTAGGAAGAGAGATGGGGATTTAAGGCAGAAATTTAGGGAGCTAGGCTGGAAGCTTAGAGCTAGAACAAACAGAGTTGTTATCTCTGGTTTGTTGCCCCTGCCACATTGCTGTGAGGCGAGGAACAGGGAGAGACAGAGGAGTTGAACATGTGGCTAGAGGGAGGGTTTCAGTTACCTGAAGAATAATTGGAGCTCATTCTGGGGTAGGTGAGACCTCTACAAATAAGATGGTCTACACCTGAACTAGAGGGGTACCAATATCCAAATGTGGCCATTTCGAAAACATGGATAGAGCAGGGACAGGAATGGTTGTTGCAGGTTCTAGGATTAAGATGTTTCAGTAAGAACAGAGAAGATGGTAAAAGAGGGGGAGGTGTGGCATTGTTAGTCAAGGACAGTATTATGGTTGCAGAAAGGACATTTGAAGATTTGTCTGCTGAGGTTAGAAACAGGAAAGGAGAGGTCACCCTGTTGTGCGTTTTCTGTAGGCCTCTGAATAGTTCTAGAAATATAGAGAAAAGGATAGCCAAGATGATTCTGGATAGGAGTGAGAGTAACAAGGTAGTTGTTAGGGGGGTCTTTAACTTTCCAAATATTGACTGGAAATACTATACTTTGAGTACTTTTAGATGGGCCAGTTTTTGTCCAATGTGTGAAGGAGGGTTTCCTAACCCAGTGTGTGGACAGGCCAACAAACGGCGAGGCCACATTAGATTTTGTACTGGGTAATGAACCCAGCCAGGTGTTAGATTTGGAGGTAGGTGAGCACTTTAATGATAGTGACCACAATTTGATTATGTTTACTTTAGCAATAGAAAGGGATAGATATATATACTGCAGGGCAAGAGCTGTTGCTGGGTGAAAGGCAATTATGATGCAATTAGGCAAGATTTAGGACGCATAGGATAGGGAAGAAAACTTCAGGGGATGGGCACAATTGAAATGCGGAGCTTATTCAAGGAACAGCTACTGCATGTCCTTGGTAAGCATGTACCTGTCAGGCAGGGAGGAATTGGTCAAGCGAGGGAGCCATGGTTTCCTAAAGAAGTTGAATCTCTTTGTCAAGAGGAAGTAGAAGGCATATTTTGGATGAGATGTGAAGGCTCAGTTAGAGCTCTTGCGAGTTACAAGCTAGCCAGGAAATACTTAAGTGGGGAGCTAAGAAGAGCCAGGAAGGGACATGAGGAATTGTTGGCAGATAGGTTTAGGGGTTTCCTCAATCCTTTCTATAGGTATATCACGAATAAAAGAATGACTAAAGAAAGATTAGGGCCAATCAAAGATTGTAGTGGAAAGTTGTGTGTAGAGTCCAAGGAGATAGAAGAAGTCCTAAATGAGTATTTTGTGTCAGTATTCGCACTAGAAAAAGAAAATGTTGTAGAGAAGAATACTGAGATACAGACTACTAGACTAGATGTGATTTGAGGTTCACAAGGTGGAGGTGTTAACAATTCTGGAAAGTGTGAAAATAGATAGGTCCCCTGGGCTGGATGGGATTTATCGTTAGCTTCCCAAAGAATCCTGGGAGAAGATTGCTGAGCCTTTGGCTTTGATCTTTATGTTGTCATTTTCTACAGGAATAGTGCCAGAAGACTGGAGGATAGCAAATGTTGTCCCCTTGTTCACGAAGGGGAGTAGAGACAGCCCTGGTAATTGTAGACCAGTGAGCCTTACTTTGGTTATGGGCAAATTATTGGAAAAGGTTATAAGCGATAGGATTTATAATCATCTAGAAAAGAATAAGTTGATTAGGGATAGTCAACACTGTTTTGTGAAGGGTAGTTTGTGCCTCAGGAGACTTAATTATGTTCATACTTTCCAGAATTGCTAACACCCCCTTCTTAAGTTCTTTGAGAAGGTGACCAAACAGGTGGATGAGGGTAAAGCAGTTGATGTGGTGTATATGGATTTCAGTAAGGTGTTTGATGAGGTTCCCCATGGTAGGCTATTGTACAAAATACGGAGGCATGGGATTGAGGGTGATTTTGCAGTTTGGATCAGAAATTGGCTGGCTGAAAGAAGACAGACCATAGTGGTTGATGGGAAGTGTTCATCCTAGCATTCAGTTACTAGTGGTGTACCACAAGTATTGGGGCCACTGCTTTTGGTCATTTTTATAAATGACCTGGATGAGGGCATAGAAAGATGGGTTAGTAAATTTGTGGATGACACTAAGGTCGGTGGAGTTGTGGATAGTCTTGAAGGATGTTATAGGTTACAGAGAGATATGGATGAGCTACAGAGCTGGCTAAGAGGTGGCAAATGGAGTTCAATGTGGAGAAATATGAGGAGATTCATTTTGGAAGATGTAACTGGAATGAAGAGTACTGGGCTAATGGTTGTGTAGATATGTAGAGAGATTTCGGTGTCCAGTTGCCACCCAAGTTACGAGGGTTCTAAAGAAGACGTACAGTGTGTTCGCTTTAATTGGTAGAGGGATTGAGTTTCGGGGCCATGAGGTCTTATTGCAGCTGTACAAAACTCTGCTGCAGCCGCACTTGGAGTATTGTGTACAGTTCTGGTCACTGCATTATAGGAAGGATGTGGAAGCTTTGGAAAGGGTTCAGAGACAATTTACTAGAACATTGCTTGGTATGGAGGGAAGATCTTATGAAGAAAGGTGAAGGGACTTGAAACTGTTTTTGTTTGAGAGAAGAAGGTTGAGAGGTGTCTTAATTGAGACATATAAGATAATCAGAGGATTAGATAGGGTGGACAGTGACTGCCTTTTTCCTTAGATGGTGTTGACTAGCATGAGGGGACATAGCTTTAATTTGAGGGGGGATAGATATAAGACAGATGTCAGAGGTAGTTTCTTTACTCAGAGTAGTAGGGGCCCTGCCGCAACAGTTAACTTGCCAAGTTTAAGGGCATTTAAATGGTTAATGGATAAACTTATGGATGAAAATGGAATAGTGTAGGTGTGATGGGCTTCAGATTGGTTCCACAGGTCAGAGCAACATTGAGGACCAAAGGGCATGTATTGCATTGTAATGTTCTATGTTCTATGTAGAAGTTGCTAGAAATGCTCAGCAGGTCTGGCATAATCTGTGAAGAGGAATCAGTTAACGTTTCAGGTCCAGTGACTCTTCCTCCGAACTGATGGTAGCTAAGAAAATGTTGGTTTAATATGTAGAACATTGGGTGGAGGGTGGGGCAAAGAATCAATGATACGTCTGGATAGAGCCCAAAGAGTGATGAACAGCTGGGTAGACAAAGGAATGGATAACAATCTGGTTAAGAGGGTAACTAGCTGTTAATGGAGACAATTAGTGGCTAAGAATAGGTAGTGTGTAGTGGCAGACTGTGATCACAAGGCATGGTGTGTGGGGTAGGGAGCTAGGACATGGGTCTGTTCCAGCCTTAAAATTATTTAACTTGATATTGTGTCTGGTGGGTTGCACAATCCCCAAGTGGAAAGTAGAATGTTTTTATTTAGCTTGTGCTAAGTTTTGCAGAAGCACCGCAACAAACCTGACATGGAGATTTTGGCCATGGAACAGGGTGGTGTGTTAAAGTGGGAGGCAAGCTCAGCGTCTTTTTTGCGGACAGAACATAGATGTTCTGCAAAGCGCTCTCACTTAGTCTATGCTTCATTTTCCACAATGTACAGGAGACTATATTGTGAGCAGCAAACACAGTAGACTAGATTGTGTGATGTGCAGATAAAGTACTGCTTCACCTGGAAGGTATGTTTGGGCCCTTGGATACTGAGGAGGGAGGAGATAAGTGGGCAGGTATTACACCTTCGGTGGTTGGAGAGGAAGGTGTTGTGGGACTGTGGGGGGCTACTGGGAGTGAAGGAAGTGTGGACCAGGGTGTCCCAGAGGGAACCATCCCTGCGGAAGGTGGACAAGGGATGGGAGAGCAATATGTTGCTGGTGGTAGCATCTCACTGCATGAGCAGAAACAGGCACAATTGGGGTGCATGCAGGAATCCATGGCCATCCCTCTGACCTGAAGAAACTGAGAGGAGTTAAAAGAGAAATTGTTGAGGGTGAAGACGATCACAGCCTGGTGGAGGAGGGTGTGGTGGGTGGGGTTGGTTCTGGTCTTTGCTCCAGGAAGAGGCGGAGAGCCCTGAGACCATTCTGGTGGGTGATGGACATGTAAAGGGATTATGTGTCCATGGTAAAGTGGAGGCAGCTGGAGCCCATAAACTGGAAATTCTAAAACTGGTGTAAAGCACCAGAGGAATCATGGATGTATGTGGGCAGATACTGGACCAGGGGCGAAAAGATCAAGTCAAGGTAGGAAGAGATGAGTTCTATGGGGCAGAAAATGGCTGAGATAAAGGGTCTGCAGAACAGTCCTGTTTGTGGATTTTTAGAAGGAGTTAGTTCCCCAGCCCTGCTCAGCTCACTGCTATCAGCTGGGAAGCAGGTAGTGGGGGGGTGGGGGAGATCACCTGATCAAGTGAGGTCAATGACTGTGTGGTTGACACAATGGCCTGATGATCCATGTTGGAGTCATGGTCCAGGCAATTTTAGGAGGAGGTATCTGAGAGCTGTTTCTGCAATATAGAGGTCAGCACGCCAGACTATAGCAGCACCACACTTATTAACAGGCTTAATAATAAAGTCAGGGTTGGATCTAAGTGCAAAGAGTGAGGTCAGTTTGCAGGTGATAGCTTTGATTGGGCAAGGGGGGGACAGAGACACTGGTAGCCTCAATGTCAGATTGACAATTCTGTATGAACAGATTGAGTGCAGGTAAAATGCCAGAGGGAGGGGTCCAAGTGGGGAGAGAGTGTTTTTGCTGGGCAAAGGGACAGGGAGAGGACTCTTGTTCAAGGAAATGGGCATGGAGGTGAAGACAATGGAACAAGAGTTTGACGTCACATCGTGCCCAAAATTCATTAAGGTGGGAAAGCAGAGGGATAAAGCTGAGACTTTTGCTGAGTACGGAACATTCAACATCAGAGAATGGAAAGTTAGAAAGAATGGTGACCATTTAACAGGAGGCAGGGTTGGGGCAGAGGATGGAGTCAGAGAGAAAGGGAGGGGAAGTAGCTTCCAGAAGGTTGTGGGTATCTCTGAGCTATTGTATTTTGTGTGCCTTGATGCTGGAAAGGAAAAGAAAAAAGTTTTTTTTGTTAGAATGTGAAAGAGTCGGATGATGACGTGGAACTGCCGAGTGGTGCTACCCTGAGCCCATGTGATGCGATGCTGTTGGAGAGAGGGAGAGCTTTGGGAGTGTGTATGATGCCACATGGCATTGACAGTGGATCTCAGGCTCTGGTGTGAGTGACTGTCTGTGGAACATTGAACATCATGGAGGTACCTGTGACCCTGGGTCAATTCAAAGCATGAAGGTTGAAACTTGAGTTGGAATTCACATGGAGTGAGTCTGAACCAGAGGCACTTGCTGAGGAATGTGACATGGGACACTACCTATCGTAGTCACTAACCATCTCCATTAACAGCTGTTCACTCTCCCAGCCAGATTGTTATCCACTCCTTTGTCAGTCCAACTGTTCTTCTCTCTCTTTGGGCTCTGTGCAGACTTATCATTTACTCCTTAACCCTTGCCCCTACCTTATCTTCTGCATATAAACCAACATTTTCCTAGATGCCATCAGTTCTGAGGAAGGGTCACTGGATCTGAAACATTAACTCTGATTTCCCTTCACAGATGCTGCTAGACCTGCTAAGCTTTTCCTGCAACTTTCATTTTTATTTCTGATTTACAACATCTGCAATTCTTTTAGTTTTTACTTTGTGTAGACCTGATAATCTGAATGCAGTGCTTCAAGAAGATAAATGACCTCACACGCGGTCAAATGCTATATCCTATCAACTACTAACATTAGCCTCCGCCATTGCTCAAATCACTGCATCCTCATCACTAACCTACTCTATCATTACCTACTCTACTAACAATCTCTATCATATTTTTTAGTCCCTCACCCATTTAGCACATTTGCAAGGCTTACACCCACAGGTCACACCTGACATAAATACCAACCTAAACAGCCATATCATCTAAACGTATTGAATGACACACATTGACATTTATCTCTCTGTTGCAGGTGTTGCTGATACACAACTAGAGATAGCAGGATCTAATCAGAGGGGCACAGGCAGGCCAGTATGTTGCCAACACATGGGGGAGATCATGCTGAAAATACTGGGAATGTAATTATTAGGCTGTGACTACGGACAAGGCTGAATCCCACTGAAGATGTCAGGAGTCTTAAACTGAATCGTTGAATTTTCTCTTTGCCCTATGATCTCTATTATGTCATTGCTTCTGTAGGCATGGACATATTCCAACATTTAAAACTGTCTTTTTTCAAATGGATGGTAATGAACCTCAATTACAGTTTAGACTGAACTTCAGAGGGCCAATAAAACCTTTCCTGGTCATGATTAGTTACATGAGACATTTCAGATACAAATATGCTTCACTACTGTGTGGCATGGTGGCTCAGTGGTTAGCACTGCTGCCTCATGGCGCCAGGGACCCAGGTTCAATTCCTGTCTTGGGTAACTGTCTGTGTGGAGTTTGTATATTCTCCCTGTGTCTGTGAGGACTTCCTCTGGGTGCTCCAGTCTCCTCTCACAATCCAAAGATGTGCAGTTCAGGTGAACTGACCATGCTAAATTGGCCATAGTGTCCAGGGATGTGTAAGTTAGGTGCATTTAATCAGGGGTAAATATAGGGTAGGGAAATGGGTCTGGGTGGGTTAGTCTTTGGAGGGTTGGTGTGGACTTGTTGAGCTGAAGGGCCTATTTCCACATTGTAGGGAATCTTATCCAAACAAGTTTACAGAATTTATTACATTTTATCATAACAAGTTTAAAAGAAATAATACTTAATAATCCTCTTTGGGATGTCAAGCCATGTAACTGGTTCATTAGACACAGGTCTCTTGTTCTGTTCTATGGACTGAGGTTCTCCTTCTATCTTTGAAATTTGTTCTTATTACCAAACAACTAAAACCCAGAGCCTTATTAAATCTTTGCAGTCATTACTATTCCCATTGTTATGGACCAGGATGACCCCACAAACTATTTTAAGAAGATAGCCTCGACCCTATGTTTTGTGATTTTAAAGGTAGATGTGAAGTGGTGGTCCAGGTGCAATGCAACTGGTCAAACCACATAACTGAATTTATTTAAACTCTACAGTTGAAACACAAACAAAAGAGAGTTGAATATAGAATAACTTAACTATTGGAAATCTTAACTGACCTGATAGAGCAACTTCACTAATTAACTGTTCTACTACAGTAACATCGTATAAACACACCCATTGGCAAGAAGGCAAACTCAAACACAGATTCTTACCGGCAGGAGGGAACAGAAACCAGAGAGAGATTTCAGAAGAAAGTCAGAGGAGTTTTTCGCTGAAGCTTACAACCCCCTGTGGATTCACATATCTTTTGACTGCTGCAGTGCAAACTAGGAAAAATCTGAACTGGGAGAATGGTCCACTCCCCTTCCAATGTTAAACTAGACACTTCTTCACCTCTGCATTTACAACCTCTCTTCTAAAAAGCATAGGACAAAATACCTTTTTTAAAGGCATTGTCACACCTCCCCCCTTTAAATATACAAAGATTGCTTCATTATAAACCTCTTAGTTTTACTCTGTTAGTACATTACAATACATTGACTCTAAGCATGCAAACAATCATTACTACATTCTATTTCAGTCCATTTACTCCTGCTACCGAATGTCTTTGTCTTCCTTCATCCAAGTTTCAACAACATACTGATAATTACATTTTCGTATTCTGCCAAATGTGCAATTTTAAAATTGAATGGCTGCAATGATAAGCTCCATCAAAAGGTCTTGAATTTTTGTCCTTAAATTTCTACAAAGAACGTTAATAGGTTCTGATCAGTATATATAATTTTGTCAGATACATTACTGGCAATATAAATAGGAAAGTGTTGGAACACCAAATCCAAGCTCAAGGTCTTCTTCACAATTGTCAAATATCCCTGTTGATGAAAGTCCACTTTGCTGGAGAAATATTGGATAGGTCTTTCTATGTTTTCATCATTTTCTTGTAAGAGTACAGCACCAATACCCACATCATTTATATCGTTAACCACCTTGAATGGCTTGGTGTAATTAGGTGTAGCTAATACTGGGGCAGTGTTAATACAGATTTCGACAGTCTGCTGTCCACTGAAAGTTCTTCCTTTTCTTTAGAAATTCAGTGAGTGGAGCAGCCACACTAATAAAGCTCGGTACAAATTTCTGGGAACACCCACTCAATCCCAAGAATCGTAGTACTGATCTTTTCACCGATGGTATGGGAAACTCCCCAATAACCTTAGTTTTTTATATTCTGAGGGGCCATTTGTCCATGTCTGATAACATTGCCCAGGAAGATGACTTAGGCTTTGGCGAATTCACTGTTAGCCACGTTTATCTCCAAGCTGTCTCCTGAAGTCAATCAAATAATTCTGATAAATGCTGCAAATGTTTCTTCCATGTGTGACTAAAAATCACCAGGTCATTGATGTAAACCGCACAGTTGGGTAATGTGGAAATGACTTTATTGTTTAGCCTTTAAAATAGGGTTGGTGCATTTTTCATACCAAATGGCATGACTTTAAATTGGTTTAGTCCATTCCATGTTGTGAAAGCTAAAATTGTCTTTGGTCTTTTATTAGTCAGCTCCAGTCACTGCAAATCACTTCGATTATGCTGTCTTACAGCATATGGTTATGGCTTAATTGGAACAGCATTTCCTATATATATATACATCATGCATAGTCTGATTAGTACGTCCTAGCCTATTTCCATCTGTCTCCCTAGTAATCTCCTAAAGTAATAACTCTTCCAGGTCATTTCAATTTTCCTCTGGAAGATAACTCAATAACTTATTCCAATTTCTGAGAATTTCCACATTATTCAATCTAATTCGAGGAAAGTCTAATTCAAAATTTAATTCCTCACTTTGTGTTCTAACTAGCGCCACCTTCTCCTTTTGCTTTCCTTTCCTATCAAAATACTTTATCATATTTACATGACATACTCTATGAGACTTCTTTCTATCTGGAGTCCTTATCAAATACTCAATCTTCTTTCAATTTGATAAGGTCTACTAAACCTTGCTTTTAAAGGTTCACCTATCATTGAAAGTAACACTAACACTTGATCAACATTAGCAAAATTGTGAATTTTTGATCACTTGTCGATTCCTGTTTCATCATATGCTGTGATATTTTTAAATGATATCTAGCTAACTCCCCCATTCTATTTAACTGTTCCCTAAAATTTGACATATAGTCCACATTAGTGGTCTTTGAATTCTAACTTACCAATTTCTGCTTAAATAATTTCAGTGGTCCTCTCACCTCATGTCCAAAAACTAATTCAAATGTACTGAATTTGGTTGATTCATTTGGTACATCCCTAATGGCAAAAATTATAAACAGAATTCCGTTATCCCTATTACCTGGGTAGTCTTGAATATAAGCCCTTAACATGGTCTTTAAAATTTGATGCCACCTTTCTAATACTGTTTGCGATTCAGAATGGCATGCAGTGAATTTGAATTGTGTTATTCCTAAGCTGCCCATAACTTCCCTAAATAATTTTGATGTAAAACTTAACCCTTGTTCTGACTGTATCTCTGTGAGTAATCCATATCTTGTGAAAACTCTTCTACAATCCTTTTAGCTGTGATATTACATAATAAGAGTGGTCTCTGAAAACCTAGTGAACACGTCCATTATTGTAAACAAATACTGATTCCAAAATTTTGTCCTATGCAATCAATTGGGATCCTTGTAAAAGATTCCTCAAGTGCAGGAATGGATATTAAAGGTGGTGGTTTTATTACTGCCTGAGGTTTTCCAATTACCTGACATGTATGACATGACTGGCAAAATTTAACTACATCCTTATGTAATCCAAGGCAGTAAAAATGCTTTTGTATTTTAGCTTGAGTTTTTCTTACCCCTGAATGATGTCCTACTGATAATTCATGTGCTACCCGCAACACCTCCTTTCTATAACCCACTAGTAATACAACTTGATGGGCTTCTGCGCATTTCTCATCCACTTGAATATGTGTTGGTTTCTATTTCCTCATCAAGACAGCGTTTTTAAGACGGTAACATTCAAAAATATACTCGGATTCTTCTTCTGTGTACCCTTTTTGTTACTATTGCTTCAGTATTTCATCTTTCAGTTATAACTCAGTTAGTTTCTCTGTGCTAATGATATCCACTTTGTCCTCCACATGTTCTTATTTTGGCTCAACCATTCGATCAAACATGGTCTCAACCTCTTTATCTGTATTCCTTGATTTCTCCTCCCATTTCAACTGGTGGCTTTGTGACCATGTTATCACATAGTCAGGAAAAATCCCAAGATACGCTCCCTGTAATACCTCGGGGGCCTGATTCCCCACTGGCTTTTCAACCACAGTAGACAGCAGTCTTTCCTGTGATCCAGATATATGATTACCAAGGACAAATTGTATTAATGGTGCCGAGAGATTTTCGACTACTCCTACCATCATGTCTCCACTTTTCACTGGATACTCCAAAGTCACTCTGCATAATGGAGCACTTCTCATCTCACCATGAATTCCACATACTAGCATTGATTTCTGGCTATAGTCCTTCTAAGTTACATATCTCCTCATCTCTCAACATCAAAGATTGACATGATCCTATATCTCTTAATATTGTAACTTCGTTACCATCCCCTCATGGCATATGCGAGTAAATGTTACCCTCATAAGTAAATAGTTTAAGAAGATATGGCACCTCCTTCTCAATCAACCTCCAATGGAGTTGTGCATTCTGGTGCAGCTTTTTACCCTCCTTACCCTCCACTGTTTTCCTTTACCACTTTAGCAAAATTCACTGGCTTATCCTGTTTCCATACAAATCGTCCGAGTGCTTTTTCTAACTCGCCAACACTGTGACTTCATGTGACCTACTTCATTGCAGTGCAAACACCAGAACCTTTTAACTAGGCTCTCCCCTTCATGGGTTCCATTTCACCCTGTGGTAAGCTATCTTTATTATCCTCAATGAGTTCTACTTCTCCCTTATACCTGAGAATTTCTCTCTCTTCCCAATTTTTATCCCTCACGGATTGAAATTAATGTTGAAAGCTAAACTTTGGCTCATAAATCAACGCATAATCATCAGCCATTTCAGCAGCTAATCTTGCTGTTTTAACTCTCTGCTCTTCCACATGCATTCTCACTACCTCAGGAAGTGACTTTTTGAACTCCTCCAAAATAATTATCTCCCTAAGAGCATTTTATTTTTGATCTATTTTAATGCCCCTATTCAACTATCAAAATTTCAAACTCAATGCATGTTTGACCAGGGTCCCTCCTTAGATTCCTGAAATGTTGACTGTAGGCCTCTGCACAAACTCATATATACTTCAGATGGCTTTCTTCACCTTCTAATACTCTCAGATACCTCTGATAGTGAAGCAAATACCTCACTAGCTCTACCTACCTGTTTTGTTTGGATCACAAAACCCACATGGTCACCAGCCACTCCATTTGTTTAGCCATCTTCTCAAATGAAATGAAAAAGGCTTCTAAATCCTTCTCATCAAATTGAGATAGTGCTTGGATATATTTAAGCAGAGTTGAAAATGTGTTGCTGGTTAAAGCACAGCAGGTCAGGCAGCATCCAAGGAATAGGAAATTCGACATTTCAAGCATAAGCCCTTCATCAGGAATGAGGAGAATGTGCCAGGCAGGCTAAGATAAAAGGTAGGGAGGAGGGACTTGGGGGAGGGGCGATGGAGATGTGATCGGTGGAAGGAGGTCAAGGTGAGGGTGATAGGCCGGAGTGGGGTGGGGGCAGAGAGGTTAGGAAGAGGATTGCAGGTTAGGAGGGCGGTGCTGAGTTGAGGGAACCGACTGAGACAAGGTGGGGGGAGGGGAAATGAGGAAACTGGAGAAATCTGAGTTCATCCCTTGTGGTTGGAGGGTTCCCAGGCGGAAGATGAGGCGCTCTTCCTCCAACCGTCGTGTTGTTATGTTTTGCTGGTGGAGGAGTCCAAGGACCTGCATGTCCTCAGTGGAGTGGGAGGGAGAGTTAAAGTGTTGAGCCACGGGGTGGTTGGGTTGGTTGGTCCGGGCGTCCCTGAGGTGTTCTCTGAAGCGTTCCGCAAGTAAGCGGCCCGTCTCCCCAATGTAGAGGAGGCCACATCGGGTGCAGCGGATGCAATAGATGATGTGTGTGGAGATACAGGTGAACTTGTGGCGGATATGGAAGGATCCCTTGGGGCTTTGGCAGGAAGTGAGGGAGGAGGTGTGGGCGCAAGTTTTACATTTCCTGCGGTTGCAGGGGAAGGTGCCGGGAGTGGAGGTTGGGTTGATGGGGGGTGTGGACCTGACGAGGGAGTCACGAAGGGAGTGGTCTTTGCGGAATGCTGATAGGGGAGGGGAGGGAAATATATCCCTGGTGGTGGGGTCCATTTGGAGGTGGCGGAAATGACGGCGGATGATACGTTGTATACGGAGGTTTGTGGGGTGGTAGGTGAGAACCAGTGGGGTTCTGTCTTGGTGGCGGTTGGAGGAGCGGGGCTCAAGGGCGGAGGAGCGGGAAGTGGAGGAGATGCGGTGGAGGGCATTGTCGATCACGTTTGGGGGGAATCTGCGGTCCTTGAAGAAGGAGGCCATCTGGGCTGTGCAGTGTTGGAACTGGTCCTCCTGGGAGTAGATGCGGCGGAGACGAAGGAATTGGGAATATGGGGGCAGGGTGGGAGGAGGTGTAATCCAGATAGCTGTGGGAGTCAGTCGGTTTATAGTAGATGTCTGTGTTGAGTCGGTCGCCTGAGATAGAAATGGAAAGGTCTAGGAAGGGGTGGGAGGAGTCTGAGACAGTCCCGGTGAATTTGAGGTCGGGACCCCCTTTGGCTACAATGGGTTTGCTCATCATCACTATCCTCCTCACTAAGCCTTCCTTCTACCTTCACCTCCATCCTTTCACGTTGACTTTCCTGTCTAATTGCCACCTTCTGAGGGTTGACCTCTCTCACTCTCTTCCTTTCTTCAGCTAGGACCTACCTTTCCTATTCTCCTTGTTTTGCCAGGGCAATTCTTTCTTTTTCTTTTTCTTCTGCTTTTATCCGTAATTCAAACTGTTTCAGTTCCTTTTCATGTTCAAGCTGCTTCATCGACAACTGAACTCTAGCCATTTCCAAAGATTCGGATGGCATTTCCAACAAATTGAAATGCCAAGTTATTGCTGGAATTACCTCTCCTTTTCTCACTGATGAAGGCAAACCCAACTCCAGATAGTCTGCCAATTCCAACAGCTTTGTCTTGCTCACTTTTTGTAAACCCACCAAGTCATTCTTCTACTCCCAGAAAACTCTTTGTGACTGAAAGAATCATTACTGCACAAGGCGCTGTTTAAACTAACTGAATTCAACACCAGTAACAAAAGACAATAACACCTACCACTCACCATCTTTGAGTTCAACAACCCTAATCCCAAATTGGAATTATAGAATCAATCCTGACAAGAACTTCCAGTCTATTATGGACCAGACCAGACCCCTTCCAAATATTTTAAGAAGGTAGACCAGACCCTAATATTTTCTTATTTTAAAGGCAGATGTGAAGTGAATGGTCCGGTTGTGATGCAGCTGGTCAAACCACTCGGCTTTAAGCAAAACAGAATTTATTTAACACTACAGTTGAAACATGAACAAAAGAGTTTTGAATTGAATGTAAGATAACTTAATGATTAGAAAACTTAGCCAACACAACAACTTAACCAATTAACTGTTCCAATACAATGACATCCCATAAACACACTCCTTGGCAAAAAGGTAAATTCAAACACAGATTCTCACAGACAGGAGAGAAAGATTTCAGAAGGAAGTCCGAGTTCTTCACTGAAGCTTGCAACTCCCCTAGACTCATGCATTTTGTGACTGCTACAGCTAAAACAAACTAGAAAAAAAACCTGAACTGGGAGAACTGGTCACTCCCCTTCCATTGTTAAACTAGATACTTCAGAATCTCTGCCTTTATGACCTTTCCTCAAAAAACCCAGAACAAAGTCACCTTTTTGAAGTGACAGCATTGTTGCACCATGCATGATCAGACAATCCTTAACTCTAGTTAGCTTGTTAGTGCATGAACAGCTCATATTCAGTCTTTGATTGGTTAAATGATATGTGCCTAATTCCTGAATCAAAAACAAATTCATGAAGAAACTCAGCAGGTCTCCAGCATCTGTGGAGAGAGTTGAACATTTTGAATCTGACATGACTCTTCTTTAGAACCCAGGTTTATTTTCTTTCGATGACTCGAAGAAACCCATGACAATGTGCTGCTGTCTCCTTATCTGTTCTTTGACATGATCTTGATTTGTTTATGATTATCCCTTTAATGTCAGCTTGTCTCTCTTAATTTAACAAATAGACCTGTTGCAACCAAACCAATTTAAAACATAGCTGTAGCCTTGCATAAAACCCTTTATCTCAAAGCATTCTGA
The DNA here is from genome assembly GCF_020745735.1 of Hemiscyllium ocellatum. Lineage (NCBI taxonomy): Eukaryota > Metazoa > Chordata > Chondrichthyes > Orectolobiformes > Hemiscylliidae > Hemiscyllium > Hemiscyllium ocellatum. The sequence goes on from NC_083416.1 coordinate 27,018,668, forward strand.
TGTGTTATTTCATATTCACATTGGCTTGAGGCTTAAAATAATAATAAACCAATGCCACTACTTTGGACCTGGGACCATACATCTTCCTTCTGTTATACAACTAATTGCAATTGCAATGCAGGGATAACTTTTAGATTGTGTGATGTCACTGAGATCCCAACAAGAACCACCATGTATTTCAGGACAACTGACATTAGATGTACCCCACCCCCCCCAACCCAGGTAGTCCGATGCAATCTCCTCAACCAGTATTTCACACAGAGAGGTTTCAGTAGCTCATGAAAGCTGGAAACTCCTCAGCTTTTGTGTCTCTGCTATTTGCAGATAATTCATTCTTAACACAAGGTGAGGATTAGCTGGATAATGCTTCCTCTTGATAATGTGACTGCTGAAAACTACCCGCAGTTGCCCTTTGCTCCTCCTCAAGTTCTGTATCTAACTTTCCAGTTTATCCCTGATACAATGTGACTTCCCCTTTTGTATCAGTCTGCCATGAGGGACTTTGTCAAAAGTTTTACTGAAGTCCATGTAGACAACATCAGCTGCTTTTCCCTCATCAATTCTTTATCACCTTCTCAACAACCTCCAAGTTAATGAGGCACGACCTCCTCTGCACAAAACCATGCTGTCTATCACTAAGTCCATTTGCTTCTAAATATGTGTAGATCTTGTCCTTGGGAATCCTTTCCAATAATTTCCCTACCACTGACGTGAGGCTCATAGGCCTGTAATTTCCTGGGTTATCCCTGCTACCCTTTGAAAACAATGGGAATACAATGGCTATCCTCCAGTCATCTGGGACCTCCTCTGTGGTCAAAGAGGATCAGAAATGTCTGTCAATGCTCCAGCAATTTGTTCTCTTGCCTCCCACAATATTCTGGAACAGATCCCATCAAGACTCAACTTATTAGTGCATGAACCATTCATGATCAAGGTTGGATTGGCTAAAAGGCTGAAAGTGCACAGCAGTCTCTCTTGCTGAAGTTACACATTGACCCAACCATATGCTTTAAACTCACTTTGACAAGTAACCGAAAAAATATGATTCCCTCTGGCTGAATTTCCATGCTGAGGACGTTTTATCACGCACACAACATATTATTACAGGTGACTGGACTACTAATGAGACTTAATTATCAATTTCAGATTGGCACACAGACTGTCAACTTCAAGGCCTGCTCCCCACTGTTTTGATTGAAACAATAAATTTCCTGAGGGGTCTAAATATTGAAAGGATGTTTCCTCTTGTGGAAGAATCTAGTACTAGGGACCAGTGTTATATTAAAAAAAAAGCAGGTAAGAATTTCAAATTGAGATGAAGTGATTTTTTTTCACACAGCAGACCTTTGGTATTTACTTCCTGAAAAAAAGGCGGCCTCCAGTTTTGCAGCAGAAGCAGGAACAGTGAGAATGACGACCAGGGTGCTGCTGGGAAGGTAAATTCCTCCTTTACCTCGTTGAATCAGCAGCCTCCATTTTTGCAGCAGCAGTGGGAGTGGTCAGAGAGAGGACCGGCAGCTGCCAGGAAGGTAATTTAATCCTTTAACAACTTGTGAATAGGTGGAGTGCATGCTGAGCAGGAGAGGACACGGGACTGCTGAGTAAATGAAGTAATATATTTGGGTGATTGCTTAACCTGAAACACGACTTAGGTAATGTCTCCCACCCATCCATCCTTCTCCTCTAACCAAAGAAAAAGGCTCCGTGTGCTGATCCAGTAAGGTTACTAGTTTCTTCAATAGTCTCTTTAGGAATTCAGAACAGTGGGAATGGATGTTAGGGCAGTTTTGTGCTCCTCCTGTAGGAATGGGAAATAAGGGTCACTATTAATGCCCGCACTGACTTCATCTTTGGGAAGTGCACCCAACCCCATCTCCTTGGAAACCCCGTTAGACAACTAGAGCTGGAACTGGATGAACGTTGGATTGATCGGGAGGCAGAGGGGGTAGTAGAGAGGAGTTACTGAGAGATAGTCTCACCTCGGTAGAGAAAAAGGTAGATGGGTTACAGTCAGGAGACAGAAAGGGAACATGCAGCCAGTGTAGGGACCTCCTGTGGCTATTCCCCTCAACAATAAGTATAATGTTTTGGATACTGTTGGTGGGGACGACCTACCAGGAGAAAGTCATAGTGGCCAGGTCTCTGGTATTGGGCCTGGCTCTGTGGCTCAGAAGGAAGGGGGGAGAATAGAAAAGCACTAGTGGTAGGATGTGCAACAGTTAGAGAAACGGGACAGGATATTCTGTGGTCACGAATGGGACTCCTGGAAGGTAGTTACCTCTCAGGTGCCAGAGTCTGGGATGTCTCTGATTCTACAAGATTCTGAAGGGGGAGGGTAAGCAGCTAGAAGTTGTGGTGCACATTGGCACCAATGACATAACAAGGATCTCAAATGTGATTTCAGGGAGTTAGATTAGAAGCTAAAACACAGGACATGCAGATCTCAGGAGTACTACGTGCTATGTGCTTGTGATGCAAAGAACAGGGAGCGAGTGCAGCTAAACGTCTGGCTACAGGGTTGATGCAGCAGGGATGGCTTCAGATATGTAGATCATTGAGGTACATTCTGGGGAAGTTGGAACCTGTACATGAAGGATGGGTTGCACTTTAACCGGAAGGGCACTAATGTCCTGGGCGAAAGATTTATTAGAGCACTTTGGGAGGATTTAAGCTAGTTTGCCAACGGCATGGTAACCAGAGCTACAGCTCAGAGGAGAGGGTAGTTGTTGAATGAGCAGAAATAGAATGCTGAGAGGCTGTCAGGAAGAATACACAGCAGAAAGGGCAAAGGGATAGGTTAAAGTGTGTCTCTTTCAATGCAATGAGTGTCATGAATAAGAATGATGAACTTAGAGCATGGATCAATATTAGAACTACAATGTTGTGGCCAAAACAGAGACATAGATTTCACAGGGGCAGGAATGGTTGTTGGATGTTCCAGGGTTTAGATCTTTTAAAAAGAACAGGGAGGGGAGTAAAAGAGGAGCAGGGGTAGCATTTTTAATTGGAGAGTGCATCACAGATGCAGAAACGGAGGCTGTTGGGGAGGGTTTGTCTACTGAGTCAGTATAGGTTGAAGTCACTAGCTGGAAAGGAACAGTCACTTTATTGGGTGTTTTCTATAACCTTCCAATAGCAGCAGAGAGATGGAAGAACAGATTAGACAGCAGATCTTGGAAAGGTGCAGATGTAACAGAGTTGTTGTTATGGGTGACTTCAACTTTCCCAATATTGATTGGAGTCTCCTTCGTGCAGATGGTCTGGATGGAGCTGATTTTGTCAGGTTGTCCAGGAATGATTCCTAACTCAATGTGTACATAGGCTGACTAGGGGGAATCAAGGTTGGATGTGGTGCGAGGCACCAAGCCAGACCAGGTGTCGTATCTCTCGGTAGGAGAGCATTTTTGTTAGTGACTACACTGCTTCACCTTTACCATAGCCATGATGAGGGATAGAAACAGATAGTATGGGAAGATATTTAATTATGGGATGAGAAATTATACTGCTATTAGACAGGTGCTGTCTTGGGAAAATATGGGAAATGCACAACAGAAATGTGGATGCTGTTTAAGGAGCACTTGTCGTGAGTGTTGATAACTTTGTTCCATTGAGACAGGCAAGGAATGGTAAAGTGAATGAGCCTTGGATGACAAGAGAAGAGGAGTTTCTCATCAAGAGGATCTATCACAGCTTTAGAGGATTACAGGGTACCTAGGAAAGAACTCAAAAATAGACAGAGGAGAGCTAGGAGGTGCCACGAAAAAGACTTGACAGGAAGGTTTAGGGAAAGCCCAATTATGTGAGGAATAAGCGAATGATCAGTGAGAGGGAAGGGCCAATCAGGGATAGTGGAAGGAACTTGTGCCTGGAGTCTGAAGAGGTAGGGGAGGCCGAAATGAGTTTTTTACTTCAGTATTCACAAAAGAGAGGGACCTTGTTGATAGTGAGAACACTGTGGGCCCGTTGAATGGGCTTGAACAGATTCATATTAAGGAAGTAGACGTTCTGGAAATTCTGGGAAGCATCAGGACAGGTAAGTCCCCAGAGCTGTACCAGACATATCCAAGGTTACTGCAGGAAGTGAGGAATGAGATTGCTGTGCCTCTAGAGATGATCTTTGCATCCTCACTCTCCACGAGAGTAGTACTGGATGATTGGCGGGAGGCAAATATTATTCCTCTGTTCAAGAAAAGGAATAGGGAAATCCCTGGGAATTACAGGCCAATCAGTTTTATGTTTGTAGTAAGCAAGTACTGGAAAGGATTCTGAGAGATACGATTTATGACTATTTGGAAAAACATAGTTTGATTAAAGGTAGTCAGCATGGCTTTGTGAGGGGTAGGTCATGCCTCAAGCCTTATTGAGTTCTTTGAGGATGTGACAAGATGAGTCGACGAAGATCGAGGAGTGGATGTGGTATATGTGGATTTCAGTAAGGCATTTGATAAGATTCCCCACGGTAAACCTATTCAGAAAGTTAGGAGGTATGGGATAGTGTAGTTTGTCTGTCTGGATACAGAATTAGCTGGCTGAAGGAAGCCAGTAAATGGTAGTGGAGAGAAAGTATTTTGACTGGAGGTCGGTGACCAGTGGTGTCCCACAGGGCTTTATTCTTGGGCCTCTGTTCTTTGTGGTTTTTATAAATGACTTGGATGAAGAAGTGGAAGGGTGGGTTAGTAGGTTTGCCGATGACACAAAGGTCGGTGGTGTTGTAGATAGTGTCAAGGACTGTTGAAGGCTACAACAAGACATTGACAGGATGCAGAGTTGGGCTGAGAAATGGCAGATAGAGTTCAACCTGCATAAATGTAAAGTGATTCATTTTAGAAGGTCGAATTTGAATGCTGAATACAGGGCTAAATATAGGATTCTCAGCAGCATAGAGGAACAGTAGGATCTTGGGGAACACGTGCATACATCCTTCAAAGTTGACACCCAAGTTGATAGGGTTGTTAAGAACGTATATGGTGTTTTGACATTTATTAATAGGGGGATTTAGTTTAAAAGCTGCGAGCTTTTGCTGCAGCTCAATAAAACCCTGATTAGATCATACTTGGAATATTGTGTCCAGTTCTGCTCGCCTCATGGGAGGCATCTAGATGTTTTAGAGAGGGAGATATACCAGGATGCTACCTGGATTGGAGGGCTTGTCTTATGAAGAAAGGTTGAGTAAGCTTGGGCTTTTCACACTGGAGAGAAGGAGGAAGGGAGGTGGTTGATAGAGTTGTACAAGGTGATGAAAGGAGAAGAGTAGATAGCCAGAGACTTTTCCCCAGGCCAGAAATGGCTGTCATGAGGGATCATAATTTTAAAGTGATTGGAGGAAGGTATAGGGGAGATGTCAGAGGTAGGTTCATTATGCGGAGAGTGTTGGGTGTGTGGAATGCACTGACAGTTGTGGTAGTAGAGTCAGAGACATTAGGGACATTTCAGCGATTGCTGGACAAGAACTTGGACGTCAGTAAATTGAGGAGTGTGTAGATTAGGTCGATCTTAGATTAAAATAAATGCACGACACATCATTGTGAGTTGAAGAGCCTGTACTGTGTTATGCTGTTCTATGTCCTATGCTGAATATTTTTAAGGCATGGGTAGACAGATAGTTGGTAAGAAAGGGTGTGAAAGGTTATTGAGTGGTTAGTGTTGGGGGGGGGGTGGGGAGGGTGGATTGTAAGTAGGAATGCGGATCTCTCATGATCAGATCAGCAAAGAGCTTATTAAATGGTGAAGCAGGATCAAGGGACCAAATGGCCTGCTCCTTGTTTTTATGTTTGTATGTGTTATTGTGTTATTGTTTACCAGCATAGTCATGCTGCAAATGCAAATCATTATCATGATACCAAATAGTGTGTCACCATTTCTATGGATCGTATTGTGGCTCAGTAGTTGACACTGCTGCCTCACAATGCCATTGACCCAGGTTTGTTTCTAGCCTTGGATGACTGCCTGTGCAGAGTTTGCACATTCTCTCCGTGTCTTTAAGCATTTTCACTGGGTGCTCCATTTTCCTCTCAGTCCAGGTTAGGTGAATTACCATGGTAAATGGATCATAGAATATAGAACTTACAACATAGAACATAGAACATTACAGCGCAGTACAGACTCTTCGGCCCTCAATGTTGCGCCGACCTATGGAACTAATCTGAAGCCTATCTATCCTACACTATTCCATTTTCATCCCTATGTTTATCCAATGATCATTTAAATGTCCTTAAACCTGGCCAATCTACTGATGTTGCAGGCAGTATGTTCCACACCCCTACTACTTTCTGAGTAAAGAAACAACCTCTGACATCAGTCCTATGTCAATCCCCTCTCAATTTGAAACTATGCCCCCTCATGCTGGCCATCGCCATCTGAGGAAAAAGGCTGTCACTGTCCACTCTACCTAACAATCTGATTACCTAAACATGAGGTTATGGTGATAGGCTGGGGGGTGGAGTGGGTGGTTGCTCCTTGAAGTGTCGGTGAAAATACGATGGGCTAAATGTCCTCTATCTGCACTGATGTGATTGTAGATGGTAAAAGCTAGCTGTATGTCTCAATATTTGCAATGAAACAAAGGAACTCTGACAAGATCAGTTATCTACAAGGTAAGTGTGAAAAACTATAATTTTTTTTCCTACTGATTTTATTAATAAGCGTTGACCATGTAACTGAAATTGGTTCTGCGATATTGATATTAATTGGTAAAGATGTTGGTATCTACCTTCTATTGCATATCAATGGTTGTTAGTCACATGATTGAAAATTCTTCTCTGATACTGAATATTTTTTATCCTTTTTATCTGCAAGATAACACCAACAGGACAATAACGACCGAGAAAAGCTGTGTCACCTTTGCCTTTTAAGAATCAAGAGACTTGTAATTCTTTTCAAAAGCACCAGCCTGACTCCAAAACCTTAATACAATGGCTACAAAAGTCTGGCTACAGGATCTACTGAACAGGATTGAAAAATGTGTTGCTGGAAAAGCACAGCAGGTCAGGCAGCATCCAAGAAGCAGGAGAATCGACGTTTCGGGCATAAGTTCTTCTTCAGGAACAGGATGTTTGTTCTTTTCGAAGGAGCCTTGCAGTGCACCTGGATATCAGACCCTTGTTACCTGAGCTTATTTAAAATTTGTTTCCAAAGTAAGAAAAAGGTTTCCTTCTTCACTGGACTATCAAATACATGTGAACTGTTGACTGTTCCTTTTATTTTAATACCTTTAGAAGGACAGTATCTTATTTGATTTGTATATTTCATGGGGCGAAGTTTATGCCTAACATAATTTGGAGATGCCAGTGTTGGACTGGGGTGTACAAAGTTAAAAATCACACAACACCAGGTTATAATCCAACAGGTTTAATTGGAAGCACACTAGCTTTCGGAGCGATGCTCCTTCATCAGGTGATAGTGGAGGGTTCAATCCTAACACAGAATTTATAGCAAAAATTTACAGTGTGATGTAACTGAAATTATACATTGAAAAATTGATTGTCTGTTAAGCCTTTCATCTGTTAGAATACAGTGATAGTTTCACTTCTTTCATGTGTAAATCACAAAACCTTTTTTAAAACAAAGTTGCATTCTCGGGTTAGCTGTTAACAATGGTGATAGCTAGACAATATGTTGAAGGTATTGGCCCCCTGTGTTCTCTGTCTATGCCATGATGTTAAGATTGATTCTAATCTAGAAAGTGAGATAACAGAGTTTTACATAAATTCATGCAGTTTTTGAGCTTGGAGTTCTACATGAATGCATGCAGTTTTTCAGCAAAGTACAATATAACCCTGCAAGTAGATTAGAATCAATCTAAACATCATTGCATAGACAGAGAACACAGGGGGCCAACACCTTCAACATATTGTCTAGCTATCACCATTGTTAACAGCTAACCCGAGAATGAAATTTTTTTATTAATGATTTACACATGAAAGAAGTGAAACAATCACTGTATTCTAACAGATGAAAGGCTTAACAGACAATCAATTTTTCAATGTATAATTTCAATTACATCACACTGTAAATTTTTGCTATAAATTCTGTGTTAGGATCGAGCCCTCCACTATCACCTGATGAAGGAGCGACGCTCCAAAAGCTAGTGTGCTTCCAATTAAACCTGTTGGACTATAACCTGGTGTTGTGATTTTTTTTAACTTTATGCCTAACATAAGGTTAGAACTTTCTGAATGAGTGTGTGAGTAAATAATTCTATTTGTTTGTAAGTCCGTTGCTGATAATATTAAATTGACCACATGTTAAGAAGGATTTAGCAACATGCACATTGAAATCTTCAAAAATAAACTAGACTGATCATGGACAGAAGGAAAGGGAATTGGGGTTTGAGTTTATATCTCTTTTCCTGACTGTAACATCTGACTTACAAATGGTGGAAATGTGTTGGCCAGACATTTTAGCTAACAACAAGCTGCTACTGCTACTTTTAAATCTTTCACTAATTTTATTGGATTCACGAATGGACTGAGCAATCCTCACAGCAGTTCAGTAGACCTTTAGTGTTTACACTGATCTCATTTATCATAAAAATAATTGAGTTTATGCAAACAAGCAAGGATTATTTATTTTGTAATTTGCTGTTCTTTATTTAAAAAGTCTGTTCTTCCTAAAAGCAAAAGTAATTATTTTCATTCATAGCATATCTGTCTTCATTCTAAAAGTTGCAAACTACAACACTTAACTGGCCAATTATTTTAAATCCTCTCTGTGCATCATTTCTAAAAGCAATATGTAAAAGACATTGTGATAATATGGTACTCTGGCTGATGCACAAAAACAATGGAGCGCTACAAACAATTTAATGTCTTGCTAATGTACGTTGCTAAACAGCGCTGCAATACCCTTGATAGCACTGGAATGGACTGCAGCTTAGGCAACTGTAACAAGGGCAGTTGTCTTGTGAAATTGAAAATAGTTATTTTTCCATGGGGAATGTTTCACTGAATTCATATTAAAGTACCAAGGAACAAGCAAAATTTTACCACTGGAAGGGTCTGTATTCCTTTGACCACATGCATGCACTTTTATATATTAGGCATAGAATTTTAGATACTGCTGGTTGCTACAGATGAGTATGTAGCATTATAGAGCATCAACTAATTTTTAGTACAACAACGCACAAAATAATCACTGATATTTACTGAGTATGCATGATGACAATATGCCATTCAGATAACGTAGGAGACTGGATGATGAATCCTCATTTAGTAGCCATCATTCCGTAATAAGGTTCAAATAATATGTCAATACCAACAAAGGCAAAATCAGAAGGATGTGAAAGGTTAGCATGAAAGTGAAATTTTTTGCGATGTGATTATTTTATGGTTCTTGAATTGAAAACAGCTGTTAATTAATGAATAACAGCCAATCAGATGTTATACTTAAGGACTAAGCAACACAGAAGATTTGTCCCTTTTTTTTCTCCAATACAATTTATGAGCTCAGAATTTATGACTCAACAAGCACGCAGTTGCCCACATTCCAGAAAGCGTACTTCTTCAGTTGACTGGAATGGAATTTCTTATGGTGCTATGTTCCGTGTACTGTGATGATCTTTGACCTAGAACAGTGCTGTTAGGAAAATTTTCAATTTCTCTTTGGCAGTAAGAGGACAATTAAGATTCCAGATGGTCTTGGGGAAGTGATATACAATGGAGCTAAAAGGGACTGAATCTTGAAGAGTTGTGTAAAGAACAGAGGTCTGCAGTAGAGTTGTGAGTTTGTATCAGATGGTCAGATTGAAAACAGTGCATTGTTGATTGCTTGGAAAAGAACTCTAGAAAGCTCTGACAACAAAATAGATGATGCTATGTTGATGATAACCAGATGGAGTATGTCTCAGATTAGTGATTGTGACTTGAGAGCGTTCAGGGCTGAATCAGCTGAGTTGGAAAGACTGAAGTTACGTACGTTGTTGCATTTGTGTGGGGAATGATGCAGGTTCTCACAATTGCACAAGATGTATCGTGCACTGCTCCCAGAACAATTCACCAGGCATTGGTTACCTGCTGAAAGATCAGCATTCCTTACATTCAAGCCATGTTTTTGAAGCTACTGTTCTCCTGGCAAGTACTGGTAATTTGGCATTTTCCTTCATTAGCAGAGTAATGGCACAGCTGCCATAGAACCACTCTGTCTCTCTACTTGGCCAGCATGGCTGACTGTCCCTCACTGGCACAATCCTGTTCTCTCACCCTAGTCTCTGCTGAACCAGGGGCCACTCACGTTATCTACTCTAAGATGCATACCATCTGAAAACTCTTTCTGAATCCCTGATAGTCTTTCCCCAATGCCCAGTAGTCTCTGACATATTGTAACAGTCCACTAATGAAACATCACATACTGGCAAGCAATCAGACAAGTCCAAAATTGGGCTGTTATTGACAGCCAATAAAAGAGAACACCAATAAAAGAGAAATACAAGCTGTAAACCTCCTCCTCTGCTTTTGGTTGCACTTCAGTCCCAAGCTCCTGATCTTCGGCCCCCTGTTGCGGAGGAGGGAGGGCAGGTCTGAAGACCTCCTCATGGGTCTGTTCCTGGGCCTGGCCAAACTGGCCAAAAACAGGTCCAAGCAGCGGGCCATGGAGGGGGTCATTAGGGCAAACTGCCTGTCCCTCTTCCGCAGTTATGTTAGGGCCCGGGTGTCCTTGGAGAAGGAGCACGCGGTGTCCAGCAACACCCTGGAGTTGTTCAGGGAGAGGTGGGCGCCGCAGGGAATGGAGTGCATCGTTTCCCCCTCCAACTCTATTTTGATTTAGTCCCTGCCATCTCAACTAATCTAATTTTATTGCATTCTTTAGATTAGATTAGATTCCCTACAGTATGGAAACAGGCCATTTGGCCCAACAAGTCCACACCAAACCTCCAAAGACCCACCAAGATCCATTCCCCTACCCTATATTTACCCCCAACTAATGCACTTAACACTATGGGCAATTTAGCATAACCAATTCACCTAACCTGCACATCTTTGGACTGTGGGAGGAAACTCACACAAACACGGGGAGAATGCGCAAACAGCTGCCCAAGGGGAGAGCCACTATGCCACATGCTTACATGACATATGATACAACGTTGTTCCCCATTGGCCCACAGCACCTTTGAAAGTTCCACAAATGATCAGGTGCTCTTGACCTCAATTCATCTCACTTTGTTTCTTGCCGGCATTACTGAGGTGTCAGTGTTAGTTTGGCTGGCTCGACGACGGCTGGAGGAGGAGCGCCTCATCTTCCGCCTGGGAACCCTCCAACCACAAGGTATGAATTCAGATTTCTCCAGTTTCCTCATTTCCCCTCCCCCCACCTTGTCTCAGTCGGTTCCTTCAACTCAGCACCGCCCTCCTAACTTGCAATCTCCTTCCTGACCTCTCCGCCCCCACCCCACTCCGGCCTATCACCCTCACCTTGACCTCCTTCCACCTATCCCACCTCCATCGCCCCTCCCCCAAGTCCCTCCTCCCTACCTTTTATCTTAGCCTGCTTAGCTACTCTCTCCCATTCCTGATGAAGGGCTTATGCTTGAAACGTCGAATTCCCTATTCCTGAGATGCTGCCTGGCCTGCTGTGCTTTGACCAACAACACATTTTCAGCTTAGTTTGGCTGGCACCAATGGCTATCTGCTTTTGACCAACATTGGACAGGTATATCTGCATGCATGTGTGAAGAAATTTGTATGTTTGCAAATTAAATGGAGTTTTTTGCTCTTTCAATGTCCTAATAGTCAGCAGTCAAGAATCGCATCCTTTTGTGTATCAATGTGGTACTGATTCTGTCCATTTTCAGTGTAATTTGAAGCATTTTAAGTTACATTGCACATCTAGAGAGTGGCATGTTATGCCAGGGACCACAGGCCTCACCTCATGGTCAAACACCATCCTCCTAGAGCCTCCATGTCCACTTTTGCATCACACTACTTTGGACAGGCCATTTCCATCCATCCCTATCATATGGGGACCCACCCCATCAGAGCTTCAGCTCCAACTGTCCTTCCATTCCTGAGCCCTGATATTACACTTTGATGCCAACCCTGCTCCTCCCTGGACCCTCCGTGGGGTCACAATGATGGTCACTGCCAAACTCCCACCTCCTGTAACCTATCATGCTTTCAGGGAACTTCCAGATTCTCCCCCCATGTATACTTTAATTTTGTTCCTGTCATTATCCTTGTTCCCACCTCCAGGCATGCCTCTGCTTTCTGCCCCTACCAAATTTGACTCCCCAAACTCTTTTGACAGTGGTCCTCCTGCTGCCCCTATAGTCCCCCTTCCACCATTCTCAAAGATCAATGGACTCAGCCTGAAGCAGATTACTCCAGACCTCTGACTGACTTCAACAGACAGGCCCCAGGCATGACTGGCCAGACTTTGACAGCTGTGTTTGCAGCCCCCTGACTGCTGATGTGAGATTCTCCTACAAATGTGAATGCTGCAAGACTGACTTTCGCCCACTTCCAGACTTCATTTGGATAAATCCCTTGACAGTGAGCGGTCACTATGAGCTGATAATGTGTGTGCATTAACTGCTTGCTAGCAGTAGGTCACCAGAAAGTTTTGTCAAGTTAAATGGCCACTTCCCTGGCTTTTGTCTGAGCAGAAAGGCTCTCTGCCACACCTTAGTTGCATTGGTGGCACCTTAGTTTTGTTTCCTGGTTACTGTGATCCAAAGATAGTGTCTTGCCATCAATGATTGCCCTTGCAATCCCAAAGCTCCTACTGGAGGGGTTATCTGTGTAGGTTCAACTGATTCAACTTATTTGCGAGAATGTCTGTCTCAACATGGAACTTCCCTCTCCTTCCCCATTTAGCCTCAAAACTGGCATTGGAATTGGTCACCCCCCTCGAGGCTGCAAAGTTGTGGTGCTTTGATTTGTTCAGCAGGTCAGGAGAGATATCACCATTCTTAATTGGTTAGTGCCAGGAAGGTCATCTCGGAGATTTTGCTGTGCTCAGGGAACCACATTGGGCCCTGACATGGGCACTTGTAATGGCAAGATTCCAGTCCTTGTCAATCTGATGGCTGACCGTGGTCAAGTCCCTGGACTGTGTGTGAACTATATATTCACAGGGTGAAAGTGAGGACTGCAGATGCTGGAGATCAGAGTCTAGACTAGAGTGGTGCTGGAAAAGCACAGCAGGTCAGGCAGCATCCGAGGAGCAGGAAAATCAAAGTTTCGTATAAAAGCCCTTCATCAGGAATTCCTGATGAAGGGCTTTTTGCCCAAAACGTCGATTTTCCTGACCTGCTGTGCTTTTCCAGCACCAATCTATACCCTGACAGTGTGACAAGCAGCTTGTTTGTATATGCATGGAAAAGAGCACATCAATACAGCAGTACTGAGAACCGTCAGCTCTGATTGAAGTGTTAAATGGCACGAAATGGCAGGCAAGGCAGGAATACTGCAAACATACAGGTAGGTATCAAATAAAATCCCTGGTTCAATTTATTAGCTGGGTGCCTGTCCCCGTGTGTCAATTCTTCCTGCTTCAACCTGTCAATGTTGATTTCAGGGTGTTGTGTAAATGAAGTCTATGCCTCCTAAATGTCCTACTAGTGAATTAGAGAGGTCCCTCAAATGGTCATGGGTAATAGAACATGTCAGATCCCAATGTTCATGGTGAGGGGTGCTATGGCTGCAGCTCACGATCATCCCTAAGGTGTTGCTTTCTCTTAAGCGACATGGAGATGCTTCACAGCAAAGCTGAATTTGCCAGGTACAAAAACAGAAGTTGCTGGAAAAGCTGAGCAGGTCTGGCAGTATCTGTGAAGAGAAAGCAGAGTAAATATTTCAGGTCCAGTGACCCTTCCACAGAACTGCTCAGATCTTGCCAGATACTGGTTGCTGGTTTCCATTTTGAGATTTTCTGAAGTTTGGTTTATTTTGCATGTTTGTTAAGACACACAACTCAATATTAATCATGTGAAGCAAAAGATGGCAAGAGATGCTCCTGACTTCCACAGGGGTCTTGCTGGATTTCTCAGCCAAGTCTGTCACAAACTCTGCCATGTCACTCGGAGCCCTGTCAGATTCTGCCTTATATATCTGTGAGGAACAATGCAAGTTGTTGAACTTATCATTCAAAACAAAGAGGCAATCACTGTTGCTAGATCAAAATTAAACAAAACTTGAAAGAGATGGGAGGAAGAAAAGCAAGAAATTAGTGTGTGTGTGAGAGAGAGAGGATTTGGCAGTATAGTGGAATGACATGCACCTTTTGTCATTTCTCTTTATCTTTTGAGTGTCTCTTTGTTTCCCTGTAAACTTCTTGTGTATTATTTCACTCAATTTCTCATTGCAAGGCTCCCTATTAGAGGGCTTCCTGGAGATACTCCCATTTGTGCTTTGGGCTGCTTGCTACCATCCAGTATTGCCGAGTTAAATGGCCACTTCCCTGGCTGACTGACTTTTGTCTGAGCAGAAAGGCTTCTGCCATAACCGTTTGTATTGGTGGCATCCTAGCTTTGTTTACCGGTTTCTGTGACCCAATAACTGGTGCCTTGGAATCAATGATTGCCCCCGCAGTCCTAAAACCCCTGCTGGAGGGGTTACCTGCATAGGTTCAATTGATTTAATTTACCTCCAAGAATGTCTCAACCTGGAAGTGCCCTCTCCTTCTCCTGCAACCTCAAAGCTGGCTGTAAGGAATTGGTTGTGCTTACAAGGTTACAAAACTGCTGGTGCTTTGGTTCAGCAGGTCAGGAGAGATCCCACCATTCTTAATTGGTTAGTACCAGGCAGATCACCTAGAAGATCCTGTTGATTAGGGATGGGCTTGGGAACATTACTGGGTACTGCCATCAGAACTTGTGGTAGGAAGATTTCAGTCAGTGACTTTGTCAGTCTCCCTCTCCAGCTGGAAGAAACAGTTTTTTTAAAAAAAGTAATACTTGAAAACAAATGTACCAGTCATACCTGCGCTCCTTTTTAAAGCATACAAGTTGAGTTGGAACAGTGTATATCTTTTGCAACAAGAACAGGAAGTGCTGGAGAAACTCAGCAGGTCTGGCAGCATTTGTGAAGAGAAATAGAGTTAATATTTTGAGTCCAATGACCCTTCTTCGGAACTGGATTCGAAATGCGAATTGTTTTCTCTTCATAGATGCTGCTGATTTATCTCCAGCAATTTCTGTTTCTGTTCCAGATTTCCAGCATTGTATTCCAGCATTCTTTCTTATACTTTATTATCGTTTGTAAGTTTTACTGGTGTTTTCTTCTGGGTCTGTGCTTGTGTCGGTTATCATCCTCTCTGTGTGTCTTTGTCCATCTCCCTATGTGTTTTTATCCGTTTTCTCTCTCTGTCTCCATGTATGTCTCCCATTGTGTATTTGTCTTTCAATTTCAGTTTTGATCATGTTTCTTTTTGATGTCTTTTCTGCATCTCTGAATTAGAGGGATTTCAAATTCTCCAGCTGTTAATGCAAATTTCATTGTTTCCATTTTCTCACCTTCATTAATTTAAAATCTGAGCTAAACTCTTTGTCATTTCCTTGACCAGGGGTTTGGTTCATTAATTCATTCAACTTCTCATTGTGATGTTCTCTTTTTTTCTCTCTCTCTGGAATTCATATCCAATCCCATCCACTTGAGGGCTTACCTGCTGGTCAAATTTGGTCTATGGGTTGGCCAGTTTCCTTCCTTTCTCACAAATGAGCTGCATTGGATGAGACTACCTGCTCTTGGCTGAAAATGTGTTGCTGGAAAAGCGCAGCAGGTCAGGCAGCATCCAAGGAACAGGAAATTTGACGTTTCAGGCATAAGCCCTTCTTCCTCGAGGAGAAAGTGAGGTCTGCAGATGCTGGAGATCAGAGCTGACTACTTGCTCTTGCTACAGATTACCAATGCTTTCAAATGGAACCCCAAATCAAATATGATTTGAGATTAGATTCCCACTAGTGTGGAAACAGGCCCTTCAGCCCAAACAATCCATACCGACCCTCTGCAGAGTAACCTATCCAGACCCATTTCCCTCCGACTAATGCATCTAACACTATGGGCAATGCGTTCGCACCCAGGTTGCGACGTTCCGCCTTCACGCCCTGCAGTGATACCTTTTACGTTGAGCCTCCTCCAAGGTGCTGTGCCCTGGCAATGTATTTTTTTTCCACCAGGTGTGTAACCTCAACTACAACACGCAGCTCCTGTTCGTCGACCATCACGGTTTGGAGGTCGCCCTCGGGATGCTGCCTGTCTTTTACCAGGACCTGATCACTGTCCGGATCAAGATCGAATCGCGCCGTGCCTACCCTCCGGCAGGATAGCAGCTGTCATCAGGGAGCCGTTGCTCAGGAATCCGCACCTCAGTACTCGCGGATTCGAGTGGCTGTCAGAGGGGAGGGCCGTGGCGATAAGGGTGACCAGGGTCAGGGATGTGCTGGGTGGTGGGGGCCTGGGCTGGATGCTGCCGTAGGACATAGCGAGCAGGGCAGTGGTAGACGTCCGGTACGTGGCCACCGCCATCCGACGCCTTACAACGGCGGTGCTCGGATCCGAGGTAGTGCACCAGTTGGAGGATGCTCAGGTGTGCGGTGGGATCCCGTCCGCGCTCACCCCAGCCTGGACGGAATTTCACATTGGCCCCAAGATCCCGTACTTCTCGCGGGAGCCTGAGCCACCTCTGGAATTTTAGTTTTGTCCCTTTTAAGGACATAAAAAGGTGGGCCCTGCATTGACTGCTGCTGCACACCATCCACCTCTTCTCCCTCATCCACTGCCCAGACACACCATTGCGTCCCCATTTGCCATCGGGCGGTGGGGATCCCCAGTGGAGGGCCATCTACGTGGGAGTCCTCCCTCTTTCTCTCAGGGATCTGGGTTTGAGGATGTTGCACGCAGCAGTCCCCTGCAACTGCTGATTATGGTGGTTCACAGACTCCCAGCCCAACTGCTTGTTCTGTGGCGCTGTGGAGTCTGTGGACCATGTGTATATTGGGTGTGGGCGCTTGCACTCCCTTTTTAAAATTTCTTGAAAACCTCCTTCTCTGCTTTTGGTTGCACTTCAGTCCCAGGCTCCTGATCTTCAGGCACCCGGTACGGAGGAGGGAGGGCAAGTCTGAGGACCTCCTCGTGGGTCTGCTCCTGGGCCTGGCCAAACTGGCCATAAACAGGTCCAGGTAGCGGGGCTTGGAGGGAGTCATTAGGGCCGATTGCCTGCCCCTCTTCCATGGTTATTTTACAGCCCCAGTGTCGCTGGAGAAGGAGCACACGGTGTCCACCAACACCATGGAGTTGTTCAGGGAGAGGTGGGCACTGCAGGGAGTGGAGAGTATGATTTCCCGTCCGATCCTATTTGGATTTAATCCCTGCCCTCCTCTTCACTGTTTGATCACACAGCATTGCCCTTTGATGTGAAGGGCACTGCTTGTCATAGGTCACTTGGGTGTTTCCTTTTTTCCTGGTGTGGAAACTGAATAAAGATTCGTGCACCTTGTGTCGTTTGCTGTGTCTCACACCCGCACACATACAACATTGGTGCTGCGTAATAAAAAGAAAAAAAGGAAGAGGAGTATCAGGGGTTCTGTTCACTCTGGAAAAAAAACACTATGGGCAATTTAGCATGGCCAATTCACCTGACCTGCACATCTTTGGACTCTGGAAGGGAACCAGAGCACCCGGAGGAAACCCATGTGACACGGGGAGAATGTGCAAACTCCACACAGACAGTCACCCGAGGCTGGAATCAAACCTGGGACCTTGGTGCAGTGAGGCAGCAGTGCTAACCACTGGCCATGCACATTAAGTGGGCAGTGAAGCTACTAAGCTACACCCATTTCCATAAGACCATAAGACATAGGAGTGGAAGTAAGGCCATTCGGCCCATCGAGTCCACTCCGCCATTCAATCATGGCTGATGGGCATTTCAACTCCACTTATCCGCATTCTCCCCGTAGCCCTTAATTCCTTGTGACATCAAGAATTTATCAATCTCTGCTTTGAAGACATTTAGCGTTCCGTCCTTCACTGCACTCTGTGGCAATGAATTCCACAGGCCCACTGCTTTCTAGCTGAAGAAATGTCTCCGCATTTCTGTTCTGAATTGACCCGCTCTAATTCTAAGGCTGTGTCCATGGGTCCTAGTCTCCTCGCCTAACGGAAACAATTTCCTACTGTCCACCCTTTCCAAGCCATGTACTATCTTGTAAGTTTCTATTAGATCTCCCCTTAATCTTCTAAACTCCAATGAATACAATCCCAGGATCCTCAGCCGTTCCTCATATTAGACCTACCATTCCAGGGATCATCCTTATGAATCTCCGCTGGACACGTTCCAGTGCCAGTATGTCCTTCCTGAGGTGTGGGGACCAAAACTGGACACAGTACTCTAAATGGGGCCTAACCAGAGCTTTATAAAGTCTCAGTAGCACAACGTGCTTTTATATTCCAACCCTCTTGAGATAAATGACAACATTGCATTCGCTTTCTTAATCACGGACTCAACCTGCATGTTTACTTTTAGAGAATCCTCGACTAGCACTCCCAGATCCCTTTGTACTTTGGATTTATGAATTTTCTCACCGTTTAGAAAGTAGTCCATGCTTGTATTCTTTTTCCAAAGTGCAAGACCTCGCATTTGCTCACATTGAATTCCATCAGCCATTTCCTGGACCACTCTCCCAAACTGTCTAGATCCTTCTGCAGCCTCCCCACTTCCTCAGTACTACCTGATGAAAGTTGAAATCCTCTTGCTGGATAATTTTAAACCTGTTTTACTGCAATGAACAATATTAACTTGTATTTGTATATTTATCCATCACATATTAAAAAAATCCCAAGATAAAAACCAATGTCACTTAACGACATTAATTAAATATAACCAATTTCTAAATCCTTTCTGTCTCTAAATTGGCAGATTGCTTGATCAACATCCAGCACTGAACAAGAAAAACATTCCACCAACTAAACAGGGCTTAGACTAGAACCACTAACTTCAGTTCCCACCACAATCTCCCGTTCATCGACACCAACTATGTTCCTCTCTGTGACAACTATCTTGAGGCCGATCTAAATCAAATATTACAACACTGGACTTTCAAATTTTGACTTTCACTATTTGATTGTTATACTGAGATCTTTCATGAGTTATACTGGTTTCTAAAAAGGAAGAACATGGATCTAAAATAACTTCAGTGACTACCAACTGTGGCAAGCTTTGTGAGACCCATGTTGAATAAATGAAACCAACTGCGCTGAAATCACCAATTGATTTGAAAAAAACAAAAACTAGGCAGCTGAGTCAGCATTTGAATCTCTTGTTTTGATTCACATTGACAAAATAATTGCATGTAGTGAGTGATGTCAATAACCAGTTAGTCAGCTTGGAAAGACAATGCAGCTAGACTCTGGAATAAATATCAAACAATATTTTAAGGGTTACATTTGAGCAGCAGAGAAAAAAGCAGAAGGAGAAATGACTATCAAAGGTGGCCACACCATCAGAGCTTGCTAGCCAGGGCCCAAGGAGCAACACGGGTCAGTACATTATAACATGTGAAAAGGAATGCTCGGCACTGCAGGAAAAATGTTAATGACCTTCTGCAATCCGCAAAGGCAACCTTCTCTCTGCTATGTCATACCGATAGGGCCATCAGTCACTCAAACTCTGCCACTGTATATGCAGCTCAACAAAGCTCAAGACTGCAGATTCAGTACCACATGCATCATGCGCACTCAATGACTCTCATTTATTTGATCTTCTCAAACTAATAACCCTTCCTCATATTTGCATTTTCTACTTGCTCAATCTTAGCACCTCTGCTGTTCATGCATTACATTGTAAGCTGTTGTTCCATCCATATCCATCAGAATCAATCCCTTCCTTTAATTCAATGCAGAAAAAAAAGACTTGCAGTCTGGATTATGTCTCAACAGTACCCCGACTGACCTACCTGTTATCCCTGAACTTCTTGTACTTGACCTGCAGGACTGACTGTAGCCCACTTCCCTCGACTGCAAGGTCATGGATCTTTTATGGCTACAAATGTTGACTGATTGTGGTCAATCCCTGATTGACCATAATCTCTCTTCACTCCACTAAGACTCCACTATTCACCTTAGACCTCCACACATCACCATTCACTTGAAGCCTATCTGAATGTTCGCTGCTTAAGTTGCTGGCTCCTGCTGTAGCTATGTCATAATGCTGTCACATATCCACACACCTCTCTGACAGATAAATTTACTATTCAGTGCTCACTACCAATGAAGCTACCTGCCTCTCCCTCTGACTTAAAAAAATAAGATGCAAAAGGTGGCAGCCCTCAACGTTCAAGATTTTGTGTCCTAAGAAAACACTGTGACATACGGAGAAAAAAACCCAGGAGCCAAGGAATGTGCAGTGTTTATTTTAACAAGAAATCATGTTGTGCAGGTTCACAGTTGATCACATGCACAATGTGACCTGACAGAAGAATGAAAGTTATAGGTTTCATTGAGCTCCAATGGAAAGTGTTGAACTGGTGGCTGACTTGGTGAAAAAGGTGGCATGGTGACAGGGTAAGGCTGGGGACTTGCCACAGCTGAATGGGTGGCTGAAGGTTTAAGGAAGATGATGGCCATGGAATCTGCAGAGGTGTTGAGCAGAAGAAACAGCTACACGATGGTTGGTACAAGCATTTGGCAATCTGAGGGGGCCTGGTACTTACTCTGTTTTACCTGTTGGGTTTTTGTGCATTTAGACTCTTGATGGAAAAGAGGAAAAGTAAAAGTATGATTGAAATACTTGGGTTGGAGTTTTAATGAGAATCATAAGTGTGAAAATAAAGCTGCCACCATTCATGAAGTCAAGATTCTGAAATCCCTACTTAAGGCTTGACTGGAAAATCTTGTAAGTTTTTAATCAACTGATACTGGATATAAACTGATATAACTGATATATAAAATCTGTTGTGGTTCTGATTGCCGAGCTGGGAATTTGTGTTGCAGACATTTCGTCCCCTGTCTAGGTGACATCCTCAGTGCTTAGGAGCCTCCTGTGAAGCGCTTCTGTGGTCTTTTCTCCAGCATTTGTAGTGGTTTGAATCTGCCGCTTCTGGTTGTCAGTTTCAGCTGTCCGCTGCAGTGGTCGGTATATTGGGTCCAAGTCGATGTGTTTATTGATTGAATCTGTGGATGAGTGCCATGCCTCTAGGAATTCCCTGGCTGTTCTCTGTTTGGCTTGTCCTATAATAGTAGTGTTGTCCCAGTTGAATTCATGTTGCTTGTCATCTACGTGTATGGCTACTAAGGATAGCTGGTCATGTCGTTTCGTGGCTAGTTGGTGTTCATGGATGCTGTCTTCCTGTTTGTCCTATGTAGTGTTTTGTGCAGTCCTTGCATGGGATTTTGTACACTATGTTGGTTTTGCTCATGCTGGGTATTGGGTCCTTCGTCCTGGTGAGTTGTCTGAGAGTGGCTGTTGGTTTGTGTGCTGTTATGAGTCCTAGTGGCCGCAGTAGTCTGGCTGTCAGTTCGGAAATGCTCTGATGTATGAGAGTGTGGCTAGTCCTTTGGGTTGTGGCATGTCCTTGTTCCGTTGTCTTTCCCTTAGGCATCTGTTGATGAAATTGCGCAGGTATCCATTTTTGGCGAATACCTTGTATAGGTCTTCTTCTTCCTCTTTTTGTAGTTCTGGTGTGCTGCAGTGTGTTGTGGCCCTTTTGAATAGTGTCTTGATGCAACTTCTTTTGTGTGTGTTGGGGCGGTTGCTTTCATAGTTCAGGACTTGGTCTGTGTGTGTGGCTTTCCTGTATATACTAGCCACACTCCCATACACCAGGAGCATTTCCGAACTGACAGCCAGACTACTGCGACCACTAGGACTCATAACAGCACACAAACCAACAGCCACTCTCAGACAACAACTCACCAGAACGAAGGACCCAACACCCAGCATGAGCAAAAACAATGTAATGTACAAAATCCCATGTAAGGACTGCACAAAACACTACATAGGACAAACAAAAAGGCAGCTAACGATCCGCATCCATGAACACCAACTAGCCACGAAACGACATGACCAGCTATCCTTAGTAGCCACACACGCAGATGACAAACAACATGAATTCGACTGGGACAACACTACTATTATAGGACAAGCCAAACAGAGAACAGCCAGGGAATTCCTAGAGGCATGGCACTCATCCACAGATTCAATCAATAAACACATCGACTTGGACCCAATATACCGACCACTGCAGCGGACAGCTGAAACTGACAACCAGAAGCGGCAGATTCAAACCACTACAAATGCTGGAGGAAAGATCACAGAAGCGCTTTACAGGAGGCTCCCAAGCACTGAGGATGTCACCTAGACAGGGGATGAAACGTCTGCAACACAAATTCCCAGCTTGGCGAACAGAACCACAACAACGAGCACCCAAGCTACAAATCTTCTCCCAAACTTTGAATATGTAAAATCTGATATTTTCATTCTATTTAGTCATCTTACTTTTCATTGCACCTGGGAGGAAAAAAGTATCAACCCTTGGGTCATTTTATCATGCCAAAGGTACCATATTAACAAAAAGTTTTGTTATAAATACATAGTCAAAACTTCCAAGATGCGATAGTAATCACCCTGAATAACTTCTCTTTTCAATCCTCCCACTTCCTCCAAACTAAAGGAGTTGCCATGGGCACCCGCATGGGCCCCAGCTATGCCTGCCTCTTCGTAGGATATGTGGAACAGTCCATCTTCCGCAACTACACTGGCACCACCCCCCACCTTTTCCTCCGCTACATCGATGACTGTATCGGCGCTGCCTCGTGCTCCCACGAGGAGGTTGAACAGTTCATCAACTTTACTAACACCTTCCATCCCGACCTGAAATTCACCTGGACTGTCTCAGACTCCTCCCTCCCCTTCCTAGACCTTTCCATTTCTATCTCGGGCGACCGACTCAACACAGACATCTATTATAAACCGACTGACTCCCACAGCTACCTGGACTACACCTCCTCCCACCCTGCCCCCTGTAAAAACGCCATCCCATATTCCCAATTCCTTCGTCTCCGCCGCATCTGCTCCCAGGAGGACCAATTCCAACACCGCACAGCCCAGATGGCCTCCTTCTTCAAAGACCGCAGATTCCCCCCAGACGTGATCGACGATGCCCTCCACCGCATCTCCTCCACTTCCCGCTCCTCCGCCCTTGAGCCCCGCTCCTCCAACCGCCACCAAGACAGAACCCCACTGGTTCTCACCTACCACCCCACCAACCTGCGCATACAACGTATTATCCGCCGCCATTTCCGCCACCTCCAAACGGACCCCACCACCAAGGATATATTTCCCTCCCCTCCCCTATCAGCGTTCCGCAAGGACCACTCCCTTCGTGACTCCCTTGTCAGATCCACACCCCCCACCAACCCAACCTCCACCCCGGCACCTTCCCCTGCAACCGCAGGAAATGTAAAACTTGCGCCCACACCTCCACACTCACTTCCCTCCAAGGCCCCAAGGGATCCTTCCATATCCGCCACAAGTTCACCTGTACCTCCACACACATCATCTATTGCATCCGCTGCACCCGATGTGGCCTCCTCTATATTGGTGAGACAGGCCGCTTACTTGCGGAACGCTTCAGAGAACACCTCTGGGCCGCCCGAACCAACCAACCCAATCACCCCGTGGCTCAACACTTTAACTCCCCCTCCCACTCCACCGAGGACATGCAGGTCCTTGGACTCCTCCACCGGCAGAACACAACTACACGACGGCTGGAGGAGGAGCGCCTCATCTTCCGCCTGGGAACCCTCCAACCACAAGGTATGAATTCAGATTTCTCCAGCTTCCTCATTTCCCCTCCCCCCACCTTGTCTCAGTCGGTTCCCTCAACTCAGCACCGCCCTCCTAACCTGCAATCCTCTTCCTGACCTCTCCGCCCCCACCCCACTCCGGCCTATCACCCTCACCTTGACCTCCTTCCACCTATCCCACCTCCATCGCCCCTCCCCCTAGTCCCTCCTCCCTACCTTTTATCTCAGCCTGCTTGGCTCTCTCTCTTATTCCTGATGAAGGGCTTATGCTCGAAACGTCGAATTCTCTATTCCTGAGATGCTGCCTAACCTGCTGTGCTTTGACCAGCAACACATTTGCAGCTGTGATCTCCAGCATCTGCAGACCTCATTTTTTACTCGAAGATGCGATAGTAATGCAATTTTAAAATGGGGAAGAAGCGAGCATATTTAGCAAATCCAAATTGTCTAAGTTGTATTTTGAATGAACTATTCTAACAATGAAATTAATGTTTTAAGTTGGTCTGTTTCTGAAGCTTTTTAATGTTACACACATATTGCAAAATTATTATGACAATATTAGTAAGTGGCAATAGCTACCATAGGTTTTATCAGCTGTGCATATGTATGTAAGATTTTATAGGCACTATATAAGTTGAAATAGGATACCTCAGTTGAAAACTTGTTCAATCAGGTATCGTCTCCCTTGACACATGATAGCTGAACTGCTAGCCAGATGTCCTCAAAGCATCCCTGAAGGGATCAAATATCCCTCTTGACTCATAGGAGTCCCTGGTTTGTGCCGAATATAAATTGAGAAGGTTCAATTTGTAAGACAATGACTGAGAGACTTGATCCAGAACAAATGGAGATAACTATCATGATATTGGACAGACCATGCAAATCTTCAATTAACCTGATTTTCCAAACTTCAGATCTGCAAGTGCCATGGTCTAAAGGTTATGAATGGACTTATCAACCATCTCAGGACACATTCAACCCAAGTGAAAGCAAGACACCCTTGATCTTAAGGGATTGCCTAAGAAAGAAGAAAGGAAAGGCTGTAGTTTGTTTTCTGTCAAGGATAGCATCTCTAACTGTGTGTTACGACCCATCACAAAATCACTGACCATCATTCAGTATCAGGTATGGCCTTCTAGATTTTCTTTTCAAGTTTCATAATTTGTAACAAGTCAGAAGTCCTGGAACTAAGGTAACAGTGGCTTACTTTTCTGTAGGTGATTTTGAACAATATCCAGCAGTCTGGATAGTTGACCTGCTGTGTAAAGGGAAAGTGTCTTTAATGAGAAAATGGAAAGTTGAGGACACACATATATGAATTTAAAATTAATTATTAAAGGTTCTTTTAAGGTTGTGTGGAGCAAGTACAGTTTAAAATGGATTTGGATAGACAGCGCTGAACAGTTGCCACAGCAACTAATCTTGCTGTATTTTTCTTTGACCTTTTTAATTTGACAAAAGGATAAGTGGCACATTGACGTGATCATGTTTCTAAATATATACTGGAAGAAAAAGAAGTCACTGAATTCATCAAAAAGATGGAGTTGAAGAAAAAGAAGAGCAATTCTACTTGATACAACACAGGAAGCAGTTCAGCAATATAAACAGGACAGGATCAGTGAGCACAATGGCACCTATTGTGACACCTTCAACCACCTCCTGATGTACACTTCATGTCAAACTCCTCACTCTTCCATATCAAGCCTACTCCAACACATTTCTCACACCAATTTACATTGTATATATAACTACCCTGTTGTGGCTATGCCCTTGCACACATTCCCTTCTATCAATAAACTACTGACACTCATCCTCATGATTATATAATGCTATTCCTCTCTCTCATAGTTCAATTGCTCTGCAGTCAGCATTCAAAACATGCCATACCTCTTACTCATAAGTCACTTCTTTACCTCATTACAGGAGAAGGTAATGCATCACAAACAGAACAAACAGAGAACTGGAAGTAGCCCTCATTCCACAACTAACAAGAGCAGAAGAGGACTTGCCAGAAATCAATGAAGCTTTGGCATTCTGACCAATGGAGATGAAGGCCTTCCCGCTACCAATTTCAAGTGACAGAATTAAATATCAGGCAAACAACTGTATTACAGTGGATGTAATGTTAACAGCAGATGAAATGTGGCTGTTATGACAAAGCTAAACATTCTTACCTTTGCCCACCTCGTTGATGTCTTTTTAAAAATGTATTCATGGCATATAGGCTTTGCTGGCTAGACCATCCTTAATTGCCCTTCAGAAATTGGTGATGAGCTGCCTTCTATTGTCTCCCAAAGCCTGCAGGTGGTGGTGCGGGTTACAGATAATTTCTCATCTCCTCAGAGAAGTTACATAGGTCATGTAGATCTGGCATAAATTTAGACACTCAATTCAGTGGGATCTGTAAGGTAGATAATTAGATTTCCGCCTGGTGAATCACACTTCATAAGTGCACAAGAACAGTTGTTAAGAAAAGGACAGTATTTTGACATAATTAATCCTGTTAGGCTGAACTGTCTGTTCCTGACCTGTACATACAATGTAACGTATTTGCAACAGAGGTACAGTGTGTAGTGTTCTTTAATAAAGATAGTATATTGAAATTTTGGATATAATACAATTGATTTTCCTGCACTGAAGCCTCATGAATGCCTGAATAATTTGACTGGAATTGGATAGACTCCCAACCCTCGACTAGCAACCATGTTTTTAGTGGTCCAACTAGGTAGTGGATTGAAAAGCACAAAGTTTTGTTTTATATATGATGTAATACATGTGTTTTATATATGTCTAACTTGCCATTATCAAGTTTTGTGCAAGTTTCTTGTTTATAAATAGAAAGTTTCCAATAAATAAAGGACATTTCAAGTGCTCTGATACCCAATAAATGATTTGTGAGGCAGAGATATTTAGACAGATAGCTACAACAAAAGCAAAATCCTGGGCATAACTGAAATAAAAACTCAAAATGCCGGAAATATGCAGCAGGTCAGGCATCATCTATGGAGAGAGTAAAACAAAGCTAGTGTTTTAGGTGAAGGACCTTTTTACAGACACTTAACAATTTCATTTTGCTGCTAATCTATTCATTAATTATACAGAGAGTTTGTGATTCCCATTTTAACTATTAGAATCATAGACTTTTACTGTATAGAAGGACTCCAGTCATACTGGCTCCCGAAAGAGCTACCCAGTTCGCCCCATTCTCCAGTCATATATCTGTAGTCTTCTAAATTAATCACTTTCAAATATATGTCTAGCTCTCTTTTGAAACTTCCTTTGAAATCTACTTCCACCATTCTAGCAGGCAGGACATTCCCGAGTAAAGAGGTTTTTTATCATCTCATTCCTAGCTCTCTTGCTGTTAATTGTGAAATTGTAAAACCTAATTACCAACATACCAACTAATGGAAGTAAAATATCCTTCTTTATCCTGTGTCAAATTATTCATAGTTTTGAACATCTCAATAAGGTCACCTGTTAATCTTCTCAGTTCCAAGGAGAATAATCCCAATACCTCTAATCTTGGATCTAAAATCCCCCAGTCCTGGTATCATTCTAGTGAATCTCCTTTGAACTCTCTCCAGGGTTTTAACATCTTTCCTTAAACAAGGTGTCCAGAAATGAATACAATACTCTAAAGGTAATCTGACCAATGATTTGTAGAGTAACAGCATAATTTCCTTGTTTTTATACTGAATGTCTCTACTCATAAACTCAAGCACTCTATAAGTCCACTTAACAACTGTTTCAGCTAACTGGCCACTTTCAGAGGGACCTCCAAGGTCAATGTCACTCTGAGATTGCTCAGCATCATTTTCACAATTCCCTTTCCCTACCTCAGTATCATCTGCAAATTTACACTTTTTACCATCAATACCCGTTTGCAAGTTATTTATATAAATCAAAAAAAAGCAAGTGTCCTAACACTGATCCCTGAGAAACAGCGCTTTCAACTGATCTTCAGTCTGAGAAATGCTGATGTATACTTACCCTCTTTATCCTGTCGTTTAGTGAACTTCTAAACTGTGTTGCAAGGGACCCATCAATCCCAAATTTCTAATTTGATAACCAATTTGCCATGTAACAATGTATCAAATGTTTTGTAAAGGTCTAAGTATATACCATCCACAATACCACCCTTATTCATTGCCTATGCCACCTTGTCAATTAAATTGGGCAAGTAATGGCCTTGTGTTATCATCACCAGACTATTAATCTGGGTTGGAACCCCACCATGGTGGATGGGGGAATTTAAATTCGAATAAAAAATCTGGAATTAAGAATCAACTGATTAGCATGAGACCGGCGGCATGGTGGCTCGGTGGTTAGCACTACTGCCTCACAGCACCAGGATCCCAGGTTCGATTCAAGCCTTGGGTGACTGTCTGTGTGGAGTTTGCACATTCCCCCCGTGTCTGCATGGGTTTCCTCGAGGTGCTCTGGTTTCCTCCCACAGTCCAAAACATGTGCAGGACAGGTAGATTGGCCATACTAAATTGCCCATAGTGTTAGTTGCGTTAGTCAGAG
Organism: Hemiscyllium ocellatum; assembly: GCF_020745735.1. Taxonomy (NCBI): domain Eukaryota; kingdom Metazoa; phylum Chordata; class Chondrichthyes; order Orectolobiformes; family Hemiscylliidae; genus Hemiscyllium; species Hemiscyllium ocellatum. The sequence continues at coordinate 27,046,930 of NC_083416.1, forward strand.
GGAAATGGGTCTGGGTGAGTTACTCTTCAAAGAATTGGTGTGGACTTGTTGGGGCGAAGATCCTGTTTCCACATCGTAAGTAATCTAATCTAATCATTGTCGATTGTCAGGAAAAAACCATCCGGTTTACTAATATTCTTCAGGGAATGAAATCTGCCATCTTCATCTGGGGTTCTAGCCTACATGTGACTCCAGACCCATAGTTGACTCTCAACTGCCCTCTGAGATGGCCCAGCAAGCCATTCAGTTGTACCAATCATCACAAAGTCTCAAAGAAATGAAACTAGATGGATCTGGCATCGATCATGGCATCAGTGTAGATAACAGCAGAAACAGCCCTGTAGAGCCTGCAGCGTCCTCCTTACTAACATTTGGGGGCTAATGCCAAAATTGGAAAAGCTGTCTCATAGATTAGTTAAGCAACAGCCTGGCATAGTCATACTCATGAATCATACCTTACAGACAATGTTCCAGACACCACCATCACCATTCCTGGATATGCCCAGTCCCACCGGCAGACGAGGCAGCATAGTGGTATACAGAGGTTAGGGAGTTGCCCTGGGAGTCATCAATGTTGATTCCTGACGTCATGAACTCTTGTTCCTTCAGGTTAAACCTGGGCAAGGAAACATCCTGCTGATTACCAAGTCCCATTCTCTCTTAGTTGATGAATCAGTACTCCTTGAACAACACTTAGAGGAAGCACTGAGGATGGGAAGGGCAAAAAATGTACTCTGGGTGGGGAATTTCAATGTCTACACCAAGAGTAGCTCGGCTGCAGTATCACAGATTGACCTGGTTCGGTCCTTAAGGACACAGTTGCTACGTTGGGTCTGCAGCAGGTGGTGAGGGAGCCAATAAGAGGGAAAAACATACTTGACCTCATCCTTATCAATCTGTCAGCTACAGATGCAATGTCCATGACAATATCAGTAAGAGTGACCACCACATAATCCGTGTGGAGACGATGTCCTGCCTTCACATTGAGAATGACCTCCGTCGTGTTGTGTGGCATTATCACCATATTAAATGGAATAGACTTTGAACAGATCTAGCAACTCAAGACTGAGCATGCATGAGTTGCTGTGGGCCATCAAAAAAAGCAAAACAGTACTCCAGCACAATCTATAACCACATGGCCCAGCATAGTCCCCACCCAACCATTCCTATCAAGCTAGGGAATTAATCCTAGTCCAATGGAAAGTGCAAAAGAGCCACACCGAAGAGGAACTGTCAACTTGATGACACCAAACAGGACTACTTGCACGCCAAACAGCATAAGCAACAAGTGATAGACAGAGCTAAGTGATCCCACAACCAATGAATCAGATCTAAGCACTACAGTCCTGCCATATTCAGTCATGAATGGTGGCGGACAATTAAACAACTCACTGGAGGAGGAGGCTCTATAAATATCCTTATCCTTGATGGTGGAAGAGCCCAGCACATCAGCGCAAAAGACAAGGCTGAAGCCTTCTCAGCAATCTTTAGCCAGAAGTACCAAGTGGATGATCCATCTCGGCCTCCTCCAGTGATCCCCTGCATTACAGATACCAGTCTTCAGTTAATTCGATTCACTCCATGTGATATCAACAAATGGTTGGAGACACAGGATACTGCTAAGTCTACGGCCCCTGACAATATTCCAGCAATAGTACTGAGAGCTTGTGCTCTAGAACTTGCTGCTCCCCTAGCCAAGCTGTTTCAGTGCAGTTACAACACTGGCATCTATCCAACAATGTGGAAAATTGACTAAGTGTGTCCTGCATATAAAAAGCAGGATAAATCTAACTTGGCCAGTTACTGTCCCATCAGTCTACTTTTGGTCATCAGTAAAATGATGGAAGGTGTCATCAACGGTGCTATCAAGCAGCACCTACTCAACAATAACCTGCTCAGTGATGTCCAGTTTGAGTTCTGCCAGATCCACTCAGTTCCTGACCTCATTACAACCTGGTTTAAACCTGGGCAAAGCACCTGAATTCCAGAGGTGAGGTAAGAGTGACTCACCTTCAGATCAAGACTGCATATGATCAAGTGTGGCATCAATGAACCCTAGCAAAACTGGAATTAATGGCTATCAGTGGCAAGCTCTCCGCTGGTTGGAGTCATACCTGAAAGAAAGATAGTCGTGGTTGTTGGCAGTCGGCCATTTCAGTTCCAGGATATCTCTGCAGGAGTTCCTCAGCGTAGTGTCCAAGGCTCAACATCTTCAGCTCCTTCATCAATGACTGTCCCTCCTCCATAAGGTCAGCGGTAGCGATGTTCGGCGATGATTGCACAATGTTCAGCACCATTCATGACTCCTCAGAAACTGAAGCACACCATGGCCAAATACAACAAGATCTGAACAATATTAGGCTTGGGCTGACAAGTGGAAAGTAACATGCATGCCATACAAATGCCAGACTATGAACATCATGAATAAGATATAATATGAGATAACAACCACTGCCGCTTTGTATTCAAACTGTGTTGCCATCACTGAATCCCCAACTATCAACATCTTGGGGGTTATCATTGACCGGACCAACAAACATTTCCATCTAGAAAGACAAGAGCGGCAGATATATGGGAATGCTACCACCTTCAAGTTTCCCTCCCAGCTACTCACCATCCTGACGTGGAAATATATCACTGTTCCTTCACTAACGCTGTGTCAAAATCCAGGAATTTCCTCCCTAATGGCATTATGGGTCAACCCACTGCAGATGGATTGCAGTTCAAGAGTGCAGCTCACTACCACCTTCTCAAGGGCAACTATGAATAGGTAATAACTACTGGCTAGCTAGCGATGCCCGCATCCCACAAAGGAATTTTTTAAAATTGTTTGCAGTCTGCCAAGAGCTTTAGAAGAGCAGAAGAATGTAGTTAATAGGAGCATCCATGGAGCAGATTTCTGCAAAGAAGTTTTCAAAGAACTGCAGTCTCTCAGTTAAATCACTGTCGCGTGTTATCAGCAGCCAATATTGTGAATGTGTGAACTTCATCTCGATGACATTTTGCCAAATTAAAGGAACCTAATGTGCTAGACAAAGACCATTTCCAACAACAGACAGCAACAACCAGCTTTTGGAATTCAATGATATTACCATTGCGAAATCCCACAGCACCAATATTCTGTAGGTTATCATTGAGCAGAAATTTAGCATGTTTCACAGCATATAGGTCAACCCAGCCTTTAAAATAATCTCCTTCTTTGACAGCAAAGTGCATAGTTTGGCTTATACTGTCTATATAAGCTGGATCTCCCATCTTCTAATTTTAGCATGCTTAGGGGTACAATCCTAGTTGGAAATGCCTTTCATTTCTCAACTCAGAAATATATTGGTGTGTTTTGATAGGATTTCTAGCTCAGGTTGAGGTTCTGGATGTAGGTTTGCTCGCTGAGCTGGAAGTTTCGTTTTCAGACGTTTCATCACCATACTAGGTAACATTATCAGTGAGCCTCCAGATGAAGCACCGGTAGTATGGCCCATTTTCTATTTAAGTGTTTGGGTTTCCTTGGGTTGATGATGTCATTTCCTGTGGTGACGACATTTCTTGTTTTTTTCGTCAGGGGGTGGTAAATGGGATCCAAATCAAAGTGTTTGTTGATAGAGTTCCACTTGGAATGCCATGCTTCTAGGAATTCTTGTGTGTCTCTGCTTGGCTTGTTCTGGGACAGATCTGTTGTCCCAGTCGAAGTGGTGTCCTTCCTCATCCGTATGTAAGTATACTAGTGAGATTGGGTCATGTCGCTTTGTAGCTAGTTGATGTTCATGTATCCTGGTGGCTAGTTTTCTGTCTGTTTGTCAAATGTAGTGTTTGTTACAGTTCTTGCAAGGTACTTTGTAAATGACATTAGTTTTGCTTCTTGTCTGTATAGGGTTTTTCAAATTCATTAGCTGCCATTTTCGTGTGCTGGTGGGTTTGTGGGCTACCATGATGCCAAGAGGTCTGAGTAGTCTGGCAGTCATTTCTGACATGTCTTTGTAGGGGAGAGTGGCTAAGGTTTCTGGATGTGTTTTGTGTGCTTCTTTGGTTTTGTTGCTGAGAAATGCAATGTGTGTCCATATGCTTAAGTGGACAAAAAAGAACTTTGAATCCAGCAAAGATTTCAGCACAAATATAAATTGACACAGCCACTTCGTGAAATGAATCTATCTCATACTATTGAAGAAAACCAGTATCACACAGTGTGTGCCAAAAGATCTCTGTCAAAATGACCAGATTCCAATAATTCATCATAAAACATTAGCAGCATAAATAAATACCTAATAGAAGAGAGAAAAGTCAGTGGTTGTAGAGGCATTATTATGAAACTGAAAGTGCCATATCTGAGCCACAGTATGATGCTTAAAGTGATACCATAACCAAAGCAACTCCGGTTGAATTTGACATTGGATGAGGAATTTGATTATTTTAAAATATTATCATTCTGCTTCAAACTATCCTTGCTGAATTATTTAATTAAATAAAAGATGAAGTGCTAATTTAAACCACATTTAAATCTGGTGACCACCTACACCAATGCCAACACCAAAGGGTCACATTTTAATTGTCCACCTGTAAATCAACTCTCAATTTTGGAAAGATCTTTCAAAGCTTCAAAGATTAACTATGATCTATTTGACAGTCTGAATACTGTGCAGTTTCAAACAGGCACCCAGCGATAGCTATTTAGACTGTATAAAAAATGCACTTGCAGCAAGTTACCAGGGTTATATTTTATGCAACTTCCAAAACCATCATCTGTACCACCTTGAAGGACAAGGGCAGCAAACACACGAGTCACCAGCAAATATACATTCTCCTCAAAGCCACCTGACCATCATGAATTGGAACCACAATTCTTCACAGTTAGTGGGTGCAAATACCTGGAACTCTCTTCCAAATAGCACTGTGGACATACTGACACCATGTGAAGTGCAGTCATACAAGAAGGTGGTACACTATCATTTTCTCAAGGGCAATTAGGGATGAGTAATAAATGTTGACTTTGCCAATAATGTTCATAACCTGAAAGAATAAAAAGAATTAATGGGTAGCAAGGATCTTTCTGCAATGATCCCTTAACTCTTGGCTCTGAATGAACGAAGTTGGAATGGGGAATTGCCCATTGATAAAGAAATTCCATCATGTGCTAGGAAAACTGGCTCCACATATTTTATTTCATGTCAGCAGTTACCCGTTAACTGTGCAATAATATTCTAATGCCCTTTGTGCGTATGGAAGGGTTGTCCTCTCTGGAGGAGAACAGGGGCCTGTTTGAATCCTACTTCCAAATTCTCTAAAGTAGCCAGTCAGTGCAAGCAAAGGTTGAAAATAAAACAACTGAATTTGATGAGTACATAAAACCAGGTTGACTGAAATTCCAGTGTCTCCACGAGTACAGAAATTTAGTTGCATGCTGAGCATGACTGACACAGAGTGAAATGCCAATACTTGGATCTGATTGCAGTTTCATTTCAGCAAGTGAAACAACTCCCTTATCCCCTTCCTGCTAAACCAGAGTTACCACAAGCTTTGCTTCACACTTCAGTAGAGAGAGTGCTTCAGTGAAGTGCCCAACTGGGCACTTCCTTACTTTAGCTTTCCTTATTGTTGCTGCATTATCTGAGCACTACTGTTAGGAGCAATGTCAAAATGGGTCGCCACCATGAAACTTTGTCAAGTTTAGTCAAAATGTCAATAGAAATCAGGAGAAGTATCTCACACGCATGAGAGAGGCTAAAGTTGAAATAAGGAAGGCAAAGAGGAAGCATGTGGAAAGGATAGCACACTGTGCTAGAACAACAATAAAATGTTATTCAAATATATTAATAATTAAAAATTAGTGAAGGATAGAGTGGGACCTGTAACATATCAGCAGGGTAAGCTACTCAATGATACTTGCAACAATTATGGACAGTACGGCGGCTCAGTGATTACTACTGCTGCCTCATAGTGCCAGGGACCTGGGTTCAATTCCCACCTCGAGCTACTGTCCTTGTAGAGTTTGCATACGCTCTCCGTTTCTGCGTGGGTTTCCTCTGGCTGCTCTGCTTTCCTCCCACAGTCCAAAGATATGCAGGCCAGGTTAATTGGCCATGCTAAATTAACTGTAGTGTTGGTGCATTAGTCAGGGGTAAATATAGGGTAGGGGACTGGGTCTGAGTGGGTTGCTATTCGGAGGGTCATTCTTGGGCTGTTTCTATACTGAAGGGAATCTAATTTAATTGCAGTAAACACCCCTTGGCACAAAAGGTAAAAAACAAACAAGGACTTCTGGGCTTGAAGTTAGAGACAGAGAGTACCAAGCTGGACTTGCTTCCAGCAACCTTTCATCACCTGCAATGCTGCTGAACTGCCAGAGATGATGAACTGGTCACTCTCCTTTCATTATACAATGCTTTTTTAAAACTTGGAAGCCTTCTGATCGAGGCAGTATCTGTTAGTTATAACCAAATGGACTCTAAAATCTATCTAAACTCTCAGACATTTTGGAGTCCATGCTGTTTACAACCTCATTGAAGAAAATCGAGGGTAGCATTGTGTTGCCAGAATGAGCAGCCTTATCACATTTTACATATACAACATGACTTTGTCAAGTGCTGATCATGACTGACAATTTTTAAAAATTCATGTGTAGGATGTGGGTGCTGCTGGCTAGCCAGCATTTATTGCCTGTCCCTAGTTGCCCTTAAGAAGGTGGTGGTGAGCTGCCTTCTTAAACTGCTGCAGTCTATCTGTTGTGGGTTGATCCACAATGTCATTAGGGAGGGAATTCCTGGATTTTGACCCCGTGACAGTGAAGGAACAATGACATATTTCCAAGTCAGGATGGTGAGTGGCTTGGAGGGGAACTTTAAGGTGGTGGCATTCCCATATATCTGCTGCCCTTGCCCTACTGGATGGCAGTGGCCATGGGTTTGGAAAGTGCTGTCTGAGGATCTTCGGTGAATTTCTGCAGGACATCTTGTAGGTAGTACACACTACTGCCACTGAGTATCAGTGGTGGAGGGAATGGCTGCTTGTGGATGCAGTGCCAGTCAAACGGGCTACTTTGACCTGGATGGTGTCAAGCTTCTTGAGTGAGGTTGGGGCTACACTCATCCAGGCAAGAAAGGAGTATTCCGTCACACTCCTGACTTGTGCTTTGTAAATGGTGGACAGGCTTTGATGACAGGCTTTGATGAGTCAGGAGGTGAGTTGCTCACCACAGTATTCCTAGCTTCTGACCTGCTTCTGTAGCCAGTGTTTATGTGGTGAGTCCATTGAGTTTATGGTCAATGGAAGCACCTGGGATGTTGATAATTCGGAATTCAATAATGGTAACACCATTGAATGCCAAGGGGCAGTGATTGGATTTGTCTTTTAATGGTGATGGTCATTGCCTGGAATTTGTGTGGCATGAATGTTACTTGCCACTTGTCAGCCCAAGCCTGGATATTGTCCAGATCTTGCTGTATTTGGCCATGGACTATTTCAGTATCTGAGGTGGAGGTGCTGGATGGGGTGGACAAAGTCAGAAGTCACACAACACCAGGAAATAGTCCATCAGGTTTGTGTGAAAATTTCGGAGTGCAGCCTCTTCATCACTGCATCTGACTCAGTATCTGTTGAGTAGCGAATGGTGCTGAACATTGTGCAATCATCAGCGAACATCCCCACATTTGACCTTATGGTGGAAGGAAGGTCATTGATGAAGCTGCTAAAAATGGTTGGGCTTAGGACACTATCCTGAGGAACTCTTGCAGAGATGTCCTGGAGCTGAGATGACCGACCTTCAATAATCATGACCATCTTTCTACGCGTCAGGTATGACTCCAACCAGTGGAGAGCTTGCCCCTGATATCCATTGATTCCAGTTTTCTAGGGTTTTTAATGCCACTCTTGGTCAACTGCAACCTTGATGTGAAGGTAAGTCACTCTCACCTCACCCCCTGAATTCAGGTGATTTGCCCATGTTTGAATGAACGAGGTCAGGAGATGAATGGTCCTGGCGGGACCCAAACTAGACATCATTGATCAGGTGCTAATTGGATAACACTGTTGATGACACCTTCCATCATTTTACTGATGCTCAAGAGTAGACTGAAAGGTTAAGCTTAAACTTATTGAACCATTTGGCAAAACCTAATAATTATATTCTTGGATGCACCCCACCAACAAATTTTGGTATTCTGGTTTGGGTAGTTGGCTGATACCAATCCTCCTTTCTCTGTACTGAGTCTACAGTCTGTTTAATTCTCACTGGTAGAGGATAAACTACTGATGAATCTAAACAGGCGAAACACTTGTCTTTCACAGCGAGATAGTTTATTAAGCAATAGCAATAGTCAGGCATAATTACTAAGGACTCTCAGGACCTTGACAGAATATATCAGCTTCCTTCTGGAAAATGTGTCAATCTCAAATTTCTCCACCCAAAGACTGTGTGACATCATCAGATTGGGTGGAGCACAATGTGATAAGAATGGTAACTCCTTTAGATTCATTACATTATATAACATCTGCCTCAAGCTTCAATCCACATGGTTAACCAATATACATTTCTGTATGTACCTATATTATATTTTTACCACTACTCTCTTCCCTCCAAGTATCTGACTTCACAAGTGTAGGCGGTTTGTATTTTTCACAATTTTCTCAGAATGCACTGTCCTTATTAAAATCAAACAAAAAAACAATGTCTCAGTGGTTAGCACTGCTGCCTCACAGTGCTAGGAACTTGGGTGCAATTCCAGCCTCGCGAGACTATCTGTGTGGAGTTTGTACGTTCTCCCCATGTCTGCGTGGGTTTCTTCTGGGTGTTCCGGTTTCCTCCCACAGTCCAAGATGTGCACTGCTAAATTGCCCATTGTGTTCCAAGATGTGTAGGTTAGGTGCATTAGCCATGGGAAATGCAGGGCTACAGGGATGGGATGGGTCTGAGTTGATTGCTCTTCGAAGGGTCGATATGGACTTACTTGGCCAAATGGTCTGTTTCCACACTGTGGGAATTCTATGAACTGCTGAAGCTGGAAAACTGAAATGAAAACAAAAATTGCTGGAGAAGTTAGAAGAAATGTCACTGACTGGAAACATTAACTCTGTTTTCTCTGTACAGATGCTGTCAGATCTGTGGGGTTTTTCCAGCGATTTCTGCTTTTGTGCTGTATTAGGATATGAACTGTCCAATATCACATCTGGAAGACCTTAATCTTTTCAAATCCCTTTGCTGAGGAACTTTCCCTGCTATCTCAAACATAATCTGAGAGAACTTTAATCTAAAAGAAATTCATTATGGTAAAGAGCTGCTTTGTTGGGATATGTACATTTTTTCTTTGCAGAATCCTGAATTTCTGACCAGGCAATATCCTTTCTAATTTGAACAGTATTTTTTTGTTTGCCATGTCCTGTTCTGAATTTCTGACCAGGCAATATCCTTTCAAATTTGTACAGTAATTTGTTTGCTTGTCATGTCCTGGGTGTTAAGACCTGGCTATTTCTTTATTTTCACCGTATCCTGAGCCTATGGACAGTTTTCTGATCAGTGCAGCTCATCTCCACTGTGCTTTCGCAAATTTTTTAATCTTCTATTTCATTATGTTGAAGCGACAAACCTTTTACTTGAACTTGTTCATTTGTTTGGATCACTGTATTCCCTCTCAGTCATGGTTGGATTTGTGAACCAACTTTATTCACATTCTCAGTCATGTTACAAGAACATTGCTTTGAACCTAAACACAATCTTTTTCACTAATATTGATTGCTCTATTTTAGAAGACAGAAGATTGCAGATTTTCATCAGTTCTGTTAAGTCTCTGCCTTGTTGACGGTGTGAAGCTGTTCAATGATGCCCACAGAGGTAATCTCACTGGATTCTTTCAATTGTTTCACTCACTTCCGCCAATAGTCTAAGAAGCCCCAAGAAGTCAGTTACCTGTTGTCTCTTTAACAAACACAGAAAATATTGGAAAAACACAGCAGGCCTGGTAGCATCTGTGGAGATAAAATCAGAACTAATGTCTCAAGTATGTTTACAATGGAGATATATAGATTTTTAAGAGCAAGAGATTCAAGGATTATGGAGATCAGGCAAGAAACTGAAATTGAGGATTACCAGCTAGCCATGATCTCAATGAAGGGCAGAGCAGACTTGATGGGCTGAGTGATTTTCTTCTGCTTCACGTATAATGGTCCAAGGTACCATTTATATTAGTTTCCAATCTGCTCTTATTCTTTCTCAACAAGTCATCTTCTTTAAATTTTATTCATCCAACTATGAGGAGAGCCTCTTGTTTGCCAATTTTTCTCTAGAAGAATATTAAATAATCGCATTCAAGAAATAAGTTGCTTTCTTTCCTCCTGTGCTCATCATAGATACGGCTTTCCCACTGACACTCGCAAATGACAGTTAGCACTTGAAAGGGTTAACCGATACCATGAGAAAAATTTTAAAACCACAGGTTATAGTCCAACAGGTTTATTTTGAGACTTAGCAGCAATCTAGGTTTCTTCAATATATCATTTCAGTTGTATGACACTAATCTTTTGCTATAAGTTCTGTGTCCTATGATCCTGCTCCACAGATACCTGATGAAAGATCAGTGTTCTGAAAGTTAATGCTTCCAGATAAACCTGTTGAACTATAACCTGGTGTTCTGCGATTCTTAACTTTGTCCACCCCCTCCTCCAACACCTTCTCCTCTACATCATGTGATAAGGTCCCATAATGATGTAAATGATTGTTTCCATGAGGAACCTACAGGTTGTTATTCTAATTGCTATGTCGATGTAGCTAAACTGTAATATGTACATATTGTAAAGTTTAGCCTGAGGCAGTATTGTGTATCTCAGTTATAATATGACCAGAGATGAAGTAATACGCAACACACCTATTCTGTTAATCAAACCCGAGCCTCTCTTCTGCCAAATATTTTATGTGGGCATCAACCCTCCCTATGGTATTAGAAGCTCAGAATGGTATCAACACAAAGGATTTGTGGCAGTAAACCTATCCTTGATATCTCAGCTGGTTCTGTCCACATGACCATAGCATATGCCAGAAGACCTCAAAACTGCAAATCATTTTATTTTTCTCTGCAGGAGTATCTATCTTAGTTACCACCCATCAACAGACTCAAATATAATCAGAGCTTGTTTTCATGCCAGGATTATTCTCATGCTGCATATTTGCAATGGATTGAGGTTCTTATCTATAAGGTACTCATTCTAGAAGTGATAGCCCGAATTGAAAGCTTCTGAAATGAAATGAACAACATGTAGCAATTGAAGATGTAATCTTGCTGATAGAAACAAAGGCTTCATACACAGATTATGCATGTATTATTTGGTCAAGTAGAATGAAAGGCGAAATATTTCTGATAAGAATGAAAAACAATGTTTTGAATGCAATCAGTTTGCTTTTTGAATAAGCATATTTAGTAAACAATCTTTCGTAGCTAGTATATTTTCCAGCCAGCTGTGATTGTTTAAAAATAATCTCATTTCATTTTGCTTACTTTTCTTTTTGAGAGTTACCCCTCACTTCACATTAACAACTAGCTCACATGAAAGTAATCAGCCAGAAATTACTAGTGGTTGCTTCCTTAAAAAGGCATTTTCAATAAAATATCTGACACCCCATATTTCTATATTCTAATGTAATCATCATCCATGTCCAAACATTACAGTAACATATTGAGTGACTCTCATTGCTTACTTGCACGGTTCTGTTCAAATCAGACTGCTTACTGGCAGGTTATGGAGATCACATTGATCTCCCTTGAGATATTCTTGGAACGTCTGTTGTCAGAGCTTTGGCATTCAAATTAATTCTTCATTACCTCTTGCTATTTGCAGAAAATGAAGCAACACTTTGATAATGTAATCCTTTCTATGCCTTATTTACCATATCAAAGCCCAGATTTATAGTCCTCACCTCTGCACTGAACATTTTTTGTGGTGTTTGTGACATTTAAGGGGTTAATTGGTATTTTCAAACCATGGTTATAAGTTTACCCAACTGACTAATCAATGGTGTCAGCTGGAACCATCTCAGCAGACCCATATGTCTTCCTGTTTGCACGAACTGCAATGTAAGAGAAAATCAAATTTACAGTTTAACACCGAGTACACAAAACAAATTAAACCCTCAATCTCATTTTAAGAAATTTCTCTTGCAGAATCATTTTGTAAGTTGCATTACAAATGTTCAATAATATTTTGGAGTCCTTCTTTCTTCAGCAGCAATAGATTGGGAATTTAATGTCATGTATAGTATGTGATGTACCCCGCATTATTGCAGATAATGCTGATCAGATCCTTTGTTGTTGCTACAGTAACCTTCCACAGCTGGACTGGCAGTAAACCAGGAGTAAGAACTTATGGGTCTTTGAGTCTTAGCTCATACTGTGAGTTAGTAGATTGAAAATACATTGAAATCATTATCTTTTGTCCAATCTAATGTTTAACTGTAGTTGAACATTTTAAGACTAAGCACAAAATGAAACATTCTCTGCTGAAACAAACTGTAACAGGAACTAATGCAGTGATATATTTTAAGCATGAATTAGCAAAAATATTAAACTCAGCATTGCTTTTTCCATCTGAACTTATGTATGTTTGAATTGAATGTATCAATAATTTTCATAAGAACTTTATATATATGAGATGAAATAAAAAGATAAATTATAATTCTTCTTTAACACAATTCAAGTACAAAGAGTCTGTTTGCACTACTTATGACAAATAAGTATTTTGCATCAATGTTTACTGTGGATAAGAACATTGAAGATATAGAATGTAGGGAAATAGATGGTCACATCAGGAAAAAAGGCCATATTATAGAGGAGGAGGTGTTAAAACACACTAAGGTTGATGAATCCCCAGGACCTGACCAGGTGTACTCTAGAACTCCGTGGGAAGCTATGGAAGTGATTGCTGGGCCCCTTGCTGAGATATTTGATAGTCACAGGTGAGGTGCTGGAAGACTGGAGGTTGGGTAACGTGGTGCCACTATTTAAGAAAAGTGGTAAGGAAAAGCCATGGAACTATAGACCGGTGAGCCTGATATCGGTGGTCGGTAAGTTGTTGGAGGGAATCCTGAGGGACAGGATTTACAAGTATTTGGATAGGCAAGGACTGATTAGGGAGAGTCAGCATGGCTATGTGTGTGGGAAATCATATCTCAGTAACTTGATTGAGTTTTTTGAAGAAGTAATGAAGAGGATTGATGAGGGCAGAGCAGTAGACATGACCTATGTGGACATCAGTAAGGTGTTCGACAAGGTTCCTCATAGGCCAGTTAGCAAGGTAGAAGACAGAAGGTGGTGGTGGTGGCGGGTTGCTTTTCAGACTAAAAGCTTTTGACCAGGATTGGTGCTGGGTCCACTGCTTTTTGAAATTTATATAAATGATCTGGATGTGAACATAGGAGGAATAGTTAGTAAGTTTGCAGATGACTAAAATGGGAGGTGTAGTGGACAGTGAAGAAGGTTACCTCAGAGTGCAATAGAATCTTGATCAGATGGGCCAATGGAGTGGCAGATCATTTTGGAATGGCAAATCAGATCAGGACTTATACACTTAATGGTAAGGTCCTAGGGAGTGTTGCTGAACAAAGAGACCTTGGAGTGCCAGTTCATAGCTCCCTGAAAGTGGAGTCACAGGTAGATAGAATAGTGAAGATGGCATTTGGTCTGTTTTCCTTTATTGGTCAGTGCATTGTGAATAGGAGTCGGGAGGTCATGTTGTGGCTGTGCTTGACTTTGGTTAGAAGAAAGTGAGGACTGCAGATGCTGGAGATCAGAGCTGAAAATGTGTTGCTGGAAAAGTGCAGCAGGTCAGGCAGCATCCAAGCAGCAGGAGAATTGACGTTTCGGGCATGAGTCCTGAAGAAGGGGTCATGCCCGAAAAGTCGATTCTCCTGCTCCTTGGATGCTGCCTGACCTGCTGCGCTTGACCTTGGTTAGGCCATTTTTGGAACATTGTGCACAATTCAGGTCTCCCTTCTATCAGAAGGATGTTGTGAAATGTTGAAAGATTCAGAAAAATTTACTAGTGCCATTTGCCAGCACTTGACCCATATCCCACTGAACCCTTTCTATTCATATACCCATCTAGATGCCTTTTAAGTGTTGTGATTATACCAGCCTCTACCACTTCTTCTGGCAGCTCATTCCATACACATATCATCCTCTGCGTGAAAAAGTTGCCTTTTAGGTCCCTTTTAATTCTTTTCCCTCTCATCCTAAACCTATGCTCTCTCGTTCAGGACTCCCACACCCTGGGGAAAAGACATGTCTATTTACCCTATCCATGCCCCTCGTGATTTCATAAGAATCCATAAGGTCACCCCTCAGCCTCTGACGCTCTAGCCTATTCAATCTCTCCCTTTAGCTCAAATCTGCCAATACTGGCAACATCCTTGTACAGAGGAAACTCGATTATCCGAATATCCATTATCCAAATATTGGATTATCCGAAGGAGATCTCGAGGTCCCGATAGAAACACTATGTCAAAGAGCTGTTTCAACTCTGATCTTGTCTTTTGTTTACAGGTACAATGATTAAAGACGAACTCGGCTCACTGAAACACTGCCGAGAACAGTCCTGGCCAGACCAACAGAAAATAGACAATAGGTGGAGGAGTAGGCCATTCAGCCCTTTGAGCCAGCACCACCATTCATTATGATCATGGCTGATCATCCACAATCAGTATCCTGTTCCTGCCTTATCCCCATAACGCTTTATTCCACTATCTATAAGAGCTCTATCCATCTCTTTCTTGGAAGTATCCAGAGACTTGGCCTCCCCTGCCTTTTGGGGCAGAGCATTCCACATATCCACCACCCTCTGGGTGAAGAGGTTTCTCCTCAACTCTGTTCTTAATGGCCAAGCCCTTAATTTTAAAATGTGTCCTCTGGTTCTGGACTCACCCAGAAACATGCTTCCTGCCTCCAGAGTGTGCAATCCTTTCATAATCTTATACGTCTCAATTAGATCCCCTCTCATCCTTCTAAACACAAGTGTATACAAGCCCAGTTGCTCCAATCTTTCAACGTATGATAGTCCTGCCATTTGGGAATTGACCTTGTGAACCTGGTCCTGGACGTCCAGGCACCGTCTCGAAATGACTGACCTCCCGCCCTTCCTCTCTGTCCCTACACATATGCCTGGAGTTCTGCACAGGGGTGTAACCTAAACACTACCCGCCCCCCCGCCGGATAATCTCCCCAACATCATCCTGTACAGGGCAGAGGTAGAACCTGTCAAAATGTTGCAGTAAAAAGGTGTGTGTGTGTGTGTGTGTGTGTGTGTGTGTGTGTGTGTGTGTGTGTGTGTGTGTGTGTGTGTGTGTGTGTCTCTTTGGGGAGGGGGTGGGAGTTGGGGGAGCTGTGGGTCGGGGGGGTTGAACGTGGATCAGCCAGGGTGCAGGGGTGCAGATGGAGGTTGCATAGTGGGTGGGGGGAGTGGAACGGAGGTAGATGGGGGCGGACAGGCTGTGGTTGGACAGGGTTTGGGGGCAAGTGGGGAGGATGGGGTTGGGGGTGGGCAAGGGTGTACAAGGTTGGGGGCAAGTAGGGTCAGGGATGGGTGGGGTTGGGGGTGGGTGGGAATGTATGAGGTTGGGGCTGTGGTTGGGGGCGGGCGGGGGCAGGGGTGGACGGGGTTGGGGGGGCTGAGGGGTGGATGGTGTTGGGGGGCAGGGTTGGATAGGGATGGGGGCAGGCAAGGGGCGGGGGATCGCACACTGTGCTTTTGTCTAGTCTCCTGAATGGGGAGCAGATTTCACAGAAACCCCCAACCCCCAGAGGAAATCAATCAACGGAATAATCAATGATCCAAACGAAATAGTGCCCCCCCATCTCATTTGGATAATCAAGGTTCCTCTGTAAATCTTTTCTGAACCCTTTCAAATTTCAGAACATCTTTCTGATAGGAAGGAGACCAGAAGTGCACACAATATTCCAACAGTGGCCTAACCAATGTCCTGTACAGCTGCAACATGACCTCCCAACTCCTATACTTAATACTCAGACCAATAAAGGAAAGCCTACCAAATGCCTTCTTCACTATTCTATCTACCTGCGACTCCACTTTCAAGGAGTTATGAACCTGCACTCCAAGGTTTCATTGTTTAGCAACACTCCCTAGGATCTTCCCATTAAGTGTATAAGTTTTGCTAAGATTTGCTTTCCCAAAATGCAGCACCTCGTATTATTTAAATTAAACTCCATCTGCCACTCCTCAGCCCATCTGATTAAGATCCCATTGTAATCTGAGGTAACCTTCTTCGCTGTACACAAGAACCACCAATTTTGGTGTCATCAGCAGACTTACTAACTATAGCTTTTATGCTCATATCCAAATTGTTTATATAAATGACGAAAAGTAGTGGACCCAGCATTGATCCTTGTGGCACTCCACTGGTCACAGGCCTCCAGTCTGAAAAACAACTGTCCATCACCACCCTCTGTCTTCTATCTTTGAGACAGCTCTGTATCCAAATGGCTAGTTCTCCCTGTATTCCATGAGATCTAACCTTGCCAGCCAGTCTCCCATGGAGAACCTTGTCGAATGCCTTACTGATGTCCATTAGATCACGTTCAAATCTCTGCCCTCGTCAATCCACTTTGTTACTTTTCAAAAAACTTAATCAAGTTTGTGCGACATGATTTCCCATGCACAAAGCCATGTTGACTGTTCCTAATCAGTCCTTGCCTTTCCAAATACATGTACATCCTGTCTCTCAGGATTCCCTCCAATAACTTGCCCACCACTGAGGTCAGGCTCACCGGTCTATGGTTCCCTGGCTTGTCTTTACCACCTTTCTTAAACAGTGGCACTACATTAGCTAATCTCCAGTCTGGCACCTTACCTGTGACTATTGATGATACAAATATCTCAGCAAGAGGCTCAGCAATCACTTCCCTAGCTTCCCATAGAGTTCTGGAGTACACCTGATCAGGTCCTGGGGAGTTATCCACTTTTATGCATTTCAAGACATACAGCACTTCTTCCTCTGTAATATGGACATTTTCAAGATGTCACCATCTATTTCCCCACATTCTATGTCTTCCATGTCGTTATCCACAGTAAATACTGATGCAAAATACTAGTTTAGTATCTCCTCCTTCTCCTGCTGCCTTGCTGATCTTTGAGGGGTCCTATTCTCTCCCTAGTTACCCTTGTGTCCTTAATGCATTTGAAAAAACCCTTTGGATTCTCCTTAATTCTATTTGCCAAAGTTACCTCATGTCACCTTTTTGCTCTCCAGATTTCCCTCTGAAATATACTCCTACTGCCTTTGTACTCTTCCAAGGATTCACTCGATCTATCCTGCCTATACCTGACATATGCTTCCTTCTTTTTCTTAACCAAACCCTCAATTTCTTTAGTCATCCAGCATTCCCTATACCTACCAGCACCTCCTTTCACCCGAATAGGAATATACTTTCTCTGGACTCTCATTTCTGAAGGCTTCCCATTTTCCGGCCGTCCCTTTAACTGTGAACATCTGCCCCCAGTCGGCTTTTGAAAATTCTTGCCTAATACTGTCAAAATTGGTCTTCCTCCAACTTAGAACTTCAACTTTTAGATCTGGTCTATCCTTTTCCATCACTATTTTAAAACTAATAGAAATATGCTTGCTGGCACCAAAGTGCTCCCCTTCTGACACCTCAATCACCTACCCTGCATTATTTCCCAAGAGTAGTTTTGTACCTTCTCTAGTAGGTACATTCACATACTGACTCAGAAAATGTTTTTGTACACACTTAGAGTCATAGAGATGTACAGGATGGAAACAGGCCCTTCAGTCCAACCTGTTCAAGCCGACCAGATATCCCAACCCAATCTAGTCCCACCTTCCAGCACCCAGCCCATATCATTCCAAACCCTTCCTATTCATAAACCCATCCAAATGCCTCTTAAATGTTGCAGTTGTACCTACCTCCACCACATCCTCTGGCAGCTCATTCCATACACGTACCACCCTCTGCATGAAAAAGTTGCCTCTTAGGTCTCTTTTATATCTTTCCCCTCTCACCCTAAACCTATGCCCTCTAGTTCTGGACTCACCGATGCCAGGGAAAATACTTTGTCTATTTATCTTATCCATGCCCCTCATAATTTTGTAAACCTCTTTCAGGTCACCCCTCAGCCTCCGACACTCCAGGGAAATCAGCCCCAGCCAGTTCAGCCTCACCCTGTAGCTCAAATCCTCCAAAATGCAGCACCTCGCATTTATCTGAATTAAACTCCATCTGCAACTTCTCAGCCCATTGGCCCATATGGTCCATATCCTGTTGTAATCTGAAGTAACCCCCTTCGCTGTCCACTACACCTCATATTTTGGTGTCATCTACAAACTTACTAACTGTACCTCTTGTGCTCGCATCCAAATCATTGTGTAAATGACAAAAAGTAGAGGACCCAGCACCGATCCTTGTGGCACTCCACTGGTCACAGGCTTCCAGTCTAGTTCTCCCTGTATTTCATGAGATCTAACCTTGCTAACCAGTCTCCCATGGGGAACCTTGTCGAACGCCTAACTGAAGTCCATATAGATCACATCTACCGCTCTGCCCTCATCAATCTTCTTTGTTACTTCTTCAAAAAATTCAATCAAATTTGTGAGACATGATTTCCCATGCACAAAGCCATGTTGACTATCCCAAATCAGTCCTTGCCTTTCCTAATACAAGTACATCCTGTCCCTCAGGATTCCCTGCAACAACTTGCCCACTACCAACATCAGGTTCACCGGTCTATAGTTCCCTGGCTTGTCTTTACTGCCCTTCTTAAACAGTGGCACGACGTTTGCAAACCTTCACTCTTCTGGCACCTCACCTGTGACTATCGATGATACAAATATCTCAGCAAGAGGCCCAGCAATCACTTCTCTAGCTTCCCACAGAGTTCTCGGGTACACTTGATCAGGTCCTGGGGATTTATCCACCTTTAACTGTTTCAAGACATCCAGCACTTCCTCCTCTGTAACCTGGACATTTTGCAAGATGTCACCATCTATTTCCATACAGTCTATATCTTCCATGTCCTTTTCCACAGTAAATACTGATGCAAAATATTCATTTAGTATCTCCTCCATTTTCTGCGGCTCCACACAAAGGCCGCCTTGCTGATCTTTGATGGGCCTTATTCCCTCCCTAGTTATTTAGATTACTTACAGTGTGGAAACAGGCCCTTCGGCCCAACAAATCCACACCGATCCGCCATCTACCCATACCCCTGCATTTACCCCTTTCCTAACACTACGGGCAATTTAGCATGGCCAATTCACCTGACCCGCACATCTTTGACTGTGGGAGGAAACCGGAGCACCCGGAGGAAACCCACGCAGACACGGGGAGAACGTGCAAACTCCACACAGTCAGTCGCCTAAGTCGGGAATTGAACCCGGGTCTCAGGCGCTGTGAGGCAGCAGTGCTAACCACTTTGCCACCGTGCCGTATCCTTTTGTCCTTAATATATTCGTAAAAACCCTTTGGATTCTCCTTAATTCTATTTGTCAAAGCTATCTCATGTCCCCGTTTTGCCCTCCTGATTTCCCTCTTAAGCATTCTTTTTACTCTTTGAAGGATTCACTTGATCTATCCTGTCTATACCTGACATATGCTTCCATTTTTTTCTTAACCAAACTCACAATTTCTTTCATCATCCAGCATTCCCTATACCTACCAGCCTTCCCGTTCACCCTGACAGGAATATACTTTGTCAGGATTCTCGTTATCTCATTTCTGAAGGCTTCCCATTTTCCAGCCATCCGTTTACCTGCAAACATCTGCCTCCAATCAGCTTTCAAAAGTTCTTGCCTAATACCGTCAAAATTGGCCTTTCTCCAATTTAGGACTTCAACTTTTAGATCTGGTCTATCCTTCTCCATCACTATTTTGAAACAAATAGAATTATTGTTGCTGTCCCCAAAGTGCTCGTCCACTGACACCTCAGTCACCTACCCTGTCTTATTTCCCAAAAGTAAGTCAATGTTTGCACCTTCTCTAGTAGGTACATCCACATACTGAATCAGAAAATTGCCTTGTCACATTTTAGAAATTCCTTTCCATCTAAACCTTTAACACTATGGTAATCCCAGTCGATGTTTGGAAAGTTAAAATCCCTTACCGTAACTACCCTTATTCTTACAGATAGCTGAGATCTCCTTACAAGTTTGTTTCTCAATTTCCCTCTGACTATTGGGGAGGTCTATAATACAATCCCAATAAGGTGATCATCCCTTTCTTATTTCTCAGTTCCACCCAAATAACTTCCCTGGATGTATTTCCGGGAATATCCTCCCTCAGCACAGCTGTAATGCTATCCCTTATTAAAACAGCCACTCCCCCTCCTCTCTTCCCTCCTTTTCTATCCTTCCTGTAGCATTTGTATCCTGGGACATTAAGCTGCCAGTCCTACCCATCCCTGAGCCATGTGTCCGTTATTGCTATGATATCCCCGTCCTTAGTTCCTAACCATGCCCTGAGTTCACCCGCCTTCCCTGTTAGGCCCCTTGCAATGAAATAAATGCAGTTTAATTTTTTAGTCCTATCTTGTCCCTGCCTGCCCTGACTGTTTGACTCACTTCTGTTCTCAGCTGTACCCATCTCAGATCGGTCTCTTTCCTCACTATTTCCCTGGGTCCCACCCCTCAACCTTACTAGTTTAAGTCCTCCCAAGCAGTTCTAGCAAATTTTCCTGCCAGTATATTAGTTCCCTTCCAATTTAGGTGCAATCCGTCCTTCTTGTACAAGTCACTTCTACCCCAAAAGAGATTCCAATGATGTGAATCCTTCTCTCATACAGCATCTCCTCAGTCATGCATTCATCTGCTCTATCCTCCTATGCCTGCCCTCACTAGCTCTTAGCACTGGGAGTAATCCAGATATTACTACCCTTGAGGACCTCCTTTTTAAATGTCTGCCTAACTCTCTGTAATCTCCCTTCAGAATCTCAACCTTTTCCCTTCCTATGTCATTGGTTCCAATGTGGACAATGACCTCCTGCTCTCCCCTCTCCCCCGTGAGAACATTCTGCACCCTCTCTGAGACATCCTTGATCGTGGCATCCGGGAAACAACACACCATTCTGCTTTTTCTCTGCTGGCCACAGAAACATCTGTCTGTACCTCGGACTACAGAATCCCCTAACACAATTGATCTCTTGGAAGCCAATGTACCCCTCATTGCATTCGAGCCAGTTTCAATACCAGAAAATTGGCTGTTCATGCTACGTTCCCCTGAGAATCCATCACCCCCCTACATTTTCCAAAACAGCATACCTGTTTGAAATGGGTATGTCCACAAAAGATTCCTGCACTAGCTGCCTACCTCTCTTACCCTTCCTGGAGTTAACCATCTATGTGACTGTATCTGAGACCTTCCCCCCTTCCTATAACTGCCATCCATCACAAACTGTTGCTGTTGCAAATTCCTCATCGCTTCTATCTGTCTCTCCAATCGATCCACTCGATCTGATAAGATTTGCATCCAACAGCATTTATGGCAGATATAATCCGCAGTAACCCTTAAACTCTCTTTAAACTCCCATATCTGACAAGAAGTATACATCGCTGCAAAGACCATTTTTGCTCCTTCACAACCAGAAAATAACACTGTCTTATTTCTCTACAAACACAGCGCCAGGTTAAATTAATAGCTAGGGCTTATATTTTAAATTTAATCAAGAGACTTATCTCCAAAAAACATATACAGCCTTTCTCTTGGACAGACTTAAAACAACAATTAACTTATCTGATTCTGTGCCGTGAACTTCACCCAACAGTTCCTCCAAGATTAGTTGTGAATTTCACTGTTTGTTAATTTTCCCAGATGCGCTCCGATGTCCAACGATACACGAATTCAAACAGCAAAGGTGGTAACTGTGCAGGTTCTCTCTTTCTTTCTTTCTTTTTTTTCTTTCTTTCTCTCTCTCTCTCCTGTACTGTCCTCACCATGTACTTCCTTTGTCTGCTCTTCTCCCTTTTAAAACTGCTGTTGTTTTGACTTTTTTTTTCCAAAGTTCCAAATCATTGCAACAGCATATAAAACAGTAATTGCTGCTCCTGGAATTCGAGGAAATCACCTCCAACACCTAAAACACCTCAAAAAAAAGGAGCAGCTCTTACAGCCAGAAATTTTTCCCATCCTCCATCTTGGATTACCCAGATTCCAACTGACAAATTCCTCTCCATCTAACCCCTTAACACTATGGCAGTCCCAGTCTTTGTTTGGAAAGTTATAACCCCCTATCATAACCACCCTATTATTCTTACAGATAACTGAGATCTCCTTACAAATTTGTTTCTCAATTTCCCTCTGACTATTAGGGGGTCTATAATGCAATCCCAATAAGGTGATCATCCCTTTCGTATTTCTCAGTTCCACCCAAATAACTTCCCTGGATGTATTTCCCTCAGTATAGCTGTAATCAAAAACGCCTTTCCATCTCCGCTCTTGCCTCCCTTTCTATCCTCCCTGTTAGCATTTGTATCCTGGAATATTAAGTTGACAGTCCTGTCCATCCCTGAGCCATGTTTCTGTAATTGTTATGATATCCCAGTCCCATGTTCGTAACCACAGCCTGGGTTCATCTGCCTTCCCTGTTCAGCCCCTTGCATTGAAATAAATATGTTTTAATTTATCAGTCCTACTTTGTTCTCTGCTTTGACCCTGCCTGCCCCGACTGTTTGACTTGCCTTTTTTCTCAACTGTACCAGTCTCAGATTGATCTCTTTCCTCACTATCTCCCTGGCCCCCATCCCACTCCCACCCCCCAATCTAACTTGTTTAAATCCTCCCGAGCAGCTCTAGCAAATTTCGCTGCCAGTATATTAGTTCCCTTCCAATTTAGGTGCAAACCGTCCTTCTTGTACAGGTCACTTCTACCCCAAAAGAGATTCCAATGACCCAAAAATGTGAATCCTTCTGCCATACACCCACTCCTCAGCCATGCATTCATGTGCTCCTATTCCTGCCCTCACTAGCTCGTAGCACCAGGAGTAATCCAGGAGTAATCCAGACATTACTACTCTTGAGGAACTCCTTTTTAAATTCCTGCCTTTCTGTAATCTCCCTTCAGAATCTCAACCTATTCCCTTCCTATGTTTAGAAAAGTCCAAGGTCTTATTCAGTATTTTAAATCATGGAGGTTTTGCTCAATTCTATATATCCTCCCTTTGATACTTT
The DNA here is from genome assembly GCF_020745735.1 of Hemiscyllium ocellatum. Classification (NCBI taxonomy): domain Eukaryota; kingdom Metazoa; phylum Chordata; class Chondrichthyes; order Orectolobiformes; family Hemiscylliidae; genus Hemiscyllium; species Hemiscyllium ocellatum. The sequence goes on from NC_083416.1 coordinate 27,070,086, forward strand.
ACATCCGAGGCTATCATTCTTGGTGAGCAAAAATGGGCAAGACCCAAAAGCTAACTCCCCAAATTAACTTAACCCCAAGTTAATTTAACTCCAAATTACCTTACTCTAATTTACCTTAACCCCAAATTACCTGAGCCCCAAATTACTTTAACCCCAATTTACCTGGACCACAAATTACCTTAACCCCAAATTACCTTAATCCTAATTTATCTTAACCCCAATTTACTGAAACCCCAAATTACCTGGACCCTAATTTATCTGGACCCCAAATTACTTTAACTCCAATTTACCTTAACCCCAAATTACTTTCATCCTAATTTACCTTAACCCCAAATTACCTTAACCCTAATTTACCTGGACCCCAATTTACTTTAACTCCAATTTACCTGAATCCCAAATTACCTTAACCCTAATTTACCTTAAACCCAATTTACCTGGACACCAAATTACCTTAACCTCAAGTTACCTGAATCCCAAATTACCTGAACCTCAACACACACATGCACACACACTTCCTCCCTTCAGAGACAGTGCATTCCCCCCGAAAGGAAAACAAAAGGCAGGATTAGCGGAAGTCAAAACATACAAGTTAACCGTACATAGTGCACACACACAATACCATTTTAAACCTTAAATACATTTTCCTGTTTGTCTTCACATAGGAAAACAATGTACAAGAACTACAACAAAAACTGAAACACCTAGTCAGCGGATCCAAACACTCCATACAATCAACACAGGAATTCTTGGACGTCATCAGGAATACACACATAGACAAAGAAGAAACCATGGTATCATTCGACGTGACGGCACTGTTCACATCAATTGACAAAACCCTTGCCAGAGAAACAATAGCCAACCTACTGGACATACATAACAGAACACAGGAGGCCGAACCTATCAACAAGGACGGCATACTTAAACTACTAGACCTGTGCCTCACCACACACTTTACATTCAACAATCAGATATACGAACAAATCAATGGAACACCCATGGGATCACCAATCTTGGGACTCATAGCAGAGGCAGTTATGCAAAGGTTAGAACATACAGCCCTACCACAAATCCAACCCAAACTCTGGATCAGATACGTCGATGACACCTTTGTAATCATCAAAAACACAGAAATAGAAAAAACACACCGAATCATCAACGCCACACTCACAGGAATACGATTCACGAGAGAAGAGGAAAAGGATAGCCAACTCCCATTCCTAGACGTGTTAGTAGAGAGAACACCCAACGGAGAATTCACCACAAGGGTACACAGGAAACCAACACACACAGACCAAGTCCTAAACTATGAAAGTAACCACCCCAACACACACAAACGAAGCTGCATCAGGACACTATTCAAAAGAGCCACAACACACTGCAGTACACCAGAACTGTGAAAAGAGGAAGAGGAACACCTATACAAGGTATTCGCTAAAAACGGATACCCATGCAACTTTATCACCAGATACCTAAGAGATAGACCACGGAACGAGGACATGCCACAACCAAAAGGACTAGCCACACTACCATACGTCAGGAGCGTCTCAGAACTGACAGCCAGACTACTGTGACCCTTAGGACTCATAACAACACACAAGCCAACTTCCACACTCAGACAACAACTCACTAGAACAAAGGACCCAATAGCCAGCACGAGCCAAACTAACGTAGTTTACAAAATACCATGCAAGGACTGCACAAAACACTATATAGGACAAACAGGAAGACAGCTAACAATCCGCATCCACGAACATCAGCTAGCCACGAAACGACACGACCAGCTATCCCTAGTAGCCATACACTCAGACAACCAGGAACATGAATTTGACTGGGAAAACACTACCATCATAGGACAAGCCAGACAGAGAACAGCCAGGGAATTCCTAGAGGCATGGCATTCATCCACAAACTCCATTAACAGACACATGGACCTGGACCCCATATACAAACCACTACAGCTGAAACTGACACCCGGAAGCGGCAAGAACATCCATCAACAGACACATCGACCTGGACCCCACATACAAACTACTACAGCTGAAACTGACACCCGGAAGCGGCAAGAACAAACCACTATAAATACCGGAAGAAACATCAAAGCAGCGCTTCACAAGAGGCTCCAATAGCACTGATGATGTTCCCTAGCCAGGGAACGAAACGTTTGCAGCAAAAACTTCCAGCTCGGCGAACAGAACCACAACAATGTACATCTCCAAAGGTCCCCAGGACCACAATTTTCACAGATACTATACTTCGGGCCCGTTGTATACTCTCTGATGTCAGGATCTGCAGGCTTGATACTATGCCCTTCAACTGATCCCTCTTCGGGTCAGTGTCCCCTAATATGTTTGTGTTATATGTCTGCTTGGTTTATGTTTCCCAAATTTTATCGAGTGTAATCCTTGCAACATCTTCTGGAGTAAGGCTTTGTGCAGTCCCTGTCTCCCTTGGGCACCATTCAGGTAAGTGAACTAAATTTTAAACTTTAATGTAATCACCGTAACACAAACATTCCCAAACTAACCTTAAACTTTAGTCAAAGCTTTACACAGTGCTACCTTTCTGTGGCTGGCCAGGCTAAAATCTGGTAGGTCTGCCCTTGCTCTCACCTCTGGATGGCCAGTACCCCAGGATCCTTAGCACTGCTCACTCTTTGCTGAACAGGGGCCCTCCCGAGTCCCAGACTATGGTGGGCTGGGCTGGCCTGAGATGACTTGTCTGACCCTGGCTCTGCGGCCTGTGGGGCTGTGTCCTCCCCCAGGGCCTCTTCACTGTCAGTGGCTGCTGCCTGGTCTGTGGCCTCCCTTGGGGGCTTTCCCAAATCTGACACTGCTGCTTGGCCTGTGGCCTCCCTTGCCTGACGCTGCTGCTTGGCCTGTGGCCTCCCCTGAGAGCTCTCCCCATTCCAATGCTGCTGCCTGGCCTGTGGCCTCCCTTGTCTGACGCTGCTGCCTGGCCTGTGGCCTCCCCTGAGACCTCTCCCCGTTCCAATGCTGCTGCCTGGATTTCTACCTCTGGGGACGATGTTGTCCCTGACATTGGAGCACCTCCTGAGTCTCAGTCTATGGACAGTGTGACCTGCGCTGTGAGGTAGTTCATAGGCCCTCTCTCTGTGGGACTGTGGCTTCCCCTAGGAGCTTTCCACAGTTTAAGTACGCAGCCTGGTTGCCTGTTATTTAGTGCAGGCCCTTTACGTTCTTTCCTCTGGTCAGCATTCCCAGGAGACGGTTAAGGCCAGGATCCTGCACCTGAACCGTCTTCAGGTCTGGGGCCAGTGCTACCCTTGCACCCCCTTAGTGCCCCCTCTAACCTGGGCTGCTGCTATTGGGCCTGAGCCAATTGGGATCCCAGCAGGAACATGTTTGGGCACCCTCTTGGCCAGTGTGCTGGCCTGGTTGGAGACCTCAGTGCGGGGTTTGGACTTCGTTCTTTCTCGTGTCTGCACTGTCAGTCCCAGGAACTTACTTTCCTTTTGGTTGATCTGTGCTTCCTTTGGGTTCATCTTGAACCTTTCCAATTCATGTCACAGGCCAGAGTTTTGTGTAGGGCAGTGGGGGCTCTTGAGCTTGTTGCCGTGACCACTGTCCCTGACCCTGTGAGTGTGGTCTGGAGCGCTTCTAAAAAACCCTCAAAGGAGTTAGGGGAGCTTTGTGCTATCAGACCCGGTTCCTGGATAGACATGGGAGGGTCCCTCCCATCAGCCCTCTTCTGTGGGGTGGGGCAATCCTTCCACTAGTGCCTGTTCCTCCGCACCCAAAACAGTTGTGATTCTTATTAGGAGAGCTACCTCTCATTGGATACCACTCTTTCTTACTATGCGGAGGATGTCAAGTCATGTACCCTACCCCATCTCCCCCTCCAGCCATTCCTGAATGCTAGTGACAGCTGCCTCACCACCTTGGTCTGGGGGACGTGTGGTTGAACCAGAGCTAGGCCATGGTTCTCCACCTCAGCAGGCTGTTGGCCACAAGGATGTGGAGCCAGCGGGCCTGATCACTTCTACAGAGGTTATTCCTGTCCAGGTACTTGCCACAGGTGCTCACGTAAACGGGTCACAGTCTGTCGGTGAATGCCTGCAGGGTTTACCTGCCACCTGGACAATATTCTCTACTCGAGAGATTGACTTTCCATTATTGAAGCCCATGGCTTCCAGGATCTCTTTCTGGATAGTGGCAAATGTACTCCACCCTTTCTTACTGGCAGCTGATAGGGTCTTGGACAGCCTGCTGTTCAGAAAGATCATTAGCAATGTGGCCATCTCACCATCATTACAGCTGTTTGTTTCTCCTGCCTGTTCCAGTGGCTGTAAGTTTGTGTGTACGTTTGTCCAGGTGTGCCACCACAGCCCTGAGCTGGTGGGTTCTGTTTGGAGACACAAAGTGACTTTCTAACTCCCCTTACTTCTGACCATCCCAGGGCATGCCATACTTCTGCTGCCATACCAGACACATGGGCCTTGGTCCCAACCCATCCTATACTGGCCCTGTACCCCCACCTACCTGCACCTACACGGGCCTGCTCCCGGTGCCACAGGTGGGGATCCAGAGCTCCCACCTGACCTGCAGTCTGTCCACTCTCCCTGTTTCTTCACTGGGCCTCCCCCCAGTGTCACAGGTGACCAACTGTCCCTGACTGCACTATCATTCGCTCCCGCCTCACATTTTTGTTCTTCCCTGCTCACAAGGGCTGCACCAGGGCTTATCAGGTGAATCCTGGCCAGAGCCCTTCATCAGGTTCCTGATGAAGGGCTCTGGCCCGAAACGTCGAATTTCCTGTTCCTTGGATGCTGCCTAACCTGCTGTGCTTTAACCAGCAACACATTTTCAGCTCTGATCTCCAGCATCTGCAGACCTCACTTTTAACAGGTGAATCATGCCCCTGGCCTGAGACACAGCTAGGCTCAGCTTTTGGATGTGCTCCTGGCAGAAACCATGCTTTCACCTCTGATACCATTCATTGCAGGTTGCCTGGACATCCTTTAGCTTCTCCTTCTGCACTTTAACTTGATTCCCCAGGTGTGTATTCTCCTCATTCAGAGCCTGTTCTTTTGGCTTTTGTGTCCTGACAGTGCAGCTAATCCAGTTTATTTCTATATCTTTCTCCTACTTGCTGCCTCTCTTGCCTCTCTCACTGCAGGTCTTGCATATGGCATTTCTCCATTGTGGCCATCATGCTTGAGCCTACCTGTGACGCCATTAACTCTGCCTTCACTTCTCTGACATTCCCATTCAGCCCCTGATCCTGTTGCTGAAGGCAGAGGAGCCAGATTGCCTTCTTTATGGAGCGCTTAAGCTCCTTGCTGTCAGTCCATTGGCCTGCTGTTTCCTGTTGACGTTAGAGATCAAGGACCTATTTCTTTGACATATTCACCTTTTTAAACACATAGGAAATACTCTCCTCCATCAGAGACTTTGTTTCTACTACATCCCATTTCTTCTGCCAGGGTCCTGCTGATTTGCAGGCTTCTGGTTTGCACTCAAGAATTTGCTGATTTTATTTGGTTTGAATTGCCCCCAGAATCCTCGTTCTAGACACTGGGCTTATTGAGGGAATGTGAAATTAAGGAGGCAGTAGACAGGTGTATCAGGGCAAAAAGAACTCTGCATTTATTTACAAAGTAAGAAGGGAAGCACAATATAAGAAATAAAGAAAAGTGCAATAAACAGGGAAATTGACACTATCAATTATATAGATGACAGTAATTAAACACACTATTAAATTCAAAAAGAGACTAAACACTATTAGAACATAAAACAACAGTTTTAATCACAGAAACCGATCAGGCTTCCTAACTTTGGGGTCCCATGTACTGTGACCACCTGCCTTCCCTCCCTGCTAGCCTGGTCAGAACTTTGGGGTCTCGGGAGTTTCAGCTCACCACAAAAAAGAACACAGTTTTAAAGTGTGTCCAGTTTTTGATATTCTTCCTGTCAGTTCCCTTGATTCAGAACTTGTCTCTGTCTTGAATCTCTTGTTCGGATATTGCTTGGTTGGCTTCCCCTCTCTTGGATGTCCTTTGTTGCGATGATGCTTCGCAATTCAGCTTCTCTGTGCGGCCTCGGTGGGTCTTGGTTCTGAAGCTGCTCGTTGGGGTGAGAACACTGTGGTGAGGCTGCTCTCTGCTGAAGCTTGTTCTTGAAAAAGACTCTTCCACAGGTATGATTAAAGCTATATGTACTGAGCCCCCATTGTCTCATTTCAAATCTGTGTTGCTATTGTTTCTGGTGTTCCCTTTTATTGATAAGAATGTGTGAATGTATTTTGAATGAAGTTGAAAGTCCAGTATCTCGAAGGATCCATACTATCAGCATTGAGTACCCTGAGGTGTCAAATGTGAGGTGCTGCATTTTAGAAAAGCAAATCAGAGCAGGACTTACGCATTTAATGGTAAGGTCCTAGGGAGTGTAGCTGATCAAAGAGATCTTGAAGTGCAGGTTCATAGTTTCTTGAATGTAGAGTTACAGGCAGACAGGAGAGTGAAGAAAGTGTTTCCTTTATTGGTCAGGGCATTGAGTATAGGAGTTGGGAAGTCATGTTGCGGCTTACAGGACATTGGTTAGGCAAAAGTGAGGACTGCAGATGCTGGAAACCAGAGTCTAGATTAGAGAGACCAGAATTGCATGCAATATTCCAAAAGTGGCCTAATTAGAGTGGCGCTAGAAAAGCACTGCAGGTCAGGCAGCATCCGATGAGCTGGAAAATCGACGTTTCAGGCAAAGCCCTTCATCAAGATTGAGCTTCATTCCTGATGAAGGGCTTTTGTCCGAAATGTCAATTTTCCTGCTCCTTGGATGCTGCATCACCTGCTATGCTTTTCCAGTGCCACTCTAATCAGGACATTGGTTAGGCCACTTTTGGAATATCGCATGCAATTCTGGTCTCCTTCCTATCTGAAGGATGTTGTGAAATTTGAAAGGGTTCAGAAAGGATTTACAATAATGTTATGATTTGGAGGTGCCAGTGTTAGACTGGGGTGTACAAAGTTAAAAATCACACAACACCAGGTTATAGTTCAACAGGTTTATTTGGATGCAGTAACTTTTAGAGTGCTGCTCCTTCATCGGGTGGTTATGGAGTATAAGATCATAAGACACAGAATTTTTACCAAAAGTGATGCAACTGAAATGATATATTGAAAAAAGACCTGGATTGTTTGTTAAGCCTGTCATCTTTTGGAATGACCATGCTGGTTTCAGTTCTTTCATATGTAAATCCCAGAACTTTTTTTAAAGTTACATTCTCAAGTGAACTTTAACAATAGGTGCCATGTTGACCCAGATAATGCATTGAAGGTGTGAGGTGCCCTGTGTGTGGCTGTCTGTGCCCCAATATTCAGACTGTTCTAATCTAGAAAAAAAGAGTTGCAGAATCATACATAGATTCATGCAGTTTTTGAGCAAAATAAAATGTAATTCTGCAAGTGCAAATTAGTCCCACAAACTTATCTGTGTGTATGTGCGGGGGGTGGGGATGATTTGAGTGTCTATGAGAGAGAGTGTGTATGTGTGGATGTGAGTGTGAGTGCAAAGGGGTATAAGTCTGTGAGAAGGTGATTATGGGCACAATCATTTGATGAAGGAACAGCTCCGAAAGCTAGTGCTTCCAAATAAACCTGTTGGACTATAACCTGGTGTTGTGTGATTTTTAATTTTGTTTACCCCAGTCCAACACTGGTGTCTCCAAATAATTCTAAGAGATGAGAGACTTAACAAACATTCCAGGTCTTTTTCAATATATAATTTCAGGTACATCACACTGTAGACTTCTTCTATAAATTCTGTGTTTTACGATCCTATATCCATGACCACCTGATGAAAGAACAGTGCTCTGAAAGCTTGTGCTTCCAAATAAACCTGTTGGACTATAACCTGGTGTTGTGTGATTTTTAACTTTGTACAAGGATGTTGCCAGGGTTGGAGGATTTGAGCTATAGGGAGAGGCTGAATAGCTGGGGCTGTTTTCCCTGGAGCATCAGAGGTTGAGGAGTGACCTTATAGAGGTTTATAAAACCATGAGGGGCGTTGATAGGATAAATAGACAAGGTCTTTTTCCTGTGGGAGTCCAGAAATAGAGGACAGAGGTTTAGGGTGAGAGGGGAAAGATATAAAAGGGTCCTAAGGGGCAACCTTTTCCACGCAGAGATTGGTGCATGTATGGAAAGAGCTGCCAGAGGAAGTGGTCAAAGCTGGTCCAAATGCAGCATGTAAAAGGCATCTGGTTGGGTTTATGAATAGGAATGGTTTTGAGGAATATGGGCCAAGTGCTGGCAAATGGGCTGAGATTGGATTAGGATATCTGGTTGTCATGAACAAGTTGGATTGAAGGGTCTCTTTCAGTGCTGTACATCTTTATGACACTCTGAATCTAAAAGTTAGTTCCTGTCCAGAGTGTTGAGTTTGGTTGACTGTTCTCTTAGAGTGGAGGTGTAAATTGAATTTCCAGTTTGAACAATCACCCCAGACATAAATCATTCTTGCTCTGTGTTCATTTGGATGTAGCATGAACTCAGGATTTTATCCAGTATTTTAGATATTAGGAAAATCCAGGGACTTGTCCGGTATTTTAGATGATGGGGATTTTGCTCAATCCTCCAGCCAGCAGTCACAAGAATTGACAGACTGAGTAAGAACAGGAGATTTTGTTCTCTGAATTACATTAATCAACCAGATAATAGAATAGAATAGTCGATGATTTCATGAGAACCATCACGGAGACTAGTTTTTTAATTCCAAATTTATTAATGAATTGAATTTAAGTTTATTAGTTTCCATGGTGGCATTTGAACTCAGCCTAGGCCTCCCAGTCATCACTTCCCTCTTGTTTAATTTCCTTCTGAGCTGTTTGCTACACAGCTGGTGGTTAGGGATGTATTCTTAAAATGGTAAATCTTACAGCACACAGCAGAAATCTTAACACGTACTGTGCTGTATACCTTAGTGCTCCTTGAGAATCCTCTGGGCATCGTTCCAGTCTGCCAGCAATCTCTGTTCAATGTTTTGTAGTAGGATGATTTTATTTTCTGCATCCTGCTCACATGAGAGTGAGTGGCACCAGCTGGTCAGTGGATAGTTATTGTTGCACTCTGATTTATCATGGCGGCTAAAACGATGTGAAGGCCGCAAAACATGCATAGACCAAAATGGTGGACTCATTATGGTCCCACAACAGTCGGAGATGTTATTATAAACCTGTGGGGCAGGCAGGACTTCAATCTGGGACTCCTGGCTCACAGCTAGAGATGCTATCACTGCCACAAGAACCAGGGATTGGAATATTTTCCAGTTAATGTACAATGGAGAATTGACATGCAGTGTACACAGTGACATTTAAGCAATCAAGGGCATTCTGTATCAGGGCAAAGAGAACATGAAACGATTTCAGCTCTTTTTGCAAACAGGGCTGCAATGATTTCCCTTACATAACAGTTGACAGCAGATTGGGAGTTGTTGTAAATATTGCCCCTTTCAGCCTGGAAGAAGCTTGATCCATAAAAGTTCATGGCTGTGGTCATCTTCAGAGCCACTAGCAATGCTGTCTTTACCTACTCAATCATGTTCTTGCCTCTGAATTATAAGATTGTATGTTCAATTCCTATTCCAGGACTTGAGCTCAAAAATCAAGGCTGGCATTCCTGTGGAGTGCTGGATTGTTAAGATGTCTTATCTTTTAGAATGAGAGATTAAACAAATACCCCATCTGTCCTTTTATTTGAATTCAGATGGTACTTGTTTCAAAGATGTTATTGTTGAAATTGTTGGAAAAGCTCAGCAGGTTTGGCAGCATCTGTGGAGAGAAATCAGAGTCAATGTTTCAGGTTGAGTGACCATTCCTCAGAACTCATGTCACTCAACCTGATTGTCAACTCTCTGATTTCTCTCCACAGATACTGCCAGGCCTGCTGAACTTTTCCAGCAATTTCTGTTTTTATTTCAGATTTAAAATATCTGCTGTTCTTTCAGATTTTAAGTAATTTCTGATGTACTGACCAACATTTGTCCCTTAACTAACATTATAGAAGCAAATTTTCTGATCATTATCACTTTTACATTGTTGATTGTATCCAAATTGACTATGGTGCTTGCTACATTCCAATAGTGATTACATTTCTAAATAAATTCATAGGCTGTAAAGAGCTTTGGATTTGAAGTGATCATGAACGGTGCTTATGTAATCACAACCAGTGTGATATCTCAGTGAACACCCTATTGGTGGAGCACTGGCATTCAGTTCACAATTCCTCATTAAGTTTAATGAAAGACAATGTCTCTTATAAACACCATTGGTGGATGTGCCACCTTGATGAAAATACTTGCCCTCTCCACTTTCTCCATCCTCCAGCAACATGTTCTACTCTATGTCATCTCTCTTCAGACTGCCCATGGATCAAAGTGGATTCAAATTATTGTACCTATGTCTGGAGTAACTGATCTGAGAAAGTTCTTTCAAGTCATAGCCATGATCATTGTACTTGTGTATATTTGAACAGCTTTAATCAATAGATTACACCACCCAATCTCTGAGCAATAGTCTGTAAAAAAAAAATCAGTCAGCAATTAACCCAAAAGTAATTGATGCTCCATTTAAACAGAACAGGTGAAGCATATTTATGTTGCTGAATCCATGTTCAGCTGTATGTGGTTCAAAAGAAGGAGTTAACTGGAGTGTTATAGTTTCAATGTGCCAATGCTGGCTTCAAATCAAAGCACCTTTCCTTTTTGGGACTATAAGTGGGGATGGATACATAAAGTGTTGAATAACATACCACGCCACAGAGAACACTTGACCCATAATGTGCCTCCCTGAGGGAAAACAAACAGTAAAAAGCCAGCAATACTTGTAAATCAATACATTGTGCTATGCTGGAGCTCCATTTTAATACATGCACAACTAGTCAGACATTATATGTCATTCACAAATGTTTCTGTTTCTTTGTTCTGGAGTGTCAGTTTGTTAAGAGGTGACTGGGGAGATTTGATGTGTTGCTTGACTAGTTATGGGCCTCGAAACTGGCATCTTGGATTACCAAAGCCTGCTGGTCAACCATTGGCTGTCAGCTTCTGGTTCCTAATGAACGTCAGTTAAGGCCTACTCCTCATACAAGAAGGCAACTTTTTTTTGTGTCAGGAGGAGGTTAGGTTGAGGGAGATTGAGTGAGGTGGTTTGAGGTTAAAAGCACTACATACCTCCCTATCCATGTTTCTGGCTTCCATACATTAGGGCAATTGGAATCCTCCCCATCCCATCAGGGAGCTTGCCCTGTCTACCCAGTTGGGTAACCAGACACTTTTCTCTCCCACTGGGAAGGCAAGTAATCAGGGAGGTGGAGACCTGAGGTCCCTAAGTGATTGTTAATTGAGCTTTTAAGGGTGTTAATTGGTGGCAGGTTGAGAAAATTGCAAATGGAGCTTAAGAAGGTCATGTGTAGTGAATAAGTACATATCCAGGATAAAAGTCATCCAATTATTTCCCCTTCTCACCGGCTCTCGGGAGAGGTAATTCCACCTGGAATACTGATGCTATCATCTGCTTAATTTACGCACTTCAGCATGTATATCTTCTGCCCTTGTGAATACCAAGTAGGCATTAGATACGGCTTGCTACAGAAGTGTGCGTGTGTATTATGAATGTAATTTGGAACCTGGATTTTGTGACCTCAGTTTCTTTTTGATTTTACAATCTATTTACAATAGATTTTCAAAATGAATCTTCCCATGCAGTGACTTCAAACAGCTATAATTTATATATCATCTCCGGATTGCATTTTAGTTGAAGTTCAATATAAGTAAGTACAAGAGAATTCTGGCCATGACTTATGATCTTACTTACAATTGACAGCTGAAAAAATGTTATTAAATCTGTAAAAGGGATACAGTTAAAAATATAATTATGAATTCTTAACCATTCACCTAGCTCAAGGAATTTTTAACTATGCATTTAGCTCTTGAACAATTGATATCAAAAAGGTCATGCCAACTATGTTAAATTGACATCTGTCAACATGGCCTTCACCAGAACACTTAATTATCACAATTATCACTTCCCATGACCTATAGACTGAAGACATTTCATTTTCAAAATTAAATTGGTTTCCTAAATGTATGCCTTTTCTCTGGAGAAATGTGCTCATTTGTCTCTACAGTCCTTTCTACACACAAAATGAGGCTGCATAATCAATCTGGCAAACAGTAGGAAGCATGTGGCATGAGAGGAGACTCAATGTATTTTTTTTCCAAGGTGTTTAGTGGCCTGTGGATTCTGCTCAGTTGTGCTGTTTCTTTACAAAGCAGTTTGCTGAAGTTGATGAAACCAGCACCAAAAATTATGTTAATATTATTTCAGCTTCTACAACCTTAGTGTTAGTTCAAGAACCATTGCACTGGAAGATGAGCACACACTAACTGACAACAATCAACTCCTCCCCACATTGATTGAATATCTGTCTGATATTTTCCACTAATTTATTTACACGCCATTGAAGTAGACCAAAAATGTTTTTAAAAATTAGGTGCCAGGAGACAAATAAGCATTTTTAATAGCTTTCAAATATGATATCATTTTAGCTTACATTTGATTTTTGTATCCCTATATAACAAACAATTCAGTATCATTTCTAAGGTCATTGCTATTATTTAAACTAGAATTACTCACAAAATGTATCTGCAAACACAACTCTGCAAATGGAACTTCACTCTATAGACTGATGTGTGTGTGTGCATGCACATGAGAGAGGGAGAGAGTTGGTATGTGTATGTGTTTATATGTGGGAGAGAGGGAAAGAGTGTGAGTGTGTGCATATCAATGTGTGTGTGTGGCTGAGAGAGAGAGAGCGCGTGTGTATGAGAGAGGGTCTGCATAAGTGTGTGAGTATGTAAGAGTGTGTGTATGTGCCCTTGTGTGTGAGTATGAAAGTTGTTGGGATCCATTATTAAGGTTAGGTTATGAACTAAATACTTATGTTAAAAGTCTTTTTGTTTTTGATAAGGCCATTTATTAAACAAGTATTAATCAAAGTGCACTCAGCAATCATTTATAAATTAATCATTTTCTCTGAATGAAACCATCCCAACTGGCTAACCCTTCTACTGCTTACTCAAGCAGTCATGGTGATTGCATACGTCTACTCACCAATTTTTAAGTTATTCTGTCACATGGTCATTTGTTATCTTCCACTCCTTTGAACAACTGTCCTCCCATCTCTCACTTAACATTTTCTCTATTGTACTATGCTAATGTTCATACTAAGATATCATCACTCTTTCCTCCCTCAGCCTTGTACCAAGCAACTTCTTGTCCTCGATGATTTCAGCTTCCATTTCAACTTATCACGCTTTCTGATCTCAGAGGTGACTGCTGTCTTATCCTCAATTTTTCCCTGCATTTGAACTCCCTGATCCCTATACATGGCTAATCCCTTGATGTTGCCATTTGTGGACCTTCCGTTAATTCAATCACAGATAAAGGTCATCTCAGATGACTTCCTTGCAACACCACTTCAGTGGTCCACAGCATCACAGATACTAGTCTTGAGCCAATTCAATTCATTCCATATGATAATAAGAAACATTTGGAGGCACTGGATACAGCATAGTCTATGTGCCCTCATAACATTCTGGCAATAGTACAAAGACTTTTGCTCTAGAATTTGCTGCACATCTATCCAAGCTATTCTAGTACAGCTACAATACTGGCATCCACCGGACAAAATGGAAAACTGTCCAGGTATGTCCTGTACATGAAAGCAGGACATCTCCAACTCAACCAATTACTACTCTGCCAATCTATTCTCAATTATCAATATCCTGGAATTCCCTCCAAAAATGTATTGTGAATCTATCTACAGCATGCAGATTGCAATGGTTCAAGAAGGCAGCTCACTACCCCCATCTCCTTTCCACTTCCCAACCCAACGTCTTTCTACTTCTGTCCTTGGGAAAAAGAAATCTCTCTTCAACTACGTCACAACCAAATTGTCAAAATTCATATGTCTGGTCTTTCATTCACCACAACAATTCTTCATTTATCACCTCAATCACACCCTTTTCTGTACCTTTGGTGCCCTCATTAAACTTTTGCTGTAGCTCTAAACCTAGTTGCTTCCTAGATAAGGCCCCCATCTTCACCTCCTTATGTTCAAGGGAAGCAGGCAAATCTTTCTGACTGATGACTGGTTTGGTTGTTCATTGTCAGATCTAGCTGGGCCATAGAAAACACTATTGAGTTTTGGTGTCATCTTGAAAATCTTCAAAAATGCAAATGTAACACCAATCTCTTCTTTACTACAAACTACTCTTAGAGCTTCAACTTAATTATCTCTCCCAACGATGCGAGTAATACAAGGTCTTCTTTGTTTGTAATATTGGATCTTTCCACACAGCAGCATCTGCTGCTTCCATCCTTTCTCCAGGATCTATGAACCAAACTTCTATGAATGCTTCATCTTGCTCCAGACCTGAACGTGCACATTTCTCCTCTCCGGTTTTCCTTCTGTCCACTTTTGTACTGGCTCTGAAATCATTTTTCTATGCACCTTCTGATTCCTGACTAACTGTACTAACTGTAGTTCTACCTTGAGACCAGTAAGGACTATTCTGTGGTCTTTCACACATGACCATTTGTTTGAAGCACATGCAATGTGTTTGCTGTGTAAGCTGCTGCACATGCTGTACGTGTGACATTTATATAACACAGTGCCATAAAGTGATATTTGATTTGATTTGTTACTGTCATATGCACCAATACATAGTGAATAGTATTGCTTTGCATGTTTTCATACCTGAAGTAAGTACTTCAGGCTAATAGAGCAGAATGCAGAATTTAATGTTACAGCCACAGAGAAAGATTAATTTTAATACATGAGTGATCCATTCAAAAGTCTTAACAGTAGGGAAGAAGCTAATCTTGAATCTGTTCACCTGTGTATTCAAACCTTTGCATCTTCTATCTGATGGAAGAGGGTGGAAGACATTATAACAGGGTTGGAAGAGGTCTTTGATTATGTTAGGTGAAAGTGAGGACTGCAGATGCTGGAGATCAGAGTCAAGATTAGAGTGGTGCTGGAAAAGCACAGCAGGTCAAGCAGTATCCAAGGAGCAGGAAATTGGACATTTCGGGCAAAAGCTGTTCATCAGGAATCATGTTGGCTGTTTTTCTGAGGCTTAACTATTCAGCGCTCTAAATGATGACAGACTGCCTCCCTCGCCCTCTGCATCTTCCCTGCCTACTAGAGAAGATGGCCGCCTCTAAGAAGGCATAAAGTGATGACTGCTAAGAAATAACTTTAAGAGCTTTAAGCTACATCCTGACTTTCATGTCAGGAATTGGCAGCATTTACTTTCTCAGGAAAGTAGGAGAAAATTAGGAGAAAATAAGAATCAGATGAGTTTAGCTGATACAGAAATGCAAATGCGTGGAATTAATTTCTTCATCTCTCAATTATGAGATTCTGAACCTGCTATTTAAACTTGAAGCAGAAAAGATTTGAAGCTTGACATTGAAACTCTGACTATTATCATTTTTGCTGCATTTTCCCACATTTCCTGCCATTGCCCATTCAACTCCAGGTGTGGGAAATTCTGCCCATTAGCAAAGTTTGTAATAATGGGTTTGATGTTGCAATTTTATGATTCTTTTTCAGAGACAGTAGGTCAAAAAAAAATTCCTTTCACTGGACAAAATCCGATCAATTGGCTGTTTCATTTTGTAACAAACTACGTTTCAATTGAAGTGTGATAGCTACACAATAAAAAAAAGCAATATTTGTTGCAGCTGACCTGAGAGAGGATTTTGAAAAGAAGGGATTTGATTCCCTCTACACACCTGGTTGTAACTATGTTGTATGAGACTGTGACAATAGTAAACAATTCTTCTTCATTCTTTATCAGCTCTCTGCAACCTTTTACCATGTTGACCACACCATTCTCTTCCTGTATCAGTCTCCTGATATCCAGCTCAGATGACATTTATTCCTATCTATTGAAGCATAATTAGAGTATCAGTGTCAATAGCTCCTGAATGATCAGTTAACATATCTAACATCCATTGCTGCTCGAACAGAAATTTCTTCCAACTAAGTATTGGAACATTACAAATCATTGTCTTTGGTCCCCACCATTATCTTTATCCTATGGCTAATATCATCATCCAGGCAACTGACCAAGGCCTAACAAGACTGTTCATAAAAGAAAGAACTGTGGATGCTGGAAATCTGAAACAAAAACAGAAATTGCTGGGAATACACAGACAACACCTGTGGAAAGAAAACAGAGTTAATGTTTCAAGACCAGTGAACCTTCTTCAGAATTTTGGCATCAATATTCTTCATGATCTTGGTTTTCTGCAATCAACATTACAGAATGTTTATACATTACCACACTGCAATTTGTAGGAGTTTGCCAGGTATGATTTGGCAGCCATGTTTCCTACATTACACAAAAACATTTCAAAAGTATTTACTTGACCGTAAAGTACTTTGGGGCATGCTATGGTCATGACAAGTCTTAAATAGATGTGAGGCTTTTTTTTGTTTTTGCATTTGATTCAAAGGTGAACCTTTGACAACATATCTGCATCATTGCTAAAACTGTCCACTTCTAACTCAATAACACTTTGCTCTATTGTTTGTTCATTTTTCACCAAAATAATCACCTTGACCTTTCTTACCTTTATACTTGATTGTTCTAAAGTCTTTCTGGCTGGCCTTCCACATTTTGAGCATCAGAACTTTGCTCCCTCTTTATTAATTTGCATCTAGTATAATTAACCCGTGCCTTTTGTGTATGCTGACCCTCTTTGGATCTAGGCTCATTGGTATCTTAAATTTAAGGTTCCCTACCCTGTTTACGAATCATTCCATTGTCTTGCTCCTCCTGGTCACAATAACCTCTGCAGGCCATAGTCATTTGAGATACCTGTGCTCCTGCAGCTCTAGTCTCCACTGCATTCCTAATTTATTTTAGATGATAGTTTAATGTATTGCCAATTGAAGTGGACCATGCAAGTTTCTGTTACTCAGTATGCTACTGACTTTTAAAAAGAAATTTAATGAATATTTGGCAGTTGGAATTAAATACCATTTTGGGCACAAATTACATCCATGTCCTGCAGGCTGCTCAAACAGAGACTATTCTTTGTCTGCTGTGATGGGCCTTTGTAGTACTGCCATGCAACATTTTAAGCAGTCAGAAATGTGTGAGCCTTGGAAACTGTACTTCAAACTTCTTATCTCCTTTTGCTTCTTTTTCCCTGGAGAGCAATGAAACACACATCAAGATAAATTAATTCATGGTTTGTCAGTTAACTGCTTCAAACAGCAGTCTGGCTGAGTGCTAAAAACAGAAAATGTTAGAAATGTCATTGTGGTAATGCATTAACATCTCAAAGAGAAATGATAAATTCATACATCAGGTGCAGAAACATTGTCAGCATTTGTTGGAATGTGGCTGAGTGTTGTCTGTTATGTATAAACAGTCAATCTTTGGAACAAGATAGCTCAAGTACCTCAGAGTTCATGGAGAGGGCCTGCAATAACAACAATACAGACTGTCGGTGATCCGCAGAAATCTGCACTAGGCTGTCAATTTTTTTTTAATCAGTGATTTACATAACAAAATAGGGGGCTATGTAATAATAATAATAATGATGATATTTTATTTCATAAGTACACCCAGAACCTCAAGGCTGAAATTGCATTGTAATTTCCATTAAAAAAGACTAATATAAAGGCAGAAAAATCAGCTGAAAAAACCTTATTTAACAAAAATAGACAAATAAATTCAGCAGATAATGCAGAAGCATTAAACAGGATATTAAAAGAGGGGTAAAATTGAATTAAAGATTATATTCAAATTAAAACCAATAAGTTTATACCTGTATTATAAATACTGATAAATACTGAGGTTGATAAAAATTTCACTATTTTGATATTTCATCAAGGATAGTAAAAAATCCAACTGCATCGATACCTTTCAGTCCTGAGTCTTCTGGGTGTGCATTGTGTCGGCTTTCAGAGTTGTCTTAGTGTGCTGCAGATAACAGTTCTGAAAGTGTGTAGACTGCAAAAGAGATTTTCAAAACTTAGTACAAATACTGATTCTCCTTGTTTATAGAAATTGGAACATTGTGACAATATGTGTGGTGCTATAGCGTTGGTACTGAGAGTCGAAGCTCATTCACAGTGCTTATTTCTGAATTGTTTAATCTGGATGTTTTGCACGTGTGTGAGGCCAGGATGCCAGGTAGGCAGAATGAATTTGACCAAGAGGTGGGATGTAGTTAGTTTAGATCAACAACACATCCCGCTCAGGCAGACTGCAAAGGATCTGAATGTGGATATCTGTTTTTTGTTTTATTTAAAGCATACTGTCTGAATTTGTAAAGCTGTGCTCTTCAAGGTTTTCACCTCTCAGGGTGTAATTGTCGTACCAGGTTTACCAATGTTACAACGTTTGGAGCTTTTTTATAAATTCATTCATTGGACATGGGCATCACTAATGGGGCCAACATTTGTTGCCTGTCCTTAGTTGCCTTTGAGAAGGTGGTGGTGAGCGACATGCTGTTATGGATAGAATTCCAGGATCTTGATGTAACAACAGTGAAGGAACAATAACATACTTCCAAATCAGGATGGTAAGTAACTTGGAGGGAAACTTGAAGGTTGTAGTGTTTCCAAGCATCTGCTGATCTTGTCCTTTTAGATGGAAGTGGCCATGGTTTGGAAGATGCTGTTTAAGGATCTTTGGTGAATTTCTGCAGAGCATCTTGTAGACAGTACACGTTGGTGCTGTTTAGTTCAGTGTTGGAGGGAATGAGTGTTTGTGGATATGGTGCCAATCAACCAGGCTGCTTTGTTCTGGATGGTGTCAAGCTTCTTGAGTGTTGTTGAAATTGCACCCATCCAGGCAATTGGGGAGTATTCCAGCACAGTGCCTTGTAAATGATGGACAGGCTTTGGATAGTTATGTGCTGCAGTATTCCTAGCCTCTGACCTGCTCCTGTAGTCACTATGTTTATTTGGCAAGTCCAGTTGAGTTTCTAGTCAATGACAGTCCCCAGGATGTTGATCATTGGGGATTCAGTGATACTAACACCATTGAATATTGAGGGATGGTGGTTAAATTGTCTTTTTGGAGATGGTTTTGCCTGGCATTTGTGTGGCATGAATGCTACACTTGTCCTCCCAGGGCTGGATATTGTCCAGATCTTGTTGTATTTTAACATGGACATCATCAGTATCTGAGGAGTTGTGAATGTTGCTGAACATTGTTTAATTGTCAGCGTACATCACATTATAAGGTGACTTTATGATGGAGGGAAGGTCGTTGATGAAGTAGCTGAGGATGGTTGGGCCTACAACACCACCCTGAAGAACTCCTGTAGCGATAAGATGACTGTGTGTCTCCAGCCACCAGAAAATTTGTCCTGATACCCATTGTTTCCAGTTTTGCTAGGGTTCACATGCGACCTTGATGTGAAAGTGAGTCACTTTCACTTCACCCCTGGAATTCAGTTGTTTTATCCATGAATTAATCAAGGCTGTAATGAGGTCAGGAGGAGAGTGGCCTTGGCAGAACCAAAACTGGGCATCACTGAACAGGTTATTGCTGTGCAGGTGCTCTTTGACAGCACTGTTAATGACACCTTCCATCACTTTAGCGATGTTTGAGAGTAGACTGATAGGGTGGTAATTGGTGGCTGAATTCTCCTACTTTTGGTGTACAGAACATACCTGAGCAAGTTACCACATTGTTGGGTTGATGCCATGTTGCTATTGTTCTGGAAGAGCTTGGTTCGGAAAGCAGCAAATTCTGGAGCACAAATCTTCAGTTTTATTTTCAGAATATTGTTAGGGTCTCTCGCCTTTGCAGTATCCAGTGCTTCCAGCTGTCTCGTGATGTCACTTGGAGTGAATCAAATTGGGTGAACACTAATCACTGTGATGTTGTGGACCACTGAAGGAGGCTAAGATGAATCGGCACTTATAGCTGAAGATTGTTGCAAATGTTTCATCCTAATCTCTCCTTGGCTCTTCCGTCATTAAGGATTGGGACACTTGTGGAGCCTCCTCCTTCACTAAGTTGTTCATGTATCCACCAATATTCACAACTGGATGTGACAGGACTGCAAAGCTTAAATCTCAGGTTATGGGATTGCTTAGCTTTGTCTATCACTGCTACATATGCTGTTTGCCTTGTCAATAGTCCTGTTTGGTAGTTTCACTAAGTTGACACCTCATTTTTAGGTATGCCTGGCACTGCTTCTGAAGTACACTCCACATTCTCCATTAAACTAGGTTTGATCCCTTGACTTGGTGGTAGTGGTTGTGTATGTTGGGACATGAGGTTGCAGATTATATTGAAGTCTGCTGTTATTGATAATATGCAACACCTCATGGATGCCCAGACCTGACTTCCTAGATCTTTCAAAGTATGCCCCATTTAGCAAGGTGACAATGTCACTCAACATGGTGGAAGGTATTCTCAAAGTGAAGCAGGACTTCATCTTCACAAGGATTGTGCAGCGGTCTCTTACTGATATCACCATGGACAGATGCTTCTGTAGCTGCCTAATCACTTGCTAAAGACACAGTCTAGCAGCTGTATCATTTAGAACCCGACCGGCTTGATCAGGAGTGCCCTGCTGAGCCACACTTGGTGGTGGACATTGAAATCTGCCAACCAGAGTACATTTTGTGTCCTTGATACTCTCAGTGTTTCCTCCAAGTGTTGTTCAATGTGGAAGAATACCGATTCATCAACTGAGGGAGGACTGTACATGGTAATCAACAGGAAGTTTCTTTGCCCATATTTAACATGAAACCATAAGACTTCATGGAGTCTGGAGTTAATGTTGAGGATTCCCAGGGCAACTCCTTCCATACCATATACCACTCTGTCACAATCTCATTTGTGTCTATTCAGAGAGCAGGACAGGACATTTCCAGAGATGGTGATGGTGATGTCCTGTACATTGTCTGTCAGGTCTAATTCTGTGAGTATGAGTATGTCAGGCTGTTGCTTGATTAGTCTGTGAGACAGATCTCCCAAATTTGTCACTAGCTCCCCAGATGTTAGGAAGGAGGACATTGCAGGGTCTACAGAACTGTTTCTCCTGTTGTTTTTTGCAATGCCTTGGTCAATGCTGGGTGGTCCATCTGTCTTCGTTTACTTGTTGAACTTTATAGCGATTGATACAATGGCTTGCTATGTATTACAGAAGGCAGTTGAGAGTCAACCACATTGCTGTTGGGCTGGAGGCACATGTAAACCTGACCAGGTAAGGATAGCAGATTTCCTTCCCTGAAGGATATTGGTGTACCAAATAGGTCTTTCTGAATCAACAATGATTTAATGGTCTTTCGTACATTCTTAATTCCAGATTTATTTACTGAATTCATATTCCATAATCTGCTGTGGCTGGATTCAAACTCAGGTCCCCAGAACATGAACTGAGTTTCTGGATTAATAATCTCCCAATAATACCACTAGGCATTGCCTTTCCTTACATTGTGTAGAAAATTCAAAAAGGCATTCTTATATTAAGTCAAGAAAACTCTGACAAATTTCAATCCAAAATTGATGTGAAGGACCAAAAAAAAACACAACAAATTTTATTATAATTTTTTCTTGCAAGAATTTGTCAATCTCAGATTTACAAACATTAATTGAACTTGCATCCATTGTTTTTGTGGGACAAATCTGCACTTCTATCTAATGTAGAGATCCAAAGACATCTAAAGACAGCTCACTGAAATGTAGTCATGATGTGAAAGAAATTAATCATCAAGGTGAGCAGAATTTTTACCTTTTTAACTGGACCACTGGAATGTAGAAGGCAGAAGTTTTTACCAAAACCATGAGAGGCACTGGAGTATTGCATATTGTGTGTACTTCTAGAAACTGTGCACCATACTTTGAAAGAATTGTAGAGCAGATTCACCAGATTATTATCAATGCTCCCAATAGATACATTATGAGAAAAGATATACTGGATTTGTATTCCCAGGAAAATAAGAGGTGTGGCATAACATGATTAATTTTTTAAAGAATTTTGTAATGATTTACAAATAAGGTAGAGAAATGATTTCCTCTGATAGGGAATTCCAACAGAAGGCGACAGAACCTAACATTAAAGTCAAGCGATTAAGGAGAGAAGTTTGGAAACATTTTTATATGTGATGGGTGATGGAAGTGTGCAACTTTCACAAACAAAACAATAACAGTTAGCTGACTAATGGGTCAGATTTTGCAGGGTTTTGGATAGAACACTGGCAATGTTTGCTCTTATTCTATTTGACTACAGCTTCTGAATTTAGCACAGCAAAGGTTATTGTTGAAATCCTTAAGTTACAGTCTGTCACTCAATGTTTTAATACATGCTATGCAGAGGACCTGCAAACCTGACCACCACATAGATAAAAATCACACAACCCCAGGTTATAGTCCAACAGGTTTATTTGGAAGCACTAGCTTTCAGAGCGCTGCTCCTTCATCAGGTAGCTAGTGGAGCAAGATCATAGGACACAGAATTTATAGCAACAGATCATAGTGTCATACAATTGATGCGATGTATTGAACAAACTTAGATTGCTGTTAAGTCAATAGACAATAGACGATAGGTACAGGAGTAGGCCATTCTGTCCTCCGAGCCTGCACCACCATTCATTATGATCATGGCTGATCATCCTCAATCAGTCTCCTGTTCCTGCCTTATTTCCATAACACCTGATTCCACTATCCTTGAGAGCTCTATCTAACTCTTTCTTAAATGAATCCAGAGACTGAGCCTCCACTGCCTTCTGGGACAGTGCATTCCACATACGCACCACTCTCTAGGTGAAGAAGTTTCTCCTCATCTCTGTCCTAAATGGCCTACCTCTTATCTTTAAACTGTATCCTCTGGTTCGGGACTCATCCATCAGTGGAAACATGTTTCCTACCTCCAGAGTGTCCAATCCTTTAATAAGTCTTTAATCACTTAGAATGGGTTGCAAGTTTCGATTCAATAATATGTAAATCTCAGAACTTCTTTCAAGTCACATTTCCGAGATAGCTTGAGTTTTATAAAAAAAAGGTAATATCTCACCTCAGACAGTGGACTAAAAGTGTGAGGTTAGAGGATGTATGTATTCAAATCTTAAGTTAGACTGGTTCTATTTTCAAAGTAGGAATTTATAAAATGTCACATGGATTGACTGCCTATAGATTGTGAGATTTTGAGAAAAATAAAATGGATCTGCAAACACAATTCTGCAAATGGAACTTCACTCTATAGACTGATGTGTGTGTGTGCATGCACATGAGAGAGGGAGAGAGTGAGAGAGTTGGTATGTGTATGTGTTTATATATGGGAGAGAGGGAAAGAGTGTGAGTGTGTGCATATCAATGTGTGTGTGTGGCTGAGAGAGAGAGCGTGTGTGTATGAGAGAGGGTCTGCATAAGTATGTGAGTATGTAAGAGTGTGTGTATGTGCGCTTGTGTGTGAGTATGAAAGTGTATAGTGAAGTGGGGTCACCTGTAGTGTGATATGAACCCGAGGTACCAGTTGAGGTCATCCTCATGGGTACTGAACATGACTTATCAGCCTCTGCTCGATCACTCTGCGTTGTTGCGTATCCTGAGGTCCACCTTAGAGGACGGTCACCCAAAGATCTAAGGCCAAATGTCCCTGACTGACTGGGAGGGAACATGCCTGTCTGGCAATTGTGGCACAATGTCCGTTCGTCCATTATCATAGACTCTGCTTTGTCTTGCCGGTGTGCCATGCCTCAGGGCGTCCTTGCCTGCAGCATATGAGATAGACAACATTGACCGAGTTATATGAGTACCTGCCGTGTATATGGTGGGTGTGGTTCCCACATTTAATGTTAGTATCCGCATCAACACTCTGACATGTCTTGCAGTGGTTGCCATGACAGGGTTATACAGTGTTGTGGTTGATGTTGTCCTGAAGGCTGGACAGTTTGCTGTGAACAATGGTCTTTTTGAGGTTTTGTGGTCGTTGAAAGGTGTGAAGTGGAGACATGGTGAAGCTCTTGGTGAGGTGCTCATCCTCATTGATAATGTGTTGCAGGCTGCGAAGAACATGGCATAGTTTCTTCACTCCTGGGAAATACTGGACAACGAAGTGTATCCTATCCGTTGCATTCCATGTCTGTCTCCTGAAGAGATCATCATGGTTTCTGGCTGTGGCACATCAGAACAGGCGATCGATGAGTTGAGCATCATATCCTGTTCTTATGAGGGTGTTTAGCACCTTCAGATATCCTTTGCATTCCTCCTCATCTGAACAGATCCTGTGTATCTGCTCCACTAGCTACCTGACGAAAGAGCAGCACTCCGAAAGCTTCTACTTCCAAATAAACCTGTTGGACTATAACATGGTGTTGTGTGACTTTTAACTTTGTCCAGCCCAATCCTATACCGGCACGTCCACATCATCACCACATAGACTGCAATAAGTGAATATACGATGAGAAATACCCATTTACTACCATCAGATCACTGAGAAGAAATCTTATTGAAAAGTTCAATGAAGTGTGACTTTGTTTTCAAACAGCAATGTGAGTTATAAGTATTGTTAAAGAACAAATTGGACCTGAGAAAAATAATTTTACGTTTCTGGAAGGTTATTAAATGTCTCCATTATATTAGTTGCTAGATAGTTAGTTACTAAACACCAATCAAAATGCTGATTGACATAAATGTCAGAATTCTGAATTAAGAACAGAAAATACTGGAAACACTCAGCAGATTAGGCACTGTCTGTGGAGAAAGGAAAACGTTAAAAGCTACACATTGAGGAGTTGATGATAATGCTGAGATGAAGAGTTATTGACTTTCTCTGAGATATTAACTCTTTCCTTCTCCATAGGCTGAGCATTTCTAGTATTTCCTTTTCAGACAGTTTACATAGTTCTTAAAAGAACTAAGAAAACATTTTTCCATGATATATTAAATGTAACTTTCATCATGTCTGTATGTCCCAGTCTTTATTTTATTTGATGTTAAATTCTGAAGAGAATATTATTTGAGGTAACATTTTTCATTTTCTGGTTAGGTGACTCACAACAAAAGATGGACATTTCTCATGGCAGAGATTGCTAGATCTCTCAGCAACGTTTCCTTTTGAGGTCAATGCAAAGCACACTTGCCTCACTACTGACTTCAAAATTCTAGCCATTAATTTGAAACCATCAATCTATAAGATTTTTACAAAAAGGTATGTCTGGATATGGGGCTAAGGTATGGGGTATTGTCCATGTTGTTGTTGAACAGCCTAAAGGGCTATTTCTGTTCCAATGATCATTATGCAATGAGGTATGTTATAATATTCATAATCTAGAGGTTGGCGTTTGTATTCTGTGGACAGGAAGACATTTTGTATTATTTTTACGTTTGATAATTAATAAAATGTAAATCATCTCGGAATTGACATTGTGGGACAATGGTTTTGCCTTGTACCACCCTATGTATTTCTGTTTTTAAAGTCAAATGCAGGCAAGGTGGCAAAGCAGCATGGGTGCAAGGTATTGCAATTTTAAAGTACTCTATTCCTATTGCAACAAGTTTGACTAAGTACATTATTCTACAGCCCTTCACCAAGTCATACATCAATACCATTTAAGAGCCAGCAAGCTGCAGTTTGGTGGTAACGAGCAAATTGTGTATTAATATACAAATTCTGCCCTTTTCATTTGGTCATGATATTAATGAGTAATGTGATGCTGCCAATTCAGAAGGCAACACAAAATAACTGGAACTAGGGAAACAGCGTTTTCGGTGTCCGATAAACTGGACAAGTTGTACATCACAGTTACTCAATTGTGAATCAGACCTCTTATAATGTCAGTTTGAGGACAAGTTGGGAAACTGATGGACTTGACCTTTGTTCTTGTTGTTCAATTATCTAACCCACTGTTGCTTGGAAAGGTAGTTCACACATATATTTGTGTTAATTTACAAGGTAAATGCCACAAAGTTCAAAATGGAACTCATTAGATTGGAATGATCTTGCTTCGTTCTGCTCTACTTTAGCTTAGCTGTTCACCCCTCCAGCCTTCTTTCTTCATATTCTGTCTCCCATATTAGACACATCCTGCGGAAATTCTAGTTTTCTTTACTTTTGAAAAAATGCTCACGAAATTACCCCAGTTTCTGTTTCCCATAGCATTGATTGCCAGGATCTGGAGAGTAGGGCTTGAGGACTTCAGATGCCTGGACGTAAATAAGAGTAAACTATTTTGATTTGTTAACAATATTGAGCTTTTAGGCTGGAGCAGGGTTAGGTTTTGCTCTTGGGCACTGGGCAATAAATGCTGACCAGCCAGCAACGCCTATGTTCCACGGGTGAATAATAGAAAAAAAGAGCTTTTCGGGAAATTAGTTTTGGAATTTCCACTTCAGGTTTAACACAAATATATAATGGATCTCATTTCCTTTATGCCAAATAAACTAATTGCTTTATAATAAAAAAGACACAATTAGATAAAATTCAACGACAGGAACAGCTACAAACAGCAACAAACAATTGTACAATTCAATGCTATCACACTTCAAGGAATTGTTGGTCACAGATTCAGGGTTTCAATTTTGTAGCTATTTCTCTTTACATAATGTATGTGTGGGTCTCAGGTTGAACCAGTACACAGGTTCAGCATCTGTTTTAACTGCAAGCTTCTTTTCTAACCTCAACTATTGCCCAGCAGGAACAAAACTGTCCCCTGCTTCTACCTCCATAACATTAACTGCCTTTATACATCTTCTGCTGGTATCTTCATTTATCACTCTACTGCGCCCAGACAACAATATTCCAATATTTTCCACAATGATCTCCTGGTAATGATTCTCCATTACTTCCACTCTTGTGAAATTCTGCTAGTCATAGAGTGATAGAGCCATAGAGTCCTACAGCACCGAGGAGACAAGCCCTTTAGCCCAAAATGGTCCACATTGACCAAAATGTCCATCCACTCGAAACTCATTTCCATGCACTTGCCCATGTCTTTCTAAACCTTTCTTATTCATGTTTTTGTCCAAATACCTTTTAAGTATTTAGGGTGTAGGTTTGCTCGCTGAGCTGTAGGTTTGATATCCAGACGTTTCATTACCTGGCTAGGTAACATCATCAGTGGTGACCTCCAAGTGCTTTCTATTTATCTTTCTCCTGGATGGGGTTCCTAGGGTTTGTGGTGATGTCATTTCCTGTTCATTTTCTGAGGGGTAGATAGATGGCATCTAGATCTATGTGTTTGTTTATGGCATTGTGATTGGAGTGCCAGGCCTCTAGGAATTCTCTGGCATGTCTTTGCTTAGCCTGTCCCAGGATAGATGTGTTTTCCCAGTCAAAATGGTGGTTTTTTTCATCCGTGTGTAGGGCTACAAGGGAGAGAGGGTTGTGTCTTTTTGTGGCTAGCTGGTGTTCATGTATCCTGGTGGCTAACTTTCTTCCTGTTTGTCCTACGTAGTGTTTGTGGCAGTTCTTGCATGGAATTTTGTCGGTGACGTTGGTTTTTTCCATGGGTTGTACTGGGTCTTTTAAGTTTGTTAGTTTTTGTTTGAGAGTGTTGGTGGGTTTGTGTGCTACTAGGATTCCAAGGGGTCTTAGTAGTTTGGCTGTCATTTCTGAAACTTTTTTGATGTATGGTAAAGTGGTTAGGGTTTCTGGCTTTTAAATACTTCTGCTGGCAGCTCATTCCATGTACGTACCACCCTCTGTGTAAAAATGTTGTCCCTCAGGTTCCTTACATTCTTTCTCTTCTGACCTTAAACTGATGCCCTCTAGTCCTTGATTCTCCAACTCTGGGATAAAGACTGAGGGCATTCAGCTTATCCATGCCTCTCATGATCTTATACACCTCTATACAAACACTCTCACTCTCCTACATTCCAAAGAAAAAAGTCCTAGCTTATCCAACATCTTCCAGTAACTGGAAGTCCTGGCAACATCCTTATAAATTTCTGCTGCACTCTTTCCAGTTTAATAGCATCCTTCCTATAGAAAGGAGATCAAAGCTAAACACAATACTAGGAGTCAGTGAGGTCTGCAGATGCTGGAGATCAAAGTTGAGAGTGTGTTGCTGGAAAAGCACAGCAGGTCAGTCAGCATCCAAGGAGCAGGAAAATCGACATTTCGGGCCAGAGCCCTTCTTCAGGAATGAGGCTGGGACTGTCAGGGGAGGAGAGATATATGGGAGGGGCTAGGGCTGGAGGGAAAGTAGCTGAGAGTGCAATAGGTGGATGAAGGTGGTGGTAAAAGTGATAGGTTGGCGAGGAGGGTGGAGCAGATAGATGGGAAGGAAAGTTGACAGATGGGACAGGTCATGCGGGCAATGCTGAGCTGGAAGGTTAGAACTGAGGTAAGGTAGGGGAGGGGAAATGAGGAAATTGGTGAAGTCCACGTTGATGCCCTGGGGTTGAAGGGTTCCGAGGTGGAAGATAAGGCCTCAGAACCCTTCAACCCCAGGGCATCAACGTGGACTTCGCCTTTCCCAGACCCGCATCAAACATTCCACTTTCCGTTTCATTCATTAGTGTCCGTTGTCATTCTTATGTAACTTACACTGCAGCAATGTTTTTCTCAGCCCATGGCACTTTTGCAAGTTCCAAATATGATTAAGTGAGTTTGCCAAGCATTTGCCCCCCCCTTAAGTCAATGCTATTGACCTCTGCATCACTGAGATGACAATGTTAGTTTGGCTAGTATCAATGGCATGTTGGCAATCTGCTTTTAATTGACAATTGATGCATAACCAAATTCACTCTGCACATTGAAATAACTGCACATGGGCTGGCTCCTGTCACCAAGTCCCCCTTTATTTACTAATGCACGTACAAGCCAGCCAGCAGCCAACCAACCAGTCCCCTGAACTGAAGAGATTCTAAATCTCCTGTTAAATCTTTTTTTAATCTCATGTTAATTTTTTTCTTCATTTTTCTTTTTTCCTGATTTTTTTTCTTCTTAAACCCCCACACTACCGCCAAGTGGCCAGTGACAAGCAGTGCCCTTCACATCAAAAGGCAATGCTGTGTAATCAAACAGTGAAGGGGAGGGCAGGGATTAAATCAAAATAGAATTGGATGGGGAAATAATGCACTCCACTCTCTGTGGCGCCCACCTCTCCCTGAACAATTCCAGGGTGTTGGTGGACACCATGTGCTCCTTCTCCAGAGAAACCTGGGCTCTAAATGTAACCGTGGAAGAGGGGCAGGCAATTGGCCCTAATGAACCCCCCATGGCCCAATGCCTTGATTGTTTATGGCCACTTTGGCCAGGCCCAGGGGAAGACCCATGAGGAGGTCTTCAGACCTGATCTCATGTTAATTTTTTAATTCTTTTTTTTCTTTAGAGTGAACGAAACCTCTGCCACTCCTGTTTTATTTTATTTCCCCCATATTACCGCCTAAATGCAGTAGTGCCTATTTTCCTCCAGCACCCATGTTGTGTGTGTGCAGGTGTGAGACATAGTGAAAGACACAAAGTGTACAAATCTTTATTCAATTGCCACCACCAGGAAGATTGGAAAAACACCCGAGTGGTCCAGTGACAAGCAGTGTCCTTCACATCAAAGGGCAATGCTGTGTGATCAAACAGTGAAGGGGAGAGCAGGGACTAAATCAAAATAGAGTTGGAGGGAGAAATGATGCACTCCACTCCCTGCAGCGCCCACCTCTCCCTGAACAACTCCAGGGTGTTGGTGGACACCGTGTGCTCCTTCTCCAAGGACACCCGGGCCCTAACGTAACTGCGGAAGAGGGGCAGCCAGTCGGCCCTAATAACCCCCTCCATGGCCCGCTGCCTGGACCTGTTTGGCCAGACCCAGGAGCTGACCCACGAGGAGGTCCTCAGACCTGATGTCCTGTTAATATTTTTTCTCTTTTTTTAATTAACCCCCACACTACCACCTAACTGCGGTCGTGCTTATTTTCCCCAGCACCCATGGTGTGTGTGTGCGCAGGTGTGAGACACAGTGAGAGACAAGGTGTACAAATCTTTATTCAATTTCCACCACCAGGAAAAGTAGGAAAACACCCGAGTGGCCTGTGACAAGCAGTGCCCTTCACATCAAAGGGCAATGCTGTGTGATCAAAACAGTGAAGGGGAGGGCAGGGACTAAATCAAAATAGAGTTGGAGGGGGAAATGATGCACTCCACTCCCTGCGGCGCCCACCTCTCCCTGAACAACTCCAGGGTGTTGGTGGACACCGCGTGCTCCTTCTCTAAGGACACCCGGGCCCTAACGTAACCGCGGAAGAGGGGCAGGCAGTCGGCCCTAATAACCCCCTCCATGGCCCGCTGCCTGGACCTGTTTATGGCCAGTTTGGCCAGGCCCAGGAGCAGACCCACGAGGAGGTCTTCAGACCTGCCCTCCCTCCTCCGCACCGGGTGCCCGAAGATCAGGAGCGTGGGACTGAAGTGCAACCAAAAGCAAAGGAGGAGGTTTTTAAAGAAAATCAAAAAGGGTGTGCAAACGCCCACACCCAACATACACATGGTCCACGGACTCCACAGCGCCACAGAACAAGCAGTTGGGCTGGGTGTCCGTGAACCACCGCAATCTGCGGTTGCATGGGACTGCTGCATGCAGCACCCTCCACCCCAGATCCCCGAGAGAAAGGGGGAGGACTCCAGCATAGAGGGCCCTCCACTGGGGATCCCCACCGCCTGGTGGCAAATGGGCACGCCAGGGCGTGTCCGGGCGGTGGATGAGGGAGAAGAGGTGGACGGTGTGCAGCAGCAGTCTGTACAGGACCCGCCTTTTAACGTCCTTGAAGGGGACAAAATTAAAATTACGGAGGCGGCTCAGGTTGTGGGGCACAGGCTCCCGCGGGAAGTACGGGACCTTGGGGCCAATGTGAAATTCCGTCTGGGCAGGGGTGAGCGCGGACGGGATCCCACCGCACACCTGAGCGTCCTCCAACTGGTGCACTACGTCGGGTCCGAGCACCGCCGTTTTAAGGCGTCGGATGCCGGTGGCCACGTACCAGACAGAGAGCAGGGCAGTGGTAGACATGTCTTGCGGCAACGTCCAGCCCAGGCCCCCGGCACCCAGCACGTCCCCGACCCTGGTCACCCTCGCCGCCACGGCCCTCCCCTCCGACAGCCACTCGAACCCGCGAGCACGGAGGTGCGGATTCCTGAGCAACGGCTCCCTGACGACAGCCGCTACTCCTGCCGGAGGGTAGGCGCGACGCGATTCGACCATGCTCCAGACAGTGATCAGGTCCTGGTAAAAGACAGGCAGCACCTTGAGGGCGACCTCCAAACCGTCACGGTCGACGAACAGGAGCTGCGTGTCGTAGTTGAGGTTACGCACCTGGCGGAAAAAATACGTCGCCAGGGCGCACCACCTCGGAGGAGGCTCGACGTAAAGGTATCGCTGCAAGGTCTGAAGGCGGAAGGTCGCGACCTGGGTGCGGACGCACACCAGCGACTGACCGCCCTCCTCAATGGGGAGACTCAGAACCTGCGCAGCGACCCAGTGCATCTTTTTGTCCCAGAAGAAGTCGACCAACGTTCTCTGGATGTCAGCGACAAAGCCAGGAGGAGGGACCAAAGTGACCAGCCGGTACCACAGCATGGCGGCCACCAGCTGGTTTATGACCAGCACTCGGCTCCTGTAAGATAGCACTCGGAGCAGTCCTGTCCAGCGGCCTAGGCGAGCCGAGACTTTGGCCTCCAGCTCCTGCCAGTTGGCCGGCCAGGATTCCTCGGTCGGGCTGAGGTAGACCCCCAGGTAGAGGAGATGGGTGGTACTCCAGCTGAACCCCCGAAACTCCTCCGGCAGGGAGTCCACCCGCCACGGACCCACCAGTAGCCCGGAACATTTGGCCCAGTTGATCCTGGCGGAAGACGCCGCCGAGTACACGGCCTGGCACTCGCGCATCCTCCCCAGGTCAGCCGGGTCGGTGAAAGTGAGGAGCACGTCGTCGGCGTAGGCCGAGAGGACCACCCCCCGCGCCCGCGCCGCGCAGAACCAGCCCCGACAACCTCCTCCGCAAGAGGCGCAGGAAAGGCTCCACGCACAGGGAATACAGTTGGCCGGACAGGGGGCAGCCTTGACGCACTCCTCTCCCGAAGCGAAGGGGCGCCGTCAGGGACCCGTTAACTTTAACCAGACACTCTGCGGCGGCGTACAAAAGTCGGATCCGGGCGACGAACTGCGTCCCGAACCCGAACGCCCGCAGAGTCCCGAGCAGGTACTCGTGATCGACCCTGTCGAACGCCTTCTCCTGGTCGAGAGACAGGAAGGCGCTCGGCAGACCAGCCCGTCGACAGAAATGGATCAGGTCCCGGACCAGATGGACGTTGTCTTGTATCCTCCGGCCCGGGACCGTGTAGGACTGGTCTGGGTGAATCATGTGGGCCAGCACGGAAGCCAGGCGAGAAGACAACACCCTGGCAAAGATTTTGTAGTCCGTGCTGAGGAGGGAGACCGGACGCCAGTTCTTCAAAGAACGAAGGTCCCCCTTCTTTGGCAGCAGGACGATGACCGCCCTGCGCCAAGAAAGGGGCAGCTCTCCGGCATTTAGACACTCCCCCAGGACCTGTGCGTAGTCGCTCCCCAGGACGTCCCAGAACGCCCTGAAGAACTCCACAGTCAGCCCGTCCAGCCCCGGGGATTTGCCCCTCGAGAGCCGGTCGAGGGCGCCGGTCAGCTCCTCTAAGGTGACGGGAGCGTCGAGCCTTCCGGCGTCCTCCGGGCTGAGCTGCGGCAGGTCCTCCCACAGAACTCTGCGAGCGTCCTCGCTGGACGGATCCGGAGAGAACAGGGCCGTGTAATAGGATCGGACGTGGGCCCTGATACCCTCCGGATCCGAGACGAGGGACCCGTCGTCGGCCAGCAGCACAAGGAGCTGCTGACGGGTGCCACGCCTTTTTTCCAGCGAGTAGAAGAAGGGGGAGCCGCGGTCCAGGTCCTGGAGGAGCTGGAGCCGCGACCTCACGTACGCGCCCCGAGCCCCGACGAGCTGCAGGTCCCGGAGCGCGGCCTTCTTCTCTTCGTACACCCCGCGCAGGGCCGGGTCCGCGTCGGGCTGACCGAGGCGTGACTCCAGGTCGAGCATCTCCCTCTCCAACTCCCCGATCCTGGATTTCCGCCTCTTCGTCGACCCCCTCGCGTACTCCTGACAGAAGACGCGGACGTGAGCCTTGCCCACGTCCCACCATAGCCTCAGGGAGGGGAAGCTTCCCCGCTTCCTTCTCCAGCCGGCCCAGAAACGACGAAACGAGTCCCGGAACCGCTCGTCCTCCAGCAGCAGGTTGTTAAAGTGCCAGTACGCGGAGCCCAACCTGGCGCCGAACGGAAGGAGTTCCGCCCACACCAGGTGATGGTCCGTGCACGACACCTGCCGCGTGGAGGCCTTCGGAAAGCAGGAGGCGTACGCCCGCGAAACGTACAGGCGGTCGATTCTGGACGCTCCGACCCCAGGCCTCACGAAGGTGAAGGCGATGGAGTCAGGATGGAGATTCCGCCAGACGTCCACCAGGTCCAAGGACTTGACCAAGTCCCCCAACCTCCTCCCCGACGTCGAACTCGTGCGGGCACCGCCGTGGTCCCTGTCCTCGAGGACGCAGTTAAAATCTCCCCCGAGGACGACGCACTGGTTCTCGTCGATGGAAGCGAGATGAGCGGACACTTCTTCGAAGAAGCTCGCTTGCCTCGGCCCGGCCAGGGGAGCGTAGACGTTCACCAAGTGAAGCACCGCGCCCCCCAGCCGAACCGTCAGGTGAAGCAAACGGCCTGGCACTGGCTCCCTGACCCCCAAGATCTCCGGCTGAAAATGCGGGGCCAACAAGATAGCCACCCCGCCAGATCTGCGGGTGAGGTGACTCATGTAGACCCCCCCTCGCCACTCCAGGAGCCAGGTGGCTTCGTCTCCCGGGGTAGTGTGGGTTTCTTGCAGGAAGCACACCGCATACCTCCCGTCCCGAAGGACCGAGAGGGTCTGGAATCTGCGCTGTGACTCCCTGCTGCCGTTGATGTTGAGGCTGGCTATAGTTGTCTCCATGTCGGAAGTATAGTGCAACCACCACCAGTACACACAGTTAAACTATGTACATATTTACTGGGAGGACGAGAGAGGGGCACAGAAGTCCCTCGCCCTCACCAGGAGTGCTCCTAGGAAGTTCCTGACTCGCTTTCGCTCATTGACGTCAAGCCCGGGCGCCTGGCGCGCAGCGTGGGCCGACCAGTAGACTCTTTCGAAGGAGCTCCAGCGGTCGAGCGCCAGTTGGGCTCTATCCCGGCGACTCCGAGTTTCCTCGACAAATTCCCGGAGTTCCTCGAGGGGGATGAGGGGGAGATCGGTGGGGGGCACCTGGGACTCGAAAATGTCGCTGGAGACGGACTCCGCGTCGTCCCCGGTGTCCGCCACCGATCCAGAACCCTCCTCCGGGAGGTCGCCTTCGGTCACCGACCCCTCCCCCACCGAGAGGATGGGGGCTGGTCCGGCACCGCCAACTGGCCTCAAACCTCCAGTGACCCCACCCCCAGGGTCACCTTCCGTATCTTCCTCGGCGCACCCCTTCCCGGGACGCCCCGAGTTCGGGTCGCCGGGCGGCAGAGGCTCGGGGCCCCGCTCCTCTCCCGACACCGGGACGCCCGGCTCCTCGGGGAAAAGGTCCTCCCCCAGGGCCAAGGCCCCGGAAAAACAGTCTGGGAGGGAGGAGCGAGGATAACACCTTCCTCCCCTCCACCGCTCGACGACCCAATGTTAAAAAGAACACGGCCGCCTGCACCATGGCCCGTGACGGTATTAAAATCCTCCCCAGGGGCTGGAGGAGTTATGGCGGTGGAAGGCCCGGCTGTCGCCCCTGGGGGTTTGGGCAGGTCAGGCCATGGTGCAGGACAGTGGGGAGACACCGTCGGCTCATCCCCTGGAGAGGGGCAGCGCCGCCGGCGCGCTGATGGGATTTCTCCCCCCTCCAAGGGCCGGCGCCTCTTCCCCAGAGAGACAGGGGGGGATTTATGGGTCTTCCCCTCCCCGCCCGCCTTGGTGGTCGTGGGGCCCGAGGTCCCTCCCCCCCGCCTTTCCCGGAATATGATTGGCTGGGGGAATGCAGGGGGCGTGGCCAGGGTGGAGAGGGTCAGCCGTGTCACTTCCTGCCCCGCCCCTGGTATATCAGGTGATGGCGGGCGGGGCAGGGGCCCAGTTCCCTCTCCGGGGCCCAGAGACACGGTCGCTGCAGGAAGTGGAGCAGCAATGGTTCCCCCCAGGTTAGTGCCAGGGGGTGGCTGGGTGGGGCGGGGCTCAGTTTCTGGAGGGGGGGTTGAAGCCCCAGGAGTTTCCTTAACGGGGTGGGGGTCGGTGTTGGGGTCGGGGTCAGTGGGGCCGGGATCAGGTACGTGTTTGGGGGTTCGGGGGTCAGGGTTCCCGCGCCGGGGCGACGCTGGCACGGCCGCAGGGGCATTGTCGTGCCGGGGCGGGGCAGGTCGTGGGTTACGTGGAGGGGGAGGGGAAGGGGATGGGGATAGGGTGGTCTCCCCGTGGGCGGGCTTGACGCGTTGCGTCTTCCTGAGCGCCTTCCGTTCGGTCGGGCGCTCACCCCCCTCCCTGCCAGAAGCTGAGGCATTGGGAGCCTCCGGCTTAGCCCCCGGAGCCGGGGCTTGTGGTGTTGGCTTTGGGGGAGGGGGAATGGGTGCGGCGGCACCACCCGCAGCCGTTGGTGTGGGCTGGGCAGCCTTCTGGGTGGGGCAGTTTTTTCTAATGTGCCCCACCTCACGGCACAGGTGGCACCGCACGCCGTCCGCCGTCCAGAAGGCGCGGTATGCCGCGCCCTCGTGGAGGACGGTGAATGAGCCCTCCGTGACCTCCTCCCGGGCCAGGCAAATAAACACCTGGCGTCGGAAGGAGTACACGTGACGGAGGGTGGGGTCCTTAAGACCGAGCAGGAGCGGTTGAACACCTGACCGGATCTCCCCCAAGGTGTTGAGGTGGGGAAGAAGGAGCTCGCTGGCAATGAAGGGCGGGACGTTGGAGATCACGACTCTCTGGGCCGTGACCTCCAAAGGGTCGACTGGCAAATACGTCCCGCCCACAGTGAGCCCCCTCTCCACGGCCAGGTGGACCGCCTGCTCGGTCTTGAGAAAGAAGACGGCCTTCCCGTACATGCGGGCCGCAGCGACGATGGCCAGTGGGCCGACCACACTAGCCATGGCCTTACTGCAGGCCTCGATGGTCATGTTGGGATGGGGATAGGCCTTGACCCCCAGGCGTTTGGTCAGGTGCCTGAAGGGGGATGCGGTTGCGGCCGGGGTTGGGCCAGCCGAGCCCAAGGCAGCGGCTACCCCGGCGTAGGTCCGGCTGGGCCCTGCGACCTTCGGGCTCGCCATATTCTGCTGCTGGAGGTGGGCCTTTGGCTGTAGCAGTGGCGGAAGTCCTGGGGTCGTGCCCAAAGCCAGTCACCCGAGGAGAGTCCCAGGCAGCGACGGTGGAAACCGGCCTCAGGCAATGGCAGGGGCAGGCTTCGGGCGAGTCCCAGGTAGGCCCTTGGTCACCGGTAGGGGCAGGCCTGTTGGGGAGGGTCCCCAAGACAAGTCCCAGGCAGCCCCAAAATTAAGTCCTGGGCAGCAGCAGTGGAGGTGGGCCTCGGGTCGCAGCAGTGGTGGAGGCTGTGGAGAGTGGCCTCAGGCAAGTCCCAGGCTGCAGTGGTGGAGGCAGGCCTCTGGCTGCAGCAGAAGTTGAGGCAGGCCTCTGGCGAGTCCCAGGCTGGCCCTTTGTCCCAGCAGTGGAGGCGGACCTGTTGGGGAGGGACTCCCTGGCGAGTTCCAGTCAGCAGTGGTGGAGGTTGTGGAAGGTGCCTCAGGCGAGTCCCAGGCAGCGCTG
Source organism: Hemiscyllium ocellatum (assembly GCF_020745735.1). Taxonomy (NCBI): domain Eukaryota; kingdom Metazoa; phylum Chordata; class Chondrichthyes; order Orectolobiformes; family Hemiscylliidae; genus Hemiscyllium; species Hemiscyllium ocellatum. The sequence goes on from NC_083416.1 coordinate 27,106,907, forward strand.
GTGGAGGCAAGCCTCTGGCAAGTCCCAGGCTGGCCCTTGGTCCCAGCAGTGGAGGTAGGCCTCAGGTCACACCAGTGGAGGAGGTTGTGGGAAGGGGCCTCAGGCAAGTCCCAGGCTGCGGTGGTGGAGGGCAGGCCCAGGCGGGGTCCCAGAGACCAGCAGTGGGAGTGGGCCCCAGGTCAGCTCAAACACAGGGCCCAGAACACAAAGCTCTCACCTCCTTCCTCCACCTCCTCCTTGGTCTTCCACCTTCTTCTCTCTTCTCTCTTCTCCTACAGGCACAACACTGCCACTGGTCCAACTCTTAACAGGTGAAACACCCGAGTGGCCTGTGACGAGCAGTGCCCTTCACATCAAAGGGCAATGCTGTGTGATCAAAACAGTGAAGGGGAGGGCAGGGACTAAATCAAAATAGAGTTGGAGGGGGAAATGATGCACTCCACTCCCTGCGGCGCCCACCTCTCCCTGAGCAACTCCAGGGTGTTGGTGGACACCGCGTGCTCCTTCTCCAAGGACACCCGGGCCCTAACGTAACCGCGGAAGAGGGGCAGGCAGTCGGCCCTAACGACCCCCTCCACGGCCCGCTGCCTGGACCTGTTTATGGCCAGTTTGGCCAGGCCCAGCAGCAGACCCACGAGGAGGTCCTCAGACCTGATGTCCTGTTAATTTTTTTTTTTCTTTTTTTCTTTTTTTTTTTTTTTTTTTTTTTTTTTCTTTACCCCCACACTACCGCCTAACTGCGTTAGTGCTTATTATTTTTATCCCCAGCACCCATGGTGTGTGTGCGCAGGTGTGAGACACAGTGAGAGACAAGGTGTATAAATCTTTATTCAATTTCCACCACCAGGAAAAGTAGGAAAACACCCGAGTGGCCTGTGACAAGCAGTGCCCTTCACATCAAAGGGCAATGCTGTGTGATCAGATGTCCTGTTAATTTTTTTTTTTTTTTTTTTTTTCTTTTTAACAGGCGAAACACCCGAGTGGTCCAGTGACAAGCAGTGCCCTTCACATCAAAAAGAGCAATGCTGTGTGATCACACTCCTGTTTATACTTCTTTTTTTGTGTGTGCAGCTGTGAGACACAGTGAGAGACATAAAGTGCACAAATCTTTATTTAATTTCCACCACCAGGAAAAGTAGGAAAACACCCGAGTGGCCTGTGACGAGCAGTGCCCTTCACATCAAAGGGCAATGCTGTGTGATCAAAACAGTGAAGGGGAGGGCAGGGACTAAATCAAAATAGAGTTGGAGGGGGAAATGATGCACTCCACTCCCTGCGGCGCCCACCTCTCCCTGAACAACTCCAGGGTGTTGGTGGACACCGCGTGCTCCTTCTCCAAGGACACCCGGGCCCTAACGTAACCGCGGAAGAGGGGCAGGCAGTCGGCCCTAACGACCCCCTCCACGGCCCGCTGCCTGGACCTGTTTATGGCCAGTTTGGCCAGGCCCAGCAGCAGACCCACGAGGAGGTCCTCAGACCTGATGTCCTGTTAATTTTTTTTTTTTTTTTCTTTTTTTTTCTTTCTTTTTTTTTCTTTACCCCCACACTACCGCCTAACTGCGTTAGTGCTTATTATTTTTATCCCCAGCACCCATGGTGTGTGTGCGCAGGTGTGAGACACAGTGAGAGACAAGGTGTATAAATCTTTATTCAATTTCCACCACCAGGAAAAGTAGGAAAACACCCGAGTGGCCTGTGACAAGCAGTGCCCTTCACATCAAAGGGCAATGCTGTGTGATCAGATGTCCTGTTATTTTTTTTTTTTTTTTTTTTTTTTTTTTTTTTTCATGGTGTGTGTGTGCAGGTGTGAGACACAGTGAGAGACAAGGTGTACAAATCTTTATTCAATTTCCACCACCAGGAAAAGTAGGAAAACACCCGAGTGGCCTGTGATGAGCAGTGCCCTTCACATCAAAGGGCAATGCTGTGTGATCAAAACAGTGAAGGGGAGGGCAGGGACTAAATCAAAATAGAGTTGGAGGGGGAAATGATGCACTCCACTCCCTGCGGCGCCCACCTCTCCCTGAACAACTCCAGGGTGTTGGTGGACACCGCGTGCTCCTTCTCCAAGGACACCCGGGCCCTAACGTAACCGCGGAAGAGGGGCAGGCAGTCGGCCCTAACGACCCCCTCCACGGCCCGCTGCCTGGACCTGTTTATGGCCAGTTTGGCCAGGCCCAGGAGCAGACCCACGAGGAGGTCTTCAGACCTGCCCTCCCTCCTCCGCACCGGGTGCCCGAAGATCAGGAGCGTGGGACTGAAGTGCAAACAAAAGCAGAGGAGGAGGTTTTTAAGAAAATCAAAAAGGGAGTGCAAACGCCCACACCCAATATACACATGGTCCACGGACTCCACAGCGCCACAGAACAAGCAGTTGGGCTGGGAGTCCGTGAACCACCGCAATCTGCGGTTGCAGGGGACTGCTGCGTGCAACACCCTCCACCCCAGATCCCCGAGAGAAAGGGGGAGGACTCCTGCGTAGAGGGCCCTCCACTGGGGACCCCCACCGCCCAGTGGCAAATGGGCACGCCAGGGCGTGTCCGGGCGGTGGATGAGGGAGAAGAGGTGGACGGTGTGCAGCAGCAGTCTGTACAGGACCCGCCTTTTAACGTCCTTGAACGGGACAAACCTAAAATTACGGAGGCGGCTCAGGTTGTGGGGCACAGGCTCCCGCGGGAAGTACGGGACCCTGGGGCCGATGTGAAATTCCGTCCGGGCAGGGGTGAGCGCGGACGGGATCCCACCGCACACCTGAGCGTCCTCCAACTGGTGCACTACGTCGGGTCCGAGCACCGCCGTTTTAAGGCGTCGGATGCCGGTGGCCACGTACCGGACGTCTACCGCTGCCCTGCTCGCTATGTCTTGCGGCAACGTCCAGCCCAGGCCCCCGGCACCCAGCACGTCCCCGACCCTGGTCACCCTCGCCGCCACGGCCCTCCCCTCCGACAGCCACTCGAACCCGCGAGCACGGAGGTGCGGATTCCTGAGCAACGGCTCCCTGACGACAGCCGCTACTCCTGCCGGAGGGTAGGCGCGACGCGATTCGACCATGTTCCAGACAGTGATCAGGTCCTGGTAAAAGACAGGCAGCACCTTGAGGGCGACCTCCAAACCGTCACGGTCGACGAACAGGAGCTGCGTGTCGTAGTTGAGGTTACGCACCTGGCGGAAAAAATACGTCGCCAGGGCGCACCACCTAGGAGGAGGCTCGACGTAAAGGTATCGCTGCAAGGTCTGAAGGCGGAAGGTCGCGACCTGGGTGCGGACGCACACCAGCGACTGACCGCCCTCCTCAATGGGGAGACTCAGAACCTGCGCAGCGACCCAGTGCATCTTTTTGTCCCAGAAGAAGTCGACCAACGTTCTCTGGATGTCAGCGACAAAGCCAGGAGGAGGGACCAAAGTGACCAGCCGGTACCACAGCATGGCGGCCACCAGCTGGTTTATGACCAGCACTCGGCTCCTGTAAGATAGCACTCGGAGCAGTCCTGTCCAGCGGCCTAGGCGAGCCGAGACTTTGGCCTCCAGCTCCTGCCAGTTGGCCGGCCAGGATTCCTCGGTCGGGCTGAGGTAGACCCCCAGGTAGAGGAGATGGGTGGTACTCCAGCTGAACCCCCGAAACTCCTCCGGCAGGGAGTCCACCCGCCACGGACCCACCAGTAGCCCGGAACATTTGGCCCAGTTGATCCTGGCGGAAGACGCCGCCGAGTACACGGCCTGGCACTCGCGCATCCTCCCCAGGTCAGCCGGGTCGGTGAAAGTGAGGAGCACGTCGTCGGCGTAGGCCGAGAGGACCACCCCCGCGCCCGCGCCGCGCAGAACCAGCCCCGACAACCTCCTCCGCAAGAGGTGCAGGAAAGGCTCCACGCACAGGGAATACAGCTGGCCGGACAGGGGGCAGCCTTGACGCACTCCTCTCCCGAAGCGAAGGGGCGCCGTCAGGGACCCGTTAACTTTAACCAGACACTCTGCGGCGGCGTACAAAAGTCGGATCCGGGCGACGAACTGCGTCCCGAACCCGAACGCCCGCAGAGTCCCGAGCAGGTACTCGTGATCGACCCTGTCGAACGCCTTCTCCTGGTCGAGAGACAGGAAGGCGCTCGGCAGACCAGCCCGTCGACAGAAATGGATCAGGTCCCGGACCAGATGGACGTTGTCTTGTATCCTCCGGCCCGGGACCGTGTAGGACTGGTCCGGGTGAATCATGTGGGCCAGCACGGAAGCCAGGCGAGAAGACAACACCCTGGCAAAGATTTTGTAGTCCGTGCTGAGGAGGGAGACCGGACGCCAGTTCTTCAAAGAACGAAGGTCCCCCTTCTTTGGCAGCAGGACGATGACCGCCCTGCGCCAAGAAAGGGGCAGCTCTCCGGCATTTAGACACTCCCCCAGGACCTGTGCGTAGTCGCTCCCCAGGACGTCCCAGAACGCCCTGAAGAACTCCACAGTCAGCCCGTCCAGCCCCGGGGATTTGCCCCTCGAGAGCCGGTCGAGGGCGCCGGTCAGCTCCTCTAAGGTGACGGGAGCGTCGAGCCTTTCGGCGTCCTCCGGGCTGAGCTGCGGCAGGTCCTCCCACAGAACTCTGCGAGCGTCCTCGCTGGACGGATCCGGAGAGAACAGGGCCGTGTAATAGGATCGGACGTGGGCCCTGATACCCTCCGGATCCGAGACGAGGGACCCGTCGTCGGCCAGCAGCACAAGGAGCTGCTGACGGGTGCCGCGCCTTTTTTCCAGCGAGTAGAAGAAGGGGGAGCCGCGGTCCAGGTCCTGGAGGAGCTGGAGCCGCGACCTCACGTACGCGCCCCGAGCCCCGACGAGCTGCAGGTCCCGGAGCGCGGCCTTCTTCTCTTCGTACACCCCGCGCAGGGCCGGGTCCGCGTCGGGCTGACCGAGGCGTGACTCCAGGTCGAGCATCTCCCTCTCCAACTCCCCGATCCTGGATTTCCGCCTCTTCGTCGACCCCCTCGCGTACTCCTGACAGAAGACGCGGACGTGAGCCTTGCCCACGTCCCACCATAGCCTCAGGGAGGGGAAGCTTCCCCGCTTCCTTCTCCAGCCGGCCCAGAAACGACGAAACGAGTCCCGGAACCGCTCGTCCTCCAGCAGCAGGTTGTTAAAGTGCCAGTACGCGGAGCCCAACCTGGCGCCGAACGGAAGGAGTTCCGCCCACACCAGGTGATGGTCCGTGCACGACACCTGCCGCGTGGAGGCCTTCGGAAAGCAGGAGGCGTACGCCCGCGAAACGTACAGGCGGTCGATTCTGGACGCTCCGACCCCAGGCCTCACGAAGGTGAAGGCGATGGAGTCAGGATGGAGATTCCGCCAGACGTCCACCAGGTCCAAGGACTTGACCAAGTCCCCCAACCTCCTCCCCGACGTCGAACTCGTGCGGGCACCGCCGTGGTCCCTGTCCTCGAGGACGCAGTTAAAATCTCCCCCGAGGACGACGCACTGGTTCTCGTCGATGGAAGCGAGATGAGCGGACACTTCTTCGAAGAAGCTCGCTTGCCTCGGCCCGGCCAGGGGAGCGTAGACGTTCACCAAGTGAAGCACCGCGCCCCCCAGCCGAACCGTCAGGTGAAGCAAACGGCCTGGCACTGGCTCCCTGACCCCCAAGATCTCCGGCTGAAAATGCGGGGCCAACAAGATAGCCACCCCGCCAGATCTGCGGGTGAGGTGACTCATGTAGACCCCCCCTCGCCACTCCAGGAGCCAGGTGGCTTCGTCTCCCGGGGTAGTGTGGGTTTCTTGCAGGAAGCACACCGCATACCTCCCGTCCCGAAGGACCGAGAGGGTCTGGAATCTGCGCTGTGACTCCCTGCTGCCGTTGATGTTGAGGCTGGCTATAGTTGTCTCCATGTCGAAGTATAGTGCAACCACCACCAGTACACACAGTTAAACTATGTACATATTTACTGGGAGGACGAGAGAGGGGCACAGAAGTCCCTCGCCCTCACCAGGAGTGCTCCCAGGAAGTTCCTGACTCGCTTTCGCTCATTGACGTCAAGCCCGGGCGCCTGGCGCGCAGCGTGGGCCGACCAGTAGACTCTTTCGAAGGAGCTCCAGCGGTCGAGCGCCAGTTGGGCTCTATCCCGGCGACTCCGAGTTTCCTCGACAAATTCCCGGAGTTCCTCGAGGGGGATGAGGGGGAGATCGGTGGGGGGCACCTGGGACTCGAAAATGTCGCTGGAGACGGACTCCGCGTCGTCCCCGGTGTCCGCCACCGATCCAGAACCCTCCTCCGGGAGGTCGCCTTCGGTCACCGACCCCTCCCCCACCGAGAGGATGGGGGCTGGTCCGGCACCGCCAACTGGCCTCAAACCTCCAGTGACCCCACCCCCAGGGTCACCTTCCGTATCTTCCTCGGCGCACCCCTTCCCGGAACGCCCCGAGTTCGGGTCGCCGGGCGGCAGAGGCTCGGGGCCCCGCTCCTCTCCCGACACCGGGACGCCCGGCTCCTCGGGGAAAAGGTCCTCCCCCAGGGCCAAGGCCCCCGGAAAAACAGTCTGGGAGGGAGGAGCGAGGATAACACCTTCCTCCCCTCCACCGCTCGACGACCCAATGTTAAAAAGAACACGGCCGCCTGCACCATGGCCCGTGACGGTATTAAAATCCTCCCCAGGGGCTGGAGGAGTTATGGCGGTGGAAGGCCCGGCTGTCGCCCCTGGGGGTTTGGGCAGGTCAGGCCATGGTGCAGGACAGTGGGGAGACACCGTCGGCTCATCCCCTGGAGAGGGGCAGCGCCGCCGGCGCGCTGATGGGATTTCTCCCCCCTCCAAGGGCCGGCGCCTCTTCCCCAGAGAGACAGGGGGGGATTTATGGGTCTTCCCCTCCCCGCCCGCCTTGGTGGTCGTGGGGCCCGAGGTCCCTCCCCCCCGCCTTTCCCGGAATATGATTGGCTGGGGGAATGCAGGGGGCGTGGCCAGGGTGGAGAGGGTCAGCCGTGTCACTTCCTGCCCCGCCCCTGGTATATCAGGTGATGGCGGGCGGGGCAGGGGCCCAGTTCCCTCTCCGGGGCCCAGAGACACGGTCGCTGCAGGAAGTGGAGCAGCAATGGTTCCCCCCAGGTTAGTGCCAGGGGGTGGCTGGGTGGGGCGGGGCTCAGTTTCTGGAGGGGGGGTTGAAGCCCCAGGAGTTTCCTTAACGGGGTGGGGGTCGGTGTTGGGGTCGGGGTCAGTGGGGCCGGGATCAGGTACGTGTTTGGGGGTTCGGGGGTCAGGGTTCCCGCGCCGGGGCGACGCTGGCACGGCCGCAGGGGCATTGTCGTGCCGGGGCGGGGCAGGTCGTGGGTTACGTGGAGGGGGAGGGGAAGGGGATGGGGATAGGGTGGTCTCCCCGTGGGCGGGCTTGACGCGTTGCGTCTTCCTGAGCGCCTTCCGTTCGGTCGGGCGCTCACCCCCCTCCCTGCCAGAAGCTGAGGCATTGGGAGCCTCCGGCTTAGCCCCCGGAGCCGGGGCTTGTGGTGTTGGCTTTGGGGGAGGGGGAATGGGTGCGGCGGCACCACCCGCAGCCGTTGGTGTGGGCTGGGCAGCCTTCTGGGTGGGGCAGTTTTTTCTAATGTGCCCCACCTCACGGCACAGGTGGCACCGCACGCCGTCCGCCGTCCAGAAGGCGCGGTATGCCGCGCCCTCGTGGAGGACGGTGAATGAGCCCTCCGTGACCTCCTCCCGGGCCAGGCAAATAAACACCTGGCGTCGGAAGGAGTACACGTGACGGAGGGTGGGGTCCTTAAGACCGAGCAGGAGCGGTTGAACACCTGACCGGATCTCCCCCAAGGTGTTGAGGTGGGGAAGAAGGAGCTCGCTGGCAATGAAGGGCGGGACGTTGGAGATCACGACTCTCTGGGCCGTGACCTCCAAAGGGTCGACTGGCAAATACGTCCCGCCCACAGTGAGCCCCCTCTCCACGGCCAGGTGGACCGCCTGCTCGGTCTTGAGAAAGAAGACGGCCTTCCCGTACATGCGGGCCGCAGCGACGATGGCCAGTGGGCCGACCACACTAGCCATGGCCTTACTGCAGGCCTCGATGGTCATGTTGGGATGGGGATAGGCCTTGACCCCCAGGCGTTTGGTCAGGTGCCTGAAGGGGGATGCGGTTGCGGCCGGGGTTGGGCCAGCCGAGCCCAAGGCAGCGGCTACCCCGGCGTAGGTCCGGCTGGGCCCTGCGACCTTCGGGCTCGCCATATTCTGCTGCTGGAGGTGGGCCTTTGGCTGTAGCAGTGGCGGAAGTCCTGGGGTCGTGCCCAAAGCCAGTCACCCGAGGAGAGTCCCAGGCAGCGACGGTGGAAACCGGCCTCAGGCAATGGCAGGGGCAGGCTTCGGGCGAGTCCCAGGTAGGCCCTTGGTCACCGGTAGGGGCAGGCCTGTTGGGGAGGGTCCCCAAGACAAGTCCCAGGCAGCCCCAAAATTAAGTCCTGGGCAGCAGCAGTGGAGGTGGGCCTCGGGTCGCAGCAGTGGTGGAGGCTGTGGAGAGTGGCCTCAGGCAAGTCCCAGGCTGCAGTGGTGGAGGCAGGCCTCTGGCTGCAGCAGAAGTTGAGGCAGGCCTCTGGCGAGTCCCAGGCTGGCCCTTTGTCCCAGCAGTGGAGGCGGACCTGTTGGGGAGGGACTCCCTGGCGAGTTCCAGTCAGCAGTGGTGGAGGTTGTGGAAGGTGCCTCAGGCGAGTCCCAGGCAGCGCTGGTGGAGGCAAGCCTCTGGCAAGTCCCAGGCTGGCCCTTGGTCCCAGCAGTGGAGGTAGGCCTCAGGTCACACCAGTGGAGGAGGTTGTGGGAAGGGGCCTCAGGCAAGTCCCAGGCTGCGGTGGTGGAGGGCAGGCCCAGGCGGGGTCCCAGAGACCAGCAGTGGGAGTGGGCCCCAGGTCAGCTCAAACACAGGGCCCAGAACACAAAGCTCTCACCTCCTTCCTCCACCTCCTCCTTGGTCTTCCACCTTCTTCTCTCTTCTCTCTTCTCCTACAGGCACAACACTGCCACTGGTCCAACTCTTAACAGGTGAAACACCCGAGTGGCCTGTGACGAGCAGTGCCCTTCACATCAAAGGGCAATGCTGTGTGATCAAAACAGTGAAGGGGAGGGCAGGGACTAAATCAAAATAGAGTTGGAGGGGGAAATGATGCACTCCACTCCCTGCGGCGCCCACCTCTCCCTGAGCAACTCCAGGGTGTTGGTGGACACCGCGTGCTCCTTCTCCAAGGACACCCGGGCCCTAACGTAACCGCGGAAGAGGGGCAGGCAGTCGGCCCTAACGACCCCCTCCACGGCCCGCTGCCTGGACCTGTTTATGGCCAGTTTGGCCAGGCCCAGCAGCAGACCCACGAGGAGGTCCTCAGACCTGATGTCCTGTTAATTTTTTTTTTTCTTTTTTTCTTTTTTTTTTTTTTTTTTCTTTTTTTTTCTTTACCCCCACACTACCGCCTAACTGCGTTAGTGCTTATTATTTTTATCCCCAGCACCCATGGTGTGTGTGCGCAGGTGTGAGACACAGTGAGAGACAAGGTGTATAAATCTTTATTCAATTTCCACCACCAGGAAAAGTAGGAAAACACCCGAGTGGCCTGTGACAAGCAGTGCCCTTCACATCAAAGGGCAATGCTGTGTGATCAGATGTCCTGTTAATTTTTTTTTTTTTTTTTTTTTCTTTTTAACAGGCGAAACACCCGAGTGGTCCAGTGACAAGCAGTGCCCTTCACATCAAAAAGAGCAATGCTGTGTGATCACACTCCTGTTTATACTTCTTTTTTTGTGTGTGCAGCTGTGAGACACAGTGAGAGACATAAAGTGCACAAATCTTTATTTAATTTCCACCACCAGGAAAAGTAGGAAAACACCCGAGTGGCCTGTGACGAGCAGTGCCCTTCACATCAAAGGGCAATGCTGTGTGATCAAAACAGTGAAGGGGAGGGCAGGGACTAAATCAAAATAGAGTTGGAGGGGGAAATGATGCACTCCACTCCCTGCGGCGCCCACCTCTCCCTGAACAACTCCAGGGTGTTGGTGGACACCGCGTGCTCCTTCTCCAAGGACACCCGGGCCCTAACGTAACCGCGGAAGAGGGGCAGGCAGTCGGCCCTAACGACCCCCTCCACGGCCCGCTGCCTGGACCTGTTTATGGCCAGTTTGGCCAGGCCCAGCAGCAGACCCACGAGGAGGTCCTCAGACCTGATGTCCTGTTAATTTTTTTTTTTTTTTTTCTTTTTTTTTTCTTTCTTTTTTTTTCTTTACCCCCACACTACCGCCTAACTGCGTTAGTGCTTATTATTTTTATCCCCAGCACCCATGGTGTGTGTGCGCAGGTGTGAGACACAGTGAGAGACAAGGTGTATAAATCTTTATTCAATTTCCACCACCAGGAAAAGTAGGAAAACACCCGAGTGGCCTGTGACAAGCAGTGCCCTTCACATCAAAGGGCAATGCTGTGTGATCAGATGTCCTGTTAATATAGATAGACAGGCCTTTCCTGATTGGTACAAGTTCACAACCCCAATCAAGAACCTCATTGTGGATGAGGACACCTGGTTCCAATCACGACATCTTTCGCCCCCTTACATCCGAGGATGTAGGTCTGGTCTTTCCCTTATAGCTTGTCTTGTGATGTTTTCGCTCCAAGTCCCGTTCCTGTGACTCAAACTTGGACACAGGCACCATGTACCGGACATGGTCTGTCTCTTGCACCCAGAATGTTTCAGGAGAGTTTTCTCCTTTACTTCTCGTAGCAATAGTATTGAAGTTGCTTTCATTTTGAACTCTGAGGTTTCCTCAACACTAGATGGAGGGAGAGCATCTACAGTTTCTGATAGGCCTTCTGTCTGTTCCGAGGTGTCAGGTATGTTTTGTTCCTGCCCTGTTTGTTAGGTAACGGTTTTCAGGAGATTCATATGATTGCTCAGGAATGGATCACCTACACCAACTTTGTAAGTCACGTGACCTGACTTCACATCAACCTTGCCTTGTACCCACATAAGGTTAGAGACAAAAAAACCTATAGATGCTGGAATCCAAAGTGGACAGGCAGGAGACTGGAAGAACACAGCAAGCCAGGCAGCATCAGGAAGTAGAGAAGTTAACCTTTCGGATGTAACCCTTCTTCAGGGCCCTGAAACATTGACTTCTCCACCTGCTGATGCTGCCTGGCTTGCTGTGTTCTTCCAGCCTCCTGCCTGTCCACTATACTTAATCTATCAATATCTCTCTGCTTGCAACTCTCTCACAATTTGCCTTTGTACTTAGTTTTGTGTTGTCTTCAAATTTGGCTACAGTACATTTGCTTCCTTCCTCCAAGTCATTAATATATATTGTAAACAGTTGCAGTCCTTGAGTAACGGGTTACAGGTCACCAACCTGAAAATGAACTCCTTATCCCCTGATCCTACTCATGAGCCAATGTTTTATACATATGATATATTACCTCCTACTATCATGGGCTTTTATTTTAGGACTTAACTTTTGTGAAGTTGAATGCCTATAGGATGTCCAAATAAAATACATATACCCTAAAATGGCACTGGAAAGTGGCAACTCTGTACTGTTTTCACTGTACTCTGGTACACTTGTACTTGGGTATATGTGACAAAAAATAAAAAATATAATATTTAAAATATACATCTACTGGTTCCCTTCTATCCACACTTCTTGAGCTAGCACTGAAAACCTCTTATGTATGAGCTGGACCTATTTCCCTTTCATGAATATATGCTGACCCTGCTTGATTAGATAAAGCTTTTCCAATTGTTCAATTATTACTTCCTTGATAATTGATTCCAACATTTTTTTCAGCAAGAGATATCAGCTAATCACCCCTATAATCATCTGCTTTTTGCTTCCTTCCCTTTTTGAATAGAGTGTCACATTGGTAGTTTTCTAAAACTCCTGTACTTCTCCAGAGTTCAAGGAATGTTTGGAAAATTACAACCCATATTTCCTGAGGGTTTCTGCTTTAACCACCCTTACAGGCAGTGAGTTCCAGCATCCCTTCCAGTGTAAAAATTCTTCCAACATCCCCTCTAAATCTCCAGCCCCTTACCTTAAATCTATAGCCATTGGTCATTCACCAAGGGAATAGTTCCTTCCTATCTACCCTATCTATGCCCCTCATAGTTTTTTTATGAGTCTCAGTTATGTAGTCCCTCACTCGTCTCTGCACCAAGGAAAACAAACCCAGTCTGACCAGTTTCCCTTTGGAACTGAAACTTTTCAGCTCAGGCAACATTTTAGTTAGTCTTCACTGCACCCTCTCCAGTGCAATCACATCCTTCCTACCATGTGGATTCCAGAATGGCACAAACACCATAGTTATTATCTACATAGAAATATTTGTAAACTAAATGAAGCTCGAGTTTACAAATGGATACTTCATGTATTTGTCCCTTTGACTACTGAAAGTTTAGAAGACATGGATTCTGAGCTTTTGCCCATCCACCTGGGAATTGCTGGAGCTGGTTCGACTATTGCATTGCCTATTTAGAGAATGACAGAGATGGCAGGAAATACAGTGCATGGTAGACACCACCATCAGCACTGGATTTGGTTTGATGGCTGGTGCTGTCCCAGAATTTTCCTATCCTTACTTATCTCTCAGTATCCAGACAGCCCATTTCAACTCACCTCTCAATGTGAAGATTGACCATATTGAACTTCACTTCCAAATATCACATTGCCCACTGAAACACTGGTATTACACCTGAATGATGCCCATTCTTCTTCTTTTCTCTCCCTCTTTAGAGACTACAGTGGTAGTCACTGTAACTAATTACTGGCCCCTTCCAGTTCACTGAGGAGAAAATGAGGTCTGCAGATGCTGGAGATCAGAGTTGAAAATGTGTTGCTGGAAAAGAGCAGCAGGTCAGGCAGCATCCAAGGAACAGGAGGTTCAACATTTCGGGCATAAGCCCTTCTTCAGGAATGAACTTTCTGCATAAGCCCTTCTTCAGGAAAGCTCATTCCTGAAGAAGGGATTATGCCTGAAATGTCGAATCTCCTGTTCCTTGGATGCTGCCTGACCTGCTGCGCTTTTACAGGAACACATTTTCACCCCCTTCCTGTTCACTGCCATGCCCTCTGATGCTGTTTTGTACACATCCCCCCCATACATCTTGGGTTCTGCCCGTGTTGTTCCTACCTCTACAAATGCATCTGCACTCTCTGCCCTACAGCCTTGACACTCCCTTTGCTTTTAGCAGTGACCCCCTTCAGCCTCCCATTGCACTCTCCATTATGATTTAAGGATGCACTCCGAGGATTATATTCTCCACAGACCAGTGACCAACTTTGATCAACATCCCTAGACATGACTGACCAGATCCTGGCTATTGTGTTTGCAGCTCCTTGACTGACACTATACGATGCTCCTGACTGCTGCTGTTGGCTCTACTGGATTGAACATTGACCATTCCTCAGACTATATTTCGATAGATCCCATGATCATGAGCATCCCTAGCTGATGTGGCCAAGCTTATGCTATAACTGAAAATACGAGGACCGACAGTGAAGCACCTCCTTTATTGGACTGAGGAATAGCCCAAATCCACTTTCTGATGTGGCTATTTGGTTGCGTACAAGTTCAGTGTGTTTGCTATTCAGGTAGCTTTCACATGCGGAATGATACTTGGTGTGCTGCTCATATTGATGATGCCCATACCTATGCCTTCCATATCTCTGTAGCTCCCACTCTGCAGACATCTCTACTGACAAACATGAAATGTGACAAGCAGTCTGACTATGTATTGGTACTCAAGAGTGTATTAGTATGATAATTCTCAGAGACTTTATCTCTGGCTAAAGCATTAAAATGCTAACAGAGATTATATAGTAAAGTAGGGCATGGATGCTGAGCATGTAGTTAGGTGCTAAGTGAGCAAACAGTAAGAAAGCAGGTGAGGAGTCCCGAGATACAACCTGATCCAATCAGTGTCCTGGCCATATTCTTTTATGCTCGTTGTTGGTGTGTCCTGAAATGCAAATCTGTTTCCAGAATGGTCTGCAAGTGGATTGGAGAGGTTCCATAATGGTCATGAGGGGTTGGCAACAACTGTATGTGATTATCCATCATCAACAGATTTGAGTAGCTGGTGCTATGGATCGTGTCCTGAGATTCTGTTTGGCCTTAGGCAACACGGAAGCTTTTCCGAGCGAACAATGACTTTGCCAAGTATCCACTCTGATTTCCGTGTTATATTTTTTGAATGTCTAAGTAGTACAGCATGTTTAGTAAGATAGGAAGCTGAATATTAATGAGGTGAATTGGGTTGTTAACAAGGCAATTAACAAGCAATAATTCCCCTTCATTGCAACTCGCTACTGCCTAACGAAAAACACACTACACTGCTTGTTAAGACCATAAAAAATTGAGCATGTTTCTCCTGTTGTTAAGAAGGCTTCGTTGGACAACACATCTGATTCTACCACAACCTGCCATAATGAATGCTCTGTCCCCTGATTTTCACTCTACATACCTTTATTCAGATAAAAGGATTTCGCAATATACCCTGATCATAGGCTCTTGGTTACTGGAAATCAAGTACTATTTCCAATCCATCTCTCACGAGGAGGTAGAAATGTCGCGAATTGATTATTTTATACAGATTAATATCAATTAATAGCTCACAAAGGTCAAATTTCACATTATCATAATGGTGATTGACATTATTGAAACTGGCTTAACTGTTAAGAGTCCATGGTACTGCCAGTTTCTTCTGTTTAACTATTTGAAATAGTACCTGCTGTGAGAGAAATGCATCAGCAACTGCTTAGAGAATCCTCTTCACCTCCAAAACATAATGGTACAATGACTGAACTCTGGATCAGTGATGCTGGAAGAGCACAGCAGTTCAGGCAGCATCCAAAGTGCAGCGAAATCGACATTTCAGGCAAAAGCCCTTCATCAGGAATAAAGGCAATGTCACTGCCTTTATTCCTGATGAAGGGCTTTTATGCAAAACGTCGATTTCGCTGTACTTTGGATGCTGCCTGAACTGCTGTGCTCTTCCAGCGCTACTGATCCAGAATCTGGTTTCCAGCATCTGAAGTCATTGTTTTTACCACAATGACTGAACTACTCACCACTGAAAGAATACTTTCAAGAATAAGTAACCATTTGAAATTAAATGTAATTAGTTTGAAGCTTGTACCTGGCACGAGAAAAATCTTTACATTTCAACATCTCAGGAAACATTTAGATTTATTCCGTGGGACATTTATGGTCATTGGAACCGTGTTCCTTAAATCTGGATGGCAAGCCCATACAAACAGAAACAGGGAGATACACTTTAGGCCTCTTTGTGTTGAAGTACAAAGTCACCCATTGAGGATAATGTAGTGCCTTTCAAAGATAATTAATTCATTTCAGAATGGAACCTTTTTATTTGTGTTCTTTGCACAATCTCTTTTGCATTATCAAGAAACAAACAATCTACTGAATGATGTGGGGTTTATGGAGTCATAGAGTCATACGCATGGAAACAGACCCTTCAGTCCAACTTATCCATGCCAACCAGATTTAGGGCGGCACGGCAGCACAGTGGTTAGCACTGCTGCCTCACAGCGCCAGAGACCTGGGTTCAATTCCCGACTCAGGCAACTGACTGTGTGGAGTTTGCACATTCTCCCCGTGTCTGCGTGGGTTTCCTCCGGGTCTGTTTCCACACTGTAAGTAATCTAATCTAATATCTCAAGCTAAACAAGTCCCATTTGGCTCACATCCCCCAAGCCTTTTCAATTCATGTACCTGTCCAAATGTCTTTTAAATGTTGTAACTGTATCTGCCTCTACCACTTCCTCTGGCAGTTCATTCCATTTTCGTACCACCTTCTGTGTGGAAATGTTGCCCCACAGGTTCCTTTCAAATATTTCCATTCTCATATTAAAATCATGAGTCAAAAAATGTGCTGGAAAAGCACAGCAGGTCAGGCAGAATCTGAGGAGCAGGAGAGTTGATGTTTTGGGCATAAGCCCTTCATCAGGAATGTGGAGGGGGAAAGGGGCTGAGAGATAAATAAGAGGGTGGGGTTGTGGGCAAGGTAGGTGGGATGGCAATAGTGGATGCAAGTGGCAAGTAATTGTGATGTGTTGGTTGAGAGGGTGGAACCGAGAGGTGAGAAGGAAGATGGACAGGTAGGACAGTTCAAGAGGGTGGTGCAGAGTTGGACGGTTCAATCTGGGGGTGGGGGGGGGTCTATCCTTGTTGCGGTTGGAGGAGTGGGGCTCAAGAGTGGAGGTGTGAGAAGTGGTGGAAATGTGAGGGAGGGCATTGTTAATCATGTGGGAGGGGAAATTGCTGTCCTTGAAATAGAAGGACATCTGGTATGTCCTGGAGTTGCATTTCTCCTCTGGGAACAGATATGCAGGAAGCAGAGGAATTGGGAGTAAGGGATTGTATTTCTACAGGAGGGGTTTGGGAGGAGGTCGAGTCAAGGTGCCTGCAGGACTCAGTGGGTTTCCAATAGTGTCCGTGTTGTTTCAGTTGCCGGAGGCAGAGAGGAGACTCCAGGAAAGGGAGAGAGGTGTTGGAGACGCTGAATGTGAACTTGAGGTCAGGGTGGCAGGTGTTTGTGAAGTTGATGAACTGTTCAACTTCCTCATGGCCGCCTCTACAGTCATCATTGTAGCGGAGGAAGATGTTGGGGATGGTGCCAGTGTAACCCAAGAAGAGGGACTGTTCCACATACCCAATGAAGAGGCAGGCATAGCTGGGGCCCCTATTGATACCTGTTTGGCCTGGAGAAAGTGGAACGATTCAAAGGAGAAATTGTTAAGGGTACCAGCAATTGAATGAGTGTGTCAGTGGAATTGTATTGGTTTGTCAGTGGGACAGGAAGAAAAGGAGGGCGTGGAGGCCTTCGCTGTGGCTGATGGATGTGTACAGGGACTGGATATCCATGGTGAAGATGAGGCATAGGGATCCGGGGAAACAAAACTCATGGAAATGGCAGAGGGTGTGGGTGGTGTCCTGAATGTTTGTGGGGAGATCCTGGACTAAGGGGGACAGGACGGTATCATGGTATGGAGAAATAAGTTCGGTGGGGCAAGAGCAGGCTGACATGGTTCGCCGACAGGGGCAGCCAGGTTTGTGGATTTTGGGTAAGTGGTAGAACTGGGTGATACAGGGTTCCCAGACTATGAGGTTGGAGGCTGTCGGTGGGAGATCCCCTGAGGTGGTGTGGTTGTGGATGGTTTGGGAGATGATGGTTTGGTGATGGGAGCTGGGGTCATAGTTGAGGGGGGGTAGGATAAGGTGTCAGTGAGTTGGTGTCTGGCTTCAGTGAGGTAGACATCAATGAGCCATCGTACCACTGCACTGCCCTTGTCAGCTGGTTTGATGGTGAGGTTGGAGTTGGAGTTGGAGTGGAGGGAGTGATGGGCTGCATGTTGCGAGGGTGAGAGGTTGAAGTGGCTGAGGAAGTGGACATGTTGAGTTGGTCAGTGTCGCGACAGGCAGTTGGAGGTAGAGTTTGAGGGAGGGAAAGAGGCCAGCACGGGGTGTTCAAGAGGATGGAATATGTTGGAAGCAGGTGAAAGGGTCCTCAGAGGGTGGGTGGAGGCTGTGATCGAAAATGTAAACATGGAGGCAGAAGCGGTGGAAGAAAAGTTCAATATTGCAACGTGTGTGGAATTCATTGACATGGGGGCATCGTGGGATAAAGGTGAGACCTTCACTGAGGACTGATTGTTCATCCTCAGTGAGTGGGAGATCTGGGGAAATGGTGAATACTGAGCAGGGCTTGGAGCTGGGGTCTGATGTAGAGCTGGAGTTGGGAGTGAGGGTGGTCATGTGATTGTAGATGACATTGTAAGTGATGTCTTCTGAGGAAATGACGTGCCTGGTCTCAGGGGCCGCACTGCTGCATTCGGTGCAAACCATGGGGGATGAAGTGATATTCTTGGCCACATTCTTGGCTGCTTTTGGCAGCAATGTTTTTGGTTGAGGTTGCAGAGACTGCATATTTGGTGCTGTTCCAGTAAGTGACCTCAACGATGGCATTTATGGAGGTGGAAGTAGTGGAAGACCTCAGCACCAAAAATATATTTCCCTCCCCACTCCTACGTGTGCTTGCAGAGACTATTCCCTTCTTGACTCTCTTGTCAGGTCCATACACCACCCCCTCACTAACCCACCCTCCCCATCCAGCAGATTCACTTGCTGCTTCATGAGGTGCAAAAGCCCCGCCCACACATCTCCCCTCACTTCTGCCCAAGACCCTAAAGGATCATTTCAAATCTGGCAGAGATTTTCCTGCACATCCACCCACCTCCTCTACTGCATTTGTTGTTCTCGATATGTTCTCCTCTACATCAGCAAGACCGAGTGCCAACTCGCAGAGCGGTTCAGGGAACATATCTGGTCTACATGCACTCAACAAACTCACCACCCTGTGGTCAACCACTTAAACTCCCCCTCTCAGTCCCCCCACTGACAAATCAAAGCCACTGGCCAACTCGAGGAAGAACCCCTCATCTTCACCCTCAGGACACTACAACCACATGGCATCAACATTGATTTCACCAGTTTCCAAATCTCCCTGCCCCCACTTCATTCCAAATCTAACCCTCCAACTGGACGCTGCCCTCTTGACCTATCCTACCTGTCCATCTTTCGTCCCACATCTACTCCATTCCCCACTGAAACATCGCAATTACTTCTCACTGGCATCCACCTATCACCATCCCACCCACTTTCTCCCCAGTCCCAGTCCCATCCCCGTATTTATCTCTCAGCCCCCTTCCCCCCCCCCCCACATTCCTGATGAATGGCTTTTGCCTGAGATGTTGAGTCTCCTGCTCCTCGGATGCTGCCTGACCTGCTGTGCTTTTCCAGCACCACACTCTTTGACTCTGACTCTCCAGCATCTGCAGTCCTCACTTTCTTCACATTAAAATGATGCCCTCTAGTTTTGAATCCCCCTAATCGAGAGAAAAGGCTTTTGCTATTCACTTTAGTTATGCCCCTCATGATTTTATAAAGCTCTATTCAGCCTCCAATCGTTCAGGGAAAATAGTTTCAGCCTGTTCAGTCTCTCCTTATAACTCAAATTATTGAAGATCACCTGACAATTGAAGGTTATTGAAATTTTTTATGCACCCTTTCTAATTTAATGATATCATTCCAATGACAGAGTGACTACAACTGTATGCTGTACTTCAGAAGTGGCCTCACCAATATCCTGTGTAGCAGCAATAAAACATCCCAGTTCCGACACGCAGTGCTCTGATCAATTAAGACAAGTGTGCTAAATGCCTTTGTCACCACCCTGTCTACCTGTGACACCACTTTCAAGGAATTGTATACCTGAATCCCTAAGCCTAACTCTTCGACAACATTCCACAGGGCCTTACCATCAATTGTGCACATTCTACCTTGGTGTGACTTACAGAAATGCAGCACCTTGCATTTATCTAAATTAAACTCCATCTGCTGCTCTTCAGCCCATTGGCTCAGCTGATCAAGATCTCATTGTATTCTTAGAAAACTTTCTTCACTGTCTACTATTCCATCAGTTTTGGTGTCATCTTCCTAACCATACTTCCTTTATTCTCGTTCATTTATAAAAATGACCAAACAACAGTGGATCCAGCACCAATCCTTGCAGAACACCAATATTAATTAAAAATAACTAATGTTTTTTACTCAATTTTTAGCACACTGTGCTAATTATATGGATAGTAAATGTGTTATGCTGGTTTCATATGGTTGTGAGTTTGCGAAGATGATAAAGTATTGTGTTAAAATAAAAGAATAAGGTGACATTAGGAGAATTTACCTTGGTCTAATGTGAACATCAGTTGTCAGGTGTTCTTCAGTTTTTAAACTGATGTCTGAACATGCTTCTGCAAACAGCTAACCTGAGAATGCAACTTTAAAAAAAAGGGCTTTGTGATTTACACATGAAAGAATTGAAACTATCACTGTATTCTAACAGATGAAATGCTTAACAGACAATCAATTTTTCAATGTATAATTTCAGTTACATCACACTGCAAATTTTTGCTATAAATGCTGTGTTAGGATTGAGCCCTCCACAATCACCTGGTGAAGGAGCGACGCTCCGAAAGCTAGTGTGCTTCCAATTAAACCCGTTGGACTATAACCTGGTGTTGTGTGATTTTTAACTTTGCTTCTGTAAAGTTCTTAAAATGTAAATGACCATAAGTGGCATCTTCTCTTGAATGGACATGCCAAGATAAAAATCCTCTGTGGAATTCACATCTCTTATTCCTGACCAAAAGTCAAAATCTATGGAGCCCTGGACTGACTGTCTCTGAGTTCAAACCTTAATGTAAAGAAACCAGTGATGTGCAAGCTATCATGACAACGGGTCTCAACACAATAGGCTCATGACCATATGAATCCTGAGTGTGATAGTTTTTTTGCTCTTAAAAACAGAGAGTGCAAACCAAAAAAATGGTGCTGGGATCAAAAGTTCTGAGAAGATAATTCAATGACTGGAAAATTCCTGGGATTATTATGCTCAGTCCCAAGGGAGACTGTGGAATTTCACACCTAGGAGATGTCTAAGAACTTCGGATAGTTAAAAATCACGCAACCCCAGGTTACACCCCAGTCCAACACCGGCATCTCCAAATCATCACTTCAGATAGAAACACTTTAACAGAATGGAGACGATGCAAATGCTAAACTGTAACCTCCTGTGGTTACAGAGACAATGGGGATCAGTTACAACCTCAGCAGAAACCATCTCCTGTGAGGTATACCCCAGACTATGGATAGGAAACAAGGTAAAAATGAAACAGTTCTTGGTGAAAACCCTGTTTGTGTTCTCGCCTTCCAGGAATACATGAGAGAAGGAGTTAAAATCTCAGGTGAAACATAAAACTGTGCAGGCTAGAGTGGGGTTTTAGTTCTATGAGTTTAGTATATGGTGCAAAGGTCACAGCTGAAGAACTTCTTCTGGACACCTCTGCAGTGACACGTAGAAACAAAGTGCTCTTTCTCTTTCACTGTCTGTAGAACTAAGTCACAGTTCTGCACAACCACTGTTGAAGATGAAGCAGGATAAATTAAAAATCAAGAATTTTTGAACTGATTACCCAACTGCCAAGGTCAGTGGTGTTGGAACTAACCAACTTAATGGCAGTAATTTTTCATTACCTATTCCTCACAAAAAAAAGACTGATTGGTATTTTTTTTCTCTAACTCTTGTGTTTCCTCACATCTTATTTTGAATTTATGTGTATGGGTGTTGTGTTTTATTATTCTTATCTAGGTTTTAGCCACTAATTAACTCACTCTCTGTTTTACCCAGAAAGTCTAGTTAAACTGGTTCCCTTTAAAACGTAAATATATTGGAACTGGGAAAAATATCCACGAGTGAAAGAATCCCTTGTATTAAGTTAACCTTCTTGTGAGTAACTGAGGTGAGGCAGGGTTGAATACGAAAGCAAAGCCAATTACTCCTTCCTCATTCAGATGGGTGATAACATTGGTGTGTTCATATGAATCCTAATGTGTGGCAATCTTGTCCTGGAGTCTGGTTGTAACAAAGACTGTCATCCTGTATAATTTTATAACAACTTCTATGACTTTGGATATCGCAAAGCATTACCCCAATAACCACAGTCAAATCAGCAAATCTAGAGAAAAAAAGGGCAAGAGGGACAATTTCTCCACCCAAGTGGCCAGAACTCTGCCAAAAGAGAATTCCACAGTTCAAGGGACTCTTTCATTTTCACCTGAAAAGATTTAGTTCTACAGACATTCAACTATCATCTTGTCTGGGAATGCAGAAACTTCCATTCTTCTTCAAAGAACCATTAGAGGAAGTCCATCCACCTCTATAACCTTAAATGTCTTAATTTGAATGTGATTTGTTTCTTATATTTTATTAAAATCTGGTCACAAGCTTTATTCTCTAAATTCATTTTTACTTATGTTTGTGCCTTTGTGCAAGAGAGTGAGTGTGTCTATCGCATTTACCTTCCAAAGTGCTATATGAATAAATATTTATCTTTGTTCGGATTTAAACTTATTAGAAATGCTGTATCATGTTTATTATTGAAATAGCAAAGCTCAGAATGGTTTAAAAAAACTTCCTCTCTAACACAACTTGACAACCAAGAGGTGAAGAGACAGGGAAAGATTTCCTCCGGTGTCTCACTCCCATAACAACTACTATATTTTAGCTATTTTGGAACTTCTAGGCACTACCTAAGGCAATACAGCTATAATCATTTTTTGGATTAGCTATGTTAATTACTTGTCAAGTCAGTGGCCTACATTAAAATTATGTGATGCTATTACAAACCCAGCAATGTACACATGGATGGAACTACTAACTTAATAACAATCCCTTTGAGAATTCACAAAAATAGATTTTGAAGAGGACTGTATTAAAAAGCCACAGCAGATCACTGCAATTATTGTTCAATTGTCTCTTTTCTAGATGTCAGAAACATGGCTTTCAATTAACATGCTTGAATTTTAATTTAACACTCCTGAATGAAATATTATCAATAAATTTACTAATGAGAAGCTAAAAATAAACCCTAAATACATCATATGAAAGTATCAGTATCAAATTTATGAAGAGTTTAGTTATATAAAAGCAAGAAAACAATTAAGACACTTTTTTATTAATTCACTGGATGCAGGTGTCAAAGTCTAGGTCAGCATTTTACTATAAAGAATTCATTTTGTTATTTGCTATAGCATACTGAAACACTGATCAAAGGTTTGAGGTTATATCACTCCCTTTTCCAGGAATATTCATTGGCATCATCCATCAAGATAAAATATACTTAAATAACGCCAGTAATTACCTGTTTGATGGATTAGCATCATCTGACCTTGAAAGACCAATGTTTTCAGCTTTCATCATGTAGTAACTTATCATTGACAGGTTTAGCATTTGTATCTATTTAAATAAATTAACACCCAATCATTTTTGAATAATATAATTATTCAGCTAGAGTAGGATTTATACTTACCAAGCATAAATCATCTTAAATACAATTTGTCACAATGGTATTAATTGTTTGCATTACCCAAGAGCGAGTTCAGCAGACAATGAGGCTGCTGAGGTTGCTTGGCCTTCTTGTTTTGCCTGGACAGAGTGCGCCACACCATCTTGTTAATTTATGCTCTGCAGGCAAAGTGGTAGATGCTGACGAACTGGGACAATGGGAACAGTTTTCTTCTGAGAAGGAGGAGGATGAGGATACTGAGGAGGAAGAAGCTCACCTGTGCATAGCAGAGCTTAGGTGTTTCAGGCTCTGCAAGGCAGACAGGAACGCATTGACATTCATTTCCCATTGATGAGAAAAGGGTGCAGCAGAAGGAATGGTGCTGTTTCAATGGATATGTGTTGAGTGGTATGTTCTGGGAATTGTGCATGGTAAGATGGGAGTGGAACCAAATGAGAGACAACATGGGAACGGGATAGGTAGTTAAGAAGTTGAGTTTGGTTTGGTGAGAAGTTTCTCTGTACCTTATGGTGAAAATCATCAAAAATTCTCAATGCAACTCATATTGAGCCAAAAAAACTTAAGATTCAGCTCTTTGTGTTTGTCTTCACAGTAGAATGTGGCAAAGATGGGCATTTTGTACCAGTTAGTGCTGTAAGGATCACGTGTTGAGGCCTTAACTGTTTACAACATAAATTAATGACCTGGATGGAGAGAATTATGTAAGTTTGTTGGTGATATAAGAACATTTGGGTAAGAGGCAGATCATTTGGGACTGAAGTGACAGAAATTCCTTCAATCAAATGATTGTAAATCTATGAAATTCTCGACCCTGAAAGGTTGTAGATGCCTCATCTTTGACACATTTAAGGTCCAGATGGACAGAATTTTGCTCTCCGAGGAAGTCAAGGACAGGAGAGTGGACATCAAAGTGCCCTAGATCAGCTATGATTTTATAAATAGTGGAGCAGGCTTGTTGGATGCTGTGACCTATCTCCTACTCCTATTTCTTCTGATCTACTGTACATGTTCCAGGAATGAATTTGTGTGCATAGCCAGCATAAATCATTTTGAATACAATAAATTTTAAATTGCTTGCTGAAATCAGATTTACTCATAAACATGATTTGAACTGTAAATAATATTTCACTTGGTTCATAAAAACAGTTCAAATGGTAAATGACTGAGAACTCATCAACAGGATAAACAGAACTGTGATTACAACATAGTTAAGTAATTTTATAGAAATTTAATCATAGACTTTATTTGAAAGTTCTTCAAATGATGTTACAATACTGCAGTTGTAAGTTTGAGCAAAACTTCCTAAAATACTGGACGAGAACCTGGACTTTTCTAACATTTAAAATATTGGGCAAAATCCTGGGCTCAGGCTGCAAATATATAACATAGACAGAATGATTTCGGTCTGCGGCTGTTCATCAGCCTAGAATTCCAATTTATACCTCCACTCCAAGAGAACCACCATCCAAATCAAACATCCTAGACCAAAATTAACTTTTACACCTCAGGCTCCCCAGCACAGACAGTATGAAGTCTGCAGAGATATCAAACGTTCAACTTTAGTCAAAATCCATTCATGCATACTCGTACTAATCGGGAAACCAACTGGCTTCAAAATGAACACCAGTAACACAATGGAAAGCACGGATTTGGTGTGAAGATAAGGGGCCCACAGTCAGTAAAATTGCAAGCCCTGACCTCACCTGAGGGGGCTACACCCGAAAGACATTCCAAGGAGCATTCCCCAAGAGCAATTTCAAGAGCTACCAGTACAAGCCTGTTCCGAATCAGGGGAACCAATGGCACCGACCATGACCTAAGGACCAACCGACTCAGAAAGCTACCACCCTGATCGACACTACAAGGCCTCAGACATATTTTGAGGTAAAATCCAGGCCTGCAAAACTTCCAGAAAGAAAGGAAAACCAATGCTTGCCTGATAGATCCACTACACATCCCACTGCAATTGCAGACTCAACCCAGACTGAAGGTCTACGCACTCCAAAATCTTCATCCAGGCACCGGATACAGCAAGCCAGAACTACCAGCTCTAATTCAAAATTGTATTTTCCTCAGTGGTGAACTTAAATTCCTGAGACCCCAAATTTTCTCACCTAGCTAACAAGGAGGGGAAGGCAGGTGGTGACAGTGACAGGACTGCAAGGGTAGGAAGACCAATTAAAGTTGCTGTAATTAAAACTGCTGTTTAGGTTCTAATAGTGTTTAATCTAGCTAATAGTATATTTCATAGTATTACTGTCCTATGTGTAATTGATTGAGTTAATTTCACTGTTTATTGTATTTACCTTTATTCCTTGTATTATACTTACCTTTTGTATTGTAAATAAAGACAGAGATTCTCTTACCCTGAAATATCTGTCTACTGCCTTCTTCATTTTGCCTTTTCTAAGTAAGTCCAGTATCTAGAACCAGGGATCTGGGAGTGATTTGAATCACCTAAAATCTGTAAATTCCTGACTGAAAACCAGAACCCTACAAGTATATTAAGTAAGGCTGCTAGCACTGTATTTAGCAGTTTCTTGTGATATGACTCCATGTAGAATAAAAAAAGGTGATTTGTTTGAGGTAGCATTTGACATTTAAAAAATGTATTGTCACTCCAAAGTTACAAACTATCTGAGCAAAGACAGAACAGCAGACCTGATGGCAGTTTGATTAATGAGATTAGGATAATAACAGATGCTTGTTTTTTTTTGTCTTTGAATGGAATGAAACAGAATGTTGTCCATTTTTTGATATTATTAACTACTAAAATAGTTATTACATTATGATCTGAACTTTATTCGTAAACCAGCTTATTATACCATTTTAAAAATCTTCAAAAATATTTACGATTATACACTTCACTGGTCAGCTTCAAGACTACCTATGTGTATGCAATGTAATGTATGACATACAGTTGATTGATGAATCACCAGTCCTGGTTCTGATATAGTCAGCAATTAATTTTCAATCATAGTTGTGACAGATGAACATGATCATAGGAAATGCAGAATGTTAAAAGCTTCCAATATCAGGCCCTTGTGGTGCAGTGGTAGATTCTCTATCTCTGGACTAGAATTTCCACCTGTTCTAGGGATTTGAGTAGGTGCTTGCAAAGTATCATATGCTTCTAAAGCATGGAATAGGCCTGTTGCATGTTTTAAACTTGTAAATGTTGCTTGCTCATTCCCTAAATGATGTGACCTGCAGAGTGTGAAATTCTGAGTTTTCTCATAGAGCTCCCTTTCCCCTCATAGAAGTACAATGGCTCTACTGCCAGTGGAGACAAAATAGACAAGAGAGTTACAAACTTAAGCAATTAGCAATTAGCAATTTAGAGCTGTTGAAATTACTGTCAATAAAATTTCATTTTAATTAACAGGCACTTCTACAAAACTATCCCTTTGATTTTATGTACTTTGATATCATCTTTGGTGCATTCTCTGACTTGATACTGTGCAGTAATTAATATTATAAACTTAACCATACACTTTGGAATCGTATTTTAAATGTTGCAGCCTGCAATTACAATTCTTATATAAGGAAATATATCCAAAATTGAAACACATAAACCTCTTAATTCCTGAAGCTCTCCAAATACATCCAAGATCATTGTCTTTTTTAATATGTTTGAATATACATTTATATATTAAATAACAACACAACACTGGAAATGCAGAGGGATCTGGGCATGGAGAGATCAATTTGGGTTTTCTTACACCAGAATTACAAGTCGTTAATTTACACTCCAGCAAGTAATTAGGAAAATGAATAGAATGTTATTATTTATCACAAGGGGAACTGAACACAAAAGTAGGGACATTATATAGGCACTGGTGAGACTACATCTGGAGTACTGTACACAGTATTGGTCACCTTATTGCAGGAAGGACACAAGATCATTAGAGGTAGTTCAGTGAATGTTTGCTGGGCCAATACCTAGAAAGGACATATTATTTTCTGAGAAAAAGTTGAATAGGTGAGGAGTGTATTGGGTGGAGTTAATAAACAGTAAGAGATGACTTAATTGGAATAAATAAATTCCTGAGGAGTTTTGACATGGGAGATGATTCTTCTAATCGGCAAAATGAGAAATGGGTGTCACAATTTAAAAATCAGGAATGGAAACAGACTCTTCGGTCCACACCGACCAGACATCCCAATGCAATCTAGTCCCACCTGGCTGCACCCAGTCCATATCCCTCCAAACCCTTCCTATTCATATACCCATTCAAATGCCTCTTAAATGTTACAATTGTACCAGCCTTCACCACATCCTCTGGCAGCTCATTCCATACACGTACCAGCCTTTGCGTGAAAAAGTTGCCCCATAGGTTTCTTTTATATCTTTCCCATCTCACCCTAAACCTATGCCCTCTAGTTCTGGACTCCTCCACCCCAGGGAAAAGACTTTGTCTATTTATCCTATCTATGTCCCTCATAATTTTGTAAACCTCCGTAAGGTCACCCCTCAGCCTCCGACATTCCAGGGAAAACAGCCCCAGCCTGTTCCACCTCTCCCTGTAGCTCAAATCCTCCAACCCTGGCAACATCCTTGTAAATCTTTTCTGAACCCTTTCAAGTTTCACAACATCTTTCCTATATGACGGAGACCAGAATTGCATGCAATATTCCAACAGTGGCCTAACCAATGTCATGTACAGCCGCAACATGACCTCCAACTCCTGTAATCAATACTTTGACCAACAAAGGAATGCATACCAAATGCCTTCTTCACTATCCTATCTACCTGTGACTCCATTTTCAAGGAGCTATGAACCTGCACTCCATGATCTCTTTGTTCAGCAATACTCCCTAGGACCTTACCATTAAGTGTATAAGTCCTGCTAAGATTTGCTTTCCCAAAATGCAGCACCTCACATTTATCTGAATTAAACTCCATCAGCCACTTCTCAGCCCATTGGCCCATCTGGTCCAGATCCTATTGTAATCTGAGGTAACCCTCTTCACTGTCCACTACACCTCCAATTTTGGTGTCTTCTGCAAACTTACTAACTATACCTCTTATGCTCGCATCTAAATCATTTATGTAAATGATAAAAAGAGGACCCAGCACCGATCCTTGTGGCACTCCACTGATCACAGACCTCCAGTCTGTAAAACAACTTTCCTCTACCACCCTCTGTCTTCTACCTTTGAGCCAGTTCTGTATCCAAATGGCTAGTCCTCCCTGTATTCCATGAAATCTAACCTTGCTAATCAGTCTCCCATGGGGAACCTTTTTGCACGCCTTACTGATGTCCATATAGATCACATCTACTGCTCTGCCCTCATCAATCTTCTTTGTTACTTCTTCAAAAAACTCAATCAAGTTTGTGAGACATGATTTCCCATGCACAAATCCCTAATCACTCCTTGCCTTTCTAAATACATTTACATCCCGTTCCTCAGGATTCCCTGCAACAACTTGCCCATCACCGAGGTCAGGCTCACCGGTGTATAGTTCCCTGGCTTGTCCTTCCCTCCCTTCTTAAACAGTGGCACCACGTTAGCCAACCTCCAGTCTTCCGGCACCTCACCTGTGACTATCGATTATACAAATATCTCAGCAAGAGGCCCAGCAATCACTTCTCTAGCTTCCCACAAAGTTCACGGGTACACCTGATCAGGTCCTGGGGATTTATCCACTTTTAACCATTTCAAGACATCCAGCACTTCCTCCTCTGTAATCTGGACATTTTGCAAGATGTCACCATCTATTTCCCTACAGTCTATATCTTCCATATCCTTTTCCACAGTAAATACTAATGCAAAATATTCATTTAGTATCTTCCCCCATTTTCTGTGGCTCCACACAAAGGCCGCCGTGCTGATCTTTGAGGGGCCCTATTCTCTCCCTTGTACCCCTTTTGTCCTTAATATATTTCTAAAAACCCTTTGGATTCTCCTTAATTCTATTTGCCAAAGCTATCTCATGTCCCCGTTTTTCCCACCTCATTTCCCTCTTAAGCATTCTTTATACTCTTCTAAGGATTCACTTGATCTATCCTGTCTATACCTGACATATGCTTCCTTCTTTTTCTTAACCAAACTCACAATTTCTTCAGTCATCCAGCATTCCCTATAACTACCAGCCTTCCCTTTCACCCTGACAGGAATATACTTTGTCAGGATTCTCGTTATCTCATTTCTGAAGGCTTCCCATTTTTCAGCCGTCCCTTTACCTGCAAACATCTGCCTCCAATCAGCTTTTGAACGTTCTTGCCTAATACTGTCAAAATTGGCCTTTCTCCAATTTAGGACTTCAACTTTAGATCTGGTCTATCCTTTTCCATAACTATTTTAAAACGAATAGAATTATGGTCACTGGTCCCAAAGTGCTCCCCCATTGACACCTCGGTCACCTGCCCTGCCTTATTTCCAAGAGTAGGTCAAGTTTTGCACCTTCTTTAGTAGGTACATCCACATACTGAATCAGAAAATTGTCTTGTACACACTTAAGAAATTCCTCTCCATCTAAACCTTTAATACTATGGCAATCCCAGTCGATGTTTGGAAAGTTAAAATCCCCTACCATAACTACCCTATTATTCTTACAGATAGCTGAGATCTTCTTACAAGGTTGTTTTTCAATTTCCTTCTGACTATTGGGGGTCTATAATACAATCCCAAGAAGGTGATCATCCCTTTCTTATTTCTCAGTTCCACCCAAATAACTTCCCTGGATGTATTTCCGGGAATATCCTCCCTCAGCACAGCTGTAATGCTATCCCTTATCAAAAATGTCACTCACCCTCCTCACTTGCCTCCATTTCTAGCCATCCTGTAGCATTTGTATCCTGGAACATTAAGCTGCCAGTCCTGTCCATCCCTGAGCCATGTTTCTGTAATTGCTATGATATCCCAGTCCCATGTTCCTAACCATGTCCTGAGTTCATCTGCCTTCCCTGTTAGGCCCCTTGCATTGAAATAAATGCAGTTTAATTTAATAGTCCTACTTTGTCCCTACCTGCCCTGACTGTTTGACTCACTTCTGTTCTCAGCTGTACCTGTCTCAGATCGATCTTTTTCTATCTCCCTGGGTTCCACCCTCCCCCACTCCCCACCCCCCGCCCCAACCTTACTAGTGTAAATCCTCCCACGCAACTCTAACAAATTTCCCTGCCAGTATATTCGTCCCCTTCCAATTTAGGTGTAATCCGTCCATCTTGTACAGGTGACTTCTACCCCAAAAGAGATTCCAATGATCCAAATATGTGAATCTTTCTCCCATACACCATCTCCTCAGCCATGCATTCATCTGCTCTATCCTCCTATTTCTTCCCTCACTGGCTCATAGCACTGGGAGTACATAGAACATAGAAAAATACAGCGCAGTACAGGCCCTTCGGCCCTCAATGTTGTGCCGACCGAATCCTACCTAACCTACACTAGCCCAATAACTTCCAAATGCCTATCCAATGCCCGCTTAAATGACCATAAAGAGGGAGAGTTCACCACTGCTACTGGCAGGGCATTCCATGAACTCACAACCCGCTGTGTAAAGAATCTACCCCTAACATCTGTCCTATACCTTCCACCCCTTAATTTAAAGCTGTGTCCCCTTGTAACAGCTGACTCCATTAGCGGTAAAAGGTTCTCAGTGTCTACCCTATCTAAACCCCTAATCATCTTGTACACCTCTATCAAATCTCCCCTAAACCTTCTTTTCTCCAATGAGAACAGCCCCAAGTGCCTCAGTCTTTCCTCATACGATTTTCCTACCATACCAGGCAACATCCTGGTAAACCTCCTCTGCACTCGTTCCAATGCCTCCACATCCTTCCTATAGTATGGCGACCAAAACTGCACACAATACTCCAGATGAGGCCGCACCAGAGTCTTATACAACTGCAACATGACCTCAGGACTCCGGAACTCAATTCCTCTGCCAATAAAGCCCAGTACACCATATGCCTTCCTCACAGCACTATTTACCTGGGTGGCAACTTTCAGAGATCTGTGTACATGGACACCAAGATCCCTCTGCTCATCCACACTACCAAGTAGCCTACCATTAGCCCAGTAATCCATCTTCTTGTTACTCCTACCAAAGTGAATGACTTCACACTTAGCTACATTGAATTCCATTTGCCACCTTTCTGCCCAGCTTTGCAACTTGTCTATATCCCGCTGTAACCTGCCACAACCTTCCTCACTATCCACAACTCCACCGACTTTTCTGTCATCCGCAAACTTACTCACCCAGCTTTCAAGCCCCTCCTCTAGATCATTTATAAAGATAACAAAAAGCAATGGTCCCAAAACAGATCCTTGAGGTACACCGCTAGTAACTGCACTCCAAGATGAACCTATACCATCAACTACTACCCTCTGTCTCCTTCCAGCCAGCCAATTTCTAATCCAAACCTCTAATGCACCCTCAATGCCATACCTCCGTAGTTTTTGCATTAGCCTACCATGGGGTACCTTATCGAACGCCTTACTAAAATCCATGTACACAACATCTACTACTTTACCCTCATCCACCTCCTTAGTCACCTGCTCAAAGAACTCAATAAGGTTTGTGAGGCACGACCTGCCCTTCACAAAACCATGCTGACTATCCTTGATCACGTTATTCCTATCCAGATGTTCATAAATCTTATCCCTTACAATTCTCTCTAAGACTTTGCCCACCACAGAAGTCAGACTCACTGGCCTATAGTTACTTGGGCTATCCCTACTCCCCTTCTTGAACAAGGGGACCACATTCGCCATCCTCCAGTCTTCTGGTACTATTCCCATTGACAATGACAACATAAAAATCCAGGCCAATGGCTCTGCTATCTCCTCCCTAGCTTCCAAGAGGATCCTAGGATAAATGCCATCAGGCCCAGGAGACTTATCTATTTTCATCCTTTCCAGTATTCCCAAAACCTCTTCCCTACATACTTCAATGCCATCCATTCTAATCACTTGTGACTCAATATTCACACCAGCAACAGTGTCCTGTTCCTGAGTGAATACTGATGAAAAGTATTGATTTAGTGTCTCTCCAATCTCCTCCGCCTCCACGCACAACTTCCCACTACTATCCTTGACTGGACCGATACCTACCCTAGTCATCCTTTTATTCCTGACATACCTATAGAAAGCCTTTGGATTTTCCCTAATCCTACCAGCTAAGGACTTTTCATGTCCCCTTCTCGCTGCTCTTAGCTCTCTCTTTAGATCTTTCCTGGCTACCTTATAACTCTCAATCGCCCCAACTGAACCTTCACGCCTCATCTTTACATATGCTGCCTTCTTCCCTTTCACAAGGGATTCCAATTCCTTATTAAACCACGGCTCCTTCACAAGACCCTTAACTCCATGCCTGACTGGTACATACTTATCAAGGACACTCAGTAGCTGTTCCTTGAACAATCTCCACATATCATTAGTATTCTTCTCTTGAAGCCTGTTTTTCCAATCCACACATCCTAAGTCATGCCTCACCGCATCATAATTTCCATGCCCCCAGCTATAACTCTTGCCCTGCAGTGCACACTTATCCCTCTCCATCACTAAAGTAAAAGTCACCGAGTTGTGGTCACTGTCCCCGAAGTGCTCACCTACCTCCAAGTCTAACACCTGGCCTGGTTCATTACCTAGAACCAAATCCAGTATAGCCTCACCTCTTGTTGGCCTGTCTACATATTGTGTCAGGAAACCCTCCTGCACACATTGGACAAAAACCAACCCATCTAACGACCTCGAGTTATAGCTTTCCCAGTCAATATCTGGGAAGTTAAAGTCCCCCATAACAACCACCCTGCTACTTTCACTCTTCTCCTGAATCATCCTCGCAATACTATCCTCTACTTCTCTCGGACTATTAGGAGGCCTGTAGAAAACACCTAACAGGGTGACCTCACCTTTCCTATTTCTAACCTCAGCCCAAACTACCTCAGATGGCAAGTCTTCCTCCATCGTCCTTTCCACCGCTGTAATACTATCCTTGACAAGTAATGCCACACCTCCCCCTCTTTTACCCCCATGTCTGACCCTACTAAAACATTTAAACCCTGGAACCTGCAACAGCCATTCTTGCCCCTGTTCTACCCACGTCTCTGTAATGGCCACAACATCGAAGTCCCAGGTACCAACCCACGCTGCAAGTTCACCTACCTTATTTCTTATACTTCTGGCATTGAAGTATACACACTTCAAGCCACCCTTCTGTTTACAGGCACCCTCCTTCGAGATTGCTGCCTTGTTCCTAACCTCCCTACACTCAAGGTCCTGTACCCTAAAGCTACAGTCCAGGTTCCCATGCCCCGGCGGAGTTAGTTTAAACCCTCCCAAAGAGCACTAGCAAACCTCCCCCCAAGGATACTGGTGCCCCTCAGGTTCAGGTGTAGACCATCCTTTTTATAGAGGTCCCACCTTCCCCAGAAAGAACCCCAGTTGTCCAGAAACCGGAATCCCTCCCTCCTGCACCATCCCTGTAGCCACGCGTTTAACTGCTCTCTCTCCCTGTTCCTCGACTCTCTATCACGTGGCACGGGTAACAAACCAGAGACAACAACTCTGTTTGTTCTAACTCTGAGCTTCCAACCTAGCTCCCTGAAAGCCTGCCTGACATCCTCACCCCTCTTCCTACCTATATCGTTGGTGCCAACATGGACCACGATCTGGGGCTGCTCCCCCTCCCACTTAAGGACCCGGAAAACACGATCAGAGACATCACGTACCCTTGCACCTGGGAGGCAACATACCAATCGTGAGTCTCTGTCGCTCCCACAAAACCGCCTATCTGTACCCCTCACTATTGAGTCCCCAAGAACTATCGCTCTACCTTTCTCCACCCTTCCCTTCTGAGCAACGGGGCCAGGCTCTGTGCCAGAGGCCTGAACCTCGTTGCTTGCCCCTGGTAAGTCATCCCCCCCACAAGTATCCAAAACGGTATACTTGTTCTTGAGGGGAATGACCGCAGGGGGTCCCTGCACTGGCTGCTTCCTCCCACTCCCCCTCACTGTCACCCATCTGTCTATAACTTTCGGAGTAACTACTTCCCTAAAGCTCCGATCTATGACCTCCTCTGCCTCCCGAATGATCCGCAGTTCATCCAACTCCAGCTCCAGTTCACTAACACGGGCTTGGAGGAGCTGGAGATGGGTGCACTTCTTGCAAGTGTAATCAGCAGGGATGCTAATGGCTTCCCTCACCTCATACATGTTGCAAGAGGAACATTGCACTGTCTGCACTGCATCCCTCTAAAAAGTAAGCTTTCTTTTTTTAAAAAAAACAACTAAATCTAAAGAAACAAACAAGCAAAATGCAGCACTTACCTGCTAGTCACAACTGGTCTTATTATTAGGTTAGAGGAGGAGGACGGGTGGGAGGCACTACTCGTGTAGTGCCTCGCGTTACTCGCCTGCGCGTTTAAATAAGGAAAAAGAAACCCTACCCAGGTAACCTAGCGTGACACTAGCTTCCGGGTCTGCTAAGCGCTTTTTTTAAAAAAAACTTTAAATTTTTAACTGTTAAACAAACGACACTACTGGAACTTACCAAACAGCCATCACGTGGTCCACCGAGAGACTGAGGCCTACGACTCGGAGCCCGCGTTTAAATAAGGAAAATTCAGATATTACTACTCTTGAGGACCTCCTTTTTAAATTTCTGCCTAACTCTCTGTAATTTCCCTTCAGAGTCTCAACCTTTTCTCTTCCAATGTTGTTTGTTCCAATGTGGACAATGACCTCCTGCTGGCCCCTCTCCCCTGTGAGAACATTCTGCCCTCTCTCTGAGACAGTCCTTGAATATTTTTCACGCAAAAATAGATAAATTATGGTTATTCAATGGATGAAAGGTTCTCAGTGATAACTGGGAATGTGATAATTATTAAATGATATCATTGAATGATGGGGCATACTCAATGCTGATTCTTATGTTTATATATAATACACAGGTTGTCAGTCAGCAGTTGTAAGCATCTTGATAGGTTATGATGTTGCTCTTATTTGGATTCCAATTGGTTTTGATTGAGCTAATGTAATTTTAGCATTGTATTTATCTGATTTCCAGTATTTTGAGGTATTTTGTGCCTCATTTATTACTGTTTTGGAATTAGGTAATGTCTTACAAAATTGTTGGACATGATCTATATGGACTTCAATAAGGTGTTTGAGAAGATTCCTCATGGTAGACTGGTTAGCAAGGTTTAGATCACGTGGAATACAGGGAGAACTAGCTATTTGGATACAGAACTGGTTTGAAGGTAGAAGACAGAGGGCAGTGGTGTAGGGTTGCTTTTCAGACTGGAGGCCTTTGGCCAGTGTGTGCTACAAGGATCGGTGCTGGGTCTACATCTTTTTGTCATTTATATAAGTGATTTGGATGTGAACATAGGAAGTATAGTTAGTAAGTTTGCAGATGACACCAAAACTGGAGATGTAGTGGACAGCGAAGAAGGTTACCTCAGAGTAGAACAGGATCTTGATCAGATGGGCCAATGAGCTGAGGAGTGGTAGATGGAGTTTCATTTAGATAAATGTGAGGTGCTACAATTTGGAAAGGCAAATCAGGGCAGGGCTTATACACTTAATGGTAAGGTCCTGGGGAGTGTTGCTGAACAAAGAGATCTTGGAGTTCAGGTTCATAGTTCCTTGAACGTGGAGTCTCAGGTATATAGGATAGTGAAGATGACTTTTAGTATGCTTTCTTTTATTGGACAGTGCATTGAATATATAATTTGGGAGTTTATGTTGTGAATGTATAGGATGTTAGTTAGGCCATTTTTGGAATATCGTGTGCAATTCTGGTCTGCCTCCTATCTGAATGATATTGTGAAACTTGAAAGGGTTAAAAAAAGATTTACAAGGATGTTGCCAGGGTTGGAGGGTTTGAGTTATAGGGAGAGGCTGAATAGCTGGGGCTGTTTTTTCCTGGAGTATAAGCTGAGGGGTGACCTTATAAAGGTTTATAAAATCATGATGGGCATGAATAGGGTAAATAGACAAGGTCTTTTCCCTGGGGTGAGGGAGTCGTGAGAGGGGAAAAATTTAAGAGGTAACTTTTTCATGCAGAGGGTGTTGAGTGTATGGAATGAGCTGCGAGAGAAAGTGATGGAGGCTGGTACAATTTCAACATTAAAATGCATCTGGATGGATATATGAATAGGAAGTGTATAAAGAGACATGGGCTAAATGCTGGCAAATGGGACTAGATTAGCTTAGGATATCTGGTCAATATAGACACGTTGGCACAAAGGATCTGTTTCTGTGCTTAACATCTCTATAACTCGATGACCTAATGATCATTTCCATTGCTGCCTAACATAAAGAGAAGAATGAATGTTAAATCAAAAGGTTTGATCAAAAGGTAAAATCAAAGGGGTAGCATGATGGCTCAGTGGTTAGCACAGCTGCATCACAGCGCCAGTGACCCAGGTTCGATGACAGCCTGTGTGGAGTTGGCACATTCTCCCTGTGTCTGTATGTGTTTCCTTTGGGTGCTCTGGTTTCCTTCCACAATCCGAAAATATGCAGGTAAGATGTGATAAATTGATCATAGTATTAGGTGCATTAGTCAGGCATATGTATAGGGTAGGGGAATTACTCTTCAGAGGGTGGGTGTGGACTTGTTGGACTGAAGGACCTGTTCCATACTGTAGGAATCTAATCCAATAACAGATGAATCATAAGTTATTCAATCAAGTCTATATTCTTTAATTATCAGAATCCTACAATGAAACAATTTCCTTTTTAAAGGTCTAATGATCATTGACTTGAGATATTGAGATGTTTGGTAGGATTGCATTTGTGTGCAGGTTCAATTTAAGCATAGTGTTCCTAAAGGATCTCTCTGGATCTTCTCCCTCATTTTTCAAAAGGAAGGCAGAGAGGTTGAAGCAGTCTGGTGCTTGTTTGGGTGTGGGCGATTCCATTCAAATTGGGAGAAGATGAAGATTGTTTAGAGCAATGAAAGATAGTCCTACCTGGAGTGTTTTGTACTGATTTGCACACATTTTCTTAACATTTGTGCTGCTGTGAAATGCTACTTGTTCAGTTTGGTAATTAGCGGCAGGCAGCATCGTAGCTGCTTTTGGCTTTTCCAAGAGTGCACCACAGGCAACTCTAGTCTCCTAGAGATGCTCAGCATCACAAATTGGGTAGCAAGCTCACCTC
The DNA here is from genome assembly GCF_020745735.1 of Hemiscyllium ocellatum. NCBI lineage: Eukaryota > Metazoa > Chordata > Chondrichthyes > Orectolobiformes > Hemiscylliidae > Hemiscyllium > Hemiscyllium ocellatum. The sequence continues at coordinate 27,143,949 of NC_083416.1, forward strand.
CTGTCTAATCAGGGTATTTAGAGTTTTAAAAAAAGTGTTGCCTGAACGAGACAGTTGCAGTTGCCACGAAACGACACTACCAGCTATCCCTAGTAGCCACACACTCAGACAACAAGCAACATGAATTCGACTGGGAAAACACTACTATCATAGGGCAAGCCAGACATAGAACAGCCAGGGAATTCCTAGAGGCATGGCATTCATCCACAAATTCCATCAACAGACACATCGACCTGGACCCAATATACCAATCACTACAGCGGACAGCTGAAACTGACAGCCGGAAGCGACATCAAAGAAGCGCTTCGCAGGAGGCTCCACAGCACTGATGATGTCTCCTAGCCAGGGGACGAAACGTTTGCAACAAAAACTTCCAGTTCGGCGAACAGAACCACTACAACAAGCACCCGAGCTACAAATCTTCGCACAAACTTTGAACAGTTGCAGTACAGGATTGGGACCTGGAAATTATCTGGGCATTGGATTCCTGACTCTGATTAGAAAACTCAACCCATTGATTGTGCTTCCCACTCCACAGAGATTTCTGCTGCAGAGAATATTTCCAGCATTTTCTGTTTTGATGTCAGTTGGTGTTGTGGTTTGAGGAGTATTCTCTGTATAGTGCCATAGAATCTGTTACATCAGGAGGTAGACAGGCCATCAATTTACCATCACCATCCTTAGAATGACAATAAATGTTTTACAATATTATGCATTCAAGCTAACTTCAATGAAATTTATCGGAGAATTATTTCACTTCAGTTTGGAAGTGGCCACATGCATGAGAATTTTCTCATTAGATGAAACGGGCAGGAGTTTCCCACAGGTTTGGAAACTCCAAATTGGGCACAAGGGAATTTTTTTTAAGGAGAATGGGCAGATTCTTGAAGCTGCCAGCCAATCAGATAGTCAGACATTCCAGTGTCCCAGCCATTTGTGGAGACACTAGGAGATGTGAATATTTCCAGGGGAGGGGGTGATATGGATAGCAAGGTGGTAGGCTTTTGGAATGGTGGTGAAATGCCTCTACCTAAAGATTTTGAATTCTTAGTGTGGCCTTTCTGAATGTTGGCTCCATCTTTGAGGCATGGAGGGGTCGGGCTCTCAGCCCATGCAGGAGACTGTCTCCTGTGACAGGTAAACCCTATGTGTGGTTGGGCAACACTTTATTAGTGGCATGAAACTGGTAAAGCCATTAACTGAATCTCTAATTGAGACCTTCAGTATGAAAATTGTCTATCTGGGTTCATGTTCTCACCCATTCCTGGAAATTTCAGTAACAAGAATGCTTTGTGGCTGCCCTATTTTCCCATATTCCCAGCTCTAAGCCCACTCCAATAGGATGGGGAAAACCAGTACAAAGTATTACAAATTGAAAACAAGTTATAGAGTCATAGAGATGTTCAGCATGGAAACAGTCCCTTTGGTCCAACCCATCCATGCCGACCAGATATCCCAACCCAATTTAGACCCACCTGCCAGCACCCGGCCCATATCCCTCCAAACCCTTCCTATTGCCTTTTGAATGTTGCAATTCTACTAGCCTCCACCACTTCCTCTGGCACCTCATTCCACACACGTAACTCCCTCTGTGTGAAAAAGTTGCCCCTTAGGTCTCTTTTATATCTTTCCCCTCTCACCCTAAACCTATGCCCTCTGGTTCTGGACTCCCCGACCCCAGGGAAAAGACTTTGTTTACTTGCCCTATCCATGCCCCTCATAATTTTGTAAACCACTATAAGGTCACCCCTCAGCCTCCGATATTCCGGGGAAAACAGCCCCAGCCTGTTCAGCCTCGCCCTGTAGCTCAAATCCTCTAACCCTGGCAACATCCTTGTAAATTTTTTCTGAACCCTTTCAAGTTTCACAATATCTTTCCGATAGGAAGGAAACCAGAATTGCATGCAATATTCCAATAGTGGCCTAACCAATGTCCTGTACAGTCGCAACATGACCTACCAATTTCTGTACTCAATACGCTGACTGATAAAGGAAAGCATATCAAACACCTTCTTCACTATCCTATCTACCTGCGACTCTACTTTCAAGGAACTATGAACCTGCATTCCATGGTTTCCTTGTTCAGCAACACTCCCTAGGACCTTACCATTAAATGTATAAATCCTACCAAGATTTGTTGTCCCAAAATGCAGCACCTCACATTTATCTAAATTAAACTCCATCTGTCACATCTTAGCCCATTTACCTATCTGATTAAGATCCCATTGTCATCTAAGGTAACCTTCTTGTCTGTCCACTACATCTCCAATTTTGGTATCATCAGCAAATTTACTAATTCTATCTCTTATGCTCACATCCAAATCATTTACATAAATGATGAAAAGTAGTGGACCAAACACCGATCCTTGTGGCACTCCACTGGTCACAGGCCTCCAGTCTGAAAAACAATCCTCCACCACCACCCTCTGTCTTCAACCTTTGAGCCAGTTCTGTATCCAAATGGTGAGTTCTCCCTATATTACTTGAGATCTAACCTTGCTAATCAGTCTCCCATGGAGAACTTAGTCGAATGTCTTACTGAAGTCCATATAGATCACACCTACCGCTCTGCCCTCTTCAATCCTCTTTGTTACTTCTCCAAAAAAGTCAATCATGTTTGTGAGACATGATTTCCCACACATAAAGTCATGTTGACTATCCCTAATCAGTCCTTACCTTTCCAATACATGTAGATCCTGTCTCTCAGGGTTCCCTCCAACAACTTGCCCACCACTGACATCTGGCTCACTGGTCTCAAGTTCCCTGGCTTGTCCTTACCACCCTTCTTAAACAGTGGCACCATGTTAGCCAACCTCCAGTCTTCTGGCACCTCACCTGCATGATTTTGTCTTATACTTTTTTGAACACAGAAGATGTGATTACATCAAGATATTGAGAATGCAAAGACATTTGATAGGGTTGATACAGAAACACCATTTCTTCTGTTGATGCAGTCTAGGGAAGAGTGATAAAAATTTAAAAACTTGAACTAAGTTGGTTGAAGTGCAATCAGCATTTTTTTTTACAAAGTATGCACTAGTGTATCCCCTGCAGACAGTGGCTCAATTGAAATTTTGAAGTTGAAGATTGATAGGCTTTTGTTATGTATTGGTATCAAGGGATATGTGACAAAGGTGAGTAAATAGACTATCTCATAGATAGTCAAACAGTATTGGAGGAGTAAATTGAGAGTATAACAAATATCACATAGATTGGAATAATTATGAATAAACAGCTATTGGAGATATATAAGTGAAAAAGTCTAAACTCTAAATTACATAATACTTGAGAGAATTGAACTCAGTCCACAGGCGATTTTTTGTAAACTGTTTTACATTAAAAGAATTGAGTAGTTTCTTTTAGATAAAACTGTTGAGCCTTGTCTTAAACTGGCATGGTGCTGCAGTCTGGAAGTTTTCAAATATTGAAGTCACAAATTGTCCAGAAAAGGTTGTTGAGAATTCTTAAGGTAAATAATGAAGAGTGATAGCCTGGATATGATGCATAAACTGAATAAGATGGAAAAGCTGTTCCCATCAGGTGAGGAGGAATGATTTGTTTCTTCTCTTTTTGACACCTTTGTTTGACCAGAACAAAAATGTAAAATTCTCTTTAGCACATAGCTACATCCCACTTCCAAAAAAGCTATAGCTCACCAAAATCAATTATGGAACCAAATTTTGAGGATTTTGAGTCAAACGAAGTGCAATTTGCTGACCTGAGAAAAATAGTAAAGGTGCAACAACAAACAAAAGCAAAAACAAAGGTTAAAGTTTTAAAAAGGGGAAAATGTTCAGAACAAAATGAAAGATGAAACAATGTGCAATTTAAAAGTCCTGAGAGTTGTCTTGAGGAGTTAAGATTTGACCAAAGATCACGGTTGCTTAACTGATCTTTCATATCATCAGTAGAACTGAATTTTCTTTTATACATTCATGAGAAATTGACATTGATGTCTTGTCCATTATTTATTGACTATCTATTGTTGTCTATGTGAAATGGTGAGCTTTCTTCTTGAACCACTGCAGCCCAGTTGGTGTATGCACATCAACAATGCTGTTGGGAAGGAAGACTCAGAAGCTTTACTTCAGTGCCAGTTAAGAAATGATGGTATGTTTCCAAGTCAGGATGGTGGGTGACTTTGAAATGAATGTGCACATGCCATACACCTGCTGCCCTTATCTTTCTAGATGAAACTGGCGTTGTGTTTGGAATGTGCTTGGTAGATGCTGTCCAAGGAATGTTGGTGAATTCCTTCAGTACATCTTGTAGGTGGAACACATTGCTATTACTGAGCATCAGTGTTGGAAGGAGTAGATATTTGTGGGTGTAGTGTCAATCAAGCAGGCTGCTTTGTCTTGAATGATGTCAAGCTTCCTGAATGTTGTTGGAGCTGCACTTATCCAGGTAAGTGGGGATTATTCCATTATACACCTCATTTGTACCTTTTCCACTTGTACCTTTGTAAATGGTGGACAGCCTTTAGAGAGTCAGGATGTGAATTACTTGTTGCAGCCTTCTCACCTGCTCTGGTAGCTATTGTATTTATATGATTCATCCAGTTTAGTTTCTGGTCATTGGTAATTGCAGGATGGTTTTAGTAGACAATAAAGTATGGTAATAGTGAATGTCAACGGCCGATGGTTAGAGTCTCACTTGTTGGATTTAGTCACTGCCTGACATTTGTGTTATACAAATATTATCTGTGACTTGCTGTCCCAAACTTGGATGTTGTCCGGGTCTTGCTGCACTTGGAAATGGACCTCTTCAGTATCTGAGGAGTTACAATTCGTACTTGGCATTGTGCAGTCATCCGCGAACATTCCCACTTCTGGCCTTATGGTGGAGTGAAGGTCATTGATGAAGCATCAATGGTTGGGCTTAGGATACTACCATGAGTAAATCCCACAGAGATATCCTGGAGTGGAGATGACTGACTTGCACAACCACAACCACCTTCCTATGTGCTGGGTATTACTCTAATCAGTGGAGAATTTTTCCTGATTCCCTTTGGTTCGCATTTTGACAGGGCTCTATGAAGCCACATTCAATAAAATGCAGCCTTGATTTCAAGGGCTGTCACTCTCACCTCATCTTTGGAATTCAGCTCTTTTGTCCATGTTCGAACCAAGGCTGTAATGAGCTCAGGAGCTGAGTGGCCCAGGTGGAACCCAAACTGTACGGTAGTGAGCAGATTATTGCTAAGCAGGTGCTGTTGGATAGCACAAGTGGTAACACCTTCCATCACTTTACTGATGATCAAGAGTAGATTGATGGGATGATAATTTACTGTTGGATCTATCCTACTTTTTTGTACACAGTGTGCCTGGGTAACTTTCTACATCATTGGTTAGATGCCAGAGTTGGAACAGTTTGGTTGTATGGGCACTGCTTGGCAAGAGGTGCAGCATATTCAGGAGTACAAGTGTTTAGTGCTATTGATGGAACATTGTTTAAGGCCCATCACTTTTGCAATATCCAGTAGCCTCAGCTGTTTCTTCATATATTGTGAAATGGATCAAATTGGCTGAAGATAGGCACCTGTGATGCTGGGCACCTCTAAAGGAAGCCAACATGGATCATTTATTTGGCACTTCTGGCTGAAGATGCTTGCAAATGCTCAGCTTTATCTTTTGCACTGATGTGCTCGGCATTCCCATTATTGAGAATGGGGATATTTGTGGAGCCTTCTCTTCCAGCAAATTGTTGAATTATCCACTACCATGCTCTTTTTGTTGTAGGATAACAGTCCAAATTGATTTAAGGTGAGTATCATTCAGGGCTGACTGATGGTACAAATCATCTGATGAAAAGAACTAAGTTGCAGTTGATCATTGTTTATGATATTTAATACATAACTTCACACATTGATAAAAGGAACTGTGTATTCTCCTAAAGAAACACAATCGATATATCATGATTGCATTTACAAATGTATTAGATTTGATTAGTCATGTACAATACTATTCTTCAATTGCTAACTTTGCAATTCAAATCATTCAAATGACAAAGTGCTCAGCTCAACAAAGCAATGTCTAAAAATAAAGCAACAAGAAACACCAAAAATGCATTTCATCATCTGTAACAGAATCTAAAACAAATTCCTATAACTCTGGTTCTTATTGCTTTAAAATTTCTAATACAAACAAGATACTTGCATACCACTCCCCTCCCCAGTCAAATCCTGGAGATCTGCAGGCCAACAAAGCTTAGATCTGATCTGTTGGTTATAAATTGCTTAGCACTATTTAGTATTTTGCTGCTTATGCTGTTAAACATGAAGGTAGTCTTATGTTGTACTTTCAACAGGCTGATATGCCTAGTGATTCTTCTGACGTGCCCCTTACACTCTTCATTGAACCAGTGCTGATCCCCTGCTTGATGGTAATGGTAAAGTGAAGGCTATGTCATGCGTTAACTCTGCAGATTTGCAGTTGAGTGCAATTCTGATGCTGCTGATGGGCTACAGCACCTCATGCATATTCAGTCTTGAGTTGCTAGATCTATTCGAATTCTATTTCATGCAGTACTACACAACATCATGAATAGTTTCCTCGGTGTGAAAATGGGACTTTATCTTGTTAGATTTTGATGGTTTATGATCACTGTTGTTAGGTATAGGGAGGTGAAAATTTGTAAGCAATTTTCTATAGTGTCTTGACTTTGTTCAGAAGCAACAGTTAAGATATGGTACGTTAGTTAATTAGATAAGAAAAGGAAATATGACCGGTGACAGAAGACAACACCTGATTGATCTCAAAGTCATTCTTTAGAATGGAGAAGCAGAGGCAGTGAACCCCTATGGTTTATATTGGCTAGGTATTCATTTCTGGTGTTTCACAATCTTTGGTGACGGCAGTCTTTGTTCTTCCCTCAAATTTCTGGTCTTCATCCACATAAGTGATAGCTTTTGACTCTGGAGCCTCTCTATATCACTTTGGTTCTGTCATGTCTACTGAATTATCTTATTTTGGGGGCTGAAATCTCTGCTTTGTCAATCATTTGTCTGAATACTCTCAGCCATAACCATGGGCTGTTACTTATGATGGCAGGATGACTTGCTGACCTTCATTTGAAGATTAAGTTGTCATTCCTTCTCAGACTGAAACATCCTGTTTTCCTGATCACTGTAATCTAATAAGGTAGTGTGGTCCTAATAAATCTTTGGAACTTCATCACCTCATTTATTCAATGGAACTTCATCACCTCATTTATTCTTGTGACCTTTCTTCTTTTTACATATGCCAGGAATTTGTTTTATATTGGTAGAAGTCTAGTTACAACAGTAGCATAGTTAAATTAGGTCTAATGTTACATAGGAAATATTAAATATGGAATATTAAAATAATTCAGCTTTAAAGATTGCCTCAATTTCTAACAGTTTCAACAAGGACTGTCTGGTGATCACTCCTTTCAATAAAATTATAGACAAATGTGTCTGCAGCAGGCAGATTAGTGGGTATGACATTAAGTAAACTTTTTCTTCTTGTTCGTTCCACCAACATCTTCTTGAGACACAGTCTAGTTATATAACCTTTGAAAGCTAACTAGTTTCATCACTCCTGGTAATAGAGTCATAGAGTCATAGAAACATACAGCACGGAAACAGACCCTTCGGTCCAACTCGTCTGTGCCGACCAGATATCCCAACCAGACTTTCAATTCATTCAGAAATGGGGATGTATATTTTTTAAATGAGTCGAACATAATAGGGTTTCCCCTCTTAACATGCTCTTCCCATGATATGTCTCACTCTCATTTTAATTATAGTGTGATAATCAACCTAATCTTCGGTGAAGACAAGCTCAAAGTCTTCAAGATGTCCCTTCTCGTTTTCTCTGCCTCCACAGATAGGTTGCCACTTTGATCATAATATAGCTGACTTGTTGCTTCATTTATCTTTGCACTTTACATACTTCTAACACAAAAAAATCTTTTTTTTGGTGCATTCGTGTCCATACTCTTCCTGATCTGTTTGCTTTTCTTTCCTGAACTTCATTTTATAATTTACCTTTATGCTTATTGTGCTTTTTTTGACTTTCTGCAATATTTCACTCACTTTGCCGGATATTATTTTTCTTGCTTTTTTGAAATTGGATCCTTATTGCAGCTGCTCAGTAGAGCAAGGTGTAGAGTTTGTTGTTTCACATGTTTGATCAGATCATGTTCAGCCTAAATTTCCTTACTCACCTTTCTGCCAGTGTCCTCTTGGACTGTCACAGATTTCCGTTATCATTGCTATTTTCAGCTCACTTGCTTCTCAGCCAAATACGTTTGAACTCCCCTTCTAGAAAATTTGCTCTTATTTTACCCTTTTTTCTCACATTTATGTGAAAATATGCATCGCCCAAACCAAAAAAATGCTCTCCCACTAATAGTCATTTGAGCTATTCCATCTCAGTGTCCGAAATCTAAACGTGGAATTTCCAAACACTGGCAGGTGCACCATTGGACTATGACAGACTGGTTAATACTACTGTACATTTAAAGTCTGAAGTAGAGTATTCATGCAATTTCAGTGACTATGTGCAAATCATGTAAGGTCTCATAATATTACTGTTTTTGTATTCTTGATTTTTTTTCAATTTACCAGGAACGTGCCTCCAACATGTACAATTCTCCTCCCTGGATTATTGCAAAATTAGCAATATCATGCTTCATTTTTTGAATGTGGGTCTCTTCCTTTGTAGATCTATCTAACATATCCCTTCTCTTCTACATCTTTTTTAAAACCTAAATAACTATTGCTGCCTGCAACTTTGGTGTTCTATTATGAAATCCCGTCTGAAATTCCAGGAAATCAAAACTTTAGGATGTTGTTCATTCCCTTCTCTGAGCTGTGACCTTAATCATGCTACATATGTGCCATGCATTGACTATATTGACAGAGAATCTAACCGTCACCCTTTGACAGTCAACGACATTGTCATTATTGAAATCTTCAGTGTCAAGCTTCTGGACGTTATCTTTGATCAGAATCTGAATTGGTCTATCCATATTGGAATAGGCCTGGGTGGGTTATTCTTCGGACAGTCGGTGTGGACTTGTTGGGCTGAAGAGCCTGTTTCCATACGTAGGGAATCTAATCTAACCTAATCTAATCTATTAATACTCTAGCTGTGAGCGTAATTTCTCCCACTGTGAATTCTTTACACTTGCAGCTGATGTTTTATGGGATTTAAATCATTTTATTGATATCCAATTTCAAAAATAGGACTCTCAGCGAAACCTCAGTCAACAATATCACCTCATACACTATTGCCTGCTTCCAGTGGAGATTTAGTAATGTTGAGCTATGAAAAAGTGAGGACTGCAGATGCTGGAGACCAGAGTTGAAAAATGTGGTGCTGGAAAAACACAGTAGGCCAGGGAGCATCCAAGGAGCAGGAGAATCTACGTTTCAGGCATAAGCCCTTCTTCAGGAAATAATGTTGAGCTATTCTTGATATGGCCATTTTAATTCCCCATCTAAAGTATATTTTGTGATCCTTGTCATCCTCAGTGCTTCCTGCAAGTAGTGTCAGTATGGAGGAGCACTGATCATCAGCTGAGGGCAGGCAGTACATAGTAACCAGAGACTTCCTTGCTCAGCTTTAACTGGTGCCATGGGATCTGGAATCAGTGTTGAAGATTTCCTGACCATCTGCCTCTGACAGTGGGACAGGATTTACTCAGAAGTGATGATGGTGTTGTCTGGGGAGTTGTGAGTATGACCTCATTGGGCTCTGCCAATCTAAACTAGTCCCCAGATGTTGCTAAGGAGGGCTTGGAAAATCAATAAAGCAGAGGATGCCATTGTCATTTCTGGTGCATAGGCTGATGCTAAGTGGTGCATCTGATTTTATTCCTTTTCTGAGACTTTTTAGCAGTTTTTACATAATTGAATAACTTGCAATTACTGCCCATTCCTAATTGCCTTTGAAAAGGGGGTGGTGAACTACTTTATTGAACTGTTGCAGTCCGTATGTTTTAGGTAGGCACACAATGCCATTTGTGAGGGAGTTCCAGTGACATTGAAGCTGCTGAAAGTGGATTGGTGATGTGCCACGATGATGCAGAGAGGCTGTTAAAAGTCAGAGTCCATCGTGCGGATGTGCAGTCCATGCAATTGCTTGCTATGGAGACTGGTGTGGGGGTATATCCAAGGTGGACTTCAGGAGGAGCGAGTAACAAACTGGGGTCATTAGGTAGCCATGCAAACTCTCTTGAAAGGAATTCCCATTGTTTAATTTCTTACTGTGGCAGGGGTGGTGGGACAATAGGAGGCTGCATATTCAGGAAGTGAGAAAATAATAACACGTGATAATGAGTGATAATCCATTCTAAAGGGCCTCTCAATACTCACTTGTGAGGAACTTATCTCTCTATACAGGACTTGGTTAAGATATTTTGATCTTAACATCAACAAAGAGCTCACTAGACATTTCACCCAATTTTCACAAATTTCAAGTGATTTCTCTTGTTGTTCAGTAGCTGGAAGAATCCATCTTAACAGTTACATCTTGTAAGTAAGTGTATATACCAATATTTCAAACTATCATGTCATCAAGTTCAACTTTTTTCTGTCATTGGTGTCATAGACATTGAATACTTTTCACTTTGGATAGAGTTCAATGAACATAGTGTGGCATGGTGGCTCAGTGGTTAGCACTGCTGCCTCACCATGCGAGGGACATGGGTTTGATCCCAGCCTCGGGTGACTGTCTGCGCGGAGTTTGCACATTCTCCCTGTGTCTGTGGGGTCTACTCTGGTTTCCTCCCACAATATAAAGATGTGCAGGTTAGGTGAATTGCCCATAGTGTAGATTATTAGTCAGGGGTAAATATAAGGTAGGGGTCTGAGTGGGTTACTCTTTGGAGGGTTGGTGTGGGCCTGTTTCCACACTGTGGGATTCTAATTCTAACATCCATTTTCAATGCAGCTACATGACACTCTTTGAACGAAGGACAGAATGTTTTGGGATTGTCTCAGTTACATCACTGCACTTCTGGTTTCCAGGCAACCAAATTCCCTGGAATAATCAGAGGCAATTTGATCTGTCCATTCTACTTCACAACATCCAGGAATTGGGCTATGCAGAGATGCTTTCATTTCCAAACCTGTGTTTTTACAAAGGAATTTTCAATTTGTGAATAACATTTCTTTGTTTACAAGCCTACCAAATTATTATACAAGGCACTTTGTTACATGATCATGTCTCTTTAAGATCATGAAGAAAATTCTCTTGTGGTTTATAAAAGATTAGTCCGTGAATTTACTTCATAGTTCTTTTTTGCACTGCATTATAAGTTGCTGTGGAATGTATAACTATAGATTTATTATATGAAGCTATAATGAACAATGGTTGCAATTTAGGTCAAGACTGGTAACATTTTTAAAAGGTGGAGGAAATCTGAAATTCCAGTTATTTACTAAAAAAATGAAGCCGCAAGATCATATGTGGTGCATAAAATAATTTGTATTATAGAAGGCATACAAAATGAATACTAAATTCTATGTCAATACATAGAATCCCTACAGTGCAGAAAAAGGCCAGTCAGCCTACCAACTCTGCACCAACACTCTGAAGAGTATCCCACTCAGCAACTGACCCCACCCTATCCCCATAACCTTCATTTACCATAGTTAATCCACCTAGTCTGCACTTCCCTAGACACTATAGGGCAATTTAGCATGCATATCTTTGGATTGTGGAAGGAAACTGGAGCAACCAGTGGAAACCCACACTGACAAAGGGACAAGGTGTAAACTCCACACAGATAGTCACCTAAGGCTGGAATTGAACCTAGGTAACTGGTACTGTGAGGCTAACTTCTGAGCCACCGTGCCATGCCAAATTATGCATACTTTAAAAACCCAATTTAACATCTTAAATAAACTTAAATTAACAGGCAAATTATAGTCATAGAGTCATAGAGTTGTACAGCATGGGAACAGTTCCTTCAGTCCAACCTGTCCATGCCGACCAGATATCCCAACCCAATCTAGTCCCACCTGCCACAAACTGGCCTATATCCCTCCAAACCCTCCCTATTCATATACCCATCCAAATGCCTCTTAAATCTTGCAACTGTACCAGCCTCCACCACTTCCTCTGGCAGCTCATTCCATACACGTACCACTCTCTGTGTGAAAAAGTTGCCTGTTAGGTCTCTTTTATATCTATCCCCTCTCACCCTAAACCTATCCCCTCTAGTTCTGGACTCCCCGACCCCAGGGAAAAGACTTTGCCTATTTACCCTATCCATGCCCCTCATAATTTTGTAAACCTCAATAAAGTCACCCCTTAGCCTCCGACGCTCCAGGGAAAACAGCCCCAGCCTGTTCAGCCTCTCCCTATAGCTCAAATCCTCCAACCCTGGTGACATCCTTGTAAATCTTTTCTGAACCCTTTCAAATTTCACAACATCTTTCCAATAGGAAGGAGACCAGAATTGCATGCAATATTCCAACAGTGGCCCAACCAATGTCCTGTACAGCCAAAACATGACTTCCCAACTTCTATACTCAATACTCTGACTGATAAAGGAAAGCATACCAAATGCCTTCTTCACTATACTATCTACTTGCAACTCCACTTTCAAGGAGCTATGAACCTGCATTCCAAGGTCTCTTTGTTAAGCAACACTCCCTAAGACCTTACCATTAAGAGTAGAAGCCCTGCTAAGGTTTGGTTTCACAAAATGTAAACTCACATTTATCTGAATTAAACCCCATCTGCCACTTCTCAGCCCATTGGCCCATCTTGTCAAGATTCTGTTGTAATATGAGGTAACCCTCTTCGCTGTCCACTACACCTCCAATTTTGGTGTCATTTGCAAACTTACTAACTGTACCTCTTATGCTCGCATCCAAATCATTTATGTAAATGACAAAAAGTAGAGGGCCCAGCACAGATCCTTGTGGCACTCCACTGGTCACAGTCCTCCAGACTGAAAAACAACCCTCCACTACCACCCTCTGTCTTCTACCTTTGAGCCAGTTCTGTATCCAAATGGCTAGTTCTCCCTGTATTCCATGAGATCTAACCTTGCTAATCAGTCTCTCATGGGAAAACCTTTTCGAACACCTTACTGAAGTCCATATAGATCACATCTACCGCTCTGCCGTCATCAATCCTCTTTGTTACTTCTTCAAAAAACTCCTTCAAGTTTGTGAGACATGATTTCTCATGCACAAAGCCATGTTGACTATCTCTAATCAGTCCTTGCCTTTCCACAACATGTACATCCAGTCCCTCAGGATTCCCTCCAACAACTTGCCCACTACCAATGTCAGGCTCACTGGTCTATAGGTCCCTGGCTTGTCCTTGCCATCTTTCTTAAACACTGGCACCACGTTAGCCAACCTCCAGTCTTCCGGCACCTCACCTGTGACTATTGATGATACAAATATCTCAGCAAGGGGCCCTATAATCACTTCTCTAGCTTCCCACAGAGTTCTAGGGTACACCTGATCATATCCTCAAATTATGTTTGGTTATAAACTCTAAAATATATGTAACTAACAGATACAAACAAGTCAGATTTTACCAATGAGCTCAATAGTTTATTCAGAAAATAGTCATCAAACTTAATCACAAACTCCAGATTGATTCTGCTTTGATGGGGTAGAAGTGTACTGTACCTTTACGAGAGTGAAGGACTTAGAGAGGCACACAGAGTGCTGGAGAATTTACAATGTAACATTTGGTCCAGTAGCTAGGGTAGCTGGTTGTCTGGATACAATAACAAATTCAACTGCGGTCAATCAGTTTAAATTACACACCCCAAACATACCAAAATCCAAGCTCATTTGAATTAAGTATATTGACAATATTAAAAACCAATAACACAATCTGATGCTTTGGGGTATAAGACTGGAAGAACTTGAACAGTTGAGAGAGAACTGCCAACCATCAACTTTTGCAGACTGCCTGGAAAATTCGCTCTCTTAAAGGTACATTTATCTATCAATGTACCAGTGAAAGAGAAATTCTAAGAAGAAGAAAATCGCCAGAGAAAGATACAAAGGGAAGATTCAATAGCTGCCTGTTTTTGAAATTTGCATTTTGATAAATCTTAATTGGGAGTTTTATTGGACTAGTATTATAGAAAGGAAAATAAATGATAGGTTAGAGGAAGGAGTTGTAAATAGTTGTTAGCTAATTATTCTCTATTGTACTTTAAGAAATAAAGCTACTTTTTACTTTAAATAGTTCTTGGCCTCTCGAATTTTCAGATTACTGCATGGGATAAAATCCTTTCTGTTGCTGGTTTAAATTAACTGAGGGGGTTTACCCTGTGTCATAATAATTCTTAAAAGAAAATATCACTAAAAATCATAATAAATTTATAGACCTATTCTTTTTGCCTCAAGCATGGTGAGTTACATGTTCTGAGATTGGTTAACTTAGGAGAACTTTCTCTGCTGCTTGGTAAATACTTTGTAAATATATCTTATCCTGAGATACCTTTGGTAGTCTGAATGCTGCTAGGATTGAGAACATTTTACATTAGGCCCAAATTTGTAGCTAGTAAAGCTTAGTTCCTACAATGATTTAAAATCACACCCAGTTGAGGATATGGGTTAATAATAAGATATACTGAATACATTTACCTTGCCATGGATAAGGATAATTGAACAAGATGACCAGCTCACTTCAAGGTCCTCTTATGCTTCAGGTGAGCAGAAAGGTGCAGGCATGGCTTGAGAAGAAGGAGAGGAAGCCATATGAAGCAGACTTCTCAAGCCACTTTGGTGTCAACAGTAGTTCATTAGCATGTTCCACTGCAGTTCCTCTGAGAGTGACATTAACCTTTCACCTAGCTGCAATGACAGAGGAGACTCCTGCCCTTCTGCAGGAGGTCTTCATAGGTGCAGCTCTCTGGACACCAGGCAACCAGAGGATGATGGGCAAGATCATCCCAAGTAAAGAATAGCAAGGTCAGCAGTCTCCTTCCACCTCAGCTGACATTGTCTGTGGAGCACAACATTAAAGCACCTGTTAGAGATTTAAGAAGAACGTTGATCTGCATTTGGAGTTCAGCAGTTGGAAAATTTTGGAAGAATGTTGCCATTTTTCTCATTTGTTAATAATTTGTGTGGAAAGATTCGGCAACTAGACTGCCTTACTTTGTTGACACCATGTCTCCTTCTTAGGAAAGGTGAATTCACTGGAAGGAAAGTCTTGTGGTGGTTGCAGAGCAGTTATACCTTGAAGAAAGGCAGCCCTTTCTATTTCTGAAGAGTGCTACCTGCCAGTGGGAACTTTGAAAGCCTTAGCTATACAGTTGAGAACATCCCACAATTGGTTGCACCCAATGATGGCTGCAAATTGTACAGCCATCTTTGATTGGCTTTCTGAATCAACACAAAGTGTGTCTATTGTCTGGTCCTCGCAAACATAGTTAATGCAGCAATGTGCTAGAAAATGCAAGATTTTGCATATGTGCCCTGTAGATCCCTGGAACGAGCTTGCAGCACAGAAATTCATAAATCATTGATGGTTATCCCTTCCTACACGGTTCATCATATCCCCTGTAGGTAGCTGAATCTCAACTAGTAGATTGTCTGTGGCAAGTAAGCTCATTTTCACCTAGGATGTGGCTATATGTCCCTTTCCACCTTTTCACCCATCATGCTCCTGAAGCTAGCTCACTTACTGCCCTCTAGATTTTGATACCTCATGGCTCTGGCTGCTTCTCCTTGCTGTAGGAACTGAGACATGAGTGATTGAAGCCCGAGGCATGCAGATTCTTTGAGCCTCCTGGGCCTTTTACTCTGATCATTTACCAAAATAAGTGTTAACTTCCCCCTTCATGACTGTGAATATCAATGCCCATGCTGGTCCACCTTCTTGCAAAGGCATGCTGGGATTCCTGATGGTTGCCATCTGGAACCAGAGCTGGTCTCCCACTGATTCACTGCATCTTCCGCCCTAGTAATGTTCAGAAACTTGAAACCTTTCTGAGCATTCCTAGTAAAGATTAGTAAACTATAACAAAACTGGAGTGAATGACTGGTTAAAGATGTTAATTCCCTTTCTCCTGTGTGAAAAATCTTCTGTCCTAATGCTAGGTGCCCTTGGGAATATCAAACGTCAATGTGATAACAGTCAAATTTCCATCCCAAATTCTTCTTTCCTGACTCTCCAATCCCTCCTGCATCTCAGCCTGACGTCAGTAGGCCCATTGTTTGTGCATTTAGGGGGGTTTAATGTATTAGACAGGATGTCTATATTATTTAAGGAGGACTGCTGATTTGCTGGTTTTGCCTGACTTTCATTTTTTCAAATATACAATGCAACTTGTCTGCAATTACTCTGGCATGTCTGTCATCCAATTACACCTAGATTGACCCCTCTTTCTGCTGCCCACCATTTTATCCTCTAGAAAAGCTCTCTACACCTTTTCAGCTTTGAACAAAATGTCAAAATATTGACCTGTTCATTTCTGGATGTTGTATGTACAGTCCTTTTTAAGCATCTCTTCATTCCTCACATAATCTAATTATGGAATTTTAAACATGCATCTTACTATCCGCATTTTAAAGGCCTCTGTATTTTTCCCACAAATCTCATTCTCCTAGTTTCTGAGATCTACAGGAAGTTGGACAGAATCCTATCAGCTTTTTTACAAGCTTGAATTTTCTTGTTGTTAACTCATTCTTCATCTTTGCAAAATTACTTCTGACTATCTCTATCCTTCCTCTATCTTTGCTATTACATATACCATCTTCTGTTTTCAGTTGTCCTAAATAGACAAATTAATTTACTTCTTCTAATTCATTTTAATTTCTTCTAACGTATTCTTTCTAACTACCATTGAATTTAATTTTTGGTGTTCATCCTCAATCCATAATCAACTATCATTAGAGAAAGATGAGAATTATGATGAGTGAAACATACATATTTTGTTAGTTTTATAATTGGATTGATCTAGTACAGGAAGCAGTTACTCCCAATAGATGAGAACTTAAATACAGTATAAATGCAATTCCATGCCAGAGAAACAAACTACCTGTGATGAAATTCAGATCGCAGATCGATATATGATTGAGGTTTTAAGATAAAAACAAAACTAAAGGAAGCTAAATGTGTCTTCATTAAACACAAATAGTAAACCTTTCAGTATTTATTAAATTAATATGAATAGTGAGTAGAAGAAGGTGATATAAATTTTGTTACAACCAGGCTACAAAGGGTGAATCTATATCCCTTCTTTCAACATCCTCTACCATTTGTTAAAAAAATGTTATTTTTAGCACAAGGCTATACTTCTTTCCAGTTAAAACATAGTTAACTGGTTCATCAGGAACAAAATGAGCCAATTTCAACATTTTCTTGAGTGGAAGAAAAAGCAATTTCATTATCTGCTAAACTCAATAAAAATAATTAAGGCATGATCTCAATAACGTCTGCACGTAAGTTCAAAATTGAACAGTTCACGCCTAGTTCAAATGGAAATGGAAAGGTTATACAATTTAACCTCTAAGGGAGCCCTCGGGTTGTAAATGTTTTAACTTGAGACTATTTAAACTTCAGCAGTAACATATAATTCAGTTGTACTTTGAGTTCCAGGTGTTCTAACATTTCCTTTTGGTTTATTGGGTGCTTTGTCTTTCAATAGGGTAAGGCTGATTCCAGTAATACATCCATCTCTTCTGCCCTATTGAAAACAGCTCCTGAAATATTACATCTTTCTGTATTCAAATGTTTGAGCTCATTGTTTTCAAACTTGACAATTGTAGGCAATACCTTTAATCTCCAATTTGTGACACATTTCATACAAGCATAATTCAAAACTGGAGATAAATGTTTCTTCACTAGTTTCAGTGACTTTTGGTAAAATTCTGTTTAGATAGGTTTGTTATTTCACATTAGTTTTGCAAATATTAGTTAAGTTGTGTGGCCAGCTGATTGCTTTGACCTTTTTTTAAGTCTATATATATAAAGATATTTTAATCCGAGAAGGTCCCAGGTATTAAACTCAGATGATTAATTTGAAAATTAATTATTTATTTTTACGTTATTTTGACAAAGGTATTATGTATTTGTATGCAGACAACACAGGTCATCATTTCTAGGCTGCATTTTTTTCTTTGTGCTCATGAACTGCTTTTTGTCATTTACGTAAATGATTTGGATGCGAGCATAAGAGGTACAGTTAGTACGTTTGCAGATGACACCAAAATTGGAGGTGTAGTGGACAGCGAAGAAGGTTAACTCAGATTACAAAAGGATCCTGACCAGATGGGGCAATGGGCTGAGAAGTGGCTGATGGAGTTTAATTCAGATAAATGCGAGGTGCTGCATTTTGGGAAAGCAAATCTTAGCAGAACCTATACAATTAATGGTGAGATCCTAGGGAGTGTTGCCGAACAAAGAGACCTTGGAGTGCAGGTTCATAGTTCCTTGAAAGTATAGTCACAGGTAGATAGGATAGTGAAGAAGGCATTTGGTATGCTTTCCTTTATTGGTCAGAGTATTGAGTACAGAAATTGGTAGGTCATGTTGCGACTGTACAGGACATTGGTTAGGCCACTGTTGGAATATTGCATGCAATTCTGGTCTCCTTCCTATCGGAAAGGTGTTGTGAAACTTGAAAAGGTTCAGAAAAGATTTACGAGGATGTTATCAGGGTTGGAGGATTTGAGCTACAGGGAGAGGCTGGACAGGCTGGGGCTGGTTTCCCTGGAGTATCAGAGGCTGAGGGGTGACCTTATATAGGTTTACAAAATCATGAGGGGCATGGATAGGGTAAGTAGGCAAAGTTTTTTTCTTGGGGTCGGGGAGTCCAGAACTAGAGGGGATAGATTTAGGGTGAGAGGGGAAAGATATAAGAGAGACCTAAGAGGCAACTTTTTCACACAGAGGGTGGTACGGGTATGGAATGAGCTGCCAGAGGAAGTGGTGGAGGCTGGTACAATTGCAACATTTAAGAGGATCTCGATGAGTATATGAATAGGAAGGGTTTGGAGGGATGTGGGCCGGGTTGTGGCAGGTGGGACTAGATTGGGTTGGAATATCTGGTCGGCATGGACAGGTTGGACCAAAAGGTCTGTTTCCATGCTGTACATCTCTATGACTTTATGACTCTACAAGTGAACAAACAAGAGTAGAGATAAACATATAGCTTTTAGCTTTTGGCAGTCAACTGGCAGAATGCCAGTCTGCTGCTAGTTGTTGGTACTAGTGGGAGGGCTAGGTCACTCTCATTAATGCTACTACTCCTTTTGGACCCACAAAAATAACTTCAGCACTTATTTTTCTGGGTTTCTTCAGCTGTACTATTTACTGACTCATGTTCATATTACACAAGATGAATTCAGTAAGCAGTTAAAATAAGGATCCCTTACTCTCCCATCTGTTTCAGTTACGTTGCTCAATTAATCAGAGGAACGCCCATTGAGAAATGGTAACAAAACAGGAATGGTCCAGTCACCATCCTGTTTTCAGAAAGCAGAAATTAAAAATCTTCCTTCACATTTTGTGTACTTCCACACTTTGTGACCACAAGAATATTAAAAAGAAAATTAAATATTTATTGTATTCTAATATGTGCAAAGATGAAGTGCATCCCATATATAGGCTGCCTTACAAAGATTATTCGGCAAATGAAAGATAAACTGGATGGTAAATATTATATGTCAAGCCAATTTTAATTTTTAAGCATTAAAAATGTTGCCTTTCAGTATATTCATCATTTTCTGGAGTTAATGGGATCTGCATGTCCAGTTTAGTACTGTGGAATAGATGTGCTGCTTTTAGACTTCACTGAATACAGGAAATTGCCTGGGGATTGAAATAAAAAAAATACATTTGATTTAGGACAGTAATGTATTTTGCTTAGAGTGTTGTAATCTATTAGGGTCTAATGGCGCAAGCTTGATTTATGAAGGGAAATGTTCTGATAGGGATGCGGTGTCCTCTCTGCAGAGCTGCATGTGAGAGAATCTCATTAAGCGATCATAAGAAAAAACATGCATCAGGGTTAGAATCAACTGACACACACACAAAAGAACTTCAAACATGGCTTGTATCAGAAAACGCTTATCACTTGGCTCACTCAGCTGAACAAGAAAAATTATTTTCTGCTTCTTTTAATACCCTTCGGTGAATTTTTTTGTCTGTTCATTTATAGAATCATTAATCTGCTGCTTGATTTCTGTTTGGTCCAGCTGAAACTTGCTGAAGTGGCACAAACACTGGTGTAATGATCAAGCTTCAATAAATCAGAGCTATATGTGGCTGCATTTGAGGCTGGATGTTTGCATGAGTTTTTAACATGGTTGAGGGCATTCAGTTTAAAGCATACATATCAGAAACAGCACAATTTAGCTTTATAAATGACTTCAAATCAATGCTCATTTTAGGCTTATTGTGTACTCGTCACTGGTCTGTAACGACCACTTGGATGCCACAAATACATGTCATAATTCTCCTTATGTTGATGGTTGATGGATCAGAGAACGAGATTTAGGGATACAGAGCAGCAAGGTCAATAATTGAAAGTAGATTGCTCAGATTTGAATTGAAACTTTCCCAACAGAAGAATATAACATGACCATTAAATGTAACAATTTATAACCCCAACACCAAATTTTATGTAGCAAAGTTAACAAAATTAAATGCCCCAAAACACATAACAGGGATATTCCAAAACAAACTTTAACACATAACCACATGAGGACATATTGTGGGAATTTTATTGAGATGTTGGAGATCTTGCCTATTGGCTGGAGAGCTGATGAGAAACCAGCTTTGCTTCTTTTTTGGGAAGGCCTGTTAAAGCACAAGAGCAACTGAGCAGGTTCTCAAGAAAAGTACTCTCAGGATCCTTGAGTCCTAGGACTTGAGCTACCCTGCTCTACATTAAATACTTTATCCAATTACCTAGCACCTTATCTACATTGCATTCGTGTCTTACTCCTTTGGCAGTTACCTGGCAACAGAGAGAATTGGATCTCAGTGGTAAAGGTGGGGTCATGTCCCAGGTATGAAAAGGATTGTCGCCTTCTGTACATCACCTCTCTACACCTGGGGCCCAGCACCCATCCTTTGCAGCCAAACCCTGATATTTTGTGCTGCCAGCCCCAAAACTCTCCTGTTCCTTTTCCCAGGACTTGATGCCCTGTCCTTCATCATTGAGGCCTGTAATACCCCCAACCTTCCCCAGGAGCCAACATTCTTAGGTCCTCCCTGACCCATGCCACTAGACTCAAGCTCCTTCTCTGCCTCTATATCTTATATCCCTTTAGGATATGGCCATCCCATCCGATGTATCTGATAGCCCCTTTTCCTGTGAGAATCAACACCATCCAGCCATCCTGCTCTACACTAAATACTATATTCATTTAGCTAATATCCTATTTACCTGGCATTCAACATATCTGTGCCTTACCCTTGGGGCAGCCTACTTGCCTGGCACCCTATCTACACCCACTTGGCTTCATACTCATTTGGATCACCCATCCCTTCTCCCGAATTTCCTGGTACATTATTCCTACTTACCTGGTAACCTAACACCTACCTGCTTCTAGCATCTTACCCCTTACTCATCTGGCACCCTACTTACCTCACATGCTACCTCTCTACTAGCACCCATTCTGGCACCCTAACCTCATGCTTACCTTATGAATGTAGGTTAGCTCGCTAAGCTGGAAGGTTTGTTTTCAGACATTTCATCACCATAGTGAGCCTCCAGATGAAGCCACTTACTTTATGTGTTTACCCTTTCACAGGAATTCTCAAAGTACCTGGCCGTAATGCTGGACTTTTAAGTTATAGCCACTCTTCAAAAAAAACCTGGCCCAAATACTCTGTAAAACGATATACAAGTTCAAATAATTGAATAAGAGAAGTGGTGAATGGAGTATAATGTAGGAAAACTTGAGGTTGTACAATTTGATAGGAAGAGCAGAAATATGCAATATTATTTAACTCTCAAGAGATTGCCAAATTCTGCAGTTCAGAGACTACAGGGTGTTGCTGTACATGAAGGGAAGAAGGCAACATGCAGGTACAGCAAGTAATTAGGAATGCAAATGGAATATTAAGGGTGTGTTGCCAGATTTGTACAGGGTGATGCTGACAACACATCCAGAGCACTGAGTATATCTTTGGTATATTTGCATTGCTAGCAGTTTGGAGAAGACTCACATGTTTGTTTCCTAGGATGAAGAGGTTGTCTTCTAAGGAAAGGTTGAGCAGCTTTGGCCTACACTTTATTGATGTTACATCATTCGAAATGATCTTAAAGAAATATATAAGATTCTGAGAGAGTTTGATAGGGTAAATAAAGCAGGACATTTCTCCTACAAGGGAATCTAAAAGTGAAGGGAACATTTTCAGAATAAGGGGTTCTCATTGAGGAAGAAAATAGTGAGGATTTTCTTCTTTGGGAGGGAATTCGCCATGCAGAGAATGGTGGAGGCTGAGACATTGATTATATCCAAGGTAGATTTTTGATCAACAAGGGAATGGAGTGTTATTGTAGGAAGGATGGAACAGACAGAAAAGTGAATCTGAGGTTGCAATCAGATCTTATTGAATGCTAGAATAGGCTCAAGGGGGCAAGTGACTTTTACACAGCTTCTATTTATTAATGTTGTTAAGCAAGCATATACAATTCCTCTTCTGTGGTACTTTAACAAGCCTGTTTAAATAAAAAACGTTGAATAAGGAGGCTGGGCTGAGCTGTCTCTGGTGATTCTTCTCACTGCATTATTGTGAAATCAACAATACTCCTCTGCTCTTCTGGAATGTTGCCATTCAGGGTACAATGAGTATTTCAATGTCTCTTCTATGTGGATTTTTCTGTGAAAGCCATTAGGGATTGTTATTAAACTGCTGTACAACACAATGATTTGCCGTTAATATTCTAACTCCACTTTATTGCACTAAACAACTATTGTAAATATAATGGAAGGCCTGTTCTCAAATTTGATCTCACAGACACAGGAAAATGTTTTTGAAGCACTGAATTTCATTTCATTAAAATTTAGTATTTGTTCTTGATTTTTGATTGATAAAACCAAGGGTCCCATCTGGATGTAAAAGATGTGTGCTTCTGCATGAAGATCCCAGGGGGTTCTGATGTTGTGGCCAGCATCGAATCTCCAGCCAATGTCAGAAAGCAGATTATCTGCTCACTTACTTCACTCCTGTTGGTTTGATCCTGCTATGCTTGGTTTGATGCTGTATATTCCTACAATGAAACTGTGACAGCATGTCAAAAATAGTAATTTATTGATAAAGGGTTTTTTTATGTTTTGAGGTCATGAAAGACACATTCTGATGTTTACCGAGAGGTAGTCCTTGAGCATCATGCTCAGCAAATGTTTTGTGAATTCCACAGCCTTCTTACTTTTGAAAACCAACATATCATAGACAAATAAATTAAGAAAGCGATGCTATTTTTCACAGGCAATTCATACTCTGATGATTGATAAATATACTTTGTAAACTCATATTTTCATTTCTGCAAATATTGCTCATGGACAGAATAAGACAATTGCACGTGGAAGATATAGCATATAAACACTTAGATATTATGCAAAAGATACACTTTATATTTCTTTACAAAAAGCACTTCAGATTACAATGTGCAAAACTGCATTGACAACTTTATCTGCAACATCATTATGAAACTTGAAATCAAATATTTGTTTTCTCTCAAGTGTCTTCCATTTGTCACATCGCAGATATTCAATTTAGTTTCAAACGATGATACCTGGCAGGACAAAGTTTTACATAATTCTTTTTAGCTATCTATTTGTGACAGTTTAACTGAATTTCAGTCTCTGGATTAACTGCTTCATCATATTTCAAAATATGCTTGCCACCAATGCAAACTGCAGCCAGGTGGTTCAGTGTGCAAAGTTTGACAAAAAGTAATAGAGAAAATGGAGGCAACTTAACTGTTCTGTGACATGGTGTGTGATTGAAATGGAGGAAGGAGATAGTGTTGATAAGGATCTGATAGTTTTTTTTCTCTCGACATGGGACAGGCACATACCTACTTTATAGAAAAGATGTGATTAAAAATGTGACACCTTACATTCTAGTTGTTGATTGATGATTGATGATTGAGGCTGCGAGATACAATTTCTGCAATAAAGAACTACACACAGGTATCAGAATAATGCCAGAGTTATAACGATGTCACAGATTACAATAATATTAGAACTTATAATGATAACTATCCCAAATGTGGCAGGTTTCAGTCCCTGCAGAAAAGTGCAATTGTCAGCACCACAATGACGTTGCAGTTAAGAAGAGAGTGACCTAATCAGTCACTGAAGAAAGGAGGAAAACTCATTCAGCAGACTGGCCACCTGAGTACAATTTATTATCATGCAAGGTTACCAACTGTCAGTATAATAAGTATATACATGATTTGGGTATAAGGATATAAAGACATTAGTAAGAACAAATACGTGCTACATTCTGTTGATATTAAGTGTGAGGCACGATATACACAATTTGGGAAATAAACTGGGGAAGGTGGGTGACTGGGTTACTACACCCCTTCTGTGCATTTATTATTCATCCTCCTGGAGGTAACTATTGGTAACCGAGCTGTTCAGCCATCTGTTATACTCCTTCTGATGCAGGCAACTGACTTGGAAAGTATCTAGTGCAGCAAGTAAATATTTTCTTCTTTATTAAGATGTATGCATTCAGTATACTACAAAACATAGATTTCTTATGCATATTATACATTGTATTATATGAGTAAGGTTTGTTAGTTGTACACACATCCTTTTGTTGGAAACCTGACACATCAAAGAACAAGTTAAATTATATCGTTTTATTCCGCTGATATGGTTCAGACATGGCCTCAAATTTTATTGTTAATGTAAATTTTGCACATTTCACAATGATTCTGAATTTGTAATATGACTCAGGTAGTTGGAATTCCACCTTCCTAACAGTCTTTTTGATGTTTTTCAGCATGTGAATACAATGTATATTGCTGGCAGCAGATTTGTGAAATATTGTAATACCTGCTGAAGTATTTTTTAGCCAAGGAATTTTTTGAAAAATTAATTCACAGGACGAGGGCATCACTGACTAGGTCAGCATTTATTGCCCATCTCACATTAAGAGTCAACTACATTGCTATGGATCTGGAGTCACATACAGACCAGACCAGATGAGGATGGCAGTTTCCTTCACTAAAGGGCATTAGTAAACTACATCCTGTGAATTAACTTTTCAAAGAATTCCTTGGTTCAAAAATACTTCAGCTGCTATTACAATATTTCACAAATCTGCTACCAGCAATGTACATTCCCCTAAGGGAATTATGGGTCTACCTACTGCCCATGGATTGCAGTGGTTCAAGAAGGCAGCTTACTACCTCTTCTCAAAGGCAACTAGGAACGGGCAATAAATGCTGGACAAGCCAGTGATGCCCACGTC
Source organism: Hemiscyllium ocellatum (assembly GCF_020745735.1). NCBI lineage: Eukaryota > Metazoa > Chordata > Chondrichthyes > Orectolobiformes > Hemiscylliidae > Hemiscyllium > Hemiscyllium ocellatum. The sequence continues at coordinate 27,169,358 of NC_083416.1, forward strand.
CCATCAATAAGTAAAAGCAAAATAACATTGAATAGGTAGAATTTGAATACTCATGTTCGTTGGGTGCAGGGCTTGTGAGTTGCTACCTTTCTCAACCCAATTTAGATTAAGATGGGCAACACGTCAAATTTATATACCCGTCTAATCTAGGGGATTGTGGTGTTGGATGTTAACATCCATATCTGAGGGTGAGCTCTGTCTATGCCAGAAGGCCGTGGCAGGATTTTTCGCTGATTATGTATTTATTTTAAAAACAGGCTGGCTCTTAAAAGAAATCTGAGCAAAGAAAAATACCACAATGTAATTTCTTACAAATGGAGAGAAGACAATAGTGATGCACAAGGGTTGTAGGCCATGGTTTCAGGGAGGGCCAGCAGATTCTTATAGATGAAAGAAAGGAATGGGAAAGAACTTTCCAGGTAAGTCAAGAGTTCAAAAGCCTGGCAGCAGTGTCACATGGAATCTATTGATTGGGCAGTCAAGGTGAGTGTGAAACCTTCCCAGGACATCTTTAATTTATCACTACACCAGACTATCATGCTCATCAATATTTCACCTTTATTTCATACTCAGCAGTCCCCAGCACTAACATCCAAATACTTTATCTCAGCCTTACATACATATCACTGTTGCTATCTTCAAATCCACAGCTCCCTGACAGCCTCGCACTCACTTCTACCATTTCCTCCAGCAATTTAACAATGGAAGACAGATCACCTTTAAGCAGAGTTACACAACCCCTGCCATATTCTTCCTCCTCTCTTGCAGGATAAGTTAGCATTAAGTAGAAGCAAGTGGAATAAAATATTTGGGGGACAATGAAGTCTGCGTCTCCTAAAATTTATGGAAAATGTTAATCTCTGCCTTATGTTGCTAGTTGTAATCAATGAATCTAATGTCATGTTGATGATGATAACATGTTTCTTTCTCAATCACCGACAGTTCTTCATCTTGCATGGACAAGCTACTAAAGGTGTGGTCAAGGACCTCTTTCTTCCAAATCCCTGAAATTCAATGCAAATCTATCCTTCTGACATACTTCGAGACGCATAGGATCATGCAGCATGGAAACAGACCCTTCGGTCCAACTCGTCCGCACCGACCAGTCATGCCAATCTGACCTAGCCAGCATTTGATCCATATCTCTCTGAATGCTTCCTATTTGTGTATCCTCCCTGATCCCTTCTAAATGTTGTAATTGTACCACCCTCCACCACCTCCTCTGGCAGTTCATTCCATACATGCACCACTATTTGAGTGAAAAAGCTACCCCTCAGATTCTTTTTAAATAATTCCCCTCTCTCCTTAAACCTATGCTCTGTAGTTTTGGTCTTCCCCACCCCGGGAAAATTACCTCGGCTATTCACCCTATCCATGCCCTTCACGATTTTATAAATCTCTCCAAGATCACTCCTCAACCTCTGACACTCCAGAGAAAAGAAGCCCCAGTGTATTCAGCCTCTCCCTGTAATTCCTCAACTGAAGCATGGTAAAATCAGTTCCTGTGATATGGCTTTCAGTTCACAAATGATCCTGACTTGGAAAGATATCACTATCAATTGGGTCTAAAGCTGCAAACCCAGTTCCAAATAACAGCCTGTGGAACTATGGACTGCAGTTATTGAAGAAGACAGCTCACCAACACCCTCTCTTTTACAATTAAGGATGACCAATAATTGCAATCATTGTCTGTGATGTGCAGAGCTCATGAAATAATACCATAGAATTTTTTTTTTAGTCCCTGCAATATGGAAACAAGCCCTTTGGCTCAACAAGTCCACACCGAGCCTCCAAAGAGTAACCCACCAGACCCACTATCCCTAATAACCTACACTATGGGCAATTTAGCATGGCCAATTCACCTAATCTGCACACCTTTAGATTGTGCGAGGATCCCAGCTCACTTGGAGGAATCCCACGCAGACAGGGGGAGAATGTGCAAACTCCACACAGACAGTCACCTGAGGCTGGAATCAAACCCGGGTCCTTGCTAACCACCGAGCCACCATACCAGCCACAGTTTGTGTTTGATCTAAATTCTCAAGAAGATAAGCATCTGCTGGATGAGATTGACACTGTCCTAAAACAGAACATCGCAGCCTCACAGCAGCTGGTGTCTGACAGAGAGGAAGTTCACAAACAGAGTTTTGTTTTAGACACATTTGTTTGTAGAGGCTACAGCACGAGGAGAGGTGACAGAAAGTCCAAAATGAGATCCACAGAGAGCTTTAGTTCCAAGCTGGTAACCAAGGTTGAAGGAAACTGAACAAATAAATGCTTTTTCAAATCCTAAATTCGAGAAAATAATGAGATTAGTAAATGAATTGAGGGGAGAAATAGAGAGAGAGACAGAGAATGAGGTGAAAAGAGGGCAAGATAGAGAGGGGGAGAGAGCGAGAGAGAAAGTTTTCTGCTGGTTCGAAGTGGATATTTCTATGGAGCTACAACATTGTAAATGTGATCTGCCAACAGCAAACCTCACCTGCCATGAGTGCATGTCGGGGCATTGATAATGATGGGGCTTATAACCTCAATTTGGAATGACTGTTTCTGTGATAGTAGTATTGCTGGAATTCCAATACTAAATGATTTGTTCTGGCTCAATACTGCAACAAAACACCATATAAATCAGAAGTCTTTCGAATATAAAATGTTTAAAATCAAAGTGGGATCCTTTCTTCTTTAATGCCCAGAACCAAGATGGGCCAATGAACTGAGAATTGGCATATGGAGTTTAATTCAGATAAATGCGAGGTGCTGAATTTTGGGAAACCAAATCCTAGCAGGACTTATACACTTAATGGTAAGGTGCTAGGGAGTATTGCTGAACAAAGAGACCTTGGAATGCAGGTTCATAGCTCCTTGAAAGTGGAGTCACAGGGAGATAGGATAGTGAAGAAGGCGTTTGGTATGCTTTCCTTTATTGATCAGAGTATTGAGTATAGGGGTTGGGAGCTGAAAATGTGTTGCTGGTTAAAGCACAGCAGGTTAGGCAGCATCCAAGGAACAGGAAATTCGACGTTTCGGGCATAAGCCCTTCATCAGGAATGAGGAGAATGTGCCAGGCAGGCTAAGATAAAAGGTAGGGAGGAGGGACTTGGGGGAGGGGCGATGGAGATGTGATAGGTGGAAGGAGGTCAAGGTGAGGGTGATAGGTTGGAGTGGGGTGGGGGCGGAGAGGTCAGGAAGAAGATTGCCGGTTAGGAGGGCGGTGCTGAGTTGAGGGAACCGACTGAGACAAGATGGGGGGAGGGGAAATGAGGAAACTGGAGAAATCTGAGTTCATTCCTTGTGGTTGGAGGGTTCCCAGGCGAAAGATGAGGCGCTCCTCCTCCAGCCGTCGTGTTGTTATGTTCTGCCGATGGAGGAGTCCAAGGACCTGCATGTCTTTGGTGGAGTGGGAGGGAGAGTTAAAGTGTTGAGCCACGGGGTGGTTGGGTTGGTTGGTCCGGGCGTCCCAGAGGTGTTCTCTGAAGCATTCCGCAAGTAGGCGGCCCGTCTCCCCAATGTAGAGGAGGCCACATCGGGTGCAGCGGATGCAATAGATGATGTGTGTGGAGGTGCAGGTGAACTTGTGGCGGATATGTAAGGATCCCTTGGGGCCTTGGAGGGAAGTGAGGGAGGAGGTGTGGGCGCAAGTTTTACATTTCCTGCGGTTGCAGAGGAAGGTGCTGGGAGTGGAGGTTGGGTTGGTGGGGGGTGTGGACCTGACGAGGGAGTCACGAAGGGAGTGGTCTTTGCGGAACGCTGATAGGGGAGGGGAGGGAAATATATCCCTGGTGGTGGGGTCCGTTTGGAGGTGGCGGAAATGACGGCGGATGATACGCTGTATACGGAGGTTGGTGGGGTGGTAGGTGAGAACCAGTGGGTTCTGTCTTGGTGGCGGTTGGAGGAGCGGGGCTCAACGGCGGAGGGGTGGGAAATGGAGGAGATGCAGTGGAGGGCATCGTCGATCACGTCTGGGGGGAATCTGCAGTCCTTGAAGAAGGAGGCCATCTGGGCTGTACGGTATTGGAACTGGTCCTTCTGGGAGCAGATGTGGCGGAGACGAAGGAATTGGAAATATGGGATGGAGTTTTTACAGGGGGCAGGGTGGGAGGAGGTGTAGTCCAGGTAGCTGTGGGAGTCAGTCGGTTTATAGTAGATGTCTGTGTTGAGTCGGTCGCCCGAGATAGAAATGGAAAGGTCTAGGAAGGGGAGGGAGGAGTCTGAGACAGTCCAGGTGAATTTGAGGTCGGGATGGAAGGTGTTGGTAAAGTTGATGAACTGTTCAACCTCCTCGTGGGAGCACGAGGAAGCGCCGATACAGTCATCGATGTAGCGGAGGAAAAGGTGGGGGGTGGTGCCAGTGTAGTTGCGGAAGATGGACTGTTCCACATATCCTATGAAGAGACAGGCATAGCTGGGGCCCATGCGGGTGCCCATGGCAACTCCTTTAGTTTGGAGGAAGTGGGAGGATTGAAAAGAGAAGTTATTCAGGGTGAGGACCAGTTCAGTCAGTTGAAGGAGGGTGTCAGTGGAAGGGTACTGGTTGGTACGGCGGGAAAGGAAGAAGCGGAGGGCTTTGAGTCCTTCGTGATGGGGGATGGAGATGTACAGGGACTGGATGTCCATCGTGAAAATAAGGCGTTGGGGACCGGGGAAGCGAAAATCCTGGAGGAGGTGGAGGGCGTGGGTGGTGTCCCGAACGTAGGTGGGGAGTTCTTGGACTAAAGGGGACAGAACCGTGTCGAGGTACGCGGAGATAAGTTCGGTGGGGCAGGAGCAGGCTGAGACAATGGGTCGGCCGGTGCAGTCAGGTTTGTGGATTTTGGGCAGAAGGTAGAAACGGGCGGTGCGGGGTTGTGGGACTATGAGGTTGGAGGCAGTGGATGGGAGATCCGCATCTGCTCCCAGGAGGACCAGTTCCAATACCGTACAGCCCAGATGGCCTCCTTCTTCAAGGACCGCAGATTCCCCCCAGACGTGATCGACGATGCCCTCCACAGCATCTCCTCCACTTCCCGCTCCTCCGCCGTTGAGCCCCGCTCCTCCAACCGTCACCAAGAGACAACCCCACTGGTTCTCACCTACCACCCCACCAACCTCCGTATACAGCGTATCATCCGCCGTCATTTCTGCCACCTCCAAACGGACCCCACCACCAGGGATATATTTCCCTCCCCTCCCCTATCAGCGTTCCGCAAAGACCACTCCCTTCGTGACTCCCTCGTCAGGTCCACACCCCCCACCAACCCAACCTCCACTCCCAGCACCTTCCCCTGCAACAGCAGGAAATGTAAAACTTGCGCCCACACCTCCTCCCTCACTTCCCTCCAAGGCCCCAAGGGATCCTTCCATATCCACCACAAGTTCACCTGCACCTCCACACACATCATCTATTGCATCCGCTGCACCCGATGTGGCCTCCTCTACATTGGGGAGATGGGCCACCTACTTGCGGAACGCTTCCGAGAACACCTCTGGGACACCCGGACCAACCAACCCAACCACCCCGTGGCTCAACACTTTAACTCTCCCTCCCACTCCACCGAGGACATGCAGGTCCTTGGACTCCTCCATCGGCAGAACATAACAACACGACGGCTGGAGGAGGAGCGCCTCATCATCCGCCTGGGAACCCTCCAACCACAAGGAATGAACTCAGATTTCTCCAGTTTCCTCATTTCCCCTCCCCCCACCTTGTCTCAGTCGGTTCCCTCAACTCAGCACCGCCCTCCTAACCTGCAATCTTCTTCCTGACCTCTCCGCCCCCACCCCACTCCAACCTATCACCCTCACCTTGACCTCCTTCCACCTATCACATCTCCATCGCCCCTCCCCCAATTCCCTCCTCCCTACCTTTTATCTTAGCCTGCCTGGCACATTCTCCTCATTCCTGATGAAGGGCTCTGGCCCGAAACGTCGAAAATCCTGTTCCTTGGATGCTGCCTAACCTGCTGTGCTTTAACCAGCAACACATTTTCAGCTCTGATCTCCAGCATCTGCAGACCTCACTTTTTACTCTATAGGGGTTGGGAGGTCATGTTGTGGCTATGGAGGGCATTGGATAGGCCACTGTTGCAATATTGTGTGCAATTCTGGTCTCCTTCCTATCGGAAAGATGTTGTGAAACTTGAAAGGGTTCAGAAAGCATGTTGCCAGAGTTGGAGGATTTGGGCTATAGGGAGAGATTGAATAGGTTAGGACTGTTTTCCCTGGAGCATCAGAAGCTATGGGGTGACCTTATAGAGGATTACAAAATCACGAGGGGCGTGGATAGAATAAATAGACAAGTCTTTTCCCTGGGGTCAGGGAGTCCAGAACTCGGGGGCATAGATTTAGGGTGAGAGGTGAAAGCTCTAAAAGAGACCTAAGAGGCAACCTTTTCACACAGAGGGTGGTATGCGTATGGAATGAGCTGCCAGAGGAAGTGGTGGAGGCTGTACAATTGCAAGATTTAAAAGGCATTTGGATGGTTATATGAATAGGAAGGGTTTGGAGGGATATGGGCCAGGTGCTGGCAGGTGGGACTAGATTGGGTTGGGATATCTGGTCAGCATGGACAGGTTGGACTGAAGGGTCTGTTTCCATGCTGTACATCTCCAAGACTCTAAGCGCTGTATTAGCTTAAGGCCATATCAGACAACTCTCCCCAGTCTAAATGTTGTACTTGAAATGATATTGACTGTGCGGTCCTCTCCTGCTTCTGTTTCTGTTGAGTTTTTTTTATCATTTTGAATTACACTGAGATCTGTTTCTTCATTAAATTCCAACTGGAAAGAGAAATCTCTTGCTAATATTCTCTCAAATGTGCAAGTCTTAGAAAATATATATTCGTTTTGTTGAGCAGACATTTTTGATGCAGCTACAACTGACTGAATAACAGGAAGAGATAACTGATCATTGTACACAGTGTCTTGTTTTACATCAATCTTTTCTGAGGCACTGAGAGTGACCACCTGCCCACCCAAGGTGCTCCAGAAAGAGAAATGAGAATTTAATGCAGACCTGCTGAAGAGGTCCTGGGATTTGACTTGGCACTCAGTCATCAACTCAGATAACAGCACTGCAAGTACGTTGGAGTCTAACATAGAGTTGGGATTAGTATGTGCTGAATCAATGGGCATGAGGGGGCTATAACAAGGTTATGGATAATGCATGATTTGTTCTGCAATGGTATTTTACAGCAAGTGCATAATGCAATAAACAAACAACACACAACAAAGGAAAAACAGAGCGGTCCAAAGATGCTTCTCAAGTGCTTTTATTAAATAAGATATTGCACTGAATATCTCAGAAAATGTTAGGATAAGTGGTCAAAGCTTGGTCAACGTACTAAGTTTCACATCCAATGGGATTGTTAGTTTGGAAACAATAAAACCTTAAAGAGAGAGAAAACTAATACAAGACACTGTCATAAAGCTAAAACAAATGCCATTGCTGGTCAGATAAATTGTATGCCACTGTTATGATTTAACTGGGTCTAATAATTCCCCCAATGTTTCACAAGCAGCCCCAATATATATATAATCACAATTAGACCACCACAATGATTAATTTACCTAAATGATTGCTACTCAGCATTAAAACAATCTACATCAAATTTTGTCAGTAACAGTAAAGTGACTCTATTTATTGCAATAGGCTTAACTTTAGCAAAAGGCAGAAAAAACAAAGGATTTATAATCTGCTATTTTAAAACTTTAAAATCCCTAATACACATGCACTGAATCATGACTAAGACAGGTACAAGTCGAAAGGTTTAACACAGATTCATAGAGGAGGAAAATAATATAGACAGAATGAAAAAAGGTTTGAAGATCAATATTTCAGATGTCAAAGATGAGTTAACTTGTCTCTCATAGTTCCTTTCAATTTTGAGCACTGATGACAAGTTGTTGCCTGTAAAGCAATGGTTGTTCTTCACTTCAATATTTGATCTGCTGAACCTAAATCCTTTTGTTTGAATGTTTTCTTTTAATCTTTCTTGGATTTCTGTCTTTTACCACAGGGAGAGTTCATAGAATCCCTCCAATTTGGTCTGCACCAAAGGACATCCCACCCAGATCCATCCTATCTCCAAAACCCTGCATTTCCCATGGCTAATCCGTCTACACATCCTTGAACTGTGGGAAGAAATCCAATAGACACATGGAGAACGTGCAAACTCCACAGAGACAGTCACCTGAAGCTGGAATCAAATGTGGGTCCCTGGTGCTGTGGTAACCACCGAGCCACCATGCTGCCCCAGTATGATGCCATCAGTTTACTGCTCTGGTTTTTCGTTGCTTCCGTGACACTCATAGCTTTTCAACATTCTACAGTTTAATCCAATCAGGGGATGGACATAAGATAAAATTTCCTTAACTCAGAATCAGTCTCAAATTCTCTTCCTTACTACTCAAAAAGCACCATTGTTTGGAGCAGCTGGAAATGTGTAGCACTTGCTTTTCAATTTATAAGATTCTTCTGTTTTTTTTTGATATACATGTATAGCAATCCAACATCCTTTCAGTTTATAGTCCCAAAATAGAAAAATATATGATCGCTTAAACTTCATTTTATGTTAATGATTCTGACATACAATAAGACCTATTTATTTTGGGTATTAATGATCAGGGGGTAGTTCATATAGTCCTGAACAAAGTGGCAAACTTATATTTGGGAGTGGTGTTCATTGGACTGGATTGCTGAGGGAATGATGATATTGAAAGGGAATAATTCAAGATAGAAGAATATAATCTCAACAACAGGTGTTGTAGGAGGGAGGTTTGTATAATTTACAATCCTCAGTATGAGGAAAGTGAAGGGCTAACATGTGCATAGGAACTTGTAAAACCATGCGATCTAAGTTAAATGGGGAACATTAATTCTGATATAAAGGGGCTGAATGGAAACAAGGGCGGCTTAAAGGGGAATACAGAGACAGTAATTAAAAGGAACATGAAGGATTGGGGTTCATTGTCTGTCTCAACACAGGTGGAACCTACAGCTCACTCACAAGGACGTGGAGCTGAAATATTGTCATCCTTGTGGCAAACTCAAGTTCGCAATGAGTCAAAATGGATGTCACTGCATACAGAGTGGGTAGGCTAAGTGATTCTTTTTCAGGTGCATAGATCTTTAAAATGCAACAGACAGGTTCAGAAAATAATAATGGCTATTGGAAAGCTGGCCTTTATACTTAGAAGACTGGAGTATAAGGCCATAGAAGCTATATTACGGCTGTAAAAATCCTGGTTAGACCCTATTTGGAGTACCAAGATCAAATCTAGGAAGCACACCTTAAGAAGGACAAATTGGTATTGAGGGAGTGTAAAGTAGTTTTACAAGACTGATACTTGGAGTTTAGGAGTCACATTGTGAAGAGAGATCACATGAATTTGGCCTGTTTTCTCTAGAATTTAAAAGGTAAAGAGGTAATCTGATTGAAGTCTTCAAGATATTATCTGGAAAAGATGAAGTAGATAAATATAAACTATTTACATTGATTGGGGATTTTAGAAGTAGGGGCATAATTTAAAAATTAGGGTCAGACTGTTAAGGTAAGATTTTAGGAAGCACATCTACACACAAAGTTTGGTAGAGGTTTGAAACTTTCTTCTACAATTGGCAGTTCTAAATATGAAATAGATGTTATTTTGTTAAGCAAAGTACCAAGGAAAATGGGCCAAAAGCAGATCTATGAAGTTAGGCCACAGATCAGTGGGCAGCACGGTGGCACAGTGGTTAGCACTGCTGCCTCACAGCGCCTGAAGACCCGGGTTCAATTCCCGACTCAGGCGACTGACTGTGTGGAGTTTGCACGTTCTCCCCGTGTCTACGTGGGTTTCCTCCGGGTGCTCCGGTTTCCTCCCACAGTCCAAAGATGTGCGGGTCAGGTGAATTGGCCATGCTAAATTGCCCGTAGTGTTAGGTAAGGGGTAATGTAGGGGTATGGGTGGGTTTCGCTTCGGCGGGTCGGTGTGGACTTGTTGGGCCGAAGGGCCTGTTTCCACACTGTAAGTCTAATCTAATCTTGTCTAATCTAATCAGCCATGCTCACATTGAATGGAGGAACAGGCTTGAGAGATTGAATGGCCTACTCCTGTACATATTTTTATGTTACCTAATCAAGGGAGAATATAATTCTTTATGTGTGAAGCCCCGTTAAAGCCAATTACATTAATCATGCATCCACAGATTTAGTTGTGACATCCTCCTGAAGATTAACTCGAGTCATTTCCAGCATTTTCTCCTCATATGTATTAAGGAGCCTCATGTCTGTCACACTGTCATTGGTCTTCATCCCCTTGACCCAGCTATCAGAGACAGAGATGTTTACCTGCAATGATAGTGGACACCCAGTGAGTGCAAGGTAGCAGAGTGAGGGTGGCCTGAGGCAGGTTGAAGGCAGGTTTGAAAGACTTTACATTCTTATTTTACATCTGATCCAAGCCCATACTAATATAACAGGAACTTCAGATGCTTTATTCATTCACAATTAGTTATGGATGTTGCCTTTGCATTAAAATTGGTTTAGCAATGGTTGGGTGTGCTGATTTGGTATCTACCTCAGCCTCTGCTTGTCCCAAGTTAAAACTGAGTTTACAGTATGACTACCTAATTTAATACCATCAGCAAATTACCTCAGAAATTTCTGAGTAGTATAAACAATAGTCATTCAATGTAGACCAATACGGAAGTCGGCTTGGTGATATGCAGAAGCAGAGTTTGATCAGTTTATCATCTTTCCCTTTCTAGATTTTAACAAACTATCAAATGGCTAATGATTTCAGCAGCAGAACTAATACACCAGTGAATCGATAAGTAGCAATGGCTGGGTGGCAAAAATTTGATCCTACCTGGAGTCTGCTCCAAACTTGGAGAAAGTGAGGACTGCAGATGCTGGAGATCAGAGCTGAAAAATGTGTTATTGGAAAAGCGCAGCAGGTCAGGCAGCATCCAAGGAGCAGGAGAATCACTGTTTCGGGCATAAGCCCTTCTTCAGGAAGGGAAATTCCTGAAGAAGGGCTTATGCTCGAAACGTCGATTCTCCTGCTCCTTGGATGCTGCCTGACCTGCTCCGCTTTTCCAGCAACACATTTGTCTGCTCCAAACTTGCCATTCTTGTTTGAATTTTATACTTATTTATATGATCTAAGTTAGCTAATAGCTACAGTGGTAAATTATAATGACTTATAATGTAACAAAAACTGAAAGGAATTTACAATATCTAATCACTAATAATGAATCTGAATTGTCCTTTTGCCAATAAATTATGCAGTTTTTAAAATACAAAATGAAAATTTATAATAAAAATGTCTAAACATTTTAAACATTGAGTTATGTTTCCAGTATTTATCATTTTATCACACTGATTGTAATCTAGGCAGCTGCTGCTTTTGTTCCTACCAACTGATTGATATTGCATAAACCACATGTTCCCTTCACTGGTAAAATTGTGCAATGCTTTACTTTTGATGATGATAATCTTTCCACAGATTGAGGACACTGTGACAGTTGGTGACAATCCGCCTTGAATAAATTGGTGCTGAATTGTGAACAAAGCAATCAGCAACTCTCCACCTCCAGAAACTTCTGCAAGATACTTAATATTGCTATGGCATCCAGAGCTGAATCATAATAGTTGCTGTACATTGTCCTCAGGCAATATAGATACATTGGCTTCTTTAAAGTGGATTAGATTTTCTGAATGAAAAGCTATTTGAACTGCCATGTATTCTTCTCAGTATTTGGTTAATGCACTGTTCTTATCCAGCAGTGAATAAAGTGTATTTAAGAATCACTGATTACGGGATATATGTTTAATTTTGGTTCTATTGCTTTCCAGATACCACTTAGGAATCAATGCTCCAACGCTCAAGTCCAACAGGCTGTTTTTTTTTACATTATTGAATTCTGCTCATTTTTGCTTTTTTAAAAATGTGTTTCATCAGAAAATGGCTTTACTTGCTGAAGAGGGTGGTGATGTTGATTGAAGCTACTATAGAGTATGATAAAGCAAGGAAATTTAATGTGGGAAAGTCTTGGAAATAAACACAAATGTCTTAGCTGAGAAGTACTATTATGTGACATTAACATTCAAATGTCTTTAACATTGCAAGAAAGCGTTTATAATACATTGTGATCACCATGTATTCAAAGAATTAAATGAAAAATATAATTTCTAACCAGCATAAGTAATTGACAATGTGCGCATTTGTGATGTCAGAAAGGAAAGGCAATTGGTACTCTCTTATTTTCCTACATTCAGTGTTTTATATCTTTTTGCCTCCCACCCCTATATACCGCAAGTTGGATCAATTCTTTCACTAACTGTTCATGTCTACTGGGAATTGAGAAATACTTTGTAAAAAAAACTGCAACCATTACTCATTATTTTCACCACTTACTTCACAATCTTATAGGAAGGAAATGGAGAACTAATGAGATAATACATTTTAATATTATTACAGTTTCTTTTTCATATTAGCAGATTTCTCAAAGATAATTTCCCTCAATACGTGACTATGAATTAGAATGGGAATGCAGCTCAATTACTATAATTTCACATGGACACCTTAATTCAATTATCATATGTTGACCGGTTCAGAATCTCTTCTGGCCAATCCCCAGTGGGACCATTGCTGCTGAAACAAAATTATGAGAGTATATTAGTTAGTGTTTAGCTTCTAAAAAAGAATTATTTGGTTTAGATTCTGTGATAAATTCAATTAATTTCTTGGTAATAGGAATCCTACATTAGCATTCTAATGAATTCACAGAACCACAAAATTGCAGAAACATGACAATGCAGAAAGAAGCCATTCTGTGAAAGGTCTCCAAATGAGCATAACCCTTCTCTCTGTAATCCCATACATTCTTATAGAATTATAGAATCATAAAGGTATATAGCACAGAAAAAGCCATTTGGTCCATCAAGTCTGCGAATGTCAAAAACAACTGCCTAACTATTCTCATGGCATTTTCGAGCAATTGGTCCAAAACCTTGTGTGACTTAGCGTAGAATCATAGAATCCTTGTAGTGTAGAAACATGCCATTCAGCCCTTGAGCCCACACAGCCTCTGAAGAGCATCCAATCCAGATACAATCCCATTCTCTATCCCTGTAACCCTGAATTTCCCTTGGCTAATCCACCTAGCCTGCACTTCAGTGGACACTAAGGATAAATTAGCATCTTACCAATCTACTTAACCTGCACATATTTGGACTGGGGGAGGAAACCAGAGCACCGGATGAAACACACAGAGATACGGGAGCAAAGGCGGGAGATAGACCTTTAACTTTCCTCACAGTCTTACATGTGGCACGATACCAAACGTATTTTAGAATTCCTGTATACCACATCATTGACATTGTCCTGATCAACCCATTATGTTACCTCATTAAAAACACTCCTGTAAATTATTAAGCATGATTTTCATATAAGAAATCCATGCTAACTCTCCTTAATTAATCCAGCTTTTTCTATGTTGTAATAATTATAATTAACCATATGCATATTGTTTTGGATACTACTGGGGGGGGGGGGGAACCTACCAGGGGAAAGCTACAGCAGCCTGGTCTCTGACACTGAGCCTGGCTTTGTGGCTCAGAGGTGAAGTGGGGAGAATAGGAGAGCGATTGTGATAGAGGTTTCAATGGTGAGAGGAACAGACAGGAGATTCTGTGGTTGTGAACGAGACTGCCAGATGGTATGTTGCCTCCCAGGTGCCAGGATTGGGGATGTCTTGGATTGAGTTGGCAGGATTCTTAATTGAGGGACAGCAGCCAGAAGTCATGGTACACATCAATGCCAATGACAAGAGATGAGGACCTGAAAAGTGAATATAGGGAGTTAGGTTGAAAGCGAAAAGGCAGGGTGAGCAGAGTAGTAATCTCAGGATTGCTACCAGTGCCATGGGATAGTGAGGCTGGGAACAGAGAGTGAATGCAGATGAACACATGGCTGCAGGGCTGTGTAGGAGGGAGGGCTTCAGATATGTGGATCATTGAGATACCTTCTCAGGACGGTGCAATCTATTAAGAAGTATGGGTTGTACTTGAATTGGAGGGTCACCAATATCCTGGATGGAAGGTTTGCTAGAGCTCTTTGGGAGGGTTTAAACGAATTTGGCAGGGTGGTGGGAACTGGAGCTACAGATCTAAGGATGGAGTGGCTAGTGAACAGCCAGATACAGTGTGCAGAGAGTCTGTGAGGAGGAATAGACAGTTGATAGGGTAATGTTGCAATCAATGTGATGGGTTGAAGTGTGTCTATTTTCACATAAGAAGTATCAAGAATATGAGTGATGAACTTAGAGCATGGATCAGTACTTCAAACTGTGATATTGTGGCCATTATGGAGACTAGGATATTACAGGGGCAGGAATGGTTGTTCAGTGTTCCGGGGGTTAGATATTTCAAAAGGAATAGCGAGGGAATTAACAGAGGTCCCCGCTAATTAGGGACAGTATCACAGCTGTAGAAAGGAAGATCATCAAGGAGGTATATCTACAGAGTCAGTATGGGAGGAAGTCAGAAACAAGAAAGGAGCAGTCACTTTATTGGGAGTTTCTATAGACCCTTCAATAGCAACAGAGGCACAGAGGTGCAAATTGGGAGGAAGATTTTGGAAAGGTGCAGAAATAACAGGGTTGTTGTCATTGGTGACTTTAACTTCCCTAATGTTGATTGGAACCTCCTTGGTTCAAATATTTTGGATGGAGGAGATTTTGTCAGATGTGTCCAGGCAGGATTCCTGACTCAATATGTAGATAGGCTGACTAAAGGTGTGACCATACTGGATTTGGTGCTTAGCAATGAACTAGGCCAGGTGTTAGCTCTTGTGTTGGGAGGGCATTTCGGCGATAGTGATCCAGGTCCTTGGCCTTTACTATAGTCATGGAGAGGGATAGGAGCAGATGGTATGGGAAAGGAATTAATTGGAGGAGAAGGAATTACAATGCTGTTCGGTGGGAACTAAGATGCCTAAATTGGGAACAGATGTTCTCAGAAAAATGCATGACAGAAATATGGAGGTTGTTCATGGATCACTTGCTGATAATGCTGGATAGATTTGTCCCATTGAGGCAAGGAAGGGATGGTGGGGTGAAGGAACCTTGGGTGACAATGGATGAAAAACATCTAGTCAAGAGGAAGAAGGCAGCTGACTTAAGGTTGAAGAGGCAAAGATCAGACAGGGTTCTAGAGGTTTACAAGGTAGCCAGGAAGGAACTGAAGAATGGTTTTAGGAGAGCTAGAAAGGTGCAAGAAAAAGCTTTAGTGGGTAGGATTAAGGAAAACCCTAAAGCATTCTACATGTAAGTGAGGAACAAGAGGATGGCCAGAGTGAGGGCAGGGCCGATCAGGGCTAATGAAGGAAACTTGTGCCTGGATTAAGAGGAGGTAGGGGAGGTCCTTAATGAATACTTTGCTTCAGTATTCACTAGTGAGAGGGACTTTGACATTTGTAAGGACAGCATGAAACAGGCTGATATGCTTGAACAAGTTGATGTTAAGAAGGAGGATGTGCTGAAAGTTTGAAAAACATGAGCATAGATAAGGCACCTGGATCAGATGGGATATACCTAAGTTTACTACAGGATGTGAGGGAAGAGATTGCTGCACCTTGGGTGATGATCACTACTAGAGTAGTGCCAAATGACTGAAGGTGGCAAACATTATTCCTTGGTTGAAGAAAGGAATTAGGGATAATCCTAGGTAGTTCCTTCCTGGCTACCTTGTAAACCTCTAGAACCCTGTCTGACCTTTGCCTCCTCAACCTTAAGTAAGCTTCCTTCTTCCTTTTGACTAGATGTTTTTCATCCATTTTCACCCAAGGTTCCTTCACCCCACCATCCCTTCCTTGCCTCAATGGGACAAATCTATCCAGCATTATCAGCAAGTGATCCATAAACAACCTCCATATTTCTGTCATGCATTTTTCTGAGAACATCTGTTCCCAATTACAGATTACAGATCAGTAAGTCTTACGTCTGTGGTGGACAAATTATTGGAGAGGACTCTTAGAGACAGGATCTATGATCACTTGGAAAATGATAGTTTGATTAGAGATAGTCAACATGGTTTTGTGAGGGATTGATCATGCCTCACAAGCCTTATTGAATTCTTTGAGGAAGTGACAAAACACATTGATGCAGGTAGAACAGTGGATGTGGTGTATATGAATTTTAACAAGGCATTTGATAAGGCTCCTCATGGTAGGCTCATTCAGAAAGTAAGGAGACATGGGATACAAGGAAATTTGGCAGCCTGGATACAAAACTGGCTAGATCATAGAAGACAGAGGGTGGTGGTAGATGGAAAGTATTCAGCCTGGAGCTTGGTGACAAGTGGTATTCCACAGAGATTTGTTTTGGGTCTTCTGCTCTTTATGATCTTTATAAATGATTTGGATGAGGAAGTCGAAGTGTAGATTAACAAGTTGCCAATGACATGAATGTTGGTGGAGCTGTAGATAGTGTGAAGGGCTGTTGTAGTTTGCAGTGGGACATTGACAGGATGCAGAACTGGGCTGAGAAGTTGCAGATGGAGTTCAAACTGGAAAAGTATGAAGTGATTCATATTGAAAGTTTGAATTTGAATGCAGAATACAGGGTTAAAGGCAGGATTCTTGGCAATGTAGAGGAACAGAGGGATCTTGGAGTCCATGTCCATAGATCCCATAAAGTTGCCACCCAAGTTAGTAGGGTTGTTAAGAAGGTGTATGGTGTGTAGGCTTTCATCAGCAGGGGATTGAGTTTAATAGCCGTGAGGTTATGCTGAAGCACTATACAACACTGGTTGGACCACACTTGGAATATTGTGTTCAGTTCTGGTCACCTCACTACAGGAAGGATGTGGAAGCTTTAGAAATGGTGCAGGGGAGATTTACCAGAATGTTGCCTGGACTGGAGGGCATATCTCACTGGAATGAAGAAGAATGAGAGGTGACTTAATAGGGTTGTACAAGATGATGAGAGGCATAGATAGAGAGAATAGTCAGAGACTTTTTCCTGGGCAGAAATGGCTATCACAAGGGGACATAATTTTTAGGTGATTGGAGGAAGGTTTAGGGACAATGTCAGAAGTAGGTTCTTTAATAGAGTGGTGAGTGCGTGGAATGCACTGCCAGCGGTGGTAGTAGAGTCAAATGCATTTAAGCAACTCTTGGATAGGCACATGAATGATAGTAAAATGAAGGGTATGCCAATTAGTTTGATCTTAGATAAAAGATCAGCATGACATCAAGGCTGAAGGGTGCAGTGCTGTGCTGTTCTATGTTCTATGTTCTAATCTTTATTGTATACTGAGGAAGGAATAATTGACCTCCTAGCTGTGCACAGGTCTTTATGGAAAAGTGACTACAACAGGATAGAATTGTTCATTAAGATAAAGAGTGATATCGTTCTTTCCAAGACAAAGGTTCTGAATTTAAATCAAGGAAATTCTGATGAGGTATGAGCTACTTATGGTAATTTGTGGAGTGTTCCTTAAAGGAATGAAGGTAGATAGACAGTGGCAAACAATTAAAGGATACATGAGCAAACCGCAAAATTTATTCATTCTAGACTGGCATATTTGGGAAAAGGGAAACATAGCTAACAAGGGAAATTAGGGATAGTATCACATCCAAGGAAGAGGCCTATAAATTGCTCAAAAGAATGATGGAATGTTGGTGATCATTGTGAGAGAATTCGAGTACAGGAGCAGGGATGTCTTGCTGCAACTTTACAAGGCTTTGGTAAGACCACATCTGGAGTATTGTGTGAAGTTTTGGTCTCCATACTTGATAAAGGATGTTCTGGCTGTTGAGGGAATACAAAACAGGTTTACTCGACTGATTCCTGGGTTGGTGGGATTGGTGTAGAGGGAAAGACTGGATTAGCAAGGACTATATTCATTAGATTTTAGAAGAAATAGGGGGTTCTCATTGAAACTGATAAGATTCCAACAATAGGGTAGATGTGAAAGGATGGACAGTACAACTTTGATTATCCGAACGAGACAGCTGGGGAGTATTTTGCTCGGATCATTCATCGTTCAAAAAACTCTGATTGTAAACAAGTGGTAATTTATGAGTGCTGGTTATCTGAATATTCCTCGGCTATCTGGCAATGCACGCCATAATGCTGCTTAATTGATAACTGAATACTGAGTTGCCTAAGGTTATTTTTAAGGGATCTTGAGATCTTGTTCAGATAATCTAAAATTCAGATAATTGAGGTTGTACTGCACATGATGACTGGTGAATCCAAAACTAGGAATCACATTCTGAGGATAAGGGCTAAGCGTCTTCTTACTGACATGAGAAGAAATTTCTTCATCCAGACAGTGGTGAATCTGTGGAATTCTTTACCACAGGAAACTGTTAGGCCAAAATATTGAAGATTTTCGAGAAAGGTATCAATATAGTTCTTATAACTAAAGGGATTCAAGGATATGGGATGAAAGCAGGAACTGGGTACCGAGTTGAATGATCAGTCAGGATTCATATTGAATGGTATCCAGGCTTGAATAGCTGAATGACCTACCTGTGTTCCTGTATTCTATATTTTAACATTTCTACTAATTTTATATTGAATTATAGCTTCTAGGGTGGAAGCTGAGAGCTGGAACATACAGAGTTTTTATCTCTGGTTTGTTACCCGCACCACATGATAGTGAGAGATATCAGCTAAACACGTGCTGCAAGGATGGTGCAGGAGGGAGGGTTTCAGGTACTTGGATAATTGGGGCTCATTCTGGGGAAGGTGGGACCTCTACAAACAGGACAGTTTTCACTTAAACCAGAGAGGTACTAATAAGCTTGGTGGGAAATTTGCTGGTGCAATTCGGGTGGGTTTAAACTAGCTCAGCAGGGAGATGGGAACCTGAGGTGTAGTTGCAGTGCAAAGGGGAATGAGAGTAGTGAGGACAGGGACAGGATTTCATGGTCACAGTAATGTGCTGGCTGACAGCAAGCTTGTTTGAATTGTGTCTATTTCAATGCCAGAAGTATCAGAAATAAGGTAGGTGAGCTTGCAGCATGGATAGGTACCGGGGACTTCGAAGTTGTGGCCATTTCAGAGACATGGATAGAGCAGGCTAAGGAATGGATGTTGCATTAAGAACAGGCAAGGTGGTAAAAGAGGGAGAGGTGTGGCCTTGTTAGTAAGGGATAATATAACAGTGGCTGAAAGAACTTTTGACGAGGACTCGTCTGCTGAGGTAGTGTGGGCTGAGGTGAGAAACAGGAGAGGAGAGGTCACACTGTTTGGAGATTTTTATAGGCCTCCGTAGAGTTCCAGGGAGGTGGAAGAGAGGATTAGCAAAATTATTCTGGACAGGAGTGAAAGGAACAGGGTGGCCATTATGGGGTACTTTAACTTCTCCAACATTGACTGGAAATGCTAAAACTAGTACGTTGGATGGATCAGTTTTTGTCCAATGTGTACAGGAGGGTTTCCAGACACAGTATGTTGAAGGGAGGGGAGGGGAGGCCACACTGGATCTAATGCTTGGTAATGAACCAGGCCAGGTGTTTGATTTAGTTGTAGGTGAGCACTTTGGAGAGAGTGACCATAATTCAGTTACGTTTAGTTTAGCGATAGAAAGGGATAGATACATGCCACAGGTCAAGAGTTATCGATTGGCCAAGGTAAATTATAATGCGATTAGGCAAGAATTAAGATGCATAAAATGTGGTAGCAAAATGCGGGGGATGCAGACAATGGAAATGTGGAACTGATTTAAGGAACAGATATTGAGTGTCCTTGATAGGTATGTCCCTGTCAGGCAGGGAGGAAGTGATAAGGTAAGGGAACCATGGTTTACTACAGAAAATGCATCTCTTGTTAAGCAGAAGAAAGAGGCTTATGTGTTGATGAGGCAAGATGGTTCAGATGAGGCAATGGAGAGTTACAGATCAGCTAGGAAGGATTTAACAAGAGAGTTAAGAAGAGCAAAGAAAGGACACGAGCTGTCTTTAGCAAATAGAATAAAGGAGAACCCTAAAGCTTTCTATAGGTATGTGAGGAATAAGAGGATGATTAGGGTAGGAATAGGGCCAGTCAAAGACAGAAGTGGGAAGTTGAAGGTGGACCCTGTGGAGATCAGAGAGGTGCTAAAAGAACATTTCTCATCGGCTTTCACTCAGGAAAAGAAGAATATTGTAGAGGAGAAGAATGAGGTACGAGATATTAAACTAGAAAGGATCGAGGTTAGTTACGATCAGGTGTTATTAATTCTAGAAGGAGTGAAAGTAGACAAGTCCACTGTACCAGATGGGATCTATCCAAGAATTCTCTGGGAAGCTAGGGAGGAGATAGCAGAGCCTTTGGCTTTGATATTTGAGTCATCATTGTCTACAGGTTTAGTACCAGAGGACTGGAAGATTGCAAATGTTATGCCCTTGTTCAAGAAGGGCAGGATAGATGATCCAGGTAATTATAGACCAATGAGCCTTACTTCTGTTGTAGGAAAGCTTTTGGAAAGGATTGTAAGAGATGAAATTTATAATCATCTAGCAAGCAACAATTTGATTTCAGATAGTCAACATGGTTTCGTCAAGGACAGGTTGTGTCTCACAAATCTCATTGAATTTTTTAGGAAGGTGACCAAGTATGTCGATGAAGGCAGAGCAGTTGATGTGGTATACATAGACTTCAGTAAAGTCTTTGACAAGGTTCCATATGGTAGACTATTGGAGAAAATGCAGAGGCATGGGATTGAGGGTAATTTAGCAGTTTGGATTAGAAACTAGCTTTCTGAAAGAAAGCAGCGAGTGGTGGTTGATGGAAAATATTCAGCCTGGAGTCCGGTTACTAGTGGTGTGCCACAAGGATCAGTTTTGTAACCACTGCTGTTTGTTGTTTTTATAAATGACTTAGATGCAGGCATAGGTGGATGAATTAGTAAATTTGCAGATGACACTAAAGTCGGTGGAGTAGTGGACAGTGTGGAAGAATGTTACAGATTGCAGGGGAACTTGGATAAGCTGCAGGATTGGACTGAGAGGTGGCGAATGGAGTTCAATGCTGCTAAATGTGAAGTAATGTACTTTGGGAAGAATAACAGGAAAGCAGAGTACTGGGTCAATGGAAAGATTCTTGGTAGTGTGGATGTGCAGAGGGATCTTGGAGTCCATGTACATAGATCCCTGAAGGTTGCCGCCCAGGTTGATTGTGCTGTTAAGAAGGCATACAGTGTGTTAGGTTTCACTTGTTGAGGGATTGAGTTCTGGAGCCGCAATATTATGCTGCAACTATACAAAACGTTAGTGAGGCCACACTTGGAATATTGTGTACAGTTCTGGTCGCCATATTTCGGGAAGGATGTGGAAGCATTGGAAAAGGTGCAGAGGAGATTTACCAGGATGTTGCATAGTATGGAAGGAAGGTCTTATGAGGAAAGGCTGAGAGACTTGGATCTGTTCTCATTGGAAAGAAGAAGGCTAAGAGGGGATTTGATAGAGACATACAAGATGATCAGAGGATTAGATAGGGTAGACAATGAAAGTCATTTTCCTAGGATGATGACATCAACTTGTATGAGGGGGCGTAACTACAATTTGAGGGGTGATAGATTTAAGACAAATGTCAGACGCAGGTTCTTTACTCAGAGACTACCTGCCAATATAGTCAACTCAGCCACATTAGGGAGATTTAAACAATCCTTGGATGACCATGTGGATGATGATGAAATAGTGTAGGGGGACGAGCTGAGAATAGTTCATGGGTCGGTGCAACATCGAGGGCCAAAGTGACTGTTCTGCACTGTATTGTTCTATGTTCTAAAAGCTTTCAAACCACTGTAGTTAAACAGATTGCTCTGTAATTGCTTGGCTTCATTTTTGTTGTCTGCTCAGTTTCCCTCTCCAAATTAAAACATGCCTGTAAATCATTTAAACTTCTCAATTATTAGGATGCTCTGAACAGTGAACAAATCTTTTCAAGTTAAGAGTCATATAGATTGCTCCCTGTTTTACAAGATTACAACAAAGAAACATTTATGTCACTGCTTCTTCTGAGATTCAGGGAGACCAGACAAACCTATGCCATCAAACACTACCAGCCTGCTCTGGAGTTGCCACTGGACCACAGTCCAGAGAAATTCCCACTAATGCCATGAGAAACTTGATATCCTTTTCTGCTCCGTGGGTCACCATCTTCATTTTTCTGCCTCACACAAACCTTAACAGTGCCACTGCACTTGATCCCAACATGGTCAATTGCCCTGACTACATACAGCATCTTCATTCACTTGCTCTCACCCACACCATCCACCTACCCACACTCATAACTCTGCCCTCTGTGCAATCTATCCACTTACTCAAGACTCCTCAGTGCTTCTTCCATCTCTGCATCAACACTACTGACTGTGCTAGCCAGTTTTAATACTGTCAATCCCTCCCTTTCTCTCATTCCAAAAGAAAATAGCCTACAGAGAGAGCCAAGATAAGTGTTGAGGTGCCTACAATTCATCTCTTCATCCTCCATTAGGAGAGGACTGTGACTTCTCAGGTGGCGATTCTGAAATTGGAGTCAAAAAGGGTGGCGCTGGAAAAGCAAAACAGGTCAGGCAGCAGCCGAGATGCAAGAGAGTCAATGTTTCGTACATAAGCCCTTCATCATGAATCCCTTTCTGATGAAGGGCTTTTGCCCAAAATATCAACTTTCTTGTTCCTTGGATGCTGCCTGACCTGCTGTGCTTTTCCAGCACCACACCTTTTGACTCTGATCTCCAGCATCTGGAGTTCTCATGTGATTTTGAAATTTCCATGTCCCAGCAACCAAGTCAGAATCATTGGTCAATGATATGCTGCTTTCCTATTACCATCACTGTGAATATATTCCTAGCATGTCTGAACTTCTCTTCCATTTTACAATTCTCTTTTTTATCTCCTGCAGGTACAAGTGGCACACCCAGCATTTTGTGATAACAGACCTCCTTCACCTGTACTTTGTGGGTGTCTGTTTCATGCCTTTGCTCTTTGAAGAGCCTCAAATCAAATGAAAGTCAACAACTCCTCCCTGACAGTCTGAAAAGCATACTCTCCCCACTGTGGGTATTGGGGCAGCCATTTTAATTTCCATTGTCTCCTTGCAAATTGGATGAGAATGGAAGGAAACTATGATTGCACTTCATGTGTGAGTCAGAGGTTCAACATCCCAATCTGGGTGACACCTCCCACCTGGAAAATCTTCATATTCCCTTCTTGATTGCCCTGCCTGTTAACCCCAGTGCTTTTAATCTTCCCAATATTCCAATCCAATCTATTTATTTAACCGTACTGTTCCCCTATTAAAACCAAGTGATGCTGACTGTTGATGAATCACCTCCTCTCCTGATACCCCTTTCTCTTCTACATCCATTCCCCTTTTACTTATATGTTTAATTGCTTGCTACCACAATTGTCATCCCTTCTGCATCCCAGCACACTGCCTCCAATTCCCACAACTAGGTTCCTTAACCTCCCTGCTACAGTGGTCCTCATTGTGCAGGTATGATGTTGAGTAGCATGGTGCCATACAGCAACATGTCCACCCCTTGATTACTCACTGTGAATGACAATGACAAGCTTCTAGCTTTGCATCTGCACTAAAAGACAACACAAGACAAAAGGATTGTGAGTCTTTAAACTTCGATTGAAGAGGCAAAATACAAAATTACTAAGCAGAGATGCTTTGAACATCAGAGAAGGTGGAAAGTGAGTGAGCACTAAGAAAGTAAGTGGGGAATCCTGAGATAGAGCTTGGTCCAATCCATGAGATGGGTACTTGTCTTGGCATGCAAAATATCCTGGCAGTAACATTTCTATGAATAAGTGCCAATGTATGACACACTGCAGCATTGTAGTGGAGATGATGTGGTGAGACTGGCATGTGTCTGATGGCAATCTCTATGAATGGGAGTGTGGGCTTCTGCTACCCATACGGCATCAGTTTGGTGATGGCTGTTCAAGATGGAAGCCTGGAGGAACTCATGCAAATTGGAGTCATCTATCTTCTGGAGACAACTGTCTGTGTGGAGTTTGCACATTCTCTCTGTATCTGCATGGGTTTCCCCTGGGTGCTCTGGTTTCCTCCCACAATCCAAAGATGTGCAGTTAGGTAAATTGGCCATGTTGAATTGTCCATAGCGTTCAGGGATGTATAGGTGAGTTGCATTAGTCAGGGGTAAATATAGGATAATAGGGTAGGGGAATGGGTGTGCGTGGGTTAATCTTCGGACCTGTTGGACCGAAGGGCTTGTTTCCACACTGTAGGGATTCTATTCTATTCTATTAGTTAACTCCTCTGACCATCATGTCAGGAATTTTCAGTGCCTAGTTTCTTTCTGGTTTACTAGGGAATGGGAAAGATTGTATGATTGAGCTGACATTCAGTACTAATGAGATTTTAATGCACCCAAATAGTCTTTTCACCGCTCCAAACCTGATTGATGAACCAGACCTCTTTTCTTGATATTGATAATCTCACTTTTTCAATCTTACCACATTTTCCCAACTGACTCATCCTTACCCAGGCCATTCAGTGGCTGGCCAATATCTGTCCATGCATTCTTAGTGTTTGAGATACACAAAATAAACCTTTTTTTACTTCCACTTTAATACACAAGTATATTAGGAAGAGGAGGAGGAGGAGGCCATTAAAACTTGCAAGTCTGCTGTGCCATTTTAGAACCCAGATAACCAGGCAGTATTAGATAGAACACCTACAAGTTTGTATTCACAGAGACATGCGTTGCACTTCATATAATCCTCAGCCAACAACCTTTTAAAGATGACACATAACCATCACCTAAATACATCACATACCCAAATAATAGCCAACTAATAAAAGGGCTAATGTCCCTACCTATGAACTAGGGTTCAAGTTCCAACTGCTCCAGAGATGTATAATAATGTCTCTGAGCAGGATGATTAGGAAAAAATATAGATATTTACTGAATTTACAAAGTTAGGTAGAGGAGCTGAAACAATCACAGAGATTTTTGGAGAAACTCAGTAGGTCTGACAGCATCTGTTGGGAGAGAAATAATAAAACCTTACTGATAAATAAATAAGATACAGGGGACTCAAGTAGGGCGGTCCTCTGAACTGGTTAGCTCAGTTTGCTGGATGGCTGGTTTGTGATGCAGAGTAATGCCAACAGTGTGGGTTCAATTTCTACACCAGCTAAGGTTACTATAAAGGTTCCTCCTTGTCATCCTTTTACCCTCACCTGAGGCATAGTGACCCTTAGGTTAAAGCACCACAAGTCATCGCTCTCTAATGAGAGAATGGAACGATGACAACTTTACCTTTGTCTTAACCTCTGTGCCTAGAGTTCTGGGTTCAAGTTCCACATGAAATACTTAATAATATCTCTATACAGGTTGATTAGAGAATATGGAAACAATTAAGATTGTGGCTGGTTTTCCATCTTAATTCCACTTTCCTATCCTCTCCTATATACTTTCATGTCCTTACCTTAAAAATACAAAGGGCATTGACTTTCCCTTGCCTTTAACACAAATAGCAGTTTCAGAATAAGATGCTGCATTGTGTGATAATTTGCACAGATTTGTAAAAAGGCTAGAGTTTTTTTAGGAGAAAGTGAGGACTGCAAATGCTGGAGATCAGAATTGGGAGTGTGGTGCTGGAAAAACACAGCTGGTCAGACAGCATCCGAGCAGCAGAAGAATTGATGTTTTGGGCACATGCCCTTCATCAGGAAGAGATTTTTCAGAGAGATGTTTTTACACTTGATGAGCACGAAATAATTGGAAAAAAAAATCTTAAAAGATAGACCGTAAGATAGAGGAGTAGAATTAGACCATTCAGCCCATCGATTCTGTTCTGCCATTCGTTTATATTGATATGTTTCCCAATATTCTGCCTTCTCTCTGTAATCCTTGATCTTCTTACTAATGAAGAACCTTTTTATCTCTGTCTTAAAGATATTTAATGACTTGGCCTCCACAGCCTTATGTAGCATTGATTTCCAGAGTTTCATCACGCTTTGACTAAAGAAATTCCTCCACTCAGTTCTAAATGGCCAGTCCTTCACTTTGAGGCTGTGCCCTCACGTCCTAATCTCTTCCACTAGTGGAAACATCTTCTTTATGTCCATGCTACAAATATTCTATAAGTTTTGATCACATCTGCCATCTTCTTTCTAAACTCCATCAAGTACAGACACAGAGTTCTCAACCGCTCGTCATAATTCAAGCATTTCAGCTCCAACAGCATTCTTGCAAACCTCTTCTTGACCCCTTCCAAGGTCAGCACATCTTTCCTGAGGTACTCACAATATTCTCAATATGGACTGACCTGAGCCTTATACAACCTAAGCAGTAGACCCCTGCCAACTGAACCTGCATGTTAACCTGAACTCCTTATGCTTCAGATTTCCAAACCCTTTTCCCCTTTAGAAAACAGACAGACAAAGGCGCTTGCACATGTTATCTTCTATTTTAAATAGACCATTGGCCTAGGTGAGGGAATAGAGGAAGTCTGTAGCTCATGTGATAGTCTTTCTCTTGGCAATATACTTACATAGTGTTTATGGAGCTCTACAATAATGAGATTGCACTGCAAGACATTTGCATTACATTTTGTAGTGTAGTGACATCTGCTTTCCTGGCAATTAGCAGCATCCTAGGAAGGCATCAGTTTCAGATTCACTTGGGACCCTGCCTACATCTCATTAAAGCTGAGACCGGGTTTTTCCATGGTGTGCTCATGAAAATTAGATTTCTTATTGACATAAACCCTGGATATTCAACTGGCTGAGGAATTTGAGAATTGTTGTGGGGAAAAAAAACCCTTCAATCGCTAAGCTGATGCTACCCATAGTAATAAGGCCATCTGCTCTGTGAAAAGATCATATCCTGCCAACTGAGCACCACTGATATTGGATTTTCCTTTTCACCCAATGTAACAGCTGAAGGTGACTTCATGGAGAGATGAGTGGAGTTTCACTGCAGTGGGAACTAAGACAAAGGGAAGAAATTGAATAGGCAAAATTATGAATAAGAATAATATTAGAAAAACAAAATTAAATGTGAAGTGTCATAATTGTTTCAAATTTAGCAAGCTTCATATTCTGTTAACAATATACACATTTGCTGACTTACAGCATTTTATCAGTTATGCTGTCATTTTACCAAGAAATCCTACCAATAAACTGCTGCCAGCCAGAAATGTTGAGAATACATATAACTGAATGCCATGAAAGCTTGTATTGAGCTCTTATTTGTGCTTTGTGTGTTGTATGGTGGATTCCATATTAGGTTGCAGCTGGAGGAAACTGTATAATATCTTGTCATTGATCCTGATAAATGCTAATAGCCTTATATAGAAGCAATAGTTGGAGAATAGTGGGAAAACTGTTTTCTCCAGCTTGGCTGACACTCTAAGAAATATTTTTCAGCAATTCAT
Organism: Hemiscyllium ocellatum; assembly: GCF_020745735.1. Lineage (NCBI taxonomy): Eukaryota > Metazoa > Chordata > Chondrichthyes > Orectolobiformes > Hemiscylliidae > Hemiscyllium > Hemiscyllium ocellatum. The sequence continues at coordinate 27,196,732 of NC_083416.1, forward strand.
TGTGAATTTTAATTTTTTTTCAGAGTCGTAGAGAATGGCATTTCTGAGGGTTAAGTTCTTATGGAGGTTTTGCAGTTGGTATCCTGTATAGACTCCAGTGAACACAGATGTTGAGGTGCAGCTCAGATAATGCTGCCTCTGCGATTCTAATATGACGCAGAAGGCTACCTCAAGTACTAACATCCCATTTTGTACCATTGTATTTAGTTTTTTTTTAAGAGAGGTGAAACCTAACCAAATGTCTCCAATACGATAAAGACAGCCACGAGTGGAGCATACTCAATGAACCAATAAGTCTTTAATCTTTTGCATTATATTGGACTTCGGAATGTACTATGTATATTTTCTGGAAGAAGTGGCTTTCCATCTTGCTATTGACCGGAGTGACCTTGAAGTACAAATGTGAATACTAACACAGCTGTTCATAAATCAATAAATAATAATGTATTCAAATGTAAACTTCATTCAGAAGCACTTGCTCCACCTTAATATTTGTTCCCCGAAGAAAAAATGATTACATCAACAAAAGGTGCTCTAGATCCAAATTGAGAGTTGCACGTTAATGTATAAAAATCAGCATGCTTCTTTTTAAAGAGCTGATTACCACACACATAAAAGGAATTTATGAAAGATTTCATTGCAGTTTAGTTTTTTTGCATAAATTACAGTGTTGTAGCCAAGTGTTGAATCCCAGCTACTAGAGAATTATTATTGAAAAGCAGTTTTAAAATAATAGTGAGAAATAGTGATTTGCGATTTTTAGAAGTTTGCAAGGTAAATTGCTTGACTTTCGCTCACACCTCTTACAACCCACTATAACTTGGATTAACTTCAGAAAACTGACATAAACATTTTTTAAATGAATTTAAAGAAATAACATACTAATCTGTATTCCAATGTTTTTATTTTTACTAAACTTCCCTCCTTAGATATCAATCTATGTGGGAAAAGAGAACAGTTTATAATATTAATGCTGACTGGTAAAGACTTTAGCTCATTTTATAGGATGTGAAATGCCAATGATACCCCATTGTTCTTTGAAATGGAATTTGAAAACTTTTCAAGTGAGGAACAGGTATTAAGGAGCGAAACATTCATATGTTTTTTGGATGCAAATTATCTACAAAACTTTCCTTTGGTACTTCTAGTAGTAACTTCATAAATCCACATGTACATGTTTCCTACACATTGGTCAGTGGAGATAAACTGTCATTAGTTTACCCTCTCAAATTCCTGAAAATAACCCCAATGAGAAAACAGAGGGTGGTGGTGGATGGTTGTTTATCAGACTGGAGACCTGTGACCAGTGGAGTGCCACAAAGATCGGTGTTGGTCCACTACTTTTTGTCATTTACTTAAATGATTTGGATGTGAGCATAAGAGGTACAGTTCGTAAGTTTGCAGCTGACGCCAAAATTGGAGGTGTAGTGGACAGTGAAGAAAGTTAACACAGATTACAACAGGATCTGGACCAGATGGGCCAATGGGCTGAGAAGTGGCAGATAGAGTTTAATTCAGATAAATGCAAGGAGCTGCATTTTGGGAAAGGAAATCTCAGTAGGACTTATACACTTAATGTTAAGGTCCTAGGGAGTGTTGCTGAACAAAGAGACCTTGGAGTGCAGGTTCATAGCTCCTTGAAAGTGGAGTTGCAGGTAGATAGGATAGTGAAGAAGGCGTTTGGTATGCTTTCCTTTATCAGTAAGAGTATTGAGTACAGAGGTTGGGAAGTCATGTTGCAGCTATACAGGACATTGGTTAGGCCACTGTTGGAATATTGCATGCAATTCTGGTCTCCTTCCTATCGGAAAAATGTTGTGAAACTTGAAAGGGTTCAGAAAAGATTTACAAGGATGTTGCCAAGGCTGGAGGATTTGACCTATAGGGAGAGGCTGAACAGGCTGGGGCTGTTTTCCCTGAAACGTCGAAGGCTGAGGGGTGACCTCATAGAGGTTTATAAAATCATGATGGGGCATGGCTAGGATAAATAGGCAGTCTTTTCCTGGTGTTGGGTAGTCCAGAACTAGAGGGCATAGGTTTAGGGTGAGAGGGAAAGATATAAAAGAGACCTAAGGGGCAACTTTTTCACACAGAGGGTGGTACGTGTATGGAATGGATTTCCAGAGGAAGTGGTGGAAGCTGGGACAATTGCAACATTTAAAAGGTATTTGGATGGGTATATGAATAGGAAGGGTTTGGAGGGATTTGGGCTGGGTGCTGGCAGGTGGGACTAGACCGGGTTGGGATATCTGGTTGGCATGGATGGGTTGGACCGAAGGGTCTGTTTCCATGCTGTACGTCTCTATGACTCTATGACTCCCATAATCTTTTTGTGCTGTTGAGCGTTGCCATGTTTTCTCAATTTTGTCATTACAACTAATATCAGTCATCTCAGATATTATCCTCATGAACGCATGCTGCACATTTACCTCCACGATTTTTTCCACAATAAAGTTTCAATAACCAAATAAAGAAAAACATTTATTTAGTGCTGAGCAAGACCACTAGGTACCTCAAAATAATTTACAGCCAGTTAGGTCTTTTGAAGTACTGCAATGTGTAGTGGTTGTGCAAAGGTGGACCTTAAAGAATATGATTTCCTTGACTGGACTAGACTAACATTCCCAATCAGGGACCACTCACTTATAGATAAAAACACACTGACACTCTTAGAGCTGGCTCTGAGGGAACTGGGTCAGTGTCAAGGAATTTCAATGGAAATAAAGGGTGACTTAGTGACAGTATACCGGCCTCTGTGGAGTTATTACAGTGGTGACAAGAATAAAGCATGTCCTTGAAGAAATTCGCTTGCAATAGTTGTCTTTAAGTTGGGGTAAATATTTCTGGCATTGTGCTAGTAGTTGGGAAGCTTGACTCATTTGATTCTGCCCATCGAAGACTGGGTCCAGTAAGCGGAAAGAATGCATTATTTTTTCTGTAAATGACATTGAACTAGTTGAAAGGAAATGAGTAATTCTCCAGGCAGTTTATGGACTTGCAGCTTTTTTAGGTATTAGGAGTTTACCTTTCCCTGAGACACCACATACTGAAATCTTTCAAGAGTTGATGGATTTATTTAAGAAGCATGATAACACCAAACTGCCACTAATTCTGAAATGCTATCAGTTTTACTCAGCAATTCAAGAACCAGAGGACTCTGTATTAGGATTTTTGACTGGTTTAAGATGACTGGCAGAGGCATGTTACTTTGGTTTAACTCTGAATGAGATGCAGAGAGATTGTTTGGTTGGTACGTGGGATTAATGATGCAACCATACAAATGCAAATTAGCTGAAGCCCAACTGGAATTCAAACAAACACTACAACTAGTTTTGTCATTGGAAAATGCAGCAAGTGGAGCTTATGAGGTGCAGAGTATTCCGTAAACACCCTCGCCTGTCTGACTGAACTTGGAGAACACCACTTGAGTGCAGGCAATTGCATCGCTGCACTCAGGACATACCTTGAACAAAGGGACTCTAGGTCAGCCCACAGCAAAACCTCAAAATAAAGCCAAACCAAACAGTTAACATTTTCTTCAGGATCTGGACCAACAAGCCATTGTAGTTGTTACTAGTGTGCAGACTCGAGACAGCAAAAGAGTACCATTAAACCTAAACTGGGTAAGAGAACTCATAGATCAGTATCCAGGAGAATGCACAACCTGGAAAGTCAACCAACATCTGGTTTAGAACAGTTAGGTTGCTTAGCAATATCCAAATCAGAACCAATCAAAATAAATATCTGGTTAAATGGTCATCAGGTTCTAATGGAGGTTGCTGCTGGCGTGATTGTTTCAGTGATTGCAATACCAATTTTTAACAAAGTCTGCTGTGCACTCCAATCCTAAAAATTGCACAAACCCTTGGCCAGACTTAGAACCTATACCGGAGGAGCTTCATAGATTAAGGGTACAACTCTGGTTCCACTCTCTTAGGAGAAGCAGCTGGTTCACTTACCACTGACTATAGTGAAAGGCTCAGACCGAAACTTTGTGAGGTGAAATGGATTGAAAAAAATTCACCAAGATTGGCTCAACATTTTTTGATTAGAAATTGCTGCCAGAGTGAAGTTCTAATTAAATACCTGAAGGGTTTTCAGGAGGGTACAGTGACTGCCAGAGGAGCAAAGACCACCTTGCATATTGACCAGGAAGCAATTCCACCATTCTGCAAGATCCGCCCAGTGCCTTTTGCCTTATGCAAAAATAGAGGCAGAAATCAAGAAGCTGGAAAATGATGGAATCCTCAAACCAGGCTAGCGGAATGGGCATCACCAGTTTGAGTGACTGTGAAGCCCAACTGATCGGTTCACCTTTGTGAGGATTTTAAATAAACAATGAACTGTTTTTCTCAGTTGGAGAAATACCTTATCCCTCGCACAGAGGATTTTTACACAAAGCTGCCAGGGAGTCACCCTTCACCAAGCTTGACATGAGCCATGCATACTTTCATTTACAGTTAGATAAGGATTCCTAGAAAGTATACTACAATTATTACCCATGAGGATTTGTATCAATATACAAAACATTTGGGGTATCCTGTGTCCATGCAACTTTTCAGTGGCATGGGCTTTCAAGGGTGTCATGGTGGCTCAGTGATTAGTACTGCTGCCTCGCCACCCTAGGAACCTGGGTTTAATTCCAGCCTTGGGTGACTGTCTGTTTGCACATTCTCCACTTGTCTGCACAGGTTTCTTCTGGATGCCCCGATTTCATCCTGCAGTCCAAAGATGTGTGGGTTAGGTGAATTGGTCATGCTAAATTGCCCATAGTATTCATGGATGTGTACGTTAGGTGCATTCGTCAGGGGTAAATATAGGATAAGGGAATGGGTTTGGGTGGGTTACTCTTTGGAGGGTTGGTGTGGACTTGTTGGGCTGAAGAGCCTGTTTCCACACTGTAGGAATTCTAATTCTAATTCAGATGTTGGAGAACATTTTATGTGGTCTATTCTAGTTTGCTATTTAACTAGATGACCTGCTAATAACAGAGAAGACCAATAAGGAGCACCTAGAGAGCTTGGACATAGTCCTTAAATGTTTCTTCCAGGGGGCATATGCTTTAGAAGGGTAAACTGTGAGTTCCATGAACCTCAAGTGATTTACTTGGACTAAATAGTTGACAAGACTGGGTTACAGAGAAAGTGAGGGCGATCAAAGGTACTTGGCTGTCACATCTGTGCCCGAGCTTAAATCTTTCCTTGGGTTGGTAAATTATGACAGCCAGTCCATCTATAATCTGCCCTCCAGAGAGTGTGTGTTTGCATATGTACATGCTTGAATAGACCTTGGAAACTGTGGTGGACATAGAAGATGTTTTTGCTGCCTAAAGAAGAGAATGAATCCGTTCTCAGAGGCTGCAGGTACAAGAAGCGAGCTACTGTGCATTACGTATTTCCCATGTCCGAGGTGGAGATGGAGAAACCTGAGTTGGTGCTAAAGTACTGCAGAAGGACCTACAAAACAAAGAACTGACTGATGTCCTCAGACTCTATGGGGAAGGGAGGTAGTGATTGTAATGAGTCAGCCAAGTGGATGTATTAGAATATGAGTTCTCTGGGCTGTTAATCTCATCCAATCAGGGAGGCCTGGCTGATAGATTACATCACTCGGAGAAAATGAGAACTGCAGATGCTGGAGATCAGAGTCAAAAAGTGTGGCATTGTAAAAGCATGGCAGGTCAGACAACATCCGAGGAGCAGGAGAGTTGACGTTTGCGGCATAAGTCCTTCATCGGGAATGTCACTCTGAGAGCTGGCTCTGAGGGAGGTGGATCAATGTCAAAGACTTCCATGTGTAAATAAAAAGAGACTTGATGATGGGATACTGGCACCTATGGAGTTATTTGACAATGTATAAAACAAGACAGTCTATTTTGCCAGCAATGTGGTAACAACTGGATGATCTGCCACTTACGCGTGGGATTCTTCATATATTTGCTTGGTCTGCACCACTGCACGGTGCCCTCGAAGTGTCTGTGGGGGCGGGATGTGTGTGGTTAGAGACTGTCCCACATCTCCTTTTGGAATGTGCCTTCGCAAAGGAAATCTGGACAACGATGCAATAGTATTTGTCGATGTTTGTCCCAATCAGCTCCATGACAGGACTCTGTGCTCTATGGTCTGTCCACCAGGATGCACACTGAGCAACATATTAAATGTGCCTGGACAATCATCAATTTAGTGAAACATACTCTTCGGTCTGCCCAAAAATTGTTGGTCTTCTAGAACAAGGAGTTGACTTTGATCGAGTGTTGTGGACTGGCACATTCCAGGGTTGTCGACTGCGTGCTGAGGGAAGCACTAAAGCTTGCGGCAGCTGTTGCCAGGGAAAGACCACAGTCTGATGTCTTTCTGCTGAAGTTAGTTGTGGGTCTGTTCAGTTGTCAGACCCTCCTAACACCTCAAATGCATTTCAGTATAGTTTGCATATGTAAGCGAGGTCTTTGATTTGGTTGAATCGAGTCAAACTTGAAGGTTTGTTTGCTTCCTTGATATGATCTTATTCAGAACTGAACTGCATTTGAGGTATTAGGAGGGTCAAAGATATATACAAAGATATTTTTATGAACAAAATATATTTTTGAAATATCAAAAACAACTGGATAATATGTTCCTTGTGATATCATTGAGGGTAAAACATTGATCAGTAATACCTCTCTTATTCATCTTCCAGATATCATATGATCCTTTATATTCAGACAGGGTATCAGTGCAACATCTCTTCTGAATGTAACCTTGATTTTTGTGTTCAGCTCCTGGAGTGGGACTTGAACTTTGAACTTATTGACTCAGAAATACAATCATAGAAGATTAGAATCATAGAATTTTGCAATATAGAAAAAAGCCACTTGAACCATCATATTTGCACCGGTTCCCAAAAAAGCTACTCAGCTCATCCCATTCTCCATGCCAATCTCTGTAGCCCTCTAACTCCATCCCTTTCAAATATATATTCAGTTCCCTTTTGAAATCTCCCATGGTATCCACCTCCACCATTCTCACAGACAGTACATACCAAATCCTAACAACTCTCTGAGTAAAGAAGGCTTTCCTCATCTCACTCCGAGCTCTCTTGCTGACAAGCTCAAAGATGTCATGCCTAGTTACTGATATACTAATTAGTGGAAATAGAATATCCTTCCTTACCCTTTCAAAATTGTTCATACTTCTGAACTCCTCAATAAGGTCACCTCTTAATCTTCTCTGCTCCAAAGAGAATAAGCTTAATTTCTCTAATCTTTCCTTGTATCAACAATTCTTCATTTCTGATGTCATTCCAATAAATCTCCTTTGAACTCTCTCCAGGGTTTTAACATCTTTACTTCAGTAAGGTGCCCTGAACTGAGCACAATAATCCAAACTGGCCTGACAAATGATTTGTTGATGTCCTTGCTTTTATTCTCTATGCCTCAATTTACAAACCCAAGGATTCTATAAACTTTCTTAGCAAGTGTTTCAACTTACCCGGCCACCTTCAGTCATTCATATATTTAAATCCTGAGGTTTCCCTGCTCCTGTACTCCACTCAAAGTTGTACCATTGAGCCTGCATTATCTCTCCTAATTTCTTCTACCAAAATGCATTACCATATATTTCTCTGCATTGAATTTCATTTCCAGGTGTCTGCCCATTTCAGATATATAAGGAAACTACCAACCAAACCACAGCTGACACTGTATTACCAGTGTATCCCTAACCAATATCTAGTGCTGATTAATTTATGTCTTACAAGGCTCAAAACCCCAACTGTTAAATTCATAGACTTATCTTACTACAAACCTGCTTTTTAAGATCTCTCCATCTGAACTTGAAGATCTCTGTTCTTTACTCCTCTGAGAATGTTACAACTAAAAGGTACATTAAAACTTATTACCGATGTGCAGCTTTGAATTTGTTGTATTACATTTGCCTATATATATTTATAGAATCTTTATTGCTATGGAATGTTGGGAATCATCCCATTCCAAAACTAAGATAATTAATGTAAAAATATTATATATCAGTATTTTTCTTCGATACTTTGCAACATTACATTCTGTAAAAATGATTTTCTTCTCTCAGCTTCTGAATAAAGAACTCAACAAGAAACTTATTGAAACGAATTACCATGCTTAGCTTTGATATTAAGTGAATTGTAATTAGAGCCTAATTGACTTTTGCATTGTTTTGAATGCAGTAAGAATACTTTAAAGGTTCACCTTACACTCATTATAACTCTTTCTCTTTCCCTTTCTAATTACATGTATAGTGCAACACAGATGCAAACTTATAACCAAGGCCAAATTACTGTTCATGTATGTATTTGTCATGAAGTACAATACTTTTGACATCAAGTCACGTGAAAACCAAATTTTCTGACTTGATCTCAGATCAGTGTTGAAGAATACGATATTAATTTCTATACTGGACTAAGAGCTCAAAGAGAAAGTCCTTGTTTAATGGCAGATGAGACTACAGAATCAGATCGACTGACCTTAGTCTCTATTTTGCAGGTTATGCTATTCACAAGATTATTTCTTGCACAGTATTCTCAAAAAATACCATTTTCCTGTGATCCGCCACCAACAGAGTATACGAATTATGAATACAAATGTACATTAGGAGTAGGAGTAGGCTATATGACCCCTTCGAGTCATCTCTGCCATTTAGTAGGATTACAGCCGTTCTGAACATCCAAGCTCTTGGTTTGAAAATTGACACTAGAAGCAATCATCTCAGTTGCATCAATTGATTTCTAAGCAATTTAACTGCAGGGGGGAATGCAAACAATGCCTAATATTTTGAAAACTGTGACCTCGTGCTACTTTACTGGTCTGACACATGACATCAGCAGAGACTATCTTTGAGTCTTGACAGCCTGTTTGACAATCAATATTAGAATTGCCCTGTATGTAAGCAGAAAATTCTCTAAGTAATCAGTGAATTAGGGAATATTTTGAAGTTGGAATCTGGTTAGTGACTGCAGAGGTTTCATTTAAGCTTCAGATTGTCAGCATATGCAGCATTGTTCCAGGATTGTCTGAGTTTTACTCTAGAGCATGTCCAGCTCCTAAGTCTCGGCTATGTCCTAGCTACTTTCATCTTAGAGTGGCACTGGACTTTCTAAGTTTCAAACTCTTTGTGCAGTATATGATCACTTTTTGATTGGCAATCAGAATATCAGGTTGTCTAGTTTGAATTTTATTAACGTCATGGATTAGAAGTAGATAGTTTAACATTGTTTGCTTGATGGATAAACCCTAAATCAGGATACCCATAACCTTTAAAGTCTGGTTGAAGATTTGTAGCTCGGGTGTCCGTTGTTGTGGTTCTGTTCGCCGAGCTGGAAGTTTTTGCAGCAAAAACTTCCAGCTCGGCGAACATACCCATAACCTGTTAATTTTAGCAATGAGTGAATAATGAATAAATGACATGCACAGAAGAAGATAAAAACACAAGGACCTCAGATCTCTAGCATTATGTAATAGGAGTAACTTGGGTATCACTCATTAAATGTTAGTTGTGACATTCTTTTTTGTTTAAAAGCAAATTAATGCAATGCTGTAAATTTGAAACAAACACAGAATGCTGGAAAACTCAGCAGGTCTGGCAGCATCTGTGGAGAGGGAAACAAAACTAATGTTTTGAGTCCAGTATGAATCTTCCACAACAACATACAACCTTACCAGATTTGAAACATCTGTCTCTCTCTCCACAGATGCTGCCAAATGCATTCTTTGCATTCATTTTGTCATTGTACATTGTCCAATGGTAACCTGTGTCAGACTATTCTATTTTCAGAAGTGAATTGAATGTAGTACCAGCTGCAGAATGTATAATTTTGTGTCCTCAACTGTCTTTATCTGATATAGATAAAAGAGTTGCTTTTGTAGTGGACAGAATCTTTGATAATGTGACATTTCGTTTGTATCACCTCTGTTTGCTGACCTATACGTAAGAGTCTAGGAACAGTTGCAAAAACAATTGCTGGAAAAATTGAACAGGTCTTTCAGGATCTGTAGAAAGAAAAAAGAGTTAACAATTTGGGTCCAGTGACCCTTCTTCAAAATAGATTTTAATGAGGAAAAGGTTGATAAATATGCTAAAGGTGGGGTGGGGAAAGGGGGCAGAAATAAACAATAGGTGGAGATGAAACAGTTGGTAGGTTCTCAGTAGTTTTTCTGCAATGAGCTTGCTTCCATCCTGCCCACATTAGTGTGCACATGTTCTTGCATTGTCAGTGCTAAACACTCATCGTATGTTTCTAGAAATATTGTTCGCAGATTAGCAGGAGCTTTACACAATCAAGGACTGAACACTTTTGAACAGTTCTGAAGAAAAGTTATTGGATCTGAGAAGTTCTCTGCTTTCTCATCACAAATGCTGTCAGACCTGCTCAGTTTCTCCAGCAATGTCTGTTTTTGTTAAGGATTGAACACAAAATCAGTGAAAAGTATTAAGATACATTAACTATAAACTATCTACAAAGAGAGATAAAGCTGGACTTCACTTGTACTTCCCTCTATCAAATCTCAATATCATCATGTGATCTAACATCACCTTGAAATGGCTCCTTACACACATGCATGGTAGTCATTGGTAGTGTAGTGGTACAGTTAACCCTGTACTCTACAAATTTAGTGTATGTCAACATTAGGTTTACAATGTGGAGATCCTTTTTGCATGTTCTAAGCATCGCTCTGACTGTCACAAGGTTTGTGAGGAACAACAGTATATAAGAAGGTATACTTATGTTTAAGTACTTTTTTAGAGTTACATCAGTAAATAGTTCATATGAATTAAATGTTTCTGTATAACACTGTATTCTTAGAGTTCTCTTTCTAAGAGTTCTCCAACCTTTGATGGTGGGGATCTAGCACTCACTAAAACCCTCATTGAAGGGTTACTTGGATGTGCATTTGAAGTGCTTTATCCTACAAAGCTGCAAACAATATTCAGGATTTCTTTTTTAATCTAAAGCGTAGAAGTGGACACCTTTAACAGTGAGACAATGCTGCACCTCACCAATGAGAAAGCTGTAATAGATTAAGAGCCAGTCAGAAATGTAAGTGGTATCCTGGTGAGTTTCTTGGCCAATCAGTTCTGGTGATAGTGAAGTCACACCTGCCTGGCAGCAATCAGAGGTCAGCAACCACTGTGAGCAGCAGCACTGCTTTGAAGGTATAGGCTGCTGGTTGCACAATAGGATGATGACTAAGAGAAGTGAGAAGGTAATTATCTTTATTAATATGGGAGAATTGTGCAGTCAGAACTGTGGAGACAGGATGGCGGTTCAGAGGCAAGTGACTATCTTCTGTTCTTGTCTATGTCCTGGTTAATCAGAGGTTGTGGCAATTTGAGGCCCTTACCCTCACCTGGCAACCAGGTTAACCCATTGCCTCAGCCTGCTCCTGCTCCTCTGAATAGCTTTTCAGCCAGGTAGACTGTCTTGTTGCAGTGGTTGTGCCAACTTTCTCACCTGTTAGTAAAGTAGTTAGTCAGGCTGGGGCTGGGGTGAGGCCTTTGTGTGTTTGTTATCTGAGCACACAGAGGCTTTAATTGGTGATGAGTCAGGAAGTTTGACCATTGGCCTTCCTGCTTAGAACTCATTTCCTGAGATGGCAATAAGAGGTTGCGTAACTCCTTGGTGGCAGTTTGTCTGATTATTTGCCATTCTGGCCACCTTCTGTGCTGCTTTAAGGGAATGGTGAGTCCCAGTCCAAGTTAAAGTTGATCATGTCCTGTGGCTGTTTTTTAGCCAACACATGTTGCTTCCTTCTGTTCTGTATTTTTCTACAATTCTATAAACTGCTGAGGGTATTAGTGGTCAATAAATTTCAAATGGAAGGCCTCCTGTGACATCATGCTCTTATCCGTAAGAGGGAGGGTACTGAAGTTTTGTTGAAGTGGCGAATAAAGATGGATGGGAGGAGGTGCCTGCGATGCACATTGATAAACATTGACCATTGATTTGCTGAGTTTGCGTCTCAGAAAGTCCCCTCACACCCACTTCTAACTATCATACCTAGCACTCATTCTATACTAGAGGGACACTCTTATCCAGTTCAATTTTTTTGAAGATAGGTAATTGTAACCTTTTTTTTAATGTGTGAGTCAGAGCATTAATTTAAAATCTCATGACGATCTTTGGTATTTATGCTTTGTTACATCAAATCATGATGAATAGGCAATGACAATTCATTTAATTTTAAACACAAAGCCTGGGTGATTGAAAAACAAAATCATTTTATCGATAATACCTTCATCACAGCAGAATCATCTGCTTCATTGGGCAGCCTATGATTTGTTTAATCTATTAGAATAACAATCAAATTAAATCACATTCACATGTAGCCACTTGCATGTTATTTTCAACTGTCACATCACACTTAGCTTGTTATAATGTCCCTATAATTCATATCTGGGCTTTGTCTCCAGCTTGCCTCACCTTCAATGCTCTTAGAGGAATTTTTAAAATCTTTTCCTGCCTTCATAACTTGTGCAGGTTGTCAAGTCTAGGAGTTTGGAGGCGTGCTGATGCATAAGTTTTTGGTGGGTGGATGGCCTTCGATTGTCCACTTAAAAAGAGCTACTCTTCATGACCAAAGTTATGCCTTTTGTTAAAGTAGAAAAAGAAATCTTCCTTGTTTTGGTTACCCGTAGCCAGCAGGTAATTGTAAGGCCTTGTTGTCTTCAGAATACATGGGTTATATCCTATTACAAGCTTGCTGATTTGTCAAAGCTCATTGTGCTGGTCACTTATCAAAAAGTGAGTCTCACTGTTGTATAATACTGGACTCTGACATGAGATTGAATTGAAACAGCAATGTTTAAAATACCCAATACACATGTCCCATAAGAGGTTTGTTCTGTCTTAAAGAATCTTTGTTGGTGTCTGTCATATTGCAGTTCATAAAACATATAAATATTTACATTTCTGCAGAGCAACCTTTTTTTTAACAAAATCTATTTCATATGGATTGTTCCCTGAAGATAAATATATGGATTGGAGCTTTCAAACAGAGTTGATTCCAGATTTTCTGGGTCACAAAATGATGGTTTACAACAATTGCAAGACACATTTTACCGCCGGTAAATTCATATTTGTTCCATACCAACATCAGCACTAAAGTGATTGGTACTCCCACTTTATGGAGAATTTGAAATCTTTGCACTTTTATAGAAAACTGTAAGCATTCATATCTCTGAAGAATTAAAAATGTGCAGACATAGCAAAGCATATGCTATGCTTTAAATGGAAGCTAAATGGTGTTTTTGTGCATTTGCTATTTGCATGTAGTCAATAATAAGAGCAACTTTTTATTCTATGGTTCAAAAACATCCAACCCTACTGTGTGCTGCAATGTGTAAATTCATGCAGTGAAATTAATATTAACGTGATAATTTGAATATGTTTCAAGAACTCTTTGAAATCACAGCTGGAGGGAGATCAGGAAGTAGCTTCCTCCAATTTTCATGGCGAATGCAAAATATTCTTGCAACATTGTACTAATTTATCAAAATGCTGAAGATACATTTTATAATTAATATTCTTGTTTTTACTCCTGACCTTTGGGAAGCCTTAGGCCTTAGTCATTTTTATAATTATGGGATAAATATTTGACTACGTTTTTGTTCATCTTACTCATGTCAGGAATGGCTTCTCACTAGAATAATTCAATTTTTCATGCTCCTTCCCCATAGTCTTCCTTGAAAACTTCACATTTTTATTTAATTTCATCTTCATGGTACATTCATAATTAATAATTGTTTACGACAACACTATATATTTTAATAATTATTTAGCGGTATCATAGAATTATAGAAATTTGATAGAGGAGGAGAACATTTGATCCATTGTAACTGTGCTGCTTTGAAAAAAGAAACAGCCTGGTATGATCTCCCACTCTTGTACATAGCCATGAAGGATACGTTATTCTAAGAGCTTAACCAAGTGTGTTTTGAATGGACTGAAAATTCTGCCTTGACCATTCTCTTACACATTAGAGTTCCAGATTTCTATGATTCTGTGTGGCAAACTCTCTGATCAATTCCTCACTCGTCCTTCTACCAATAACTGGAAATCTATGCCTCCCAATTATTGACTTCTCCGCTAAGAGAAATAGGCTGCACCCCCCACCCCCCCACCCCAATTAACTCATTCTAGACTCCTTATAATTAACATTATATGCTATAATTTTATGAATTGTACAATTTTTATACACATAAATTACTCTCAGCCTTAACTTTTCTAAAGCAAAAACTCTTTTAGCTATCTTTTTCCTCATTACTAGCATTCTGTAGCCTGTATTCTACCTATGGCCAAACTAATGATTTCTGCTAGGAGAAAGTGAGGACTGTAGATGCTGGAGATCAGAGTTGAAAATGTGTTGCTGGAAAAGCGCAGCAGGTCAGGCAGCATCCAAGGAGCAGGGGAATCGACGTTTTGGGCATGAGCCCTTCTTCAGGAATGAGGAGAGTGTGCCAAGCAGGCTAAGATAAAAGGCAGGGAGGAGGTTCTTGGGGAGGGGTGTTGGAAATGCGATAGGTGGAAGGAGGTTAAGGTGAGGGTGATAGGCCGGAGTAGGGGTGGGGGCAGAGAGGTCAGGATGAAGATTGCAGGTTAGGAGGGCGGTGCTGAGTTCGAGGGTTGGGACTGAGACAAGGTGGGGGGGGAGGGGAAATGAGGAAACTGGAGAAATCTGAGTTCATCCCTTGTGGTTGGAGGATTCCTAAGTGGAAGATGAGACGCTCTTCCTCCAGCCGTCGTGTTGCTATGGTCTGGTGATGGAGGAGTCCAAGGACCTGCATGCCCTTGGTGGAGTGGGAGGGAGAGTTGGAAGTGTTGAGCCACGGGGTGGTTGGGTTGGTTGGTCCGGGTGTCCCAGAGGTGTTCTCTGAAACGATCCGTAAGTAGGCGGCCTGTCTCCCCAATATAGAGGAGGCCACAACGGGTGCAGCAGGTGCAGTAAATGATGTGTGTGGAGGTGCAGGTGAATTTGTGGCGGATATGGAAGGATCCTTGGGGCCTTGGAGGGAAGTAAGGTGGGATGTGTGGGTGCAAGTTTTGCATTTCTTGTGGTTGCAGGGGAAGGTGCCAGAAGTGGAGGTTGGGTTGGTGGGGGGTGTGGACCTGACAAGGGAGTCACAGAGGGCGTGGTCTTTTTGGAAAACTGATAGGGGAGGGAGGGAAATATATCCCCAGTGGTGGGGTCCGTTTGGAGGTGGCGGAAATGACGACAGATGATGTGATGTATATGGAGGTTGGTGGGGTGGTAGGTGAGGACCAGTGGGATTCTGTCCTGGTGGCGATTGGAGGGGCGGGGCTCAAGGGCGGAGGAGCGGGAAGTGGAGGAGATGCGGTGGAAAGCATCGTCGATCACGTCTGGGGGGAAATTGCTGTCTTTGAAGAAGGAGGCCATTTGGGTTCTTCGACATTGGAACTGGTCCTCCTGGGAGCAGATGCAACGGAGACGAAAAAATTGGGAATATGGGATGGCGTTTTTACAGGGGGCAGGTTGGGAGGAGGTGTAGTCTAGGTAGCTGTGGGAGTTAGTCGGTTTATAGTAAATGTCCGTGTTGATTCGGTCACCCGAGATTGAAATGGAGTGGTCTAGGAAGGGGAGGAAGGAGTCTGAGACAGTCCAGATAAATTTGAGGTCAGGGTGGAAGGTGTTGGTAAAATGAATGAACTGTTCAACCTCCTCATGGGAGCACGAGGCAGCGCTGATACAGTCATCGATGTAGCGGAGGAAAAGTTGGGGGGTGGTGCCAGTGTAGCTGCGGAAGATGGACTGTTCCACATATCCAACGAAGAGGCAGGCATAGCTGGGGCCCATGCAGGTGCCCATGGCTACTCCTTTGGTTTGGAGGATTGGAAAGAGAAATTGTTCAAGGTGAGGACCAGTTCAGTCAGTTGAAGGAGGGTGTCAGTGGAAGGGTACTGGTTGGTACGGCGGGAAAGGAAGAAGCGGAGGGCTTTGAGTCCTTCATGATGGGGGATGGAGGTGTACAGGGACTGGATGTCCATGGTGAAGATAAGGCATTGGGGACCGGGGAAGCGAAAATCATGGAGGAGGTGGAGGGCGTGGGTGGTGTCCCGAACGTAGGTGGGGAGTTCTTGGACTAAGGGGACAGGACTGTGTCGAGGTATACAGAGATGGGTTCAGTGGGGCAGGAGCAGGCTGAGACAATGGGTCGGCCGGGACAGTCGGGTTTGCGGATTTTGGGCAGGAGGTAGAAACAGGCAGTGCGGGGTTGTGGGACTATGAGGTTGGAAGCGGTGGATGGGAGGTCCCCTGAGGTGATGAGGTTATGGATGGTCTGGGAGATGATGGTTTGGTGGTGGGAGGTGGGAGGTGCGGTCATGGTTAAGGTCAAGGGGGCAGTAGGAGGAGGTGTCTGCGAGCTGGCGTTTAGCCTCAGCGGTGTAAAGGTCAGTGCACCAAACTACTACCGTGACTCCCTTGTCTGCCGGTTTGATAGTAAGGTTGGGGTTGGAACGGAGGGTCTGCAGGTTTGATAGTATGGTTGGATCTGCACGTTGCTTCTATATTCTTTGTCTCTTTCAATAAAGAAAATCCTTCTTAAAGAAAATCTGTCTTGATTCTTTTGGGAATTAATAGACTCCAAACATGTAGTCTATCGGCCCTTTATTCCTCTTCAGTTGTCAATAGCTTACCACTTATTGTTGCTCCCATGTCTTGTTTGATCTCCCAAATTTGCTTCCACACTTCTCCAGATTGTCTATTCCATTTGCCCCGTTTCGTTGCCTTATTTGCATTTTCCAGCAGCCTCCAGCTTTCTTCTTCTCTGTCCACTATTTGGCCAATTTGTGCATCAGCTGTAAGCCCCATAACTGTGCCTCACTACATATAAGTCTGATTGATAATTGGAAAATGCCTTCCAATCACAAATAAACATCCTTTGCTCCCCACCACTGACTTATTTTGGATCTAACTTAACATTTCCCCTTACATTTGCAATTCTGCGTCACTTGTCAAAATATTTGCTGAACTATGCACCAAATGCAAGAATTTTTTTTTCTAAACTTCCCATTTATTCTTTAGCTAATTTAGATCATATCACTAATTTATCCAAAAGCATAAATGAGCTTTTTGCCATCTTTCTTTTTTATACTTGCTGTTTGAAATTTTAATGATTGCTAATTTGCATATTAGTGAATGTGATTTTTCAGAATCATACAGCACAGAAACAGACCCCTTGATTCAACCAGTCCATGCCGAACATAATCCCAAACTAAAACTAGTACCACCTACCTGCGCCTGGCCCATATCCCTCCTAACCGCTGCTCCTTGGATGCTGCCTGAACTGCTGTGCTCTTCCAGCACCACTAATCCAGAATCTGGTTTCCAGCATCTGCAGTCATTGTTTTTACCTCCTAACCTTTCCTATTCATGTATTTCTCCAAATATCTTTTAAATGTTCTGCCTGCATTCACCACTTCCTCATTCCATATGTGAATCATCCACTGCATAAAACATTTATCCCCATCTCTTTTGTTAAATCTCTGTGAAATAAAAATAATTCCTTTGCAAATAAAAAAAAACTTCTTAATATTAATTCTTAAAATTAACAGTATAGTGTGGGGGATTAAGAGAGCTCTCTGCAGCAGAATGTGAGTGCCTGCTGAGTGACAGGGTTTGGGATATGTGCACTGGGCAGGACAGGGAAGAATTCATTGGTGGTGGTCCACATTGGTACCCATGATAGCGATATGATTATAGAAAAGATTTTCCTGAGGAGTATGAGACATTAGGGATTACATCAAAATACAGGACCTCAAAATTAATAATTTCTGGAATAAAAATCTCACATCGCTCAGCATATGATGAATACGCTTAGAAAGGTGAATGCATAGCTCAAAGACTGGTGTGGCAAAAGTTAATTTTGCTTTATGGAGCACTGGGAAAAGTGGGATCAATTCTGACAGGCAGGAGGCTGGAAGAACACAGCAAGCCAGGCAGCATCAGGAGGTGCAGAAGTCAACAGTTCGGGTATAAGCCTTCTTCCCAAAACATCAAAGTCTCCACCAACTGATGCTGCCTGGTTGCTGTGTTCTACCAGCCTCCTGCCTGTCTATAGAGGAACCTCAATTATCTGAAGGACATGGGCGGGCAGAATTTCATTTGGTTAATTGAATTCCGGATGATTGAATGTCAGGTAACATAGTTTAGCTGAACATTGGGACCTTGCGATCTTGCTGGATAATCCGACAATCAAATGCCGGATAGTTGACGTTCTTCTGTATTTTGGATTCCAGCATTTGCAGTTATTTTTGTCTCTACTCAATACTGGTGGGACAGTCTATACCTGAACTGTGCTGGAACTTGTGTTTTCACTAGTCACATAACAGGGACATGGAAAATAAGAGCCCCTGGGATACAACGTGAAGTGGCAGATTGGATCCAAAATGAGCTGAGACAGGAAGCAGTAGATTATTACAATCATAGTCATAGAGATGTGCAGCACGGAAACAGACCCTTCGGTCCAACCCGTCCACGCCGACCAAACCCTTCCTATTCATAAACCTATCCAAATATCTTTTAAATGTTGCAATTGTACTACCACTTCCTCTGCCAGCTCATTCCATACACATACCCCCCCTCTGAGTGAAAATGTTGCCTCTTTGGTCTTGTTTATATCTTTCCCCTCTCACACTAGACCTATGCTGCCTAGTTCTGGACTCCCTCACACCAGGGAACAGACTTTGTCTATTTATCCTATCCATACCCTTCATGATTTTATAAACCTCTATAAGGTCATCCCTCAGCCTCTGACGGTCCAGGGAAAACGGCCCCAGCCTATTCAGCCTCTCTCTATAGCTCAAATCCTCCAACCCTGGCGACATTCTTGTAAATCTTTTCTGAACCTTTTCAAGTTTCACAATATCTTTCCAATAGGAAGGGGACCAGAATTGTACGCAATATTCCAACAGTGGCCTAACCAATGTCCTGTACAGCTGCAACATGACCTCCCAACTCCTGTATTCAATACTCTGACCAATAAAGGAAAGCATACCAAACGCCTTCTTCACTATCCTACCTACCTGCGACTCCACTTGCAAGAGCAATGAACCAGCACTCTAAGGTCCCTTTGTTCAGCAACACTCCCTAGGACCTTACCATTAAATGTATAATTCCTGCTAAAATTTGCTTTCCCAAAATATAGCACCTCACATTTTATCTAAATTAAACTCCATCTGTCACTTCTCAGCCCATGGGCCCATCTGATTAAAATCCTGTTGTAATCTGAGGCCACCTTCTTCACTGTCCACTACACCTCCAATTTTGGTGTCATCTGCAAACTTACTCATCATACCTCTTAAGGTCACATCCAAATCATTTATAGAAATGATGAAAATTAGTGGACCCAGTATCGATCCTTGTGGCACTCCACTAATCACAGGCCTCCAATCTGAAAAACAACCCTCTGTCTTCTACCTTTGAGCTAGTTCTGTGTCCAAATGATGAGTTCTCCCTATGTTCCATGAGATCTAAACTTGCTCACCAGTCTCCCATGGGGAACCTTGTTGAACGCCTTACTGAAGTCCATATAGATTACATCTACTGATCTGCCCTCTTTGTTACTTCTTCAAAAAACTCAATCAAGTTTGTGAGACATGATGAAAGGAAAGTCTGGTAGGTATAGGGAATGCTGGATGACTAAAAAAATTGAGGGTTTTGCTTAGAAAAAGAAGGAAGCTTATGTGAGGTATAGACAGGATAGATCGTGTGAATCCTTAGAGTATAAAGGCAGTACAAGTATACTTAAGAGGGAAATCAGGAGGGAAAAAAAGGGTCATGAGATAGCTTTGGCAAATAGAATTAAGGAGAATCCGAAGAGTTTTTGCAAATACATTAAAGACAAAAGGGTAACAAGGGAGAGAATAGGGCCCATCAAAGATCAGCAAGGTGGCTTTTGTGTGGAGCCGCAGGAGATGGGGCAAATACTTAACAAGTATTCTGCATTAGTATTTACTGTGGAAAAGGATATGGAAGATATAGAATGTAGGGAAATAGATGGTGACATCTTGAAAAATATCCATATTACAGAGGAGGAAGTGCTGCATGTCTTGAAATCCATAAAAGTGGATAAATCTCCAGGACCTGATCTAGAACTCTAGAACTCTGTGTGGGAAGCTAGGGAAGTGATTGCTGGGCCTCTTACTGAGATATTTGTATCATTGATAGTCACAGGTGAGGAGCCAGAAGACTGGAAGTTGGCTAACGTGGTGCCACTATTTAAGAAATGTGGTCAGGACAAGCCAGAGAACTCTCGACCAGTGAGCCTAACGGTGGTGGGCAAGGTGTTGGAGGGAATCCTGAGGTACAGGATGTGCATGTATTTGGAAGGCCAAGGTCTGATTTGGGATAGTCAACATGGCGTTATGTGTGGGAAATTGCAGAAATATTTTTCTGTGACTGAAAGTCTGTTCCATTGGGATGGGAGTTGGTGCTGGGCCTTTGCTATTTGTGATGTATGCTAATGGTTTCAACTGAAATGTAGGGGTATAATAAAGAAGTTCACAGATTGTGCAAAAATTAGTAAGATAAGGTGGTAACTAATTATGAGCATAGTCATAAGATGGGAGGATATCAACAGGCTAGTCAGCTCCACAGAATAATCGCAAAGCAAATTCAATCCAGAAAAATGTGTGTTAAAAGACTTGAGGAGAGCTATGAAGGCAAGAGATCATACAGTGAATGGTAGGTCTTGGTAAAGTATGGAAAACAGAAGATATGCATGTCCAGATATCTTTGATGTTAGCAGAACAAGTAGATAATGTGGTTAAGAAGGCATATGGGATACGTGCCTTTATTAGCCAAGGTATAGAATTCAAGAGCAAAGGTGTTACGCTGGAAATGAATAAAACTAGTGATCACAACTGGAGGGCTGCAAACCATCCTGGTCAGCATAATATAGGAAGGATGTGATTGCAGTAGAGAGTGTCTCACCTGGAAATATTTACCACTGAAAAAGTGTAAGTGAATTAGATACATGAATGTAAAGCTGGGCAGCTGCAATTAAAAGTTCTAATAGAAAGTTTTTGGTTCAAGTCTCACCTGTCCAGGAGGTGTACCAGAACATATCTGAAGGCTGATTGAGTATTTTTTCATAACTTTGTTTAGAACATGTAGATATCAGGTTTGATATCAGTTCGTTCAACTATACTGAACTATTGGCAGGAAAACGAATATTCAGAGACTGCCCACTGTGCATTATTCCAATGTCTTGCACTGCATTACAAACGTGAGTATTAAATCATTGAAATAAATAAATATTCAGATCTCAACTTTAAATTTTCTCCTTTCTCCCTTCCCTCACATACCCCCATCTAGCCGCTAACTCAGGTGTCATCAAAAAGCAAGTACCTGTGCATTATTCAGTCAGACTTGATGCAGGAACTGTAACATCACCTCCTTGAAGGTACAGTATAATCATCTTTAATGTCATCAGTCTTCTCTCAATTAAACAATGCTATCTTGTGTTTTTTTTCCAGATAGACCTTTGTATTTCTTCTTGTTTGTTTGTACCTTCAAGCATTATGAAGGATCCTGTTAGTCAGAGAATAATAAAATCAGATATAAACCATACATAGGAATAAACAAAACATTAAAACATACAAGAATAGAATTACTATATGTAAATGTGGGCAAAAGAATGAGTGGGCAACATTTTAAGATGAGTTATATTTAAAAGTTATTTTTAAAAGATTCACATTTATGTTATCCACACCATGATTGCAGGATGTCCAAAACTGTTTTATTTCCAGAGAAATAACTGGATAATTGTCACAGCTGTAATGTAATCAGTTTAGGGTCATAGAGTCATAACATGTACAGCATGGAAATAGACCCTTCGGTCCAACCCGTCCATGCCAACCAGATGTCCCAACCCAATCTAGTCCCACCTGCCTGCACCCAGCCCATATCCCTCCAAACCCTTCCTATTCATATACCCATCCAAATGCCTCTTTAATGTTGCAATTGTATCAGCCTCCACCGCATCTTCTGGCAGCGCATTCCGTACACGTACCACCCCCTGTGTGAAAAATTTGCCCCTTAGGTCTCTTTTATATCTTTCCCTTCTCACCGTAAACCTATGCCCTCTAGTTCTGGACTCCCCAACCCCGGGGAAAATACTTTGTCTGTTTATCCTATCCATGTCCCTCATAATCGTTAAACCTCTATAAGGCCACCCCTCAGCCTCCGACGCTCCACGGAAAACAGCCCCAGCCTGTTCATCCTCTCCCTGTAGCTCAGATCCTCCAACCCTGGCCACATTCTTGAAAATCTTTTCTGAACCCTTTCAAGTTTCACAACATCTTTCCAATAGGAAAGAGATCAGGATTATACGCAATATTCCAACAGTGGCCTAACCAATGTCCTGTATAGCCGCAACATGACCTCCCAACTCCTGTACTCAATACTCTGACCAATAAAGGAAAGCATACCAAATGCCTTCTTCACTATCCTATCTACCTGCGACTTCACTTTCAAGGAGCTATAAACCTACACTCCAAGGTCTCTTTGTTCAGCAACACTCCCTAGGACCTTACCATTAAGTGTATAAGTCCTGCTAAGATTTGCTTTCCCAAAATGCAGCACCTCGTATTTATCTGAATTAAACTCCATCCGCCACTTCTCAGCCCATTGGCCCATCTGGTCCAGATCCTGTTGTAATCTGCGGTAACCCTCTTCACTGTCCACTACACCTCCAATTTTGGTGTCATCTGCAAACTAACTGCACCTCTAATGGTCGCATCCAAATCATTTATGTTAATGACAAAAAGTAGAGGACCCAGCACCGATCCATGTGACACTCCACTGGTCAGAGGCCTCCAGCCTGAAAAACAACCCCCCACCACCACTCTCTGTCTTCTATCTTTGAGCCAGTTCTGTATCCAAATGGCTAGTTCACCCTGTATTCCATGAGATCTAACCTTGCTAAAATCAGTCTCCCATGGAGAACCTTGTCGAACACCTTAGTGAAGTCCATATAGATTACATCTACTGCTCTGCCCTCATCAATCTTCTTTGTTACTTCATCAAGAAACTCAATCAAGTTTGTGAGACAGATTTCCCACGCACAAAGCCATGTTGACTATCCCGAATCAGTCCTTGCCTTTCCAAATACATGTACATCCTGTCCCTCAGGATTCCCTCCAACAACTTGCCCACCACCAACGTCAAGCTCACAGGTCTATAGTTCCTTGGCTTGCCCTTACCACTCTTCTTAAACATTGGCACCATGTTTGCCAACCTCCGGTCTTCCGGCACCTCATCTGTGACTATCAATGATACAAATATTTCAGCAAAAGGCCCAGCAATCACTTCTCTAGCTTCCCACAGAGTTCTTGGATACACCTGATCAGGTCCTGGGGATTTATCCACCTTTAACCATTTCAAGACATCCAGCACTTCCTCTTCTGTAATCTGGACATTTTGCAAGATGTCACCATCTATTTCCCTACAGTCTATATCTTCCATATCAGTAAATACTGATGCAAAATATTCATTTAGTGTCTCCCCCATTTTCTGTGGCTCCACACAAAAGCCGCCTTGCTGATCTTTGAGGGGCCCTAATCTCTCCCTTGTTACCCTCTTGTCCTTAATATATTTGTAAAACCCCTTTGGATTCTCCTTAATTCTATTTGCCAAAGCTATCTCATGTCCCCGTTTTGCCCTACTGATTTCCCTCTTAAGTATACTCCTAATTTCTTTATAGTCTTCTAAGGATTCACTCGATCTATCCTGTCTGTATCTGACATATGCTTCCTTCTTTTTCTTAACCAAACTCTCAATTTCTTTATTCCTGATTGATTCCTGATGAAGGGTTTATGCCCGAAATGTCGAATTTCCTGTTCCTTGGATGCTGCCTGATCTGCTGCGCTTTTCCAGCAACACATTTTCAACCTCAATTTCTTTAGTTATCCAGCATTCCCTATACCTACCAGCCTTTCCTTTCACTCTGAGAGGAATGTACTTTCTGTGGATTCTTGTTATCTCATTTCTGAAGGCTTCCCATTTTCCAGCTGTCCCTTTACCTGCGAACATTTGTCTCCAATCAGCTTTCAAAAGTTCTTGCCTAATACTGTCAAAATTGACCCTTCTCCAACTTAGAACTTCAACTTTTAGATCTGGTCTATCCTTTTCCATCACTATTTTAAAACGAATACAATTATGGTCGCTGGCCCCAAAGTGCTCCCCCACTGACACCTCAATCACCTGCCCTGCCTTATTTCCCAAGAGTAGGTCTAGTTTTGCACCTTCTCTAGTAGGTACATCCACATACTGAATCAGAAAATTGTGTTGTACACACCTAAGAAATTCCTCTCCACCTAAACCTTTAACACTATGACAGTCCCAGTCTATGTTTGGAAAGTTAAAATCCCCTACCCTAACCACCCTATTATTCTTACAGATAGCTGAAATCTCCTTACAAGTTTGTTTGTCAATTTCCCTCTGACTATTGGGGGGCCTATAATACAATCCCAATAAGGTAATCATCCCTTTCTTATTTCTCAGTTCCACCCAAATAACTTCCCTGGATGTATTTCCGGGAATATCTTCCCTCAGCACATTGTTAGGTCTAAAAATAAAAGTGTGCATAATAGAATTAATTGGTGTCAATGTTATATACCATGCTTTGGTCATAGCAGAAATTGCTGTGAATCATAATGATAATTATAATATAGGTCTTTTAATTGCTATTTGACCAAAATTTCTGAATGTAATTTTTGTCTTCAAGTTTGGAAAACAAGTTGAAAATCAGTTCAACAATAAAATATAACAAAGACCTTCACATTAATGTGAAGGTGGAATTGTGTAGTCAAAAGATCGAATTCAAATAAATGTATCTGATTCTCTGATTTCAGCAAGGTTGCATCATCATAGTTTGGACCGAATTTTCCAACGCACAAACTGCCACTCCATTCCTGTTTTATCAAGCAAAAATGCACCAATTACTGACAAGAGATTCTGATTTGGGTTCCTTCAGCAACATAGAGCTATACTTCCATTCTAATTGGTCTCTTCATAGCACAATCACAGGAATGCAAACCATTGTCCATTTCCACAGCCATCATGTACCATGTTCTGAAGTGTGAAGATCAAGCATGACAGAACTTTGACAGTTCCTGTGAAATGGCAAGTACAGAATGTAAGTATGAGGATAGGGTGACGGGAGGTAGGATGACATGTGAGTAATGGGGGATGCCAAATAAGTATGGTGCCAGGTGAGTAGGGACAGGGAACCAGGCAGGTAGAGTACAAGGTAGGTAGGGTGTGAAGTGGACAGGGATATGGTTCCAGTGTGTAAGTTGGCAAGGAAGTCAGGTGGAGTGTTTAGGATATGTCAGGGCTGGAAGATATTGGGTTCAATGAGGGGGAAAGGGCAGTGGGGTTCGGCAACACAAAGTAGAGTGGTGTCAGCCCCTGTGACAATACGGGAGGGTACTGGGTCTAGTGGTGAGGTGAGAGAAGGTGAGTGTTTAGTGTGGGTCAGGTCTGAGGCCAGAGAGGGGTGTCAGGCCTGACACCTGAGAGTAGGGAGTCAGGTCTGGCGGAGAAGGGAAGTGAACATTGAGTCCAAGGGTAGAGGATTCAGAGGTCTTTAAGACTGGTGAGGGGTAACAAGGGGTATGGAAATGAGGGTGGAGGCAGTCAAATGAGTCCAGTGGGGGATCGGGAGTTAGGGTCTAGAGGAGAAGGGATATTGGGTCAGACAGTGGGGGTTATTGAGAGTTTGGGGAGGCATAGTTGCAGGTGTGAGAGGGGTTTAGTTGAAAAGTTATTCAGGAGTTTATAGGGGATATAGGAGTTTACTGAAGAAGGAAATCAGGAGGGTGAAATGAGGGCACAAGGTGACCATGACAGAGAAGATTAGGGTGAATCCAAAGTGGTTCTTTAACTATATTAAAGGAAAAGGAATAGCTAGAGGGAGAAATAGGACCTCTCAAGGACCAAAGTGGATATGTGTGTATCCAACTGCAGGAGATGGGCTAGGTCCTCACTGAAAATTTCTTCTGTGTTTAGAGTCATAAAGTTAGAGATATACAGCATGGAAACAGACCCTTCGGTCCAACTCGTCCATGCTGACCAGATATCCTAACCTAATCCAGTCCCATTTGACATCACTTGGCCCATATCCCTCAAGCCATCCTATTTATATACCCATTCAGATGTCTTTTAAATGTTATAATTGTACTAGTCTCCACCACTTCCTCTGGCAGCTCATTCAATACATGCACCACCCTCTGCGTGAAAAAGTTTCCCCTTAGGTCCTAAACCTATGCCCTCTAGTTCTGGAAGTCCCACCCCAGGGAAAATACCTTGTCTATTTACCCTTACCATGCCCCTTATGATTTTATAAACCTCTATAAGGTTTACCCCTAAGCTTCTGCTGCTACAGGGAATACGGCCCCAGCCTATTCAACCTCTCCCTATAGCTCAAATCCTCCAACCCTGGAAACATCCTTATAAATCTTTTCTGAAACTTTACAAGTTTCACAACATCTTTTTGTGGAGAAAGACATGAAGGCTTGGGAACTTGGAGAAGTTAGTTGTCATATCTTGGAGATAGTGCATATCACAGTAGAGGAGGTGTTGGATGTATTAGAATGTATGAAGGTGGATAAATCTCCTAGTCCTGACCAGATATATCCAAGAACACTGCAAGAGGCTAGAGAAGAAATTGCGGGGGCCCTGGCTGAAAGCTTTGCATCATCGGTAGACAGGGGTGAGGCCCCGGAAGATTGGAAGGTAGTGAATGTTGTGTTCTTATACAAGAAGGGCTGCAAAGACAAACCTTGGTACTATAGACTAGGAAGCTTAACATCTGTGGTGGTAAGTTACTTGAGATGATTCTGAGAGATAAGATATGCACACATTTGGAAAGACAGTGTTTGATTAGGAATAGTCAAAATGGCTTTGTGTGTGGGAGATCATGCTTCACAAATTTGTTAAAGTTCTTTGATAAAGTGACCAGAAAGGTTAGTGAGGGCAGGGTTGTAAGCGTAGTCTTAAATGGATTTCAATAAGGCCTTTCACACGGTAGGCTGCTCTGGAAGGTTCGATTGCGTAGAATCCAGGGGGAGCTGGTAAATTGAATGTACTATTGGCTTGATGATAGGAAGCAGAAGGTAATAGTGGAAGGATGCTTGTCAGACTGAAGACTTGTGACTAGTGGAGTGCCTGAGAGGTCAATGCTGGGCTCATTACTGTTTGTTATCTAAATCGATGATTTGGATGAGAATGTACAAGGCATGAATAGTAAGTTTGTAGATGACGCTAAAGCAGGAAGTATCATGGACAGTGAGGAAGGTATCAAAAATTTCAGCAGGACCTTGGGGAAGTGGGCCAAGAAATGACAGATGGAGTTTCTGCATTTCGGAAATTCAAATCAAGGCAGGAGTTTCAAGGTGAATGATGGGGCCTTAAGGAGTGTAGTGAAACAGAGAGATATTGGAGTTCAAGTTCACAGTTCTCTGAAGGTGGACTCACAGGTAGACAGGGCAGTGAAGAAGGCTTTTGGCACACTGGCCTTCATCAGTCAGGGCATTGAATGTAGAAGTTGGGAAATTAAGTTGCAGTTGTACAGGACATTGGTGATGCCACACTTAGAGTATTGTGTTCAGTTTTGGACATGCTACGGGAAGGATATTATTAAACTAGAAAGAATACAGAAGAAATTTAAAAGGATGTTGGCAGGATTCAATGGTATGAGTAATAAGGAGAGCTTGGACAAGCTAGGGCTTTTCCTTTAGAGCATAGGAGACTGAGGGGGTACCTTCTAGAGGTGTATCAGATCATGAGAGACGTGGACAGGCTGAATGCACTCAGTATTTTTCTGAAGATTAGTCTAAGGTTAGAGCGGAAAGAATAAATGGGAACCTGAGGGGCAATGTTATTTTACACAGGGGTATACATGTGGAATGAGCTGCAAGTGGAAATGGTTGAAGCGGGTACATTAACAAAATTTAAAAGACATTTGGACAAGCACATGTATAGGAAAGGATTATAAGGATATGAACCAAGTGCAGGACAATGAGGTTAGTGTTGATGGACATTTTGGTTGTCGTGGACCAATTTGGACCAAAGGACCCAAATTGCTGTAGGACTCTATGACTCTTTGAGTTAGACTATGTTTCAAATAGTTCAATGTTTCTTGAGGTGACTATTGACTTAACTGCAGTGAAAAAACCTGCTGAGTTCTACAATTTAAATAGGTACTTTTTCAGGTTCCAGTTGCATGGGAATTGCATGTCAACATCTTAAAATTTCCAGGCAATTCTTTTAGGTTTGGAGATAGGAGTGGACCATGCAGGGGATTTTGTAGAATTTGGACATACAAATTATATCAGCGCTTCAGAAATATTTATTTGACCTTTTTAAAAATCTGGGCAGTTTAAGGTTTCATATCTTCAAACTGTGCAATGTTGCACACAACCACAACAATTTACATTTAAGTAGTTTCTTTAACATAATATAATGTTCTGAAGTGTTATGCAGGAGCACTGGTGACATGGTGACTCCGTGGTTAGCACTGCTGCTCATAGCACCAAGGACTTTGGTTTGATTCCTGCTTCAGGTGACTGTGTGTGGAATTTGCACATTCTCCCTCTGTCTGTATGGATTTCTTTTGGGTGTTCTGGTTTCCTCCTACAGACCAAAAATGTGCAGCTTAAGGTGGATTGGCCATACTGAAATTGTATGTGGTGTTCAGAGATGTGTAGGCTATTGGATTAGTCATGGTAAATGTAGAGTTATGGGATATGGTAGGGAGCTGGGTCTGAGTAGAATGCTCTTCAATGGGTCAGTGCAGACTTGATGGGCAGATTGGCCTCCTTCTGCACTGTAGGGGTTACATAATTCTTTAAAGGAAAGTAAGACACTGAGCCAAGTAAGTAAACTTTCGGGGGATGTTCTCATGCCTCCCCCTCCCTACACATTAACAACAGAGATGGAACGAGTGGAGAGTGTCAAGCTCCTGGGAGTGGTCATCAACAACAAGCTTTCTTGGACTTTGTGTGGATGCACTGGTTACAAAGGGCCAACAATGCATTATCTTCCTCAGGCAACTGAGGAAATTTGGCATGATAGCGAATACCCTTGTCAACTTTTATAGGTGTGCCATCAAGAGCATCCTGTCTGGATGAATCACTACCTAGTATGGCAACTGTACCATTCAAGATCAGAGACGGTTACAGAGAGTGGTGAACTCGGCCCAGACAATCACAAAGGCCAACATCCCATCTATAGTGTCCATTACCAGGCCTGCTGTCAGGGAAAGGCCGGCAGCATTCTCAAAGATCCATCCCACCCTGGCAATGCTTTTCTACAACCTCTACCATCAGGGAGAAGTACAGAAGCCTGAATATATATACACGCACGCACACGCACAATAACAGTTTCTACCTTATTATTGTTAGAACACTGAATGGACTCTCAAACTCTTAACATTCGCCTGTACCCGTGTTTTTGTTTTTGCCACTGTTTACCTATTATTTACTTTTCTATGCCATTTAACTATGTGATCTGCCTGTATTGCTCACAAGACAAAGCTTTTCACTGTGACTCATTACATGCGGCAATAAACACAATTCAATAAATATTAGCATACATTGCTTTAAAGTTTTGACATGATTAGGTTATGATGAATAGCTTAACAGGGGAAAGATAAGAAAACTGAGTGGTGTAAGAAGGGAATTCCAGACTTGGGCCTTAAGTAGTTGAAAGAGCAGGCAACAACAGTGGTGTAATTAAAATCATGTCACTCAAAAAGCCACGATGAGAAGAACGCAGTTATCCTGGAGGGTTGTAGACCGAGAAAGAAATTACAGAGATTAATGAGTGAGACATGTAGGGATTTATAATTAAAGATGAAAATTTTAAAATGAAGGCATTGGTCCAAGATTGAGGTGATGGAAATAGTTGATAAGGAAGTGGAAACAGCACTAAAGACATTTCTAGATCTCACTCATTGATTCATCTATCTAGAATGCTAATTTGTCTTTTGATGGTTGATTTTCCCTTGCACCGAATCATGTTTGGTATGTATTATAATGAATCTTCACCACTATTTATCATGTTGTACAAGTGGGCTGGATCCTCAGTCTCCATAACGTAGATTTGTCACCACCATCCTCCTTTTTCGGTTGGGATCTTCTGGTGCCTGCTAGAACAATTATACCATCCAAAGCCAATTACATTATCATTTTTGAAGCTTAGTACCTCCTCGGTATTAACCCTTTCAGAATTAAGCAGGCGAAAGTGAGGCCTGCAGATGCTGGAGATCAGAGTCTAGATTAGAGTGGTGCTGGAAAAGCACAGCAGGTCAGGCAGCATCCGAGGAGCAGGAAAATCGACATTTCAGGCAAAAGCTTTTCAGAATCAAACATAACATATCCATTTGACACAAGATTTTTGTCTATTAATAACATTAATACATTAATGTGTACAAATATAGTCATAGAACACAGAAAGTTCAACTCGTCCATGCTGACCAACTTTACAAAACCAAACTGTTGTCTGCATTAGGCCCATATCTCTCCAAATCTTTCTTATTCATGTACCTGTCCAATGGTATTTTAAATGTTTTAACTGTACCTGTATCTGCCACTTCTTTGGCAGTTCATTCCACAAAGGTCACCTTTAAGTTTTTCTCCTCTCACCATAGAAATATGTCCCCTAATTTCGAACTCCCATACTCTAAAGGAAAGAACTTTACTATTCACTTATCTATTTCACTTATGATTTTATAAACTTCTATAAGGTAACCCCTCAATCTGCTATGTTCCAGTGAAAAAAGAAGTCCTAACCTATCCTTATAACACAAACCCCCCAGTCCCAGCAACTTCCTTGTAAATCTTTTCTGAATCCTCTCCAATTTAATAATATCCTTCCTATAGCAGTGTGACCAGATCGGTAAACAGTACCCCAAAAGTGGACTTACCAACATCTTATACTACTGCAACATGATGTCCCAATTCCTATACTCAATGATCTGAGCAATGTAGGCAAGTGTGCTAGATGCTGCCTTAACCACCCTGTCCATCTATAACACAAATTTCAAGGAACTATGTATCTGAACTCCTTGCACTCTCTGTTTGACAACATAACCCTATCATTAACTGTCTAAGTCCTGCCCTTGTTTATCTGACCAAAATGCATATCTCACATTTATCTAAATTAAAGTCTATCTGCCACTCCTCACCCCATTGGCTCGATCTATCAAGAGTCATTTAAATTAAAATTTAAACAGTTCACTAGATTCAGAACTGGCACAATTGCTTACCACTACCAATCTCCCTAAGATTTTAACTTAAGAAATTCAGGCAGTTGCAGGATTTTGCAATTTGTCCAGAATAATTCTCTTCAGACTTAAAAGAAGGATTGTCCTTTGGCTTGAGGCGCTGTTGACCTTGACTCTGTTGTAAGCTGCGCAAGGCTGCTAAGTCTTTTTGAACTGGTGGACCTTTTAATCTTTTGGATGTCCTTCACAGAGAACATCATCCCTGCTGATTCAAGCAATTGGTCCAGTTAGGTGCTGAATCTCCTAAATTGCATTTACAGATGACCTCTTTCCTGCTCAAATGGAAAACTGCACCTAAAATCATCAGGAGATGATTTCAATCATAAATGTTCTTCATGGAAGAGAGCTGCCCTTTGAAACAGGTATTTTCTTTTTTGCAGTATCCCAAATCTTTGAGCTAGCCAGTTTATTTTTGACAGTATCCAAGATCTCTGAATCAGGCATTCTCTTCTTTACCATGTTCTAAATTTGTGGACATTGATCATTCCACCCCCGTGGGTATTTTCCATGGAGTAATAAGCAGTCCAACTTCAATCTTTATTTTTTAATCTGCTGGTTGATCTAGTCTGAGTAGACAAGCCAGATGCTGGAAGAGCACAGCAAGCGAGGCAGCATCAGGAGGTGGAGAAGTCAGACTTCAGATGTTTTGGGTATAACTCTTCTTCAGGAATGGAGGTGGGCAGAGGGTGAGTAGCAGATAAGGAGAGGGGTGGAAGGTTATAGGTGGGGAGGGGGGTGAGTGGTGAGGTGGTGATAGGTGAATGCAGTTGATGGGTACAACCTGGTAAGTTGATAGAAGGAATGAATCCAGTTGTAGCTGGAAGGAGGGATGGAAGGAAGGAAGCAGAGCTGAAAAGGGAGCCGGGGATAGGTGGGAAGGTTATTTGAAATTAGAGAACTCAATGTTGAGTCCTCCGGGCTGTAGGTTGCCCAAGCAGAAAGTGAGGTGTTTCTGCAATTTAGGAGGCCAAGGATGGACAAGCTGGGGAGGATGTGGAAAGGGGATTTGAAATGGGTGGTGACCGGGAGGTCAGGTTTTCCTTTATGGGTCCAGCTGAGATGTTGGCGAAATGTGCTCTTAGTTTACATTTGGTCTCAGTGATGTAGAGAAGACCACATCAGGAGCACTGGATACAGAAAAATAGGTGGTAGGCGACGCAGGTGAACATCTGTCTCACCTGGAAGGACTGCAGGGCGGTTCGATGGAGGTGAGGGAAGTAGCATGCTGGCAAGTTTTGTATCTTTCATAGTTTCAGGGGAAGGTACCGGAGCTTCGGGGTGTGGTTGGTGGGGAGAGTGGCGTGAACCAAAGAGTGGTGAAGGGAATGGTCCTTGTGAAAGGCAGAAAGGAGTGGGCAGGGGAAGATGTTCTTGGTGGTGGGGTCTGTTTGGAGGTGGTGGGGTCCATTTGGAGTTGGTGAAAGTGTTCAAGGATGATATGTTAGATGCTTGGACCAGTGGAAAGTGAGGACAAGGGGGATTCTGTGTTTATTATGTTTGGATGGAATGGGGTTTCGATTAGCAAAGCACAGAATGGAAGCGGTGCGACTGAGGGCTGTCTGGATGACAGAGGGTGGAAAAGCACGTTGTTTAAAATAGGTGGATATCTGGGATGCTTGGGTGTGGAGCAGATGCGACTGAGATGGAAGAATTGGGAAAATGGGGTGGAGTTTTTGCAGGATACAGGATGGGAGGAGGTGTAGTCCAGCTAGTTGTGGGTGTCTGTGGGTTTACAGTACATGTCAGTCCATGAACCATCACTCGAGATGGGAATGGAGAAGCCAAGGAAGGGGCGGGAGGTGTCCAAGATAGACAAGAGAATTTAAGCGCAGGATGGAAATTATTGGCAAAGTTGATGAACTGCTCCAGTTCAGCCTGGGTGCACATATAATCTATACTGAAGCATATTCAATCTGTACTTCAAGTTCTCAATTAGGATGGATGCTCATTCTAATAGTGAACTGAATATTTTCTTCAATCTACTTGAGGGTTGCTCCTTAGTTAGTAGAAGCTCTGACCCTGGCACTAATGATTCTTCCTCAGAAAATGAAGAATTGTATCCTCCAATGGAACTTGCATTTTCTCAGCATCTAATGTCAAATTTGAATCTTCCATAACCAATAGTCCATCAGACTAAAAAAATACAAAGATCTGTGGGAAGTCAAAAACAAAAATGTAAATTGCAGAAACAATTCAGCAGGTCCAGCAGCACCTGTGGAGAGAGAGCGCAGAAATATGTTCACTGGATTGGGTTGCTTTTTGAACAAATTCAATGAAGTGCAATTGCTCATGCTGTTCACTGATATTTTTTTCATTTGCATCTTCTCACAAACTTTGCTGGTTTTGTCTCTGAATTCTCTTCAGTTTTGATAGGTGAGGTAAATATTTCTGCCAACTCCGTGCAGTCATGGATTTCCAACCTTTTGACAATATGAAACAATTCTTTTTTTAACAGTATAGTTAATCTCAATAGAATATGTCTTTGTGGATTCCAAAATAAATCTCAAACTCTTGTGAAATTTTCTACCAGTTGTCCTTTTGGCAAGTTTTTAAATTACAATTTATTTGACCTATGGTTGTATGACTAGCTGTTCCTTGACCAGTTGATCAATGATTGACATTTTGAACAGTTAGGTCATAACTGTCACTTGGCCAGTTCACTGCCAATTGTAACAAATTTAACTTCTTTTGCCATTTGAAAAAGGTTAAGATAAAGAGACACAGTCGTGTTCTAGTGAGAATTCTTGATTGTGAATGTGTATACATTCTCTTCTCTTCATTTCCCTTGTTATGCACAGTTGCCTAGAGAATACCTTAATTTTTGAGATCTATACCTCTTGGATCATGAAGTTTGGCCTAGGCTGTAACCTTCATTTCTTCACCCATGTTATACAATCTGACAATATGGTGACATTTGTTCCTAAATAAAACTTAATGAGATTAAATAGGTTCTGTCAAACTCAAGTTGGTTAGAAATGTGTTTGTTGTTGGCTCTACCACATAATGTCTTTGTATCAGCATTTGATTTGTTACGACTCTGTGACTGTGGCATAGTTCGACACGTCTTCTGGAAGCGAGATATTATTTTATAAATACAGCATTCTGTTTAAAAAAATACCCAGAAATTGTTGGCAAAACTCAGCAGGTCTGGCAGCATCTGTGGGGAGAAATCAGAATTCATGTTTTAAATTTTGTGACTCTTCATCAGAACTTCTTCATTCTATAACTAATAGCAGGGCATTGTGAGGTTCCTTAGTTCCACAGTGCTGACTGCTGGTATCTGCAGGCTGGCTTATTTTCTGTAATAGCTTCTCATATGTCTTTTGGCTTTTGTACTGACTAACTGAATGGATTCAGTTGCTCTCCTGTGATAAGGCTGTCTTTCTGCTTTACAGGGTTTACTTGTGGTCCTTTCAGATTTTTGTTTGCAGCAGCAAGAGTAGTTTTCTCCACAGTCAAATTTTCTTTGGACAGTGATAAATTTGATAAAGACTCATCAGAAATTCAAAGAACAATTTTGTGTCTTATGTAATCTGATTTCAAACCTCTGTAGTCAGATTTGTCCATCAATCTGTACAGCTCATTAATGAAGTTATATGTCTGTATCTCTTATGCTAAACTCTTCTGTTAAATCTTTAATTTTCAAAAGTTGATGGAACATCATTTTGAGTATTTATGCTTTAGTTCTTGATAAGCTATAACCTCAGCTGTCCATCCAAATTAATACAAAAATGTTCATTTGTTCAGTTTCTGATTTAAGGTCTAGTTTTAAAGGAAGAATAGAATCATAGCACTCTGTTTTTAAAATTATTTTCTTTCAGTTGTCCAATTCTCATTTCTGTTTAGCCCATTCCTGAATTTAAATCTTTCAGGCAATATTATTTCTCCTGCTATTTCTTCCTGTATTAGTACTTACTCTTGCAATTTTAGAATTTTGTTAATGCAATAAATTAAGATTTTAATCATAAATTCTAAATTAGAAGACTGAATAAGTTGAGGATTTGCTCGGGGGCAGACCGAGATATGGTCTGAAGAGGCAGTAAGGTGGTATATGTAGTGCAGATGCTACCCCTGATGCAGCCCTTCAATGCTATCAAAGGGCAGATGCAAACTTATAAGTGCTTATGATGAGCTTATTTGAGACAGAATAGTGGTTGTAGACCTTGATGCTAAACTCTGTTTTTTTTGCAGTCTCAAGAGTTGAGAGGAATGAGAAGTTATTTCATTCAAACAAACAAAATTCTTACAAGGCTCAATGGGGTAGATACAGAAAGATTTTTTCTGACTGTGATGGTGGTGTGGGATTGAGACAAAGAAATAGGTCAACTTCTGATTGCTGTCTATGAATGTTTCCATTTCAAGACACTTATGGCAAAGTCCCAATCTGCATGAAAGATTGTTGTTTTATTTTGAATATGGCCTAGATATTCCAATGGCTAGGCAGTTAATGGAGCAGTGTAGACTGGAGTGTGGGTTGAGTTGTCAAATCACTCCATGGGAATTGCTTGGAAAACTGAAGATTCTGATGGTAATTCCCCTGCATTTGAAACCATCCAGGAAAATCCTTTTGATGATAGAGAATTTGGAGAGCTTCACGTCTAATTTGATAAGTACCTTCGGAAAAATTTGTGTAAGTCCATGGAACTAGTTGGTTGCCCAACTTACCTCAGATACTCTGAACCTCACCTCATCCAGCCCCCTTGACCCTCTGGATATCTGATAACCACTATAATTTCACACCAGAAATCAAGCCAACACAATTCCAGCTCCTCAGGACCTGATGTTTCACCATACCGATGGAATGAACTAAATGACCAAAGACTTGCACTTTGCTACTAGCCTGCTGGTCCTATCATCCAACAACTGAGGGAAGATATTCCCGGAAATACATCCAGGGAAGTTATTTGGGTGGAACTGAGAAATAAGAAAGGGATGATCACCTTATTGGGACTATATTATAGACCCCCCAATAGTCAGAGGGAAATTGAGAAACAAACTTGCAAGGAGATCTCAGCTATCTGTAAGAGTAATAGGATAGTTATGGCAGGGGATTTAACTTTCCAAACATAGACTGGGAGTGCCGTAGTGTTAATGGTTTAGATGGAGAGGAATTTCTTATGTGTGTACAAGACAATTTTCTGATTCAGTATGTGGATGTACCTACTAGAGAAGGTGCAAAACTTGACCTACTCTTGGGAAATAAGGCAGGGCAGGTGACTGAGGTGTCAGTGGGGGTGCACTTTGGGGCCAGCGACCATAATTGTATTCGTTTTAAAATAGTGATGGAAAAGGATAGACCAGATTTAAAAGTTGAAGTTCTAAATTGGAGAAAGGCCAATTTTGATGGTATTAGGCATGAACTTTCAAAAGCTGATTGGAGGCAGATGTTTGCAGGTAAAGGGACGGCTGGAAATTGGGAAGCCTTCAGAAATGAGATAACAAGAATCCAGAGAAAGTACATTCCTGTCAGGGTGAAAGGGAAGGCTGGTAGGTATAGGGAATACTGGATGATTAAAGAAATTGAGGGTTTGCTTAAGAAAAAGAAGGAAGCATATGTCAGGTATAGACAGGATAGATCAAGTGAATCCTAAGAGTATAAAGAATGTAGGAGTATACTTAAGAGGGAAATCAGGAGGGCAAAAAGGGGACATGAGAAAGCTTTGGCAAATAGAATTAAGGAGAATCCAAAGGGGTTTTACAAATATATTAAGAACAAAAGGGTAACTAGGGAGAGAATAGGGCCCCTCCAAGATCAGCAAGGCAGCCTTTGTGTGGAGCCACAGAAAACTGGCGAGATACTAAATGAATATTTTACATCAGTATTTACTGTGGAAAAGGATATGGAAGATATAGAATGTAGGGAAATAGATGGTGATATTTGCAAAATGTCCGGATTACAGAGGAGGAAGTGCTGGATGTCTTGAAATGGTTAAAGGTGGATAAATCCCCAGGACCTGATCAGGTGTACCCGAGAACTCTGTGGGAAGCTAGAGAAGTGACTGCTGGGCCTCTTGCTGAGATATTTGTATCATCGATAGTCCCAGGTGAGGTGCCGGAAGACTGGAGGTTGGCAAACATGATGCCAATGTTTAAGAAGGGCGATAAAGACAAGCCAGGGAACTATAGACCTGTGAGCCTGACCTCAGTGGTAGGCAAGTTGTTGGAGGGAATCCTGAGAGACAGGATGTACATGTATTTGGAAAGGCAAGGACTGATTCGGGATAGTCAACATGGTTTTGTGCGTGGGAAATCATAAGCCCTTCTTCAGGAATGAGGAGGGTGTGCCAAGCAGGCTAAGATAAAAGGTAGGGAGGAGGGACTTGGGGGAGGGGCATTGGAAATGCGATAGGTGGAAGGAGATTAAGGTGAGGGTGATAAGCTGGAGAGGGGGTGGGGGCGGAGAGGTCGGGAAGAAGATTGCAGGTCAAGAAGGCGGTGCTGAGTCAGAGGATTGGGACTGAGATAAGGTGGAGGGGTGAGGGGAAATGAGGAAGCTGGAGAAATCATAAAAAATTACATGTAACTGATATGTCCAGCGCACTGGAACATGCAAATCAAACAATCAGGGCTACAATATCAAAGCTAATTGTACATTTGATATCAGAAGTATATTCCTGAATGAAATTATGAAATTGGAACAGTTTAAGCAGAGATTCTGAAAAAGGTATCCA
The DNA here is from genome assembly GCF_020745735.1 of Hemiscyllium ocellatum. NCBI lineage: Eukaryota > Metazoa > Chordata > Chondrichthyes > Orectolobiformes > Hemiscylliidae > Hemiscyllium > Hemiscyllium ocellatum. The sequence continues at coordinate 27,234,722 of NC_083416.1, forward strand.
GATGATAGACACATTTTCTACAGCTATTGTGCTATCCTTTATCTAGATATTGAACTGTAGTCTTTTGCATGAATCATCTGCCTCCAGAAATGAAGGCATAAATGAAGCAAATTGGGACAAAATACATTTAACCTTCAGTTATTCACTCCTACAGGGTTTTGATTCGTAATATTTTTGTAAGTATCATTGTTTATTTATTTTCCATGGGAAGGGTTTTTGGGAGCTTCAGTGCAAAGCACTTACATTCTATTCCTGAGGTCTAAATTTGCATAATGCAGAATTGCTCAAGAAGAAGAACAGATAATAAGGTGGAAGAGCAGTTAAAAATCATTCGTGGGACTTGACTGCTGAACAGAGCTCCAGGGTGTTTGTTCCTCAAAGCAATAATGTGATCACACCGATTTGGCATGATTACAGACTAAGCATAAGACAAGGCTCTCTTAGCTGATTTCATTGTGCACTGATGTCTCATTATAAGTCATTGAATTTGAGCACAAGTTCTGATTTCAACCCCTTCTGAACAGGTGGGAATTATACCCATTGGGAATTGGCAGGATTCCTCTTTGCATATGCTTCAATTACATCATTGTTTCTTGACCATCAATTTAACCAGAGGCCTGGGCGAGGAAGACATTGCAATATCCTTCATTCCCAACATGTTCTCACAGCCCCATGGTGCCATCTCCTCCAATCGTGGAAGGCTTTGCTTAAGTCTATATAAAGTCCTATATTAGAGACTGACAAAGAGGGTAAAAGCACAATGGGATCCAAGGTAACTTGGCAAGTTGGATCCAAAATTGACTTAGCGCCTTGCGAAAGAAGGCTGTTTGTGTGATTGGAGGCCAGTGTCCAGTGGCATTGTACAGGGCACAGTGCTGAGTCCAACATGCGAATGGCCTAATGAGGGTCTAATGATTATGCTGAGAGTGTCAACGTATTGATTGGAAAGTATACACCCCATTCCTGATCTCAGAATCATGGTTCCATGTCACAGCAGCTATGACTGAGAGGAAGGAGGGGAAAAAAAAGAGGGGAAGGAGTGACTATGCTCATGGAGAGAAGAATCAGGGTCAAGCAGCTAACCAAGAAAAGGCATACAGAAGTCATTCCAGTTACTTGCACTTGAGTGAATGGCAGTGCTAGAAGCATTATAGAAGCCATCATCTATACTTCCATACTGCAAGTATAGTGTTAAACCTGTGGTATTGAAGATTATAGCAATATTGAATATCCTCGCCAAAGTCTTCTTTCAAACCCCACCTGGGGACATGTGTAACATCACCCAATAGAGAACCACACTTTTTTTATTAACTACCTGATGAAGGAGCAGCACTCCGAAAACTAGTGCTTCCAAATAAACCTGTTGGACTACAACCTGGTGTTGTGATTTTTAACTTTGTGCACACCAGTCCAATGCTGGTACCTCCAAATCGTATTTTATTAAGACTTTTGAAAATTTGGTTCATGAATTTGAAATTAACTGAGAAAGACTTAATTGTGCAGATAATTCTAACCTGGATGTTCTACCCATTTTTAAATCTGCCTTTACACTTTGTTTAAAAAAAATTCTGTTCAATATCTCAAAATAGTTATATCAGCAACACTGATGTTTTCAGCCCTCTACCTCCGTTCCCATTCAAGGAGTGTCCTAAAAATTCATCCCCATTTTGAAGCTGACATGGTTTTTATTCATGGAATGTAGGCTTTGCTAGCTGAGTCAGCAATTATTGTTCATCCCTGGTTTCTTTGAAGGTAGTATTGACCTGCCTTTTTGAACTGCTGAAGTTCATATGCAGTTCATAATGCCTTTGGGGAGACCATTCCAGGATTTTAACCCAGTGAATATGAAAGAACAGTGTATATTTTGAAGACTGAATGGTGAGTGGTTTGGAGTGAAACTTGCAGGTGATGGTATCCCCTTGTATCTGTTGCTCTTGTCCTTCCAGATAGAAGTGATCATGGGTTTGGAAGGTCCTGCTCCATAAGGGGCCTTGGGGAATTTCTGCAGTATATCTTGTAAATGGTACACAGTGCTGCCATTGATGTTGATGGTGAATGAGTCACCGTTTGTGGATGTGATGCCAGTAAAGTGGGCTGCTTCACCTGGATGGTTTCAAGCCTGTTGAGTTGCTGGAGCTGCACCCATTCAGGTAAGTGAGAAGTATTTTATTACATTCCTAGAATGTGGCTTATAGATGAAGGACAGGCTCTTGGGAGTCAGTAAGGGAGCTACTGCCTGCAGGATTCCTTACATCTGACCTGCTCTTGCAGTCGGTGTTCAGATGGTTAATTGTTGTAATTGAAGTTGTACTTAGAAATGAGGTCTGCTACATCTAAGTATCTCCTGCTGAATGGCTTGCCATCCTTAACTGGAAGGCAAATACAGATTTATCAAATGACCTTGAGCAGTTCAGAGTCCAGAAATTGTGCTGATATGAGGTCACTGCAGAGAGAAAGAGAAATCCTCTAAGTGGATCCCTGAAAAGAATGGGATCAGCTGGCAAATAAGGGGCAATACCTGGAGTGCAGCCACTGGGACTTGGCTTCTGTACCAGAATTTGATTAATACCTTCACATGTGTTCACTTTCAGTGACTGAATTGTCACATTATATACTCTACCCACCAAAACACTGACTCACCCAAGTGTGCTCCCTGGCACTCAGAATACTCAAATTCCACTTCAGCATAGGCAGAAGCCTCTCACTGTCTTAGTACAAAAAAAATCAAAAGAACTGCGGATGCTGTAAATCAGAAACAAAAATAGAAGTTGCTGGAAAAGCTCAGCAGGTTTGGCAGCATCTGTGAAGAGAAATCAAAGTTAATGTTTTGGGTCCAGTGACCCTTCCTCAGAATGGCTTAGTACAATCGATTTGCAGCCCTTCAACAAAACACTTTCAAAAATAATCCTGGTCTCTTATGGCTTGCAATATGCTCTTCCACTAAATTAGAATGCTGGACATAGAAATTAACACTTTCTTGTTGGAGACAGTGACTTAATTTGTTCATTTAACAAATTGCTGTATAATACACTAGATGTGTGGTGCACTGGTATGCCACTGATATTTGGCTCTGTGGCAATCTGGTAAAACAGCAACAGCATCATGCATTGATGTTTTCTTAACATAGAAAAACCATGCCACTGAGACTTCTTTGGAGCTGTAACTCAAAATAAATTATGCTGAAGGTACTGATAGCATAAACCAAAGATTTGGTTAGAGATGGATTTTATAGAAGAGACATGAAAAAGGAAGGTAAGAATTTTCCAGACATGAGTTTTAGACTGTTAAACACTAAATGCTAAAAATGGAACATGATGGTTTTTAGTAGTGTCTGTGGAAGTCGCATCTCTCCATTGAAATGGTGAAATTCCTTCAGTTGATGTCCGTTTGCAGGAAATTCTATTTTAAGGGGCTTAAAACATCCTGAATAAAATTTGTCTGCTCTTCAACATCTCTATTCCCAAAGCAGCTGTCAAGTTATTAGACTTTGTTCTCCTAAGGTTTGCTGCAAATTCTGAAGTTTTCTTGTTTAGCAAGGGCTTGTGATAAATTTGTCAGTGAACAAATCAGCAGGACCTGTGAAAAGCAGAGTAGTCAGCATGATCAATATAAACAAACAATACCATCTCTGACAGAAATAAAATGCAAGGCTAGTTTTTCTCTGCTGATGTGGATAGAAAAATGATATAGGATTCTAACTGTTTCATCTCTTTTCTGGACACCACAAGCAGCCTCTTTGTCCCCTGCAGCTCCTCCACCACAACCCCCCAAGCCCCACACTCATCCCAATTCTAACACTTACATAAGCTGATAAATCATTTAATAAGGTCAGTGATGAGAATGCTTTGCAACTGACTATTTTGTCACTTAATAAAAAGAATATTGGAAATGAAATGTTATTGATTTTGTTGAACTCAATTAATTCTTGCATTACTAGTTCAATTGACAATTTTATATCTTTATATGGAAAAGGTAAATGGGTTTGAAATATATTGTTTAGAACTTAACCTCCACAGCATTTTTTAACCACTGGGGGAGATCTTGACTTTGTGGAAGAAAATGAAATGTCCAGCCTCTTTCAACTTTTAAAATTGATAGGCAACTAAATTAGGAGAATTTGTAAAATGGGCCAGTGCCTCACTATCACCCTGTTCATTCATAAACTGAAGAGGAAGACCCAGCAGAAATGTATAACTTCAATCTGTGTGCTCTCTCAAAGCATTGGTTTTCTGAAGGCAATGGAGTGGTCAAAGTATCTTCACAACTATTACTCAATTAACTGAGAAGTCACTTAATAAACATTGCATTGTGGACCAATCAATCTGTAAAATTACAGTTCCTGTGAAAAATAGACAAATTGCAGGGCATTCCAATGTTCTTTCATTAATGGAAAGAACCACTGCTTAGAGGGTGAATCAGTGTGGGAGGCAATTTCATAGATTAATGGGAAGTTATGGACCCCAAGGCTCTGGAAGAATATCAAGAAGAAGCTAGGTATTAAACTTAAAGTACTAAGATGTGAAATAGAAATAAGCATACTAAGTACAGTTGGAATCGATCATGAATATCAATCAAATTAATTATCATTGTATCTGCTACAATCCCAATCCCTACCCTACCACCTTGTGGTTAGTATAGCTTGCTGTCATTAAACACTGCCTTGGTTAAGTCTAAGGACCAACTTAGTTTACAATGGTAGAGGAAGACTGAAAGTTAATGTTAATGAGAAGAGACATTAGTTTTAAACAAGTTACTTTATTGTAGGATAGATGTCAAGCAGAATTTAACTTAGTCAGCTAGCAATCGTGACTTTTGAGAAGCCTGTGGATGCTGTTTGAAACCTAACTAACTGACAACCTAACCTCATGTAACTTGGCTACAGAATATTTGTGACAATGTCTAATAGCTGAATTGAAAATGAAGGCAAAGCCATAGAATTACATCACTTGAACTAAACAGAAAACTTTCTCATCCCAAAATGTGTACCTACTTCTTCCAAAAAAAAACTTAAAAGAGGCAAAGGTTTGAGAAACCTTTTCTTTGAACATAAATGTTATACAGTGAATTGTTTTTATACGTTCATGGAATATTGACATTGCTGGCTAGGGCAGCATTTATTCTCCATCCCTAATTGCTCTGGAGAATAAAACACTTTTGATATGTAGTCAGTTGTATGTAACTCAAATGACACATTTGCAAATTGCAAGATCTAATAAACAATAATAGAAGGAAAGTCTAAGTAATCTGTTTTGTTAACTTGATTGAGATGTTCCTGATGAAGGGCTTTTGCCCGAAACGTCGATTTCGCTGCTCCTTGGATGCTGCCTGAACTGCTGTGCTCTTCCAGCACCACTAATCCAGAATCTGGTTTCCAGCATCTGCAGTCATTGTTTTTACCTTTGAACAGTCTAACTCCTCTTGATGCGATTATTTTAATGAAGGCCAGGCTTTATGTTTCCTATCTTTATAGTATTCCAATATTATCTCAGTGGTGTTGTTTATGTGGAAGCTAATCATTTTAATAGTAAAAAACTATTGTAAAGTTTCAGCTAAAGTGTTGTGCCCATTTTGAACAACTTCCACCCATTGTTACAATATATTATTTATCTGTTGCTCACACAGTTTGCAGGCACAACTGGTCAACCTTCAATGAAACTGTGATGAACCGTAGTTGTCAAATTGTCCTTGAATATGCTTCAGAAGAAAATCCACTTTCACGAGAGAAAACATATTGAGAATATTTTTAGACATGCAGAGAATACAGTGAGGGATTCAGGAACCTCACAGAAGTGCACCTTGATAGAGAAATTGCATATATACAGGAGGAATCTTAAGCTGGGAGCCCTGGACAAGGGCAGTATAAATCCCTGGATCTAATGAAACCCCTACAGCAGGAACATTAGATTACTTACAGCGTGGAAACAGGCCCTTCAGCCCAACAAGTCCACGCAGACCCTCCGAAGAGCAACCTACCCAGACCCATTCCCCTACATTTACCCCTTCACCTAACACTTCAGGCAATTTAGCATGGTCAATTCACCTAACCTGCACATCTTAGACTGAGAGAGGAAACCAGAGCACCTGGAGGAAACCCACACAGACACAGAGAGAATGTGCAAACTCGACATGACAGGCCCTTGTTTGCCATACATACAGGATCAAGGTGACAGGCTAAATAGCCAGCTGAATCTATAGCTCAGTCTGACTGTATCATTACAAAATTGGACTGGAGTAGTAGAGGACAGCGACATAGTGAACTGGGCGGCATGGTGGCACAGTGGTTAGCACTGCTGCCTCACAGCGCCAGAGACCCGGGTTCAATTCCAGACTCAGGCGACTGACTGTGTGGAGTTTGCACATTCTCCCCGTGTCTGCGTGGGTTTCCTCCGGGTGCACCGCTTTCCTCCCACAGTCACAAAGATGTGCAAGTCAGGTGAATTGGCTATGCTAAATTGCCCGTAGTGTTGGGTAAAAGGGTAAATGTAGGGGTATGGGTGTGTTGTGCTTCGGCGGGTCGGTGTGGACGTGTTGGGCCGAAGGGCCTGTTTCCACACTGTAAGTAATCTAATCTAATCTGATTGATGTAATTCAAAACGCAGGAACAGGAGTCATTTGTTCTAAACAAGTGCGCCAGTTTCATTATTCTCAATATCTTTGCAGTCAGTGTTTAACTTTAAAATAAATGCCTTCCATATATATAAATAAATTATTGATAAATGTGTGTTTTGGTTTCAGGAAAAAAGAAAATATTTAATTGGTATAAAAGCTGATTTCAAAGAAAAGCTGCTAAGTTAGAGTATGAAAAATCTGTGTTGCTTCCTCCTATGGCTGATGAGCTTCAGCAAGCACCTATAACATTCCACATTCATTAACATTATTACTGCTCACCTTCCAAAAATAATCATGTGTATTTGTTTGAATGAAGATGCCATGAAACATGCTACATGACAATCTGTCAGCTTTCTCATAGATGTTTTGTGGGAAACTGTGCTCACAATCCAGGAAACCTTTATTTTGCTAATTAGCTGCTTGATTGTACTCTTCCCACTGAAATGGACAGTGTTGGATTCTTTTTCCTGGGAATAGGGAATTTTTGTTGTGGTTCCATGAGTTATATTTGGTGTAGTCAATCAACATCTGAGAAGTCAATTATCCAACCTGCCTTTACTTGATGTCGATCTCTCTCTTTTCTCCCGAGGTTTAGGAATACCATGTACCATTTTTGGTGGTGGAAGAGCATTTGGTCATTCACCAGACTTTCTTCCTGGTAATGCAGGCATAGAAATATTGTACAAGTACTTCAGTAGACAAACAACATCAGCTGCAAGTAGAACATAGAGAGAATGAAACCTCTCTGTTTGTAATAGTGCTTTTCAGAGCCTCACAAAATGGCTTCACAAACATCCTGTCCTTAAATAATGATGGAGACTAGCATATCTTACAAAAGCTAGCATTTGCAACCATCTTCAGTCAGAAATGCTAATTGGATGATCATCTGCGCCACTTTCTAAAGTCTCCAGCATCACAGAAGCCATCTTCAGCCAAATAGATTCATTCCATGTGATGTAAAGGATCAGTTAAGGCATTGGATGCTGCAAAGTCTGTGAGATTGCAACATTCCAGCAATTGTCCTAAAGATTTGTAGTCTAGACCCAGCCGTGCCTCAAGCCAAAGCATTCCAGCAAAGCTAACAAGACTCGCCCATTTAATGTGTAAAATTGCCCTGGTATCCTGTCCATTAAAAGAAAAGCAATCTGGCTAATTACAATGATATCAGCTATCAAGTAGCACTTATGCAGTAATAACTTGCTCACCAATATTTAGAGTGGGTTCTACCAGGGTGACTTGGCTTTAGACTTTTTCAAATATATACAAGAATAAATATATAGGGCGGCACGGTGGCACAGTGGTTAGCACTGCTGCCTCGCAGCGTCAGAGACCCGGGTTCAATTCCCGCCTCAGGTGATTGACTGTGTGGAGTTTGCACGTTCTGCGTGGGTTTCCTTCGGGTGCTCCGGTTTCCTCCCACAGTCCAAAGGCGTGGGGGTCAGGTGAATTGGCCATGCTAAATTGCCCATAGTGTTAGGTAAGGGGTAAATGGAGGGGTATGGGTGGGTTGCGCTTCGGCGGGTCAGTGTGGATTTGTTGGGCCGAAGGGCCTGTTTCCACACTGTAAGTAATCTAATCTAATCTAAAAAAGAATGCAGCACTCCCTCAGACAATCCAACCCATTTGCTTTACACCCCATTACTACCTTAAACATTCACTTCACCACAGGTGCAAAGTGTTAACAACAGTGCTGTATCAATTAGCCAAACCTTCTTTAATAGCATCGCTAACCCTGTGGCCTATACCACCTAGAAGGATGAGGGCAGCAGGTGCTTGGAAACCTCAACATCTACAAATTCCCCTCCAAGCCACATAAACCATATCTATCATTACTTCACAGTTGCTGGGTTAGAAACCTGAAACATTCATCTTAACAGCACTTAAACTGCACCACATGCATTGGAGTGGTCCAAGAAAATGTTGTTACAACTCAGAGATTTGGAGTACTGGGTCTCCTCTGCTGTGACCAACTAAAGCAGTTGATCAAAGATTTATGTTTACAGGAGGTTATTACCTCTATCCAATTAAAAATGTAGTCACTATTTTTGCTGTCTGCAATAAAGAGCAATCAACAGGTTTTCCTGAGTCAAACACAATCAAGTTTATTAAAAGTTAAATCAGCAGAAATCATTAAGAAAATGCAGCGCAAAGCATACAGCCTTAATGCAATCGCTTGGACCCATACAATCAGATATAAAGTTAATGAGAAATAATGTCCAATTCAAATGAAGATTTAAAAAAATAGTTGAGAGGCATTTGGTTGTCTTTGGGTCATAAGGATTTAACCTGAGCATGATGCTGGTTAACTGGTTTCTTGGATGCAATTACTCATCATGAATGTTATAGTGATTGAAAATTCTCAGTTCCTTGATAATGTTTCTGTGTAGATGTTTCTGTGGCCAGTAGGGGCCAACTTCTTCAGAGAGTGAAAATAGAGACAGAAGCCACTCTTCAATTATTTACTCATGCTCTCAGCATCTCCCCCCCCCCCCCCCCCTCCTTTGTTTGAGTGAGTCGGTCTGTGACAACCATTGTGTAAATTAGCTAATACTTCACTAATTAGCTAATGTTCTCCTGAGACTGATATATCTTGATGCATGAAAACTTCGCTGTCAGATTTCACCAGTTATGCTTTGATATAGATGGGACAGGGGTGTGTGTATATGTGATTGAATTTCAAGCTCCTCTTTGCATAATGACATTTGGATTTAAGACTTTGTTGTAGTAATACTTGTGATCAGCAAGCCTCACACTCATGTAGGGAGTCTTGATATTCTCAATGTCAGCTGTACATTTGAGGTGGTGAATTTTTGTGTCCATGTGGTTGTCTTTTTGATAGATTTTTCCAAGTGAATTGTCAGTCCCTGTCATTAGATGTCCCTTTGTTTATTTCTGAAAATCTGGCTACTTTTAGGTCAGGTGACTTTGGGGGAGTCCTTTTCGAAATGACCCACCTCCTTTTTAAATACCTTTCTCTCAACCACAAAAGGGAAGATTTTAAATTAATCAATGAGATTTTAAAGTTTAATAATTTATATTTTATGATGACAATGGCTCACACTATCTTCTCAAGTGTACCTAAGGATAGTCAACAATATGCTGGCCTTGCCAATGACACTTACACCCAATGAACAAAAATAAATCATTAGTTTCCTTGATTGCTTTTCCACAGACAGGCTGACCATCTATTTTTCTCTTCTTGCCTTCCATATTAGCAGGTAGTATAAATGATTCCACTTCTTTTCAAAATTGCTGTTATCAGTGCCACTCCTCAAAACAAAGTTCTCCTTCAAAGTTTCTAATCTTGTCAATTACCACCTAATATTCATTAGTATTCTTTATCAGTCAGCATTCTTGAACTACTCACGTTCATCTTTCAAATAAGGTTTCCTTCCATGCCACAGACCAGGAAACCATCCCAACATTATCCTCTGTTGTAATGAAGATAGAGAGTTATCTCTCATGAATGCCTTCCACATTTGCATCTAACATCGCGGTTTCATTGCCCAACTCAAGATATGCAATTGTCTTTGCTAAACTGCAGCTAAAGAAGCAGATGAAAATTTTGAAATGATTGTTCTGTAAGGATCTGAAAACAGTAATACAGCAAAGTGGTTTAAGTAGCACTTTTTCATGATGTTACATAGATTTGTGGACAGAACATCTTTAGATCTCAAAGGAATGAGACCTAAAATCCAGGTCCATATTTATAGTCTTTGTGACAATGTCTGTCATATCGATATAACCCATTAAGAGTTTCTAATATGCAATAAATTACTTCTCGTTCAATCCAAGAGCTTTTTTTAGTCAAGTTAAAAATCACAACACCAGGTTGTAGTTCAACAAGTTTATTTAAAAGTACTAGCTGTCAGACTGCTACTCCTTCATCAGGTAGCTGTGGAGCAGGATCATAGGACACAGAATTTATAACAAAAGATTTCAATGTCATGCAACTGAAACAACAATTGAACAAACCTTGATTGCTGTTAAGTCTTTCATCTTTTAGAATGGGTTGCGTGTTTCAGTTCATTAATACGTAAATCCCAGAACTTCTTTCCAGTTACATTCTCGAGATAACTTAAGGTTTTGTTTTAAAAAATGATATCTCAGCTCAGACAATACTTTAAAGGTGTGAGGTTAGTGGGACTTACCTCGGGAGTCGGGCCTCCATTTTGCCAGAGCAGCAAGGAGAGAAGGAGTGGTGAAGCGAGGGCTGCTGGGAAGGGTGAGTTTTCCCGCATTTAAAGGGACTTACCTCAGGAGTCGGGCCTCCATTTACCGAGAGGTGCAAGGGAGGAGCGAAGGACTTCTAGGAAGTCATATATTTGTGTGGTTGTGTTACCCGACACACTACTCGGGTAGTGTCTCCCATCCATCCTCCTCCTCTAACCAAAAACAAAGGACCTGTGCACCAGATATAAGATTTTTTTTAAATTCTTTTTTTTTCCAACAGTCTCTTTGCGAATTTAGAATAGTGGGAATGGAGGTTAGGGCAGTTGAATGTTCCTCCTGTAGAATGTGGGAGGTAAGGCTCACCACTAGTGTCCCTGCTGACTACATCTGCGGGAAGTGCATCCAACTCCAGCTCCTCGAAAACCGCGTTGGAGAACTGGAGCTAGAGCTGGATGAACTTCAGATCATTTGGGAGGCAGAGGGGGTTATTGGGAGGAGCTACAGGGAGGTAGTCACTCCTAAGGTACAAGAAAAAGGCAAATGGGTTACAGTCAGGGGATGGAAAGGGAACCGGCAGGCAGTGCAGGGATCCCCTGTGGCCATTCCACTCAACAACAAATTATTGTTTTGGATACTGTTGGGGGGGACGACTTACTAGGGGAAAGCAGTGGGGCACAGGGCTCTGGCACAGTGTCTGTCCTTGCTGCGAAGAAGGGAAAGGGGAAGAGGAGCAGAGCAGTAGTCCTTGGGGACTCCATAGTTAGGGGGACAGATGGGAGGTTCTTTGGGGACGAGAGAGACTCACAGTTAGTGTGGTCCCCCCCCCCCCCCCCGGGTGCCAGGGTTCGTGATGTCTCTGATCGTGTTTTTGGGATCCTTAAGGGGGAGGGGGAGCAGCCCCAAGTCGTGGTCCACATAGGCACCAATGACATAGGTAGGAAGAGAGATGGGAATTTATGGCAGAAATTCAGGGAGCTAGAATGGAAGCTTAGAGCTAGGATGAATAGAATTGTTGTCTCTGGTTTGTTGCCCGTGCCACGTGCTAGTGAGGCAAGGAATAGGGAGAGAGAGGAGTGAACACGTGACTACAGGGACGGTGCAGGAGAGAGGGTTTAGATTCTTGAATAATAGGGGCTCTTTCTGGGGTAGGTGGGACTTCTACAAGCAGGATGGTCTTCTTCTGAACCAGAGGGGTACCCATATTCTGGGGGAGGGCGGGATTCGCTAAGGCTATTGGGATGGGTTTAATCCAGTTGGGGGATGGGAACCAAAATAGTAGTTCGAGTATAGAAAAGGTTGAGTAGGGAGGTCCAAGATCAAGTTTCAGGGACGCAAGATGGCAATGGCAAGCAAGACGTTGGTTTGAAGTGTGTCTACTTCAATGCCAGGAGCATCCAGAATAAGGTGGGTGAACTTGCAGCATGGGTTGGTACCTGGGACTTCGATGTTGTGGCCATTTCGGAGACATGGTTAGAGCAGGGGCAGGAAGTTGTTGCAGGTTCCAGGATTTAGATGTGTCAGTAAGAACAGAGAAGATGGTAAAAGAGTGGGAGGTGTGACATTGTTGGTCAAGGACCGCAGAAAGGATGTTTGGGGATTCGTCAAGGAAAGGAGAGGTAACCCAGTTGGGAGTTTTCTATAGCCCTCCAAATAGTTCCAGAGGTGTAGAGGAAAGAATAGCAAAGATGATTCTTGATAGGAGAGAGAGACAGGGTAGTTGTCATGGGGGACTTCAACTTTCCAAATATTGACTGGGAACACCATAGTACGAGTACTATAGATGGGTCAGTTTTTGTCCGGTGTGTGCAGGAGGGCTTCTTGACCCAGTATGCAGACAGGCCAACAAGGGGTGAAGCCACATTAGATTTGGTACTGCGTAATGAGCCCGACCAGGTGTTAGACTTAGAAGTAGGTGAGCACTTTGGTGATAGCGATTACAATTCTGTTATGTTTACTTTAGTTAAAGAAAGGGATAGGTGTATATCACTGGGCAAGAGTTACAGTGGGGGAAAGGCAATTATGATGCGATTAGGCAAGATTTAGGAAGCATAGGATGGGGAAGGAAACTGCAGGGGATAGGTACATTAGAAATGTGGAGCTTATTCAAGGAAAAGCTACTGTGTGTCCTAGATAAGTATGTACCTGTCAGGCAGGGAGGAGGCTGTAGAGTGCGGGAGCTGTGGTTTACGAAGGAAGTGGAATCTCTGGTCAAGAGGAAGAAGAAGGCTTATGTTAGGATGAGATGTGAAGGCTCAATTAGGGCACTTGAGGGTTACAAGGTAGCCAGGAAAGACCTAAAGATAAAGCTCAGAAGAGCTGGGAGGAGACATGAGAAGTTGTTGGTGGATAGGATCAGGATAAACCCTAAGGCTTTCTACAGGTACTTAAGGAATAAAAGAATGACAAGAGTAAGATTAGGGCCAATCCAGGATAGTAGTGGTAAGTTGTGTATGGAGTCAGAGGAGATAGGGGAAGCACTAAATGAATATTTTTTGACAGTATTCACTCTAGAAAACGACAATGTTGTCGAGGAGATTACTGAGATACAGGCTACTAGACTTGGTGTGATTGAGGTTCACAAGGAAGAGGTATTAGAAGTCCTGCAGAGTGTGAAAATAGATAAGTCCCCTGGGCTGGATGGAATTTATCCTAGAATCCTCTGGGAAGCCAGGGAGGAGATTGCTGAGCCTTTGGCATTGATCCTTAAATCGTCCTTGTCTACAGGAATAGTGCCAGGAGACTGGAGGATAGCAAATGTGGTTCCCCTGTTCAAGAAGGGAAGTAAAGACAACCCTGGTAATTATTGACCAGTGAGCCTTACTTCAATTGTTGGTAAAGTGTTGGAAAAGGTTCTAAGAGATAGGATTTATAATCATCTAGAAAAGAATAATTTGATTAGGGATAGTCAGCACGGTTTTGTGAAGGGTAGGTCATGCCTCACAAACCTTTATTGAGTTTTTTGAGAAGGTGACCAAAGAGGGAGATGAGAGTAAACTGGTTGATGTGGTGTATATGGATTTCAGCAAGGCGTTCAATAAGGTTCCCCACAGTAGGCTATTGTACAAAATGCGGAGGAATGGGATTGTGGGAGATGTAGCAGTTTGGATCAGTAATTGGCTTGCTGAAAGAAGACAGAGGGTGGTGGTTGATAGGATATGTTCATCCTGGAGTCCAATTACCAGTGGTGTACCGCAAGGGTCGGTGTTGGGTCCACTGCTGTTCGTCATTTTTATAACCGACCTGGATGAGGGCGTAGAAGGTGGGTTAGTAAATTTGCAGACAACACTAAGGTCGATGGAGTTGCGGATAGTGACGAAGGATGTTGTAGATTACAGAAAGACATAGATAAGCTGCAGAGCTAGGTTGAGACTTGGCAAATGGAGTTTAATGTGGACAAGTGTGAGGTGATTCACTTTGGTTGGAGTAACTGGAATGCAAAGTACTGGGCTAATGGTAAGATTCTTGGTAGTGTAGATGAGCAGAGAGATCTCGGTATCCAGGTACATAGATCCTTGAAAGTTGCCAGAGGGACAGTGTGCAGTTGTTGGGCCGAACAGCCTGTTTCCAGACTGTAGGTAATCTAAACCTCCACATCATTCTTCTAGTTAGACCAGTAGGTCTAACCTAAACCCCCGGAATGATGCCTCCTATACCTAGACCAAACAGGCCTTGTAGATGTCTACACAAAAAGAAGATGGTGACAACAAACCTATTAACTGAGCGTATTTGACTACCTTACACAAAACAATGATGTTACTGATTTGACTGCTTATACATCACAGGCTAGAATTTTCTGCTTCCTGAACTGGCATAGGCAAGACCCCTTTTGAATGCTCCTCTCTGTCCTGAGAATCTAGATGATAATTCCTGCCCGGAGAGGTGGTTGGTTAACTGTTGACAACAGCTGGCTGCTTGCTTGTCCATGTCATTGCCCCACTCTATATTCACATGGGTCAACATTAAACCCATCAAACTGAACACATGTTTGCTCTTGGTCCAACACACTCACTCTTCGGTGCTTCAGGACTTAACATTAGAGCTCAAGAACACCTGTACTTTGCAGTCTCTGCCAGAGCACGCGATGCACAGGGATGCGTATATCTCATGTAGCTACATGTTTTGCGGCTTTTAACCCAATTTAATTGTACTCACTCGCTTTGCACTGAAAGCCAACCATTGTGGTTTACATTGTGTTCATAATGCACATTAAACTAGCCTCTGACATGAATTACTTGTTTTAGTGTGGAAGGAGAGGCAGACAGTCTGTAATGGCTGGGAGCACTAATGGTCAAGGATGTATACATGTCTCTGAGACAACCATGCTATATCAATGTCACACCTACGTAATGTGCCAGCAGCTTACACAACAAATACATTCTCTGTGTTTCAAGCAAAAAGTCCTTTCTGAAAGTCAGGAGGTGAGCATTCCTGCTTGAGGATGACAGTCAGGGATCACTACAGTCATACAGTACCAGGAATTGGCCATGGTCAGTCAGACAATTGGCTTACCGCAGTCTGTGGATCCATGTCCTTGTAGTCCAGGATTGTGCCACGATCTGTTTTGTAGGTCAAATCTAACTGGTCAGGAGATTACATGTAGGTCAGCCAAAGTGCTATGGAGGCATCAATCCAGGGGTTTAGGTGTGTCCTTTTGGAGCTGTCCTATCATGCCGGTCAAGGGAATGGGCCATGGCCACCCTCAGAAGTTTTGAGCAATAATAGTCAGGGGACTTATCAGAGGGACACTGCATGAAATAAAAACTGAAAGTGTTGGAGAAATTCAGCAGCTCTAGCAACATCTGTGCAGGGAGAAGCTGAGTTACAGTTTCAAATCTATTGTGACTCTTCTTCCTCTTTTCTGATGCTTCTTGAGCTGCTGATTTCTGCATCACTTTCAGTTTTAATTCAAAACTTCAGCATCCACAAATTAAGTCCTGTATGGAAAACTCAAATCTGTGAATGGGCTCACTGGGTTGGGTTGTTAAGAGGATGACACCTATATCAATATAGTGGGTGGCATGGTGGCACAGTGGTTAGCACTGCTGCCTCACACCACCAGAGACCAGGCGACTGACTGTGTGGAGTTTGCATATTCTCCCCGTGTCTGCGTGGGTTTCCTCCCACAGTCCAAAAATGTGCGTGTTAGGTGAATTGGCTATGCTAAATTGCCTGTAGTGTTAGGTGAAGGGGTAAATGTATGGGCATGAGTCTGGGTGGGTTGCGCTTTGGCAGGTCGGTGTGGACTTGTTGGGCCAAAGGGCCTGTTTCCACACTGAGTAATCTATAGTGAAAGGGGGTAATTCGAAATAGAAAGTTGAGATTGGCCATGTTAAACAGCCATAGCGTGCAAGCTAGGTGTAATGACCATGTAAATGCAAGGTTATAGGGTATGGGTGTAGGTCTAGGTTTGATGCTCTTCGGAGGGTCTGCATGGACTTGATTGGTTAAATGGCCTGCTTTTCCACTGTAGGGATTCTATATCTATTCTATGTTACATTTCAGAGCTATCAATAGAAGAAGATGCTTCAGAATGACCACTTTTGTGCACCAAACTATAAGTGTCTAAGAACATTATTTGTGATACAACATTCAAGCCACATAAATGTCAAGCGATAACAATTTCCAAAGAGAAAATCTAACCATTGTCCCATGACATCACTGTTGTCTCCACTATTGACATGCTGGAAGTTGACATTGGCTAGTCCAATTAATTTCTAGCCATATAAATGAGAGATGGGGATGATCACTGCAGCTTGCAGCCAATATTCCATTCCTGCATTGGTGCATGAACACTGGTTTTACATTGTAAATACAATGCCTACAATAGTAGGTCAGAAGCTAGGAATCCTGGAGCAAGTAACTCACCTATCCCAAATCTAGCCATAATCTACTAAGTACAAGTCAGTAGGATGATGAAGTATTTCCCACTTGCCTGAATGACTCAGCTCCAACAACACTGAAACCTGACACCATTTAGGATATAACGGCCTACTTGACTGGCACTACATCTCAAACATCCATTCCCTCCACCATTGGTGCACAGTCGCAGTGATGTGTACTATCTGCAAAATGCAATGTAGAAATTCACCAAGGTCCTTCAGACAATGTGTTCTAAACCTATGATCACTTCCACCTCTGAGGACAATGGCAGCAGATACATGGGAATGCCACCACCTGTGTTTCCAAATTCCCCTCCAAACCACTGACAATTTAGATGAGAAAATAGATCTCTATTCCTTCAGTGTCACTGAGTAAAGATCCTAGATTTCTCTCCCTGAGAACATTGTTCCTGCAGTTTGCTGTAGATAGATATGCAAAAAGACAACTCATTCGGCTCCGGGCAACTGGATGCTGGTTCAACCACATCCCATGGATAAATAAACAAAAGTGTCCAAAGATGCTTTTTTGGATGTAGTGATAATCACAGTGGCTTATATTCCCACATTGTCACTTTGCTTATGCAATGCATATTTGTATACTGACCCAGAGTTCCTTTATGAGATGGCACACTAAAGCGGGGAATGACAAGGTGCTTCAACGTGAGTGATGTGAGGAGAAAGGATTAGTGAAACAGTGGTCTCTTTCTGAGATTCCCCACAGATTGTCAGGTCAGGCATCTGCCATGTATATTGCTGTGGCTGGAATCCTTTTGGTGTTGCTTCAAATGTGAAGATGGCATTAAAGAAGACTGAGCAATAATAATGTTATTGACAACCTCAACAAAAACAACACCCCCCAGTGGCTACTGCACACCATCCAGATTAAGAAGTAGCAGGTGAAGATCCCTCAAGGAGAGGAGAATGATAGAACCTTGAATCTACAGATCTCACTGTCATTATCTGCAGCTCTTCAAAATCCAGTGCAGGCAAAGATTAATGATGACCTAGCCACCACTACCGAACATTTACATCTGTTGGAGCAGGACTTCCTGTGGCTGTCAAAGTTACTGATGGGAGGGAGGGTTGTAGGGGGACTACCTGGTCAGGTCCACAATGCACCCTCGTGTTCTGGCACCTTCCCCTGCCACCGCAGGAACTGCAAAACCTGTGCCGATACCTCCTCCCTCACCTCCATCCAAGGCCCTAAAGGAGCCTTCCACATCCATCAAAATTTTACCTGCACATCCACCAATATCATTTATTGTATCTGTTGCTCACGATGCGGTCTCCTCTACACTGGGGAGTCTGGACGTCTCCTAGCAGAGCACTTTAGGGAACATCTCTGGGACACCCGCACCAATTGACCACACCCCCTGGGGCCCAACATTTCAACCCCCCCTCCCACTCTGCCGAGGACATGCAGGTCCTGGGCGTCCTTCACCACCGCTCCCTCACCAGCCGACGCCTGGAGGAAGAACACCTCATCTTTTGCCTTGTAACATTTCAACCCCAGGGCATCAATGTGGACTTCAACAGTTTCCTCATTTCCCCTTCCCCCACCTCACCCCAGTTCCAAACTTCCAGCTCAGCACTGTCCCCATGACTTGTCCTACCTATCTTATTTTCCACCTATCCATTCCACTCTCTCCTCCCTGACCTATCACCTTCATCCCCACTCCCACTCACCTATTGTACTCTATGCTACTTTCTCCCCACCCCCACCCTCCTCTCATTTATCTCTCCACCCGTTAGGCACTCTGCCTGTATTCCTGATGAAGGGGTTTTGCCTGATACATCGATTTTACTGCTCCTCGGATGCTGCCTGAACTGCTGAACTTTTCCAGCACCACTAATCCAGCATCTGCAGTCATTGTTTTTACCTTTATAAAGTTACTGATGACATAAACATATAGATCAGTAATTCATTCAAGGAACAGTTGTGCTGTTTCCCAGTCCTTGATACAGATATACATCTGGGCATCATGGATAGCATTTCTCCAGACCACATCTGTTTGTAGCCTTTCTCTATGAAGATGTGTCAAACATCTTGGGCAGTTGCATTCTCCACCTAATGCTGGTTTCCTCTGTGCATTCTGTGCACTACACTCATGTTGGTTTGCAAAGGTCCTATAAACAACTTGCTGAGTTGAAAAGATTTCCATTACTGATTAAATTAGACTTGATCTTTGAGGCCATGGTTTGGAGATGTCCTGGGAACAGCCATGATGGAGACATACCAGAAAACTTGCAGATTCTTGCTTCGTCTCAAGACCCTCAGGTCATACTGGGATTGCTGCAGGAGACATGGGCTAACCAGTCTAAACGGTTGGTGACTCCTTTAAGAAACCTTTAGATTGACATAGAACAAAAATTTAAGACTGTTCACTCTTTTACTGGAGTCAACGTGAAACTCACTAAGGGTCTACGTAAGGTGAAGTTTACGTATACCACGTTAATATAGGAAACTATCCATTTCACAACTGAAGCAGACAAAATGGCTATGATCTGTATATAGATAAAATAAGGGATTGACAGCAAAATTCTAAAGAAGAAGATAGGATTGAGGATCAGGATATTAACCAGGAAGGACATCCAAGCTTTTATGCTAGAGCAACGCACCACCGAGTGTTAGAAGCGACAGAGAACCTAATTGAACTTACATCAATCATGGTTGAGCTGGGTTTGAATTTGCATAGAAAGAAACAGTGGTTAGCACTGCTGCCTCACAGCGCCAGGGACCTGGGTTCAATTCCCGACTCAGGCGACTGACTGTGTGGAGTTTGCACGTTCTCCCCGTGTCTGCGTGGGTTTCCTCCGGGTGCTCCGGTTTCCTCCCACCGTCCAAAGATGTGCGGGTCAGGTGAATTGGCCATGCTAAATTGCCCGTAGTGTTAGGTAAGGGGTATATGTAGGGGTATGGGTGGGTTGCGCTTCGGCGGGTCGGTGTGGACTTGTTGGGCCGAAGGGCCTGTTTCCACACTGTAAATCTAATCTAATCTAATCTAATCTAAACCATAGAAACCATACAGTGGAGGAAACGGGCCATTTGGCTCAACAAGTCCACTCCAACTCTCTAATGAGCATCCCATCTAGACTCACCCCCATAACCCATCCCTGTAAACCTGCATTTTCCATGGCTAATTCACCTAACCGACATCCCTCAACACTGCAGGCAATTTAACACGGCCAATCCTGCACATCTTTGGACTGTGGGAGGAAACTGGAGCACCTGGAGGAAACCCACAGGGAGGATGTACAAACTCGACGCAGTCACCCGATGCTGGATTTGAGCTCAGGTCCTTGGTGCTGTGAGGCAGTGTACTAACCACTGAACCATAGTTCTGCCCCATTCCCTTTAATTTCCATTAGTTGTTCAACTTTCTGTTGGTTCGATGGCAAGCAGCCCTGTTTAGTCCAAAGTATCTGTGGATCTGGTTATTGTTGCAGTCCTTAAGCTTTTACTTTTGCTGAATAAATACAGTATTTTGTTAGCCATCTAATTATACATTTGATATTTATAAGTGATCTTGCTAACAAACATCTACACATGACATTTCTACTAACGTTGAAAAAGCAGTAGTCAGTAAGACCTAACGTTGCATGGATCTAAGGTTAGGTTATTTTTAAGGATTCGGTCAGCATATGATATCAGTGTTATGTGGTGAAGTCTGTCATGTTAGGCAGCGATTGAGAGGAATTGTGAGACCTCTCCTTTTGATACATCCATCGGTGCACATTTTCTTTTCCTGTGTCCAATCACATCTAAATGCGGTCTCAACCTCTGCAGCTGGGATGGAGGGGACCCACCCTATTGACCTGGATAACGTTTGCCTGTTTTTCCCTGGCACCTCTGGGTCTAGAGTGCCCATGCCTGCCAACAATCTTCATGAGCTAACCTTCTTAGTTTAAACTTCTGCAGGATTTTTTATGACAGGCAGAAAATGTGTGGCGAGGGAGCAGAAATTCATGGAAGTATCCTGACAAGATTCAGGAGGTCCTATGCATGGCTCCTTCTCTTTTTGGCTGACTGCTAGCATAACCCTGCCTCCAAGAGAAGTGAGGTCAAGGTCCATTGGCTTCTTCTTGCTTTTCCATTAATGCTGAGCATCAATGGCTTTATGATGGAATGCAGGTTTGTTGTATCAGTGACAGACCCTATGCTGCATCTGAGTCTCCAATTTGACTGCCAATGTTTCCATGGAGACATCAAGAAACATGCATGTTGGAGCCAGCACACTGCTAATTAACGTTGGAGGAGTCCTTTATCCCTTCAAAATGAAATGGGGTCTGGGAGAACAGCATGGTTGGGAAGTTAGAAAAAGGTAGTGATAAATGCAATTATATATAGAAATGAATAATTATTTTTTTAAAAATGCTGAAAGATTGTAAGGGACTGAGGGGATTAATATTGACAAAGGGCTCTTGTGGCACAGTGTTAGTGTCCCTACATCTGAACCAGGAGGCCTAGGTTCAAATTCTATCTGCTCCAGAGGTGTGTAAACACATCTTTGAAGACATTGTAAATAACCTTTATATTAAGGAATATCTTAAGCATCACCCACTATGATTATGGGATTATGAGCTTCTCAGCAGAACAGCTTTGAATCCTGAATGATTGAGATCAAGGATTAGGTTCAGCAATTAATGTAGAAAATGAGGAACTCATGGTATGGGGGTAGTATAATAGAATGATTGGCTGCCAGAAAACAGAAAACATGTCTCATTTTCAGCTTGGCATGGTGCACTGAGTGAGGTCCCATAATTTCAGCAGGACCCCTTCATCAGGAATCCTGATGAAGGGCTCCTGCCCAAAAAGTTGATTTTCCTGCTCCTCGGATGCTGCCTGACCTGCAGTGCATTTCCAGCACCACTCTAATCTTGACTCTAATCTCCAGCATCTGCAGTCCTCACTTTCGCCTAGCGGTCTCATAGGTGTCTGTCTTGCGCTCTCAATCTTTTACAATTTATAACAATAACTTATCTAAGTGGATCAAAGGCATGGTGGCTAAATTTGCAAATGACACAAAGATAGTTATGATTTTGTGTTGTGAAGTTGATATAACAAAGATGCAGATAGATGCAAATACATCTAGTGATGGGCAAAAATCAGTCAGGTATGAAAATTTGATATTGTTCACTTTAGCATGAACATTTAAAAATGTATTATTTAAAGGGAAGATACCTGCTGAATTCTGAAATGCAGAAGAATCTTGGTGTTCTGGTACATGAGTCTCAAAAGATTACTGTGCAGCTACAGCAAACGTCTCCGAAGGCAAATGGAACGCTAACCTTTATGATGAGAGGCATTGATCCTAAAAATAAGAAATGCTGTACCTCAGTTATACAAGACATAAGTGAGACTACATCTCAAACACCTTGTGTAATTTTGGGCTCTTTACTTAAAGAAGGTTGTAAGTACTTCAGAGATGGTTCAGAGGAGGTTTACCGGATCGACATAAGCAAGTTGTCTATGAGGGCAGGTTGGACAGACTAGGCTTATTTTCCCTGGAGTTTAGAAGAGCATGGGTTCATTTGGTTGAAGTTTATATGATCCAGAATGGTCTTGACAAGGTATATGTGGAAAGATGTGGGTGCATCCAGTACTAGGGAATCCTGTTTTAAAATTGGAGGTTGCACATTCAGGACTGTGATGAGAGAAAAGGTTTTCTGTCAGAGTTGTTCAACTCTGGGAGTCTCTTTTCCGGAAGACCGTGCAGGTGAAGCTATTGAATATTGTTAAGGGTGAGGCAGGTAGATTCTTGTTTGGCAAGGAAACCAAAGGTTATTGGGAATATATGGGAATGTGGAATTCGCAACATAATCAGCTCTAATCTTATTCATTTGTGGAGAGGGTTGAAGGATCATATGGCTTATTTCTTCTCTTAATTTGGATGTTTGTATGTTCTCATGCTTTGTGAGAGTCTCAAACTCTCTATAACGAAGTCTATCATATCAATGTACATATAATGAGTTGCTAACATATAATAAACTGCTAGTAAGGGCGTTGTTTATCACTGGCCATGGGTGTTTTCCTTTCTTCCTGGTGGTGGAAATTGAATAAAGATTTGTGCACCTTGTGTCTCTCACTGTGTGTCACACCTGCACACACACAACATGGGTGCTGGGGAAAAAATAAGCACTAAAAAAAAGATAAAAATAAAAATTTTTTAAAAACTGCTAGTTAGATAAGTCAGTGGTTTACCTCTATTTTGCTAGATAAAGCAGTCCCTGTGGATCCCTACACTAAAAGTGTTAGCAAACCTATCACATGGTGAGATGCACACTCTATTCGACTACATGTCTGATAGAGATGGTATTCCAGTCTATCAAGTGAAATTATGTTTTGCTATTATCTTGCAGGTTCTATCAGTAACAAGAAAGGACGGTAAATGATGGCCAAAGAATAGACACAATGGAAATATGATTTTTTTAAAAAGTGCATAAGTATTTTATGAACAGCCACAATAGGTGCAAATAAATCAGACTGAATTAATTTAATACCAGTATGTATTCTTTGATCTCCCTTCCTCTTTATAGACAGCTGAAGGCTACAGCTGTCAATTTATTGATATAAAAACAGAAAAGAAAATTAACCTTCCTTAAATACTTATTTTTGTTACATATTTTTGATGTCAAAAATTAACATTTATTTTACTGTATTTTCTGCTCCCACTGCTGTCTCCTTGGAAACGCAGACTGGGTAACTGCTTTGTGAAATAGCTACATTCTGTCCAGAAAGATGACCCTGGGCTTTCGGTTATCTTCCACTTCAAAACATCACTGTGTTCCCATGCCAACATTCCTGTCTCAGGCCTACTGCAGTGCCCCACTAAAGTGACGCAATCTGGAAGAGCAACAGGTCATCATCTGCTTGGGAACATTACAGCCTTCAAGGTCTTCTTATCAACTTTAACATTTTAGAACATGAACCCTTCCTTCTACCTCCCCCCAATGTCCTGTCATGACCTGGGTTGCCTTCAGCACAGTGAAACCAATTTTCACCTATTTGTATTCCTCATTATCACCTATCTAGCTTTTGTTGTCCTCTGGCTCACTATCAATAAATTGCCTGTCTGTCTAACATTTTCTTTCTTTCTCTGAGCTCCATCTCCACCTATCTGATCACACCTTCAGTCCCAACCCCACCCTTGGTCATCAACATGAATATCACCTTTTTCTAGCTGCTTTCTGTTCTGAACTCAAAACAATAGAAACATGTTCAGCCTAAACTTTTAGAAATAGTTTGCTCAAAGTAAAGATTTAATGCTTAAGAAATGTTATTTTGTGATACTTTGAAGTCCATTTGATATCCTGAATCCCAACTGCATGAGCAATAAACATTTTTGAGCTTGTTTTCAGACAGAAAATTTTATTGGTCTGGGTCATTGCTTAGAAATAAAGGTCAGGTGCATGGTGGCATTGAGAAAAAGGCAAGTCAAAATTTTAAAATTCAAGTAAATGCAGACCAAATACTAGTCAAGTGGGTGCTGAGGGAATGAAAGAAAAAAAACAATATAAAAATATTCGAGATAAGTAAAATTATTATTGCTAACATCTATCAATCTGTTGTTATTATTGCCTTTCCCTGCTGCTTGTTTCAGAGCAATTGCCCAAAGTTGATGAATGGGAAAAAAATGGCCTGGATCAAGCCTATGAAGAAGGGCTTATGCCCGAAACGTCGAATCTCCTGTTCCTTGGATGCTGCCTGACCTGCTGCGCTTTTCCAGCAACACATTTTCAGCTCTGATCTCCAGCATCTGCAGTCCTCACGTTCCCCTTGATGATATTAAAATCCCCACATGCAATTTACGCACAGTGGTGGTTATAACGAGGTCAGTCAGGTTGACGTCATAGGATATGAGTTCCCTGATTGGAGCTGTTAAACCAGCCCAATCAGGGTGTCCTGACTGACAGGTAAAAATAGGAGTGTCAGGTAATCTGATACTGGGCCAGTTGGCTCTGAGGAAGCTGAGTCAGTGTCAAGAACTTTCCAAGAATAAATAAAGGGTGACTTAGTGATGGAGTTATTTCGCATACCTTTCGCTCCTTTAAATGTATCCAACAAATGATATATTGTGCTTGACCAATCATTGCTCTAGCTGTGTTCAGTGCTCAGGTCACTTGCATTTACTGTCAACACATGAACAGAAAGGGAAAGGAAAACAAAAAGATGCTTAATTATTTAAGTTGAAGTTTACAATTATTTACACTTGTACTCTCCTTTACTAAGGTAGAACGTTGTACTCTTTCTTTAGATGTCAATGACATAGGCAATGCTGACATTTGTTGCTAATCCTTAATAACCCTTGAGAATGTGTTGCCTGTGCCATCTTCTTGAACTGATTATGCTGATTATGCACCAGCTTGTACTACAAGAGAGTGAAAAGTGTATCAGTGAATGTGGTAAAATGTGTTTGGATGAATTAGATATCATGGTTGACTAGCTGGCAGCCTATGCAAGTTGTAAGATGTGGAAGTGAGGATAACGTAAAAATAAATTGCCATTGTTAGATATTGTTGGTGTGTCGTGATTGGTGTGGTGAAATAAATAGTGTGTTACTTTTGTTGTAGTTGCTCAGCCACAAATGAAGATGAATGCAATGACCTTCACCACTTATATGGTCATTATACTACTAGTAGCAATGCACTCAGGTCCTCATTGTTGTATGCTGGCATTAACAGGCACCACTATCTACCATTTAATTTTTCTGGAGGCGCTCTTGGATTTGAGACTAAGAAAAACCTCTCTCCTCCTGGAAAACATTCAATACAACATCAGAGAAACTTTGAAGAATTGGTCACTCCATTGTTTTACATAGTTTAGTCTTCTTCATGCTCAGGCTCTTCTACAAGATATTCCAGCTTTGTGTATGGCTAGAATTTTGGCATTATGTAGCACATGAGATAGTGAGGACTGCAGATGCTGAAGAATCAAAGTTGATAAAGTTTGGTGGTGGAAAAGGCACAGCAGGTCAGGCAGCATCTGAGGAACGAGAGAGTCAACATTTCAGCCATAACTCTTCCATCAAGAGTGGGGAGAGGGATGTGGCTGAGAGATAATAGGGGGAAGGGGGGCGAGGCTAGCGGAAAGGTAGTCAGGAAGGCGATAGGTGGACAAATGTAGGAGGTGAGCGTAATAGATCAGTGGGAGGTATGGAGCAGATAGGTGGTGAGGAGGATGGACAGGTAGGTCCGGTCAAGAGGGTAGTACTGAGTCAGAGGGTTGGATCTGGGATGGAGTGGGGGTTGAAGAGATTAGGAAAGTGGTGAATTCAATGTTGAGAAAAGAGCTGATGTTTCGATCCTAACTGACACTTTGTCAAAGCCTTTGAGCCAATCACTTGTTTGACCCTTTGAGCTTTGACAAAGGGTCAGTTAGACTCGAAACATCAACTCTTTTCTCTCCTTACAGATGCTGCCAGACCTGCTGAGATTTTTCGGCATTTTCTCTTTTGATTTCAGATTCCAGCATCCGCAGTAATTTGCTTTTAATTCAATGTTGAGGTTGTGTGGCAGTGGGCTCCTGAGGCAGAAGATGAGGTATTCCTCCTCCAGTTTGAGGGTGACCTTGTTTAGGCAGTGGATGTGGCCCAGAATGGATATGTCATTAGGGAGTGGGAGGGAAAGTTGAAATGGATGGTCACCAGAAGGTGGGGTCGGTTGGTCTGTATGGACCAGAGATGTTCTCTGAACTGTTCCAAGAGATTGCGCTCAGTCTCTCTGAGATAGGCAAGACCACATCGAGAGCAATAGATTCAGTAAATGAGTTTCATGGAAATGCAAGTAAATCTCTGTCAGATTTGGAATGAACTTTTGGAGCCTTGGAGGGAGGTGAGGGAGCGAGATGTGTGTGCTGGTTTTGCATTTCTTATGGTGGCAGGGAAAGATCTCAGGTGTGGAGAAAGGGTTGGTGAGGAGTATGGACCTAATGAGGGAGTTGCAGGGGGAATAGTCCCTGCGAAATGCAGATAGGGGTGGGGAGGGAAATATATTTCTGGTAGTGGGATCTGAATGTAGGTGGTGAAAGTGATTGAGGATGAAATGCTGGATTTGGAAGTTGGTAAGGTGGAATGTGAAGACTGCGGAGGGGGGGGGGGATTCTATCCTTATTGTGGTTGGGGGTGGGAGGCTGAGGAGAGCTTTGGGGTTTGAGGGCAGGCTCATTTTAAGTGGCATTCATCTTGCAGAAATCTGGATTCTCTGTTAAAACACTCTGGCATGTTTATTATCAGCTGTATTCTGTAATTATGCAAATTTGCAGGCAGTATTAAATTGGTTTGCTACTTGCATTTGAAACAATGACTGCGAATTAAACCTGCACCACGATCCC
The DNA here is from genome assembly GCF_020745735.1 of Hemiscyllium ocellatum. NCBI lineage: Eukaryota > Metazoa > Chordata > Chondrichthyes > Orectolobiformes > Hemiscylliidae > Hemiscyllium > Hemiscyllium ocellatum. The sequence goes on from NC_083416.1 coordinate 27,261,713, forward strand.
AATGCCAGCTGTCACTCAAATTTCACTCCAAGTGAATTTATTTGGGTAATTCTTTACCTGTGCGTTATGGTTGTTTTTCTGACTTTGCAAAACTGAGGGTCTTGCTCTGTCTAAATGTTACAGCTGGTGCTTTTAAAGTCTAAGTTACATCTAATTTGAAAGTTCACAACTATTTTTCAAAGACTTCTGCCAGGTGTCAGCCTTGACTCAAAGCAATGTGACCCTAACAGATTGATACCATTTGCCAGGGAATTGATAAAGCTGTGAGTATTTTGAGTTTTTTTAAAACTTTAACTTTTGTTTTGAAGCAACCTCTCCAGAGACGTTATTACGTACCTCTGGATCAAGTGGAAGCTGACCCCACCTGGACTAATTTCAGTGGCAAAAGAGAGCCAAGGACAATCCTGAGAAAATTCGCTCACAAGAGTCATCTTTCATTTGGGGTAAGCGTTTCTGGCATCATGTTGCTAATTGGGAAACTTGACTCATTTGATACTGCGGTTGAAGACTGGGTCTAGTATGTGGAAAGAATGCGTTCTTTTTTTCTGGACAAATGACATTAGTGTCCTGTTTCAGGGGTAGGAACGCAGCCACTGTGCCACAAGCAGGGCCAGTATTTTGTTTTTTTTATCATGGATATTTAAAATGTTGAATACAACAGGAATTATCCTTTTTTTAAAAAGAGCTCTTATGTAAGTACAAATGTGTTAGATGAGGGCTCTCCAGTGAGACGTGAGCAGATCCACTCTTCACTGTTCTGTTTGTCCTGGCACCAGGGACTACTAACAGCATGGCAGCACTTTCAGAGGGAATACATAATCACCAATAAATTCTGATATGTTGTGAGGAGCATTGCACTGTCCAAAAGCTGTGCTTTTGAGATAAGCATATCCTGCTCACCATTGCAGTTTGCTGGGAGCTATCCCTGCTGATCCTTTTGGCTGCTTCTTTCATAATCATTTTATTTGGAAAATCACATTCTGAACCCAAAGGTGCAAGTTTCTTCCTAAAACACAACTTGATTCTCAGAGGGGAGGTGATGAAAATCTCAAATGCCATTTGTGTTAACCTAAAGGAGTCTTGGAATTTTCATTGAGTTTTTGGGAAAGATTATCACTTTTTCATGGTGGTAACATCATTTCTTATAAATATTGGTCAGGACTTTCTCAGTTTGGGGGTGATACTTCTGTAAATACTACTGGAAAGTAAGTTGCAATGAAGCTATATGATAAGTAAAAGATCTTTAAATCTGACAGTTGACCTTTACGTCTTGTTAATGATGCTGGCTGAGCACAGATCTTGAAAAGGAAAGAAAATGAGAAATGCAATGAAGTAAAAGACAACATTAGGAAGCTTGAATTAATTTTCTGGTTTGTGCCTAATTTCAATGCCACTGGTGAGCTGCAACTGCTGAGAGAGTAGCTCAACTGCAACTTCCTGGTATTGTGAAGGTGGGAAATTGTCCACCTCACACAGTGAGTGAGACAATATGTCACCAGAGGGGTGAGCTTAGATTGGTAATGGCCAGTAACAGTATTTCTACATCTCTCCAGGAAAATTTATGCTGCAAAATTCTGGACCTATTCTTGTACAGATTACCAAAAGTAGTCTATAGATTAACCCCTCATTTCCTGGGACAAATAGGGTCCTATCACTAATTTGCATATTTAAGCAATCTGCTGCCTGAAATAGACAAGACTTGGAGGTGCCGGTGTTGGACTGGAGTGGACAATACAAGTTTATGGGGTGAATTTGTTTTTGCAGAATTATATTTTATTTTGTTCAAAAACTGCATGAATACATGTAAAACTCTGCATATCCCACTTTAGAAATAGAACCAATCTAATTCAACTTTGGGACAAAGACAGACCTCATGCCTTAATGCATTGTTTGAACTGAGGTGGCACCTTTTGTAGAAAAAATCTTTCTTGAGACTGTCATTTAAAAGAAGTTCTGGGATTTACATAGAAAAGAACAGGAACCAACACATCCAATTCTAAAAGATGAAAGACTTGATCTAAAATTGTTTGACGTATCATCTCAACTGACATTACACTCATTTGGCTCTAAATTCTGTATCTTATGATCTTATTCTCCAAAACCATCTGAGGAAGGAGCAGTGCTTCAAAAGCTGGTATTTCCAAATAAACCTGTTGGACTATAACCTGGTGTTGTGTGATTTTTAACTTTTCAAATAGACGAGGGTTCTTGTCCGAGTACAGAAAACTGGTATGAGGGCAAAATACTTTTTCAGTACTATCTGTCTCTTGTGTTCTCTGAACTGCATTGGCTTCTGTCTCAGTAAACCCTCAATTTTAAAATCCCATCATTGTGTTTAAATCTCTTAACAGCTTCAGCCCTTTTACCTTTGATTTCTTCCAGCTCCACACCGCTCCGTGACATTGCTGCTCCTACAATTCTGGTGTTTCTTGTGGCTCTGCTTTTAACAGTTCCAATTGAATTGCTGTGTTTCAGCTGCTTATGTTTTGATCGCACTAGAGAGCAGCAACTCTTACTTAAAGTCATAAAAAACAGCTTTGACATCAAGAATAAGACTAGAATGTTTGTGGGTAAAATGAAAGAATATAACTGAACAAAAATCAAAGAACACTTAAATAGTAAGCTACCCTAAGTATATTAAAAATACAATGATTATTTAATTTAACTTGAAGTCAAACATCTTATCTTTTCTACTGCACTCAGTTGATCAACACTGCAAAATTTGAAATCAGATACTTATTCAAAATCGGGAGATTGACCACTTAGTATGAAATATGCTTCAAAGATGCCCTGAGCCTTCCATTTACTTCCAGTAATGTTTTTGTTTGGAATATTCTCCAACCATCCCATGTTCCATAGACTTTGAGTTTAACACAGGTATCACTCAAGACTTAAGGATAACTATTTCAAGTCAACTCTCCTGGTGCTGCTCTTCAGCTTTGGAGATAATATTCCTGATCTGTGTCTCTCCCGATTGCAACTCTATCCTTGTGTTACCTTAATATGATACAAAGACTTGGGTGGATTCCATTTGCTTAAAAATCACTGCATGATTTTATTTAAATTTAAATTAATGTATGCTATAGTGATTGTTAAGAAGTCAGCCAGGTGGACCTTATAGAATATGATTCTGGATTAGTAGTGCTGGAAGAGCTCAGCAGTTCAGGCAGCATCCGAGGAGCAGTAAAATTGACATTTTGGGCAAAAGCCCTTCATCAGGAATAAAGGCAGAGAGCCTGAAGCATGGAGAGATAAGCTAGAGGAGGGTGAGGGTGAGGGTGGGGGTGGGGGAGAAACTCCCAGGTCATTTCCTCTGCCCTGAAGCTCTTCAACCATGTCCAGAAACAAATTCACTACCACAGCCACATTTGCTTCCTCAGTGCCTACCTCCGTAACCAACTCATCCCATATGGAGTCTGGACCACCTTTAAACTAGCAGAGTTTGGACCCAAACAGGACAAACAATACAGACTACAGATTCAAAAACACCAGCAACAGTTCTCCTTCAAGATCCTCTGCTCCACACTCGCAGCAATGCGCTGGCACTTAACCTCTCTGCAGTAAGCCCTGCCTCAGCTGAGGGCCACACTCTCTCAGAATTGCAAAGGACCCACTCTGTACTACATCCTCAGGAGAATTCATACTCTCAACAAACAGTATTTCAACTCCATCTCAAACATCAAAAACTGTAAGTACAACAAACTTTTATCTACCCACCTCCATAACCAGCACTCCTCAAACATTCCAGAAGATTCCCCCAGCCTCTGGAACTGCTTCGATGCCATTAGCCATGCGGCTGGTGCAGCTGCCACCCCCACGCTGATTGATGATGTCACTTCCACCCCATCATGGCCACTCCCACAACAACTTCCGCTCCTCACAATTCCTCATACATCACATGTGACATCACTTCCGCCCCTCACATCATCGCTGATGTCACACGCTCAGCCGCCCCTACTGCCGTGTCTGCCACCACTTCTGCCCCCACTAACGCCACTCACTTGCATTCTGCTGACACGCCCCCACATATCCCAATGTCACCATTCCCAGACCCCAGAACCCTGAGGGAACACCACCCCTGCTCATGACTCCACCCCCATTTCCCCCCATCATCCCACCCACTCCAGTTACTGGCTCCACCCCCACTCCCAGTTCCACATCCACACCAGATCCCAGCTCCCAGCCCTGCCAAGTTTTCACCATCCCGCCAGACCTTCCCCTCACTGAGGACGAACGATCAGTCCTCAGCAAAGGACTCACCTTAACCCCCCCCCCATCCACGCATCAATGAATTTAATACACGTCATGACGTCGAACACTTCTTCCACCGCCTCCGCCTCCGAGCTTACTTTCACAATCAGGACTCCCGCCCACCTTCTGAGGACCCCTTCGCCCACCTCCAACACACTGCATCCACCTGGACACACTGCGCTGGCCTATTACTTGCCCTCGACCTCTTCATATCCAACTGCCACCAGGACATTAACCGCCTCAACCTGTCTACATCCCTCCCCCAACTCCAACCTCTCACCCTCACAATGCGCAGCCCTCCAATCCCTCTGCTCCAATCCAAACCTCACCATCAAGCCAGCAGATAAAGGGGACACAGTGGTAGTCTCGCGCACTGACCTCTACACCGCTGAAGCCAAACGCCAACTCGAGGACATCTCTTCCTACCGCCCCCTCGACCATGACTCCACCCACCATCACCAAAACATCATCTCCCAGACGATACAGAACCTCATCACCTCAGGAGTTCTTCCACCCACAGCCTCCTCCCACCCTGCCCCCTGTAAAAACTCCATCCCATATTCCCAATTCCTTCGTCTCCACCGCATCTGCTCCCAGGAGGACCAGTTCCAACACCGCACAGCCCAGATGGCCTCCTTCTTCAAGGACCGCAGATTCCCCCCAAACGTGATCGACGATGCCCTCCACAGCATCTCCTCCACTTCCCGCTCCTCCGCCCTTGAGCCCCGCTCCTCCAACTGCCACCAAGACAGAACCCCACTGGTTCTCACCTACCACCCCACCAACCTCCATATACAACGTATCATCCGCCGTCATTTCCGCCACCTCCAAACGGACCCCACCACCAGGGATATATTTCCCTCCCCTCCCCTAACAGCGTTCCGCAAAGACCACTCCCTTCGTGACTCCCTCGTCAGGTCCACACCCCCCACCAACCCAACCTCCACTCCCGGCACCTTCCCCTGCAACCGCAGGAAATGTAAAACTTGCGCCCACACCTCCTCCCTCACTTCCCTCCAAGGCCCCAAGGGATCCTTCCATATCCGCCACAAGTTCACCTGTACCTCTACACACATCATTTATTGCATCCGCTGCACCCGATGTGGCCTTCTCTATATTGGGGAGACGGGCCGCTTACTTGCGGAACACTTCAGAGAACACCTCTGGGATGCCCGGACCAACCAACCCAACCATCCCGTGGCTCAACACTTTAACTCTCCCTCCCACTCCACCGAGGACATGCAGGTCCTTGGACTCCTCCACCGGCAGAACATAACAACACGACGGCTAGAGGAGGAGTGCCTCATCTTCCGCCTGGGAACCCTCCAACCACAAGGAATGAACTCAGATTTCTCCAGTTTCCTCATTTCCCCTACCTCCACCTTGTCTCAGTCGGTTCCCTCAACTCAGCACCGCCCTCCTAACCTGCAATCTTCTTCCTGACCTCTTCGCCCCCACCCCACTCCGGCCTATCACCCTCACCTTGACCTCCTTCCACCTATCACATCTCCATCGCCCCTCCTCCAAGTCTCTCCTCCCCACCTTTTATCTTAGCCTGCTTGGCACACTCTCCTCATTCCTGATGAAGGGCCTATGCCCGAAACATCGAATTTCCTATTCCTTGGATGCTGCCTAACCTGCTGTGCTTTAACCAGCAACACATTTTCAACTGTGATCTCCAGCATCTGCAGACCTCATTTTTTACCCGAAGATTTTCACCTACTGCGAAGCCTCTTGCAAGGATGCCTTCCTTGAAGAAGCTCTCTTCCTCCCTCTACAAGGATTTCAGTGAGTCTCTCTCTCTCACTGTACCCCCCAGGTCATCTCCTCTGCACAGAAACTCTTCAGCCACGTTCTCAAACAGACTCGCTACCACAGCCACATCTCCTTCCTCAGCACCTGCCTACGGAACCGACTGATCCCACACGGACTCCGAACTACATTCCAACCAACAAAATTTGGACCCAACCAGGACAACCTGTAACTACAACAAATCCGAAGCCTCCAGCATCAGACCTCCCTCTGGATCCTCCGCTCCACCCTTGCAGCCATGCGTCGCTACCTACATTCCCTGCAATCAGCCCTACCCCAGCTCAGGACAACACTCTCACAGACCTGCAAAGGACCCCTGCTGTTCTTCATCTACAGAAGAATCCACACACTAAACAAACAGTTCTTCCTAGCCATATCAGAAATTAAAGACAGTAAGTATCGAAAACTTTCATCTACTTACCCCCACACTCGTGGTTCCTCAACTGTTCCAGAATCTTCTATCGGCCTGTCGGACGCCATTACACATGTGGCCACTACAGCGCCCGCGGCACCAACGGCCGCTGCCGACCGTGACGTCACTTCCGCCCCCACCGACCTCGGAGCCTCCGCGATCGCCGCCCAAACAACCGCCCCGGCGATCACCGCACAGACAACCGCTTCCACGATCGCCAGGAAGATCGCCGACGGACTCGCGACCCCCGCGGCTACCGGGAATGACGACGGTTCCGCCCCTTCGATTGCCGTCGCTGCAGCCACTTCCGCCCCCACTGACATCACTAACCTGCAGGACCACAACGCCTCAGGTTTCTCCGCCATCACGCCGTCTTTCGTCACTACACGTAACCCCGCCCCCACGCTTATTTCCGTCACGACACATGACCCCGCCCCCATGCCGACTTTCACCACCACACGTAACCCCACCCCCACGCTTATTTCCGTCATGACGCATGACCCCACACCGAGCAACGTCACCACGTCTAACCCCGCCCCACGTCGATCTCTGTCCCCGCCCTTAACCCCGCTCCCACCCCCAGCTCCAGTCCCACACCAGGTCCTAGCTCCCAGCCTTGCCGGATCTTCACCATCCCTCCAGACCTCCCCCTCTCTGAGGATGAAAGATCAGTCCTCAGCAGGGGCCTCACCTTCATTCCCCTATGCCCTCGGATCAATGAGTTCAACACGCGGCGAGATATTGAACAATTCTTCCGCCGCCTTGGCCTCCATGCCTAATTTCACAACCAAGACTCCCCACCACCCTCTGACGACCCCTTCTCCCGCCTCCAACGCACCCCATCCACCTGGACACCCCGTGCTGGCCTCTTACCCGCCCTCGATCTATTTATAGCCAACTGCCGCCGTGACATTAACCGACTCAACCTGTCCACCCCTCTCACCCACTCCAACCTCTCACCCTCAGAACGTGCAGCCCTCCACTCCCTCCGCTCCAATCCCAACCTCACCATCAAACCGGCAGACAAGGGAGGCGCGGTAGTAGTTTGGCGCACCAACCTTTATACTGCTGAGGCCAAACGCCAGCTCGCGGACGCCTCCTCTTATCGCCCCCTTGACCACGACCCCACCTCCCACCACCAAACCATCATCTCCCAGACCATCCATAACCTCATCACCTCAGGGGATCTCCCATCCACCGCCTCCAACCTCATAGTCCCACAACCCCGCACCGCCCGATTCTACCTCCTGCTCAAAATCCACAAACCTGACTGCCCCGGCCGACCCATTGTCTCAGCCTGCTCCTGCCCCACCGAACTCATCTCCGCATACCTCAACACGGTTCTGTCCCTTTTAGAGCAAGAACTCCCCACCTACGTTCGGGACACCACCCACTCCCTCCACCTCCTCCAGGATTTTCGCTTCCCCGGTCCCCAATGCCTTATTTTCACGATGGACATCCAGTTCCTGTACACCTTCATCCCCCATCACGAAGGACTCAAAGCCCTCCGCTTCTTCCTTTCCCGCTGTACCAACCAGTACCCTTCCACTGACACCCTCCTTCGACTGACTGAACTGGTCCTCACCCTGAATAACTTCTCTTTTCAATCCTCCCACTTCCTCCAAACTAAAGGAGTTGCCATGGGCACCCGCATGGGCCCCAGCTATGCCTGTCTCTTCGTAGGATATGTGGAACAATCCATCTTCCGCAACTACACTGGCACCACCCCCTACCTTTTCCTCCGCTACATCAATGACTGTATCAGCGCTGCCTCGTGCTCCCACGAGGAGGTTGAACAGTTCATCAACTTTACTAACACCTTCCATCCCGACCTCAAATTCACCTGGACTGTCTCAGACTCCTCCCTCCCCTTCCTAGACCTTTCCATTTCTATCTCGGGCGACCGACTCAACACAGACATCTACTATAAACCGACTGACTCCCACAGCTACCTGGACTACACCTCCTCCCACCCTGCCCCCTGAAAAATCTCCATCCCATATTCCCAATTCCTTTGTCTCCGCCGCATCTGCTCCCAGGAGGACCAGCTCCAACACCGCACAGCCCAGATGGCCTCCTTCTTCAAGGACCGCAGATTCCCCCCAAACGTGATCGACGATGCCCTCCACCGCATCTCCTCCACTTCCCGCTCCTCCGCCCTTGAGCCCCGCTCCTCCAACCGCCACCAAGACAGAACCCCACTGGTTCTCACCTACCACCCCACCAACCTCCGTATACAACGTATTATCCGCCGTCATTTCCGCCACCTCCAAACGGACCCCACCACCAGGGATATATTTCCCTCCCCTCCCCTAACAGCATTCCGCAAAGACCACTCCCTTCGTGACTCCCTCGTCAGGTCCACACCCCCCACCAACCCAACCTCCACTCCCAGCACCTTCCCCTGCAACCGCAGGAAATGTAAAACTTGCGCCCACACCTCCTCCCTCACTTCCCTCCAAGGCCCCAAGGGATCCTTCCATATCCGCCACAAGTTCACCTGTACCTCCACACACATCATCTATTGCATCCGCTGCACCCGATGTGGCCTCCTCTACATTGGGGAGATGGGCCACCTACTTGCGGAATGCTTCAGAGAACACCTCTGGGACACCCGGACCAACCAACCCAATCACCCCGTGGCTCAACACTTTAACTCTCCCTCCCACTCCACCGAGGACATGCAGGTCCTTGGACTCCTCCACCGGCAGAACATAACAACACGACGGCTAGAGGAGGAGTGCCTCATCTTCCGCCTGGGAACCCTCCAACCACAAGGAATGAACTCAGATTTCTCCAGTTTCCTCATTTCCCCTCCCCCCACCTTGTCTCAGTCGGTTCCCTCAACTCAGCACCGCCCTCCTAACCTGCAATCTTCTTCCTGACCTCTCCGCCCCCACCCCACTCCGGCCTATCACCCTCACCTTGACCTCCTTCCACCTATCACATCTCCATCGCCCCTCCCCGAAGTCCCTCCTCCCTACCTTTTATCTTAGCCTGCTTGGCACACTCTCCTCATTCCTGATGAAGGGCCTATGCCCGAAACGTCGAATTTCCTATTCCTTGGATGCTGCCTAACCTGCTGTGCTTTAACCAGCAACACATTTTCAGCTCCCAGCCACAGCTTCCAACCTCATAGTCCGGGAACCCCGCACTGCCCGGTTCTACCTCCTTCCCAAGATCCACAAGCCTGACCACCTTGGCTAACCCATTGTCTCAGCATGCTTCTGCCCCACTGCACTCATCTCAACCTACCTCGACACTGTCCTATCCCCCCTTGTCCAGGAACTCCCCACATACGTTCGAGACACCACCCACGCCCTCCACCACATCCTAGACTTCCGTTTCCCCGGCCCCCAACGCCTCATCTTCACTATGGATATCCAATCCCTCTACACCTCCATTCGCCATGACCAGGGCCTCCAAGCCCTCAATTTTTTCATCTCCCGACATCCCCAATAATACCCATCCACCAACACTCTCATTCGTTTGGCCGAACTGGTCCTCACCCTTAACAATTTCTCCTTCGACCAGTTCCTCCAGACCAAAGGGGTAGCCATGGGCACACGTATGGGCCCCAGCTATGCCTGTCTCTTTCTTGGCTATGTAGAACAGTCAATCTTCCGTAATTACACCAGCACCACTCCACATCTCTTCCTCCGCTACATTGATGACTGCATTGGCGCCACCTCATGCTCCCGCGAGGAGGTTGAGCAATTCACCAACACATTCCACCCTGACCTTAAATTTACCTGGACCATCTCTGACACCTCCCTCCCCTTCCTGGACCTCTTCATCTTCATTAATGACGACCGACTTGACACTGACATTTTTTTACAAATCACCGACACTCACTGCTACCTGGATTACACCACTTCCCACCCTATCTCTTGCAAAAATGCCATCCCATATTCCCAATTCCTCCGCCTCTGCCGTATCTGCTCCCAGGAGGACCAGTTCCACCACAGAACACAACAGATGGCCTCCTTCTTTAGAGACCGCAATTTCCCTTCCCACGTGGTTAAAGATGCCCTCCAACGCATCTCGTCCACATTTCGTACCTCCGCCCTCAGACCCCACCCCTCCAACCGTAACAAGGACAGAACGCCCCTGGTGGTCACCTTCCACCCTACCAACCTTCGCATAAACCAAATCATCAGCCGACATTTCCGCCATCTCCAAAAAGACCGTACCACAGGGATGTATTTCCCTCCCCACCCCTTTCCGCCTTCCGTAAAAACTGTTCCCTCCGTGACTACCTGGTCAGGTCCACGCCCCCCCTACAACCCACTCTCCCATCCAGGCACCTTCTCCTGCCACCGCAAGAACTGCAAAACCTGTGCCCACACCTTCTCCCTCAACTCTATCCAAGGCCCTAAAGAAGCCTTCCACATCCATCAAAGTTTTACCTGCACATCCACTAATATCATTTATTGTATCCGTTGCTCCTGATGCGGTCTCCTCTACATTGAGGAGACTGGACACCTCCTAGCAGAGCACTTTAGGGAACATCTCCGGGACACCTGCACCAATCAACCACACCGCCCCGTGGTCCAACATTTCAACTCCCCCTCCCACTCTGCCGAGGACATGCAGATCCTGGGCCTCCTTCACCGCCACTCCCTCACCACCAGATGCCTGGAGGAAGAACGCCTCATCTTTCGCCTCGGAACACTTCAACCCAGGGCATCAATGTGGACTTCAACAGTTTCCTCATTTCCCCCTCCCCCACCTCACCCCAGTTCCAAACTTTCAGCTCAGCACTGTCCCCATGACTTGTCCTACCTGCCTATCTTCTTTTCCACCTATCCACTCCACCCTCCTCCCTGACCTATCACCTTCATCCACTCCCCCACTCACCTATTGTACTCCATGCTACTTTCTCCCCACCCACATCCTCCTCTAGCTTATCTCTCCACGCTTCAGGTATTATGCCTTTATTCCTGATGAAGGGCTTTTGCCCGAAACGTCGATTTTGCTGCTCCTCGGATGCTGCCTGAACTGGTGTGCTCTTCCAGCACCACTAATCCAGAATCTGGTTTCTAGCATCTGCAGTCATTGTTTTTACCTCATAGAATATGAGTTCCCTGTTTGAAGCTGTTAATCTGGTCCAATCAGGGAGCCCTGACTAACAGTGTCAGACATCCTGTTCACTCTGAAAGCTCACTGAGGGACCTGGATCAGTGTCAAGGACTCGCCATGTATATTTAAAAGCGACTTGGTGATGGAGTTATTTCAGTGGAAATGAGAACAAAGCACACTCCTGAAGAAATTTGTTCACAACTTAGATTTAGGATAAGCATTTCTGGTATCAACATCCGAGAGTGTGGAGCTGGAAAAGCACAGCAGGTCAGGCAGCATCCGAGGAGCAGGAAAATTGATGTTTCAGGCAAAAGCCCTTCATCAGTAAAGATGGTATCATGCCGTTATTTGGGCAACTTGACATGTTCGATCCTGCCATTGAAGATAGTTTCCATATACTGGAACCAATGTGTTATTTTTTTTGTAGGCAAATGACTTTGGGACAGATGAAAAGCAACAAGTAATTCTCCTGACAGCTTCGGATCCAAAGCTTTTTAGGTTATTAGGAGCCTAACTTTCCCTGAGGTGCTAGATACTAAAATCTTTAAAGAGTTGACTATTTATTTCAGGAATATTATGACCTCTAAGCCTCCTCTGATTCTGAATTCGAGAACCAGGAGATCTGTATCAGGATTTTTGACTAGGTTAAGATGACTGGCAGGGGCATGTGACTTTGATTTAACACTTAATGAGATGATGAATGACCATTTGGTATGAGGGATTAATAATGTAACCGTGCAAAGCATCTACTAGCTGAAGCTCAACTGGACTTCAAACAGGCACTACAACTGCCTTTGTTGTTGGAGCATATGAGTCATAGTGTATTCTGAGGGAAGTGGACACCCTCACCAGTCTGACTGAGGTTGGAGAACACCTTGAGTCCACGACACAACACCAACTGCATAGCCTCACTCAGGACATATTCTGAACAGAGTGACTCCAGGTCAACTGACAGCAAACCCTAAAACAAAGCCAAGACTTGGCCAAAATGAGTAAGAGTACTCAACTCAAGGGCCGGTATCCAAGAAAGTACATACTCTGGAAAGTCCACTGACATCTGGTTGGGAACAGTTAAATTGCTTAGCAACATCCAAATCAAAGCCAATCAAAATAAATGTCTTGATAAAAGGTCACCTGGTTCTCATGGAAGTTGATAGTGGTGTGACCATTTCAGTAATCTCATTTTCAGTCTTTAACAAAAGTTACTCTGGACTCCAATCCTTATGTTTGTGCAAGACTTTGGCTAAACTTAGACTAAGTGTACAACTTTGGTTCTGGTCCCGTATGAGATGTAGCTGGTTCAATGATCACTGATTGTTGTAAAAGGCTTGGGATGAAGCTTGATGGGGCGAAAATGGTGAAGCAAGATTTCCGTAGATTGGCTCAGCATTGTTCAATTACAAACTGACTGCCTGAATGAAGCTCACTATCCAGAAGTTTTTAGAAAGATATAGAGACTATCAAAGGAGCCAAAACCACCTTGCATGTTGACCAGAAAGCAATTCCGCAGTTTTGCATAGCCTGCCCGAATCCATTTGCCCTATAGGCAAAAGGAAAGGTAGAAATCAGGAGACTGGAAAGTGAAGGAATCATCAACCCAGTCCAGTTTGTGGAAAGGACAGCAAGGTCATACTAATTGTGAAGCCCAAAGGGTTGATTTTAAACAAATAGTAAACCGCTTTTTTCAGCTGGATAAGTACCCGATCCCTTACACAAAAGATTTATAGGAAAAGCTGGTAGGGGTAGCGGTGCTGTCCCTCACAAAGCTGGGCATGAGCCTTGCATGCTTGCAATTACGGTTAGATGAGGATTAATACCCATAAGGGTTTGTACCAATATATGAGACTGCCATTTGGGGTATTATCAGTCTGTGTAATTTTTCAGTGGAACATGGAGAACATTTTACAAAGTCTACCCCAGGTCACCCTTTATCTAGGTGATGTCTAATAACAGGGAAGACCAATAAGGAGCACTTAGAGAACTTGGACAAAGTCCTTAGATGCTTCTACCAGTCAGGTGTATGTCTTAGAAGGAAAAAGTGTGTGTTAGAGGCACCCCATGTGACATAGTTTGACTACAGAGTCAACACAACCGTGTTTTACCCATTGGAAGATAAAATGAGGGTGATCAAAGGTGCCTGGCTTCCACATTTGTACCAGAACTTAGGTATTTCCTTGGGCTGATAAATTATTACAGCAAGTTCATGCATAACCTGGCCTCCATGTCGGTACCTTTGCATCAACTCTTAAAAAAAAATGCAGCCTAGGAAATGGTTGTGTAGCTAAACTATTGCCTTCAGGGAAGTGAAGAAACAGGTTTCATCCTCTAAGGTGTTGACATGCTATAATCCCAAGTGAGATGTGGTATTGACATGCGATGCCTCCCCATATGACGTTGGGATAGTAATGGCTCATTAGTGGCTTAATGGAAAGGAATGTCTTAATAGTTTATGCACCCAGGACTTTGGCTGATGTAGTATGTAAGTACACACACATAGAGGAGGTACGTTTTGGCAGCCATATTTGGAATCAGAAAATTCCACTAATACCTTTACAGATGTAAATTTGTCATAATAACAGACCACCAACTCCTGCAATGTCTATTTAAAGAGAACAAAGCAGTGCTGCCCATAGCTTCAGGCCAAATTCAGTGATGAGCTCTCATACTAAATGTGAATAATTACAAATTAGAACACCAACTGGGAGGTCAAGTAAAGAATACGGACACATTGACACGCTCTCGCTGGCAGATACATCATCGGTGTATGCCACCGGAATAGTCTGTGATAGTTTTAAATTTTCTGGTTACATTTCCAATCATTGGCTGACAATATTAAACTTTGGACACAGAAAGATCTGATCCTGGCAATACTGAAACAGCTGCTGGCGATGGGGGAAACCAAATGCCTGTCACAACTAGAATTTAAATCTTTCCATAGAGTGCAGCATATTATTATAGTGGAGCAAGAGTGATTATCCCAAGCAAAGGTCTCCATCAGATACTGGCTGAACTCCACCTGGATCATCCAGGGGTTTCCAAAGTCAAGGTCTTGATGAAACATCTCTACTTCCTTATATCAAGATTTGGAGATGCCGGTGTTGGACTGGGGTGTACAAAGTTAAAAATCACACAGCAACAGGTTATAGTCCAACAGGTTTAATTGGAAGCACACTAGCTTTCGGAGTGACGCTCCTTCATCAGGTGATCCTGATGAAGGAGCGTCGCTCCGAAAGCTAGTGTGCTTCCAATTAAACCTGTTTGAGTATAACCTGGTGTTGTGTGATTTTTAACTTTCCAGTTAGATCAAAATAGGTTTTGGCTAGATCTATTGGCAGCTGCAGGTTCCAACTAACAGCATCTCAATACATCTCTTTTGAGTATGTGTTATGTCAGCTGAGCAGGTCTTGTGCTGCTGTGGCTACATCTGTACCTCTGTTTTGTAACATTGTCAAATAGATTGATTTTCAGCCTTTAGATTTTCTAGTGCACCTTTGGCAGTAAAAGTCAGTGCTTCCTGGTCGGCCATGTTTGGTCCAGAGTTTTACCCTCAAGTTATAGCCCCTGTCATCAGGCTAATGACATCCAGGAAAAATTCAGCTTTGGAAACAAATGTTAGTACATGATTTGGCTGCCCTTTATGCTACAAGATATGTGAAGAAAAAAGCAGATTGCGATGACCGGACAGTAAAACAAAGAAAAGTCCAACTAATTATAGGCAGTCATGCATCCATCACATTTGACTTTACCGTTTTTGATTCTTGATTAGATTTTGTCAAGTCACTGAACTTTTGTAACCTGCCTCTCTTAAAAGCCTTCTGTTCCACATTTTTCTGTTCACACATCTCCAAGCAAGTCTCTCAATGTAAAATCATCCAAGTTGAATGATACATTTTGTTGCAAAGATCTCATTTTCCACTGACAATATCTCTGAGAGCTGTGCATCAATTACGTCTAATGAGGACAGGATTAATTTTTTGAGAGATGTTACCTCTGCTGTTCTGCAATCTCAAGTGTTCATAGTCTGTTGAAAGGGCAGATGTCATAGTGTCACTAGACACAATATCTTGTCAACAAAACATTGATTCTTCACCAACGTTGACAAGTGAGAGGGGACCTCATTACAGCTTCTAATTGGAACCAGAAGATAACTGAAAAGTAATTATTTCTCACAGTGTTATCTTCAATTAGCCATGCTTCTTATCTTTAAAACCTTCTCATTTCTCCAAGTTTGGCAGGATTCGTGCAAGCACCATTTTTATTGCCATTGTAGATATTTGAAACATGTTTAAGTCATTCATTGTATATTAATCAAGGTAGTTTATGCAAAATACCAAATTTCACAATATAAGAACTATGTACTCAGCAGAAGTTCTCAAACATCATTATTACAGTTAGCAAAGTCATAGTGGGTTGATGTTTACCTCAGAATGAGCAGTTTATTTGGAGACATAAAAGCTGTTATGAATTATGAACTTTCAATAAGGCTTTGAATCCTCTGGCATCAGGTTAACGACTTCCAGAAAAAAATCTAGCTTTGGAAACAAATGTTAGCATGTGCTCTGACTATTTCCTGTGCCATGTGAAGAGAAAGAAGCAAATTGAGATGATAGCTCAGTAAAGAGAAGAGTCCAATTCATTACAGGCAAATTAATTGCCAAGTAGCAAAGTTTGAAATTTGAAAAGAAAAAGCTAGACTTATGGTGACCAAATGACCAAGAAAAAAAGACTTATCAACAACTTTTAGGGAAGGAAATCTGCCATTCCTACTTGGTGAGTGACTCCAGACCCCCAGTGATGTGCTCTTAGCCAGCCTCTGAAATGGCTGAGTATGCCTCTCACAGCAGGGGCATATAGGAATAGGACACAAATGTTGGCCCAATCATCAATAACCCACATCCCTTGACTGAACAAAAAACTTGTTTCTGAAAATGTCCTTCAGTCCTTGAATAGTAGTGAAGTTAAACTCTAAATGCATATCATTTTTACTTTTTTTTAATGAAAATTGCTATAATTTTAAATTAGGAAAGTGTTATGCATATTTTTCTTTAGAATCTGGGAAAGCGGATTGTTTGCACAACCTCTTGTATGAAATCTAGAGCTGAAATTCATAATTGCGCTTGTATTCCTTGGAACGCAGAGTCAAGACCAGAATGATAGAAATAGCAAGGAACCCTAGGGGCTGAGAAAGGAAGATCTAATTAAAATAGTGGGCTGTGAGGAAAATGAAACTTGTCAGCTTGGAGTGTGAGAAATACCAAAGAAAGCTAACACAAAACTAATGAAGATAATGTTAAGCATCTGTTACAGAAGCAATCTAAGTATTAATAACCAAATATTTATTTATCTTATTGCTCTAGGCCCTTTTGACGAAAGAATGAATTTCCACTTGTTCTACTTGTCTGCTATCACTTTGGTGTTTATGGCTCTTTTCTGTAGTATCCAAAGCTACTCTTCCAGATTTATGGTGAACAATTAATGCTGACATTTACACTTTACGCTTCCTGCTCTAAGTTAAAGCTTTATTCTGTTTATCTGTGATTTGTCTTTGTCTCAACATTTTTTGTTCTTCATTGGACAATGTCAGGTGTCCACCCCTATCCAAATGAATGGCTTGCTAGGCCATTTCAGACGACAATCCTAAAGCTAAATAGGGAGGCAATAAATTCCAGCAGAGACAGGGGCACAAACATTCTGTGAACAAATTAAAAGAAGTTATGAGTCAACCACATTGCCTAAAAAAAGGATAAAAGCAAATTACTGCAGATGCTGGAATCTGAAACCAAAACAGAAAATGCTGGAAAATCTCAGCAGGTCTGGTAGCATCGAAAGGAGAGAAAAGAGCTGACGTTTCGTGTCTAACTGACCCTTTGTCAAAGCTATAAAAAGGGAGAAATAGGGAGGTATTTATACTCTCAGCCTAGTATAAATGCATCCCTATTTCTCCCTTTTTTTTAGCTTTAACAAAGGGTCAGTTAGACTTGAAACGTCAGCTCTTTTCTCTCCTTTCGATGCTGCCAGACTTGCTGAGATTTTCCAGCATTTTCTCTTTTGGTAACCATATTGCCTAGACTGGGTAAATAAGGTTGATTTATATTCCTTCAAGAACATTACTGAACCAGATGGGTTGTTTTAGTTAATCTAGGAGTTAGTCACAAAAACTGATATTAGATTTTTTAACTCCAGAGTTTTATTTATTAATGGAATTAAACTTCCCAAATTGCAGTGATAGGATATGATCTCATGTCTCTGGAGTATGAGATCTGGGCTGAATTTGTGCTTTAATTGGTCAGTATGTTAACCACACTAGCTGTTGAAAACACCACAGTCCCTCCCTCTCCTTCGCTCGGGTTTTTAGTTGTCTATTGCCACTTTCCCAATTGATCTTCCTGTATCCTAGACCTTTTAGTGCAGGCTTGCAAATGTATAATGTAGAACAGAAAATTACTCTGAGCATGCAAGTTGAAGTTATCAAGACTTTATTTCAAGCACAAATAATGATTTGCTTGAATGACAACATAGAAACATAAGCATCAGTAGCCATTACATGTCTGTCAGGTTCTCAATTTGATGGTAGTAGTGGTGGTGGGAGTAGTGGAAGTGATTTGTTGAGCTTGAATGTGCTAATAGCTCATGAAATATAATGTTTGATCAATACATGCCAGTGATAATGTTATAATATCAGATATCCATGGCAGAGGTTCAGTCCTGCTGTTATTGAATTCCTAAAGTAATGCCTTGATTGTTCTGATTCAAATGGACAGTTCAGTAACAAAAACAAAACAGGCTTCTGGAGACTAATGACAGATTAAAACACTTCAAGGTAATACAACATGGAAAGATAAAATATACAATTAAATTACACTAGAATCAGGGTGGTCTAAAACAATTTGTGATAGCAATCGAGAAACACAGACCACATTCTTAATCAAATCGGCAATATATTTTCATTATAATAACTATTCATTCCATTAGTTAACAACAATCTATTTAAAAATCCTCTCGCCCACTCCAATCTGATCATACTTTGTATGGTTTCACAAGTTCCACTTACTCACTTAAGAATGTTAAAAATCACACAACACAAAGTTATAACAGGTTTATTTGGAAGTACTGGCTTTTGGAGCGCTGCTCCTTCATCAGTTAACTGTGGAGTAGGATCGTAAGACACTGAATTTATAGCAAAAGATTAGAGTGTCATGCAACTGAAATGATATAAAGAACAAATCTAGATTGCTGTTATCTTTTATCTTTTAGAATGGGTTGCAGTTTTCCGTTCATTAATATGTAGATCTCAGAACTTCTTTTAAGTCACATTCTTGAGATAACTTAAGGTTTTATATAAAAAGGTGACGTCTCAGTTCAGACAATGTGAGGTTAGAGTCAGTCTGTATCCGAATCTTGAGTCAGACTGGTTCTATTTCCAAAGTAGTAAATTAGAAAACATTACACAGATTGACTGACAACATTGACTGCCTGCTGATTGTATACTTTTTGAGCAAAATAGAATGTATCTGAAAGTACAATGCTGCAAATACAAATTCACCCTTTAGACGTGTGTGTGTGTGTGTAAGTGTGTGTGTGTGTGTGTGTGTGTGTGTGTGTGTGTGTGTATATATATGTGTATGAGAGAGCGAGTGTGAGTGACTGCATGTGAGTGGGAGTGTGTGTGAGTGTGACAGAGTATAAACCGGTGAGAGGGTGTGTACATGGGTGTGAGTGTGGGGAATGTTTGTGTGTGTGTGTATATGTGTGCGCTTGTATGTTTGTGTGCGCGCTTGTGAGCGCGTGTTGGGATACAGACAGACTCTAACCTTTAGTGCCTCGTCTGAGCTGAGGTGTTACTTTTTTTAATAAAACCTTAAGTTATCTTGAGAATGAGACTTGAAAGAAATTCTGGGATTTACATATTAATGAACCGAAACCTGCAAACCATTTTAAAAGGTGAAAGATTTAATAGCAATCTAGTTTTGTTCAATACATCAATTCAGTTGCACGATACTGTAATTTTCTGCTATAAACTCTGTGTCTTATGAGCCTGCCCCACTAGTTACCAGATGAAGGAGCAGCGCTCTGAAAGCTAGTGCTTCCAAATAAACCCGTTGGACCATAACCTGGAGTTGTGTGATTTTTAGCTTTGCTCACCCCAGTCCATCCCTGGCACCTCCACATCATCACTTAAGAACATAATAGGAGCAGGAGTGGACCATTCAACCCAGTCTGCATAAGTTCTGTAGGGTCTGAGGTTTACTTTAACATTACTCAATTGAAATTACACATGGAGTTAGGAGATCCATTATTATGAGGGCCACCTGATCCTAAATAGCTATTAACCATAGCAGGTACAAATGTGTCTTTACAAGAATCACAGAACATATTTAGTTAATCACATTAATTATAAGGATGGATCATTTAATAATGGCAATTAACAAACAGTCTGTTTGCTCTGGGATATTGTTTCAGTCATTTTGGCAACTGTGACGCTTCTCTTTTTCTTGTGAGCAAAGTTTATCTTCTTCTCATTGCTTTCAATTTGCTACATTTTTGATTGTTAGTTTGCTGCTTACTGGCTGATCACTGCTACTTTTTTTTAGATTAGATTAGATTACTTACAGTGTGGAAACAGGCCCTTCGGCCCAACAAGTCCACACCGACCCGCCGAAGCGAAACCCACCCATACCCCTACATTTACCCCTATACCTAACACTACGGGCAATTTAGCATGGCCAATTCACCTGACCTGCACTTCTTTGGACTGTGGGAGGAAACCGGAGCACCCGGAGGAAACCCACGCAGACACGGGGAGAACGTGCAAACTCCACACAGTCAGTCGCCTGAAGTTGGGAATTGAACCCGGGTCTCTGGTGCTGTGAGGCAGCAGTGCTAACCACTGTGCCACCGTGCCGCCCAACTGTGCAGTGGTGCTCCTGATCTCTGAATGGTTAGGAGGTGCATGATTACAGTCTGATTAATACTGAAGAGTGATGGTTAAGCTACTGATATAAGGTTGTCTGTTACCTCCTGACTGACTCCCTAAGGTGTTAGTTACCTGTTTGGCTGTCCTTCATGAGATAGCTATTTTCAATATTTTATTCAAACTTATCGGGCTTAATTTTCCCATTTTTAGGTGAAGTGTTTGTGTGGTGTGATTCATTGCACCCAAGTCTGGCATTGTCTGCCATACAGGGTTATGGATCAAGTGCTTGAAAATGGGATCAGATCAGTTAAGTGCTTGCTGTTTACTGGCGAAGACATGATAGGCACATTTCTGTGGTGTAGGCTTTTACGACTATGGTTCATAGAGATGATTTTCACATAATCTTCCATTCTTCATCTCATCAATTATGCAACTGGCCCATACAGCACCCATTTCATAGACTTTGCAATGTTCAGGCTATTAGCACCACCTTTAAATTTCAGTTCCTCATCACAACAGGTGCCACAAACCAGATGCTGCTTTCATATTGTGGTCTTGCATCATTTTCCCAAAGTAAATGGCTGAGAAAGGCAAATTTACACTATAATTTATCAATAGGGACTTGGTGCTGATGGATGCAATCGTGGAGACATGGCAGTGCTATATCCTGCTGACTGGCAAAGAAAGCCAAACCACCAGAACCAGCCATCTTGGATTGAAATAGTGGCCAGGTTGGTGTCGTGTCCTGGGTGAAACGCAGTGCATAGCAGAGCAGGAGGAAGGTTACTAATCTTTTATGTTCCTTAAGGGTAAATACTATGATCATCTATTTATTGCCTAACCATCACAGGGCCATTACTCACGAGAACACTGCAAATGGACACACCCCTCACCACGGCTCATGGATTACATCTCGTAGTATTACAAACATCATGGATTCTGGGTAATCCAAGATGGATGATGGGAAAAAATTGTGGCTGTACGGGCTGCTTGTTTTTTGAGGTATTTTCAGTGTTGCAACTGATTTACTTGAACTCCAGGAGCAGTAATTACTGTTTTATAATCTGTTGCATTGTTTTGGAACTTCGGAGAAAAAAAATCAAAATAATGGCACTTTACAAAGGAAGAAAACAGACAAAGACAGTGACCCACGTTTCGTGAATCAAATGGAGGAATAAACCTGCATTGTTGTTTGAACCAGCAGTGAATCTGCACAGCTGACTGTTGTGCAGTTTGATTTCAAGTATCTGTGGACTCAGAGTTGTCTAAGAAAAATAAACAACGAGTGAAATTCGTAGCTGACCTTGGAGAAACCTGTGTGGGAGAGCTCACAGCAAGGGAGCAGCTAAATGTTTTCGAAAGTGTAACCTTACTGTTTTTTTTGCAAATCTACATTAGTAAGTAGAGTGGGTTCCTTTCTGATTATATGTTTTATTGAGATCTGTCTCAATTAAATTTTCAAAATATACAACATAGATATTAAGTTAGCCTGGGGCAGTGTTTTTTAGAGCTCTAAGACTGCTATTTTCTGGGTCTGCAGAATGTTAAGGTGCAAAGATGGCCTTTAGCAGAGTGACGTACTCTTCCTGTCGGATGTGGGAAATTAGGGAGAGTTTCCATGTGACTGATGATTATATCTGCAGAAAGTGTGTTTGTTTGTGAATCCTATCGAATCACATGGAGTGGTTGGAGCTGCAGTTACAGGCATTGAGGAATTTACAGGAGCTGGAGGTATGATGGATGGCAGTGCAGGAAGGGAGGTAAACCAAAGATGCAGTCAGGTGGATAGGTTACCTCCAGGAAAGGGAGGCAGGTGGTGTGGGAGTCTCTTGTGGCTATCACTCTCCCAGACCTGCAAAGGACCTCAGCTGTTTTCCATCCTCCGAAGTACCCCATCTCTCTCCTGTGGCTATCCTCATCTCAAACAAGTATGCTGTTTTGGAAAATGTAGGCGGTGATGGACACTTGGGGGAATGTAGCATTAACAGCCAGGTTTCTGCTACTGAGATTAGCTCTAATGCAACAAGGGATACGTCAGGTTCAAGAAATTGATTGTGATAGGGGACTCTCTAGCTAGAGGCACAGACTGATATTTCTGTGGGCGACAGCAAGACTTCAGACTGGTGCGTTGCCTCCCTTGTGTCAGGATCTGAGAGGATAATCTCTAGATTATGCTTGGTACCATAAGCTAGTGAGGGTAGGAATAGGAAAATAAAGCAGATGATTGCATGGCTGAGGAGCTGCTGCAAGGTATAAGGGTCAACATTTTTGGATCATTGGAATATCTTCTAGGGGAGGAATGAAATGTATAAGGAGGACAGATTGCACCTAAATTGGAAGGAGATTAATATACTGTTGGAGAGATTTGATAGATGCTGCTCAGGATGATTTAAGCTAGTCAGAGGTGGGACCCAGGGAGACAGTGCGGAAAGAGATTAGCCTGCGCCAGATATAGTTGGAAAAAGGAGCAAATTAAGCAGTCAGGGCAGGAAGGAACAAAGCAGAGAATGAAGTAGGACTGATAAATTAAAATGCATTTATTTCAATGCAAGAAACCTAACAGGTAAGGCAGATGAACTCAGGGCATGTTTGGGAACATGGTACTGGGATTATCATAGCAGTTACAGAGATGTGGCTCAGGGATGGACAGGATTGGCAGCTTCATTTTCCAGGATATAGATACTATCGGAAGAATAAAAGTGGGGGGGGGGGGGCAGGCAGAAGAGGAGGAGGAGGAGGATGAGGAGGAGGAGTACTATTTTGTTAGAAATAACATTACAGCTGTACTTAGGGAGGATATTCCTGGGAAGTTATTTGGGTGGAACTGAGAAATAAGAAAGGGGTGATCACCTTATTGGGATTGTACTATGGACCCACCAATAATCAATGAGAAATTGACAAACAAATTTATAAGAAGATCTCAGTTATCTGTCAGAATAATAAGGTGGTAATGGTAAGGGATTTTAACTTTCAAACATAGATTGGGATTGCCATCATTTTAAGGGTTTAGATGGAGAGGAATTTAAGTGTGTACAAGAAAATTTTCTGATTCAGTAGTTGGATGTACCTACTAGAGAAGGTGCAAAACTTGACTGACTCTTGGGACAATAAAAAAGGGCAGGTGACTGAGATGTCAATAGGGGAGCTTTTTGGGACCAGTGACCATAATTCTATTAGTTTTAAAATAATAATGAAAAAGGATAGACCAGATCTAAAAGTTAAAGTTGTAAATTGTAGGAAGGCCAACTTTAATGGTATTATTCAAGAACCTTTAAAAATTGACTGGGGGCAGAAGTTTGTAGGTAAAGTGACAGCTGGAAAATAGGAAGCCTTCAAAATGAGATAACAGAAGTCCAGAGACAATGTGTTCTTGTTCGAGTGAAGGGCAAAACTGTTAGGTATAGGGAATGCTGGATGACTGGAGAAATTGAGGTTTTGGTCAAGAAAAAGAAGGGAACATATTTCAGGTAGAGACATCAGGGATCACGTGAATCCTTAGAAGAGTATAAAGGTAATAGGAGTATACTTATGAGGGAAATCAGGAGAACAAAAAGGGGACATGAGATAGCTTTGGCAAATAGAATTATGGAGAATCCAAAGTGATTTTATAAATACATTAAAAACAAAAGGGTAACTAGGGAGATAATAGGGCCCCTTAAAGATCAGCAAGGCAGCTTATGTGTGGAACCGCATGAGATGCGGAAGGTACCAAACAAGCCTTTTGTATCAGAGTTTACTGTGAGAAGGACATGGAAAATGTGAAATTTGGTGAAATAAATGATGACATCATGAAAAATGTCTATATTACAAAGGAGGAGGTGCTGGATGTCTTAAACCGCCTAAAGGTGAATAAATCCCCAGAACCTGATCAGGTGCATCCTAGAATTCTGTGGGAAGTTAGGGAAGTGATTGATGGGCCCCTTGCTGAGATATTTGTATCAAAGATAGCCATAGGTGAAGCGTCAGAAGACTGGAGGTTGGCTAACGTGGTACCACTATTTAAGAAAGGTGGTAAGGAAAAGACATGGAACTATAGACCAGTGAGCCTGACATCAGTGGTGGGCAAATTGTTGGAGGCAATCCTGAAGGACAGGATTTACAAGTATTTGAAAAGGCAAGGACTGATTAAGGATAGTCAACATAGCTTTGTGTGTGGGAAGTCATGTCTCACTGATTAAACTGAGTTTTTTTGAAGAAGTGTTAGCGCGGATGAAATGATCTTCAGTCCGAGCCCAGAGTGCGGTTCGACAATCAGTAACTTTATTAAAGTATGTAACGCCGGCGGAGACCAATCAAGGTTTGAATCTCGATTGCTCTAACGTTTCCCGTGCGATGTTACAAGTTATACACTTCATGAGCCAGGATGTAGGAGATTGGGTATGAATGAGTGTGAATGGTGGTACTCATGGCTGGAGTGTGTGTGAATGTCAAGCTTCCTGCTGTCCTCGGAGAGTCGGCAGCATACACAAAAGGTGTGTTGTTCATTTTTATGTGAATGAGTCCGGGTGCTATCTGCTTGTCTCTCCGTGAGGGCTGAAGGCTAGCACCCCCCTTTGTTACTTCCAAAGTGTTAGGTTCATCCTTTTGTGTATGACTGTTTTACATGATCAGGTTATGGGTGTGTGTCAGTTGGAGTCTTGACGAGATTATAAGGTGGGTTTCGATCTGTGAGTCATGACCATTGTCTGGAGTCCTGACTAGTGTCTGGTCTGGTGTGTATTTGGATCTGTCTTTGGGTCCCTTCTCCCAATACTGTTTGCTTTAAAATGGATACTGCTGGCTTAAAATGGATACTGTAGGTTTAAAATGGATACTGCTGGTTTAAAATGGATACTGCTGGTTTTTCTGATGTGGGCCTTGCTCCATGGTAAACACGGGGCGGTTTATGCCCGCCTTTAGAAGTAACAAAGAGGATTGATGAGGGCAGAATGGTGTACATGAACAATACGGACTTTGGTAAATCATTCGACAAGGTTCGTCATGGTAGACTGGTTAGGAAGGTTAAATCACATGGAATACTGGGACAACCAGCCATTTGGATACAGAACTGGCTCAAAGGTAGAGAACAGAAGTTGGTGTGGAGGATTGTTTTTCAGATTGGAGGTATGTGAACAGCGGTGTGTTATAAGGATCGGTGCTATGTCCACTGCTTTTCGTCATTTACATAAATGATTTGGATGTGAACATAGGAGATATGATTCGTAGGTTTGCAGATGACAACAAAATTGGGGACGTACTAGACAGCAAAGATGATTACTCCAAAGTATAACGGGGTCTTGATCAGATGGGTCAATGGACCGAGGTGTGGCAGATGGAGTTTAATTTAGATAAGTGTGAGATTCTGCATTTTGGAAGGGCAAATCAGAGTAGGACCTATACACTTAATAGTAATATCCTGGAGAGTCCTGCTGAACAAACAGACCTTGAGTGTAGGTTCAAAGTTCCTTGAAAGTTGAGTCACAGATAGATTAGACAGTGAGGAAGGTGTTTGGTATGCTTTCCTTTATTAGTTAGAACATTCAGTACAGGAGTTCGGAAGTCATGTTGCAGCTCTACAGGACATTGGTTAGGCTGTTTTTGGAATACTGTGTGCAATTCTGGTCTCCCTGCTACAAGAAGGATATTGTGAAACTTGAAATGGTTCAGAAAAGATTTACAAGGATGTTGGTGGGTTTGAGCTCTTGGGAGAGGCTGGATAGACTGGGGCTGTTTTCCCTGGAGTGTCAGAGGCTGAGGGGTTTCAGTATAGATGTTTATAAACTTATGAGGGGCATGGATAGAGTAAATAGCCAAGGTCTTTTCCCTCTGGCATTGTGAGGCATCATGCTAACCACTGTGCCACCGTGCCGCCCAACGGACTATGGCCAATGCTGTGTGCTGGTATTTTTTTGCAGTTGATTACCAGTGATTAGTCATTGAAACAGATTCACAGGAGTCTGCAGATAAGCTTTAATATCTCAACATATGTTTTAAATAAAAAGAGAGAAAAAAAAAGCTCTGAATAAAAAAAAGCCAAGTTTCAAACTGCTCCTCAACACCATACATTTACTGTTCATCAATTCAGTGAAATTTCACTCTTACCTCAACTCTAAGTTTTTAAATTAACAGATTGCTCCCAAACATTAACAGATTTTCCAAGCACAAATATCTCACAATACTTTTCAGGAAACTCTTCGTGGGAAAGGGCACAAGTTGACTGATCACATGACACCAACACAGAATTCAGTCCTCTACACAACACTGAGTGTTGGGGAGGAGAATTGTGTAACAGTGAACATGAGTTTGCTTTCTCAAAAAAATTTGACAATTCACAAATTGTGTTACAGACAAATCATGTTTCATAAATGTTTTATATTCTTCTATGATACTATCTATATTATTTTGTTGAAGGAACATTTTGCTAAAGTATGTTTTTAACAATGCTTATTTGTACTTAGATTGGAGTTTATTAAAATTAATGATTTGGTGATGCTGGTGTTGGACTGGGGTGCACAAAGTTAAAAGTCACACAACTCCAGTTATATTCCAACAGGTTTATTTGGCAGCATCAGCTTTTGGAGCGCTGCTCGTTCGTCAGGTGGTTGTGGAGTATAAGATTGTAAGACACAGAATTTATAGCAGAGGTTTACAGTGTGATGTAACTGAAATTATATATTGAAGAAGACATGGATTGTTTGTCAAGTCTCCCATCTTTTAGAGTGACCATTTTGGTGTCAGTTCTTTCTTATGCAAATCACAGAACTTTTCAAAAGTTACATTCTCAAGTAAACTTTAACAATTGGTGTCATGTCGGCCCAGATAATGCATTTAAGGTGTGAGGTGCCCTGTGTGAGACTGTCTGTGCCATAATGGTCAGACTGATTCTAATTTAAAAATGAATTGACAGAATCTTACATGAATTCACACAGTTTTTGAGCAAAATAAAATGTAATTCTGCAAGTAAAAGATCATCCCAGAAACTTATATCTTTGTGTATGCATGCGGGTGTGTGTGTATTGGGGTGGGAGTTATGAGTGTCTGTGAGAGAATGTGTGTATGTGTGTGAGTCTGTGTGTAAAGAGGTGTAAGTCTGTGAGAGGGTGCATGTGAGAGTGTATGTGTGAGTGTATGAGAGAAAGTTTGTGTATGAGAGAGGGTCTGTGTGAGAGTATGCATCTGTAGGAATGTATGCGTGTCTGTAAGAGTGTGTATGTAGGAGTGTATGTGTGAAAGAGAGAGTGTATAGTGTAGTGGGGTCATCTGTAGTGTCACATGAACCCAAGGTCCTGGTTAAGGCCATCTCCATGGGTAATACCACAGCGAGAAACTGTAATGACCTCCTTAGGAGACAGACATGTGCTGCAACTGACAATGTATCCTTGGTTGTCCAGTACTTCCCAGGATCCGAAAATGACGTCATGTTCTTTGCAGCCTGCAACACATTATCAATGAAATGGGCACCTTGCCAACACCTTCCCCACGCTTCCTCTTCTTACCTTTAAACAACCACCAAACCTCAAACAGATCATTGTTAATAGCAAACTGCCCAGCTTTCAGCCTTGTCACAGTTGATGCTCCGAGACATGTCAGAGTGTCAACATGGATACTACCATTACATGTGGGGACATCTCCCACTGTGTATGTGGCAGGTACTCATGCGACTCTGCCAATGTTGGCCATCTCATAATCTGCAAGCTAGGATGCCCTGAGGCATGGTACATTGGTGAGACTGAGCAGAGGTTACGGCAATGGATGAATGGACACCGCCCAACAATCAACAGACATGAGTGCCCCATCCCAGTTGGAGAACACTTCAGCTTTCTGGGACATTCGATCTCGGACCTTCGGGTGACCATCCTCCAAGGTGGACATCTGGACAGGCAATAATGCAAAGTGGCCGAGCAGAGGCTGATAGTCAAGTTCGGTACCCATGAGGATGGCCTCAACTGGGACCTTGGGTTCATGTCACACTACAGGTGACCCCACTGCGCTACACTCAGAGCTGAAAATATGTTGCTGGTCAAAGCACAGCAGGCCAGGCAGCATCTCAGGAATAGGGAATTCGACGTTTCGAGCATAAGCCCTTCATCAGAAATGAGAGAGAGTAGCCAAGCAGGCTAAGATAAAAGGTAGGGAGGAGGGACTTGGGGGAGGGGCGATGAAGGTGGGATAGGTGGAAGGAGGTCAAGGTGAGGGTGATAGGCCGGAGTGGGGTGGGGGCGGAGAGGTCAGTAAGGAGATTGCCGGTTAGGAGGGCGGTGCTGAGTTGAGGGAACCGACTGAGACAAGGTGGGGGGAGGGGAAATGAGGAAACTGGAGAAATCTGAATTCATACCTTGTGGTTAGAGGGTTCCCAGGTGGAAGATGAGGCGCTCCTCCTCCAGCCGTCGTGTTGTTATGTTCTGCCGGTGGAGGAGTCCAAGGACCTGCATGTCCTCGGTGGAGTGGGAGGGAGAGTTAAAGTGTTGAGCCACGGGGTGGTTGGGTTGGTTGGTCCGGGTGGCCCAGAGGTGTTCTCTGAAGCGTTCCGCAAGTAAGTGGCCTGTCTCCCCAGTATAGAGGAGGCCACATCGGGTGCAGCGGATGCAATAGATGATGTGTGTGGAGGTACAGGTGAACTTTTGGCGGATATGGAAGGATCCCTTGGGGCCTTGGAGGGAAGTGAGTGTGGAGGTGTGGGCGCAAGTGGAGGTTGGGTTGGTGGGGGGTGTGGATCTGACGAGGGAGTCAAGAAGGGAGTGGTCCTTGCAGACACTCAGACACACACAGACACACATGCGCCTACAGACTCATACACTCATGCAGATCCTCTGTCATACACTTTCATATACACTCCCACAGTCATAGACTTATCCCCCGCTATACTCACACTTACACATGTATACACTCTCTCACAGGTACTCATTACCCCCTCCCCCAACATGCACACACACAGATATAAGTTTGTGGGATGATCTTTTACTTGCAGAATTACATTTTATTTTGCTCAAAAACTGCATGAATCCATGTAAGATTCTGTAATTCTGTTTCTTAGATTAGAATCAGTCTGAACATTGTGGCACAGACAGTCTCACACAGGGCACCTCACACCTTAAATGCATTTTCTGGGCCAACATGACACCAATTTTAAAGTTTATTTGAGAATGTAACTTTAAAAAAGTTCTGCAATTTCCATATGAAAGAATTCAAACCAACATGTTCCTTCTAAAAGATGAGAGTCTTTTTCAATATATAATTTCAGTTGCATCACACTGTAAATTTTTGCTGTAAATTCCGTGTCTTACGATCTTATATTCCACAACCATATGATGAAGGATCAGCACCCTGAAAGCCAGTGCTTCCAAATAAACCTGGTAGACTCTAACCTGGTGTTGTGTGATTTTTAACTATTAAAATTAAGTAAAGGTAACAATGTTGCAAACAATCTTAACACGAAGGCAAAAATGACAATCATAGAATCACAGAATCCCTGTAGTGCAAATGGGGGCCATCTGGCAAATCAAAGTCTGCACTGACCCTTTGAAGAACACTCCGTCCTATCCATGTAAACCCACATTAATCCACTAGCCCTGTAAGTCCCTGAACATTATTGGGCAATTTAGCATGACAAATACAGCTAACCTGCATATTTTTGGACAAGGTTGATAATATTCAGAATCTATACAAAATCTGTATAAAAGGTATAATACATAAAGATAATCATTGAATTCAAGCTGCAATGATACAAATATACTGCTACCTTTGCGGGGACAAAAGTCAAAAGAACTTCATAGTTGCAAAAAAATCAATTGCACAGCCATCACAGTTCTTAAACCTAAGCAAAACTATGTAAATTTTTCATAATTTAAAATAAAATGATTAAAGATACAGCAAGGTAAATTAATCTTGGGCACAACTAAAATTCACTATTGATTTTTGCTTCTCATAATTGGTCTTTGAGTACAAATTGATAAGTGTTGTCTCACTTGGGAGCTTCCACGTCCCAAATCTCATTCAGCCTGAATGGACTTCACAGCATTTGCTTTGTAATCAAACCATAAAATATAACAGTGGGTCTCTGAACTTTTATCCTATAATTAAACTGATAAGACTATATCATGAATCTCACGTGTTCACTAAGGAGTTAGTCAGGTGATATATGAATGTCCTGCTTGATTACAGTTAAACAGATGCCACTATTGGATGTAGGTTTGCTCACTGAGCTGCAAGGTTCATTTCCTTCCAGTTCAGCAAGCAAACCTACATCCAAAACCTCAACCTGAGTTACACATTTTCTTAAAACTCACTAAGATGCCACTAGATTAGATTAGATTACTTACAGTGTGGAAACAGGGCCTTCAGCCCAACAAGTCCACACCGACCCGCCGAAGCGCAACCCACCCATACCCCTACATATACCCCTTACCTAACACAATAGGCAATTTAGCATGGCCAATTCACCTGACCCGCACATCTTTGGACTGTGGGAGGAAACCGGAGCACCCGGAGGAAACCCACGCAGACACGGGGAGAACGTGCAAACTCCACACAGTCAGTCGCCTAAGGCGGGAATTGAACCGAGGTCCCTGGCGCTGTGAGGCAGCAGTGCTAACCACTGTGCCACCGTGCCACCCTATGACTAAATATTAATTTTAAAATTCCATATTCCAATGTAATATCTGACTTGTATACTGACCAAAATGTTTTAAAAAGTGAACAAAAACATTGATTTTAATGGTCATAGCAATGTTCTGCATGTACATGTTGGTCAATTTCATGAAACCTCTCTGCAATAGGCACTACACAGTTTGAATTGAAATTAATATTGTAACCAAAAACAAAGAAATGCGTCAGCCCCTCCCAGGGAGAGAGGAACAGCTTTTCATCTCCTATTATGATGTGCACCTTCATGAGAACATGTGTAAAGTTGAAAATGAAAACATCAACTGCAATTATCAATTCTGGAGAGAATGAACTCAAACATGTGCTGTGACAGGACACAAAAAAAATAGTTTAAGAAGCTGCTTTTGGCAGAGGGTCATGAAATTAAGGATGTAGCACTGAACACAGGCTGTGAACTTTGCTGTCTGTCAAAGAACGTGCTGTCAATACAGATGAACAAAAAACACCTAAACACCCAGAACAACAACTGATTGGCTCCTCATTGCAAAGGTAGAAATCCGTTAAATTGGAGAGGCGGTATAGCTAAATGTTAACAAGTAATGGAAATCTTTGTTGTGGGCAACTAACCGTGGAACCGAATAGGGTATTTGATTAATCAGTTCGGCTAACATAAAGTCTCCATAGTTTTATAAGGCTGCCAACTCATTAGAGAAATAAGTTGTGGTGGTTTAACCTGAAGGTCACCATGACTCAGGTGTGACCCTGGTGACAGCTGCTGTAGGAATTGAATCCATTGCTGCTAGTCAACTGAGCTAACAAGCCCCCAACTTGGTTATCTAGTTGCTGGTTCATTTTGCAGTTAGTTGAATGTAGCTAATTCAGGTGATATATGAATGCTCAGATGGCTAAAGTATGGTGGTTAACTACATTGATACCAGTTGAGTTAGTTCTTGGAAGCCCTCTCTTCTAGTTAGCCTGTAGTAATGTTCCAGCCAGACTGCTAGAGATAAAGATATGTGATGAGGTATGATTAGGAATGCTTAGCTAATTGAGGACTCTACATGAAGGCAGAGAAAGTAAACAAGAGGTATGGGGAATTCAGTTGCAATGTTTCTGGCTTTGCAATGTGACCAACAAATGGAACACAGAAGAATTCCTAAGAACAGAAAGGATATGAAGGTGTCTGTGCAGAAAAGTGCTACCAATCACGAGCTTTACAAGAATATTTTTTCTATTTTCATCTGGAGCCAGGAATAATTTCTAGGTTCAACAGGTTCAACAAAGAGATGATTGCTGAATGGTACAGCATCTTTCCAGTTAACCTGGAATCGCTCATCATTGGGACAAATGCATTACCAGGGCTGCAAAAGTCACAGTGAATTAATTTTAAATGCAATAGTAGCTTGCAGAGGAAGAGGGCAAATATCCCTCAATTTCCACCAACCAAGTGGTATCAGAAGGTCTTTATGCTGAACGAGGAAAGTAATTTCAGATGTTTCTATAAAAGAAGAACAGAAAGAGGGGAAGCATGAATTTACCAAGCCAGCAAGACATCCACAATACAGAGATCCATCAACTGAATGCACACAACACTGTAGTCACCCAATTCAACAGAGAAAACTATAAGAATTGCAAGAACAAACATTCCAGTGAACCACAGTGGTATACAACCATGCACAATATGTCACTGAATGTTGCTATCCTGGCAACAGTCACAATTCTTCGCCCAAAGATTTTGCACCATTCCCAATGTCTTCATACCTCCAAGAAGAACTAAAAGACAAGCTGCTTGGATGGTGACCCTTTCATTGTCATCCAACCATTTGAGTACAAGGGGTATATGACAAGAGCTTAGACTATCGGAAACATAATGATGCTGACCATTCGCAAGGTGAAATACCAAGGGAGCTCTCCACAATATCTGAGACTACGTCTCCAAATTTGTGGTGATCTGCAGTTCCCTCTACAACATTGCCATTATGATTTTGCACTTATCATCATCAGGAATCTGGAGGCCACTGGAGTAGAGGAAGAGAAAGAAGATTGCTAAACTACATTTTGTTGCTATAAAAACAAATTTCCATACTTAATTTTAATCTTTGTAGTAATTTGAGGTTCATACTGTTGTGATTGATTGTGCCCTGCTCCTTATGCAGCTGCTGTCAATGTATTTTGAGAGAGTTAATTTCTTTCAAATCTAAGTACTTCCAATTCTGTAATAATTTACTTACATGGCTGCTTTTGTTGCTAACAGCATACTATGCCTTGGTGTTTTTTCTTGAGCTTCAGCATAGGCTCTCCATTCCATGATTAAGAGTGTAGGACCCCTTGATATCTTTACCTAGCTGGCTCCTACCAGCATTGAGATTCACTTTAGATAGTTTCCTCACCTTTACATTTGGATCACTAGATTACTTTGTGGTTTAACATCACTGGGTTTCATTTTAAGCTTATACTGCCCACCTCTGGTCCATGGGTGTAGTCACCATTACCACCATTTAGTAATGCGATAACTGCAATCCTATGAATAGACAACAACATAACAATTTCGGGGACGATGAGAGAGGACATCTTCTCTGGAGTGTTACTGACCCAGACTGGAGTCTCGTGTGATCTGACATCACCGTGATATGGCCACCTTTGCACATGCTCAGTAGCTATACCCAGAATAATTTTTTTTTGTGTCTTTCTAACACAAGCTGGCAATATCCCCAATGTATCATCTGCAAAAATTTTTGAACAGGGAAGGATTGATACCTTAAGTATTTAACAGAATATATTCTGTTTCAGAAACTGAGCGTGTATTTTTTTTAATGGATTGGATGAACCAGCTGCAAAGTTGGTCATTACCTGGTAATTGCTGGTGCACCTGAGAGGTAAATGGACATGAAATAATGATCAAAAAAAGTTCTGATAAACTGAGAAATGAAATACATCACTCGGATAGAGGAGTGTAGACAACTCTGAACTGAAAATATTCTATCTGGTCTTTCATACCTTTTTATAGCTTTCTAACATTTGGGCAAAATATACACAGTCAATCTCTAACAAATAAGAAAAGCCCCTGAATAACAGTCACTAGACCAAAAATGTTTACTCTGCTTTCTCTTCACAGGTGCTGCCACGCCCACCAAATTTCTCAACTAATTTCTGATTCTGTTTCAGATATCCAACATGTGCAGTTCTTAGTTTTATTGTATAAATAATAAAATACCATGTCTTGTTATTTTCAAGTCTTCAATTCTGTTAACATGAAATCAATCCACTTACTTTCAATCATGCAGTTAATGTACCACAGGACCTCTTATGAAATACCCACTGGACTCATTATCAGGTACTTAGTTTATTGTCATGAAATCATGGAAACCAAATAACCAAATCTTCTAAGTAGGCCAGTGATATCAATACACCACAATACCTCAGCTCACTTCACTCAAAACAATCTGCCTCTTCTCTTACAAACAGATGCTGGTTATTTCCTGCTTTGAGCCTTGCTTTTTGGAATCGTTTTCTTCTTCAATGTTGCCAGAATAGTAACATGAGATGGCAGAGGTACACTGTTATTATACAGGAGCAGCAAGAATAGCTAAAGGCTGCAGAAATTAATTAAATCCATGTGCATTGAAAAGATTATTGAAAATGCATAATAATTCAAACCAATAGCTAAAAGCATTGTTTGCTATTCTTCATCAAATCAGAGACAATAATTAACTCATCTTCAAAAAAAAAATTGGTACCTACAAATAGAAAATGGGGAGATTAAAAGCAACCAAAGAAGCTGAAAGTTTAGACAGCTGGAAGTCCTGCTGATTCCAATTTCATAGCTGCAGTTTCATGTTTTGGGATACAGTTATTGCATGACAGCTAAGGGTAGGGGCTCCCTGAGTGTGAGAAATCAGAAGTGAGACAGTTTGACCATCACTTCAAGGAAAGAAAGAGGTGGCCATGAAGGTCAATAATTAGGATGAGGAAGAGAAAGGCTTTATTTGCAGGAAGCAGATCAGACACTTTTTTTAAAGGGCTGTGTGGGGTATTGTTATTTCTTCTGACACTGAGCAGTGTTGTAAAATGTACTTAACTTGAGATAGCCACTTCTCTTTACTTTCACCATCAGTTTTTCCGAACCCTTACTGAAAACTGTTAGTGTTTGCAATAAGGGTCAGGAGTGTTTCACCTCTTTTTGAAGTAATACCAGATTACAGAGGAGGAAGTGCTGGGTGTCTTGAACGGGTAAAGGTAGATAAATCCCCAGGACCCGGTCAGGTGTACCCTAGAACTCTGTTGGAAGCTAGAGAAGTGATTGCTGGGTCTCTTGCTGAGATATTTGTATCATCAATAGTCACAGGTGAGGTGCCGGAAGACTGGAGGTTGGCTAAGGTGGTGCCACTGTTTAAGAAAGGTGGTAAGGACAAGCCAGGGAACTATAAACCAGTGAGCCAGACGTCAGTGGTGGGCAAGTTGTTGGAGGGAATCCTGAGGGACAGGATGTACATGTATTTGGAAAGGCAAGGAGTGATTTGAGATAATCAACATGGCTTTGTGCATGGGAAATCATGTCTCACAAACTTGAATGAGTTTTTTGAAGAAGTAACAAAGAGAATTGATGAGGGCAGAGTGGTAGATGTGATCTATGTGGACTTCAGTAAAGTGTTCGACAAGGTTCCCCATGAGAGACTGATTAGCAAGGTTAGTTCTCACGGAATACAGGGAGAACTAGTCATTTGGACACAGAACTGGCTCAAAGGTAGGAGACAGAGGGTGGTGGCGGATGGTTGTTTATCAGACTGGAAGCCTGTGACCAGTGGAGCGCCACAAGGATCGGTACTGGATCCTCTACTTTTTGTCATTTACAGAAATGATTTGGATGTGAGCATATGAGGTTCCATTAGTAAGTTTGCAAATGACACCAAAATTGGAGGTGTAGTGGACAGCGAAAAGGGTTACCTCAGGTTGCAACAGGATCTGGACTACATGGGCCAATGGGTTGAGAAGTGGCAGATGGAGTTTAACTCAAATAAATGCAAGGTGCTGTATTTTGGAAAAGCAAATCTTACACTTAATAGTAAGGTCCTAGGGAATGTTGCTGAACAAAGAGACCTTGGAATGCAGGTTCATAGCTCCTTGAAAGTGGAGTCGCAAGTAGATAGGATAGTGAAGTATGCTTTCCTTTATCAGTAAGAGTATTGATTACAGGGGTTGGGAAGTAATGTTGCAGCTGTACAGGACATTGGTTAGGCCACTGTTGGAATATTGCGTGCAATTCTGGTCTCCTTCCTATCGGAAAGATGTTGCGAAACTTGAAAGGGTTCAGAGAAGAATTACAAGGATGTTGCCAGGGTTGAGCTATAGGGAGAGGTTGAACAGGCTGGGGCTGTTTTCCCTGGAGCATCAGAGGCTGAGGGGTGATGTTATAGAGGTTTACAAAATTATGAGGGGCATGGATAGGATAGGCAAAGTCTTTTCTCTGAGGTTGGGGAGTCCAGAACTAGGGGGCATAGGTTTAGAGTGAGAGGAGAAAGATATAAAAGAGACCTAAGGGACAATGTTTTCACACAGAGGGTGGTACAGGTATGGAATGAGCTGCCAAAGGAAGTGGTGGAGGCTGGTACAATTGCAACATTTAAAGAGGTATTTGGATGGGTATATGAGTAGGAAGGGTTTGGAGGGATATGGGCCGGGTTGTGGCAGGTGGGACTAGATTGGGTAGGGATATCTGGTCGGCATGGACGGGTTGGACCGAAGGGTCTGTTTCCATGCTGTATATTTCTATGACTCTATGACTGTATAATACTCAGATCAATAAAATCTACTACCATAAGCACAATGGGCATATAGCAGCAGGTTAGGACAACTTTTCATGGATTTGACAAAGCAACCTCAGTTCTTGAATCCAACTTCATGGTTATTGTAAGAAAAACTTAATATTAAGCCCATTGTGCTTTGGAAAATCAATAGTTTACATGTTATTCCCTTCTCATTTTACTCAGTGGAGATGACAATCTGCTAAAGTTTATGTCAGTTTTGTTATCCTATCTTTTCTGGAAATCAGTGAATTGAAAAGAAAAGGAGAGGAATTTCTATGAGTTATGAGGTGATTCACTTGATTGTTTCCTTGACTTCAGTGCAAGACCCACAAAAGCCTCAGCAAAAGCCAAAGTAATGCTTGAGCATTTTTTTTGACTATTTGCAACTCTTTCATCAAACCTATGGCAGACATTGAGGACAATCCAAATGGAAATTCAATGCTAAAGTAATGATAAAAATGAAACATTCAAATGGAAAAACACAGCTAAAAATTAAAATTTCTTAGAATATTTCCTGACTATGAAGTACTATTACAAATGACTGGAAGGTGGTAACTTGGAGTTTTTTTTCTGCCCTAGAGATCCAATTTAGTATATTTGTGCCAGTCTAACAATCTATCATATTGAGTGTCGCTTTCTTTCACAGGTTAACGGGATAAAGTTAATGGCATTGGTAAATTCAGCAAACAATAATATTCGAACATTGAGTCAAAGGGAATATTCAAACTTTCTTAAATTAATTTTAAAATGACGTGATACAATAATTGATTTAATTTAAAGTAAATTCACACTTAATTTCTTCAGTATTAATCAAAGAATTCTAATATAATTAATAGTTGGAAGGAGACCAAAGAGCTAACAGAGAATACAGTTTAATGTTTCACATTAAAAAAAACCTGTGAAACACTTTTTCTTCAATATTAGTTCACAGCTCTGAAATTGCTTAGCAACAAGAAAAATAGAGAGCGCAATGCAATCAAAATTAATTCGTAACAAATGGAAAATAAAACTGAAGGGATTATACATTTTCATAATAGGGAAAAGAGGATAGGTACATAATTTGAATACATAATTACCAGTTTTTCAGCTTCTGTAAAGGGAATTGGGCTCTTTGCTCCTGTTCCAAGCACCAGGACTCCTCCAATGATAGGATGCTTTACCGAATCCCTGTGGTGTTAATTATAGTAATCAATCATTCTGTCCCACATTAATTCCCTCAAACACGAAATATGTCTTTTGTAGAAAACATGAAGAACGATGTATTATAATAAAAATGATGCACTCTGCAAAACAGAATCCAATATTCGGAAAAAAAATACACATCTAGAATTATATCTATTACATCAATTTCAAACTGACTGAAGCTAATTGAAGTCGCTCGTCACAGTAAAGTAGATGGAGAAACATCAGGTATGAAAACTCAACTAGCCAGGTGAAGGGTAGAATACTGAATTTAAACCTTTATTCACTTATTAGCTTTTATTTTTCAGAAATGTGCCTTCAATAGCCCACCTTGAGCTGGTAGCTAATCATCAAAATAATTATTGAAGCTTCTATCATATAAGACACAGGTTATTTTTGATCATCTTGTTCAGACATGTTACACCACACTTCTGGAACAGCTGATACCTTAACTGAGGTGCAGGACTCCTTTAAAACTCTTCATACCCTAACTGGGAAGCAAACACAGGCAGCAGTGGTGAGAGTGCCAAATGCTAATAATTAAATCTGAAAACAAATATTGTCCTAATCAATTTGTTCAGAGATTTTATCACACACCTCTATGGTAGGTGGGACTTGAAACGAGAGTTCCTGGTCCAGATGATGGGACTCTACCACCATGACATAACAGTCCTAAATATATGCAAGGACTGACGAGTCTCCAATTAATATCCTTTCCCTGATAAACAATTAACATCCAATTGATTTCTAGTTATCATTATGCTTCTCATTTTATGGGATGAAAGATTATTTATGCAATGCATTCCAGACCATCAATCTTTGTTAATTCTTTGGTTTCCTTCCAGTTATTAATCTTATTAGAATTCTTTAATTACTGAAAAATTGTAATGTAATGTGAATTCAGTTTATATTAAACCTATTATTCCTCTAAGACATTTTTTAAAGAAAAATGACAAACCTTAGTATATCACTTTCAACTCAAAATGGTGGAATATTAATTCTCTTATTACCAAGAAGATGCACATATAAAAGATAACAGTGTGAGATCAAAAGAAAAGGAAATAGTGTGGTAGAAATGTAGGTCTGTGATGCTTGTCTATTTTAATTAATAGCTTAAAGTTTTTATGTACTAAGTTATTCTCATTCATCTCTAGAAGCTTTCTGTGCTATGTTCATTTCCCAGCCTTTCAGAATGATCGTTGCATTGTTCCTGATTATTAACTGATGGCTGAATTGATGCATTACTGCCTCATGGACTAATTAGTTCAATATATTCTCCTCCTCCTCCTTGCACCACTTAGGACAAAGTGCTCAGCATCAGCATAAAGCCTTTCTAAATGGCCTTCTGAGGGTAAAGACTGATTCCCTGTATAGGAGAACAAAGCAGAGAACCTAATGCCCTTCCAGGTAATGCAGTTAAAATGGGGCCCCACTCAAGATATAAATTTGTATGCGATATTTTGAAATGCAGTGCCTCTTATTTGTACCAGCAAGGTGTGGTGAAGAAAAACAAAAAGAGTCAGTAGTGATTTAATGTTTATAAGGACTTGCACCATGAATTTTCTGAACAGTTTTCTTGGTCATAGAGTTAAAGAAGTCCTCTAACAGGATACATGCAGTAAATTCAATGAGTGGAGGGTAGTTACATTTAAAAAAATTCTATGCATAAAATTAAACCTAGTCATTTAGAGCAGGGTAGTCTCCAGGCATGAATAATATATATCTTTGCTAATTATTCTAATTCAGAACAGGAATATAAAGCTGAATATTCTCTTAGTCTTTGAGTCTCTGTGGACATTTAAAAAAATAGAAGGCAATACACAAATTCAAACGTCCCGTCCCCATTTCCACCAGATTCCATTCTTATTGACATGACAAAGAAAGAGGAATTTGACTCACATGAGGGAGACCTAATCTCAGCAGGACCATTTGAACTCAATGCTATCTTTTAACAGGCACACTTTTCACTCTAGCAAAGGCCTTGACACACAATTTGGAAGTTTTTTTTAGAGTAAATGCTCACAAAGGGCAGATAAAGTCTGTAGAAATATGAAGCTGTGAAGTTATTTAAATCTTGGCCTTTTAATAATTGAAAAAATCTGCCTGGGCCAATGGAGATTTCGGAAAAAAGCTCAATGTACGAAGCTATTTAAACTCCCAATTTAAAAATGAGCCTGCCTGTATCAGTGATGACAATAAGAAGGTTCCAGCAGTTATGATAGCTGTTTGTTGACATTTCATTAGGGGCATCATTATGTCATTATTAATTCTTGGCTGCATTTCATAACTTATAATTTTCTCGGTAGGATGTCTTGGATTGATGAATGTTTTAAATAGGTTACAAAAGAATTAGTTGTCTTAGATGTGGGTTTATAAGTGTTTTTGTAGTTTAGGGAATATAAATGGAAATTTGAATGTGCTTTTATGAATGGGAGTGTCCTTTTTTAATGCAGCACAGACTATGAAAGGCATTTAGATCTTTCACAGGATTTGACATGTGGACAAAACAGGGCAGAACTTCCATAATTAATGGTGACACCCTGGGGAATATTGTTGAACAGAGACACCTAGGGATGCACACAGGGTGGTGAAGAAGGCGGAGAGGTGACCTTATAGAGGTTTATAAAATCATGAGGGGCATAGATAAAGCAAATAGCACAGGTCTTTTCTCTAGCAAAGGGGAGTCCAAATTTAGAGGGCATAATTTTAAGGTGAGAGGGGAAAGACTTAAAAGGGATCTGAGGGGCAACTTTTTCACACACAGTGCAGTGCGTATATGAAATGAGCTGTTAGAGAATATGGTAGAGGTAGGTACAATAACAACATTTAAAAGACATCTGGACACTTACACGGATAGGAAGGGTTTAGAGAAATATGGCCCAAACACAGGCAAATGGGACTAATTAAGTTTAGGAAACCTGTTTGGCATGGACGAGATGGGCCAGAGGGCCTGGTTCCATGTTGTATGACTCTAAGTTCCGGGTGGGTTGGATGAACCTAAATTGAAAGGAGGTGTTGTTCAGGTGTGAGCAAGAGAGTATAAGGAACGAACTGGGATAAAGTCCCAAAGTTCTAAGGTAGCCCTTTTAAACAGCCCACTTCGGCACTCGTTAGCTCCAGGCAATCCTGTGGTCTGTGCCTACGTGATAGCAGGCCCATCTTTGTCTTATCCTCCCTTCCTTTGAAGCCAAATAGGAAATAATGGAATATTTTCACACGAGGCTGGTGTGGCGAGGCAGGGACTTTCTTGACTCATGCTACCCACCTCAGGCACAAGAACCCAGTTCATAACCATACTCCATCTAGCCAAACTGATCTGCATAATCTCTGTGTGGCGCTTGAACTTATGACCTCCTGGTACAGATTGAATTCAGATCCGAGCTCAGACACAGAGTAAGTTCTCATGTTACGTAGCCCCTTTTCTTGGGGCCCAGATGTTCTGAGGTGTGGCAATTACAGTCAGATTATCATGCCACTTCTACTTCTTTGCACAGGGACTGAGCTCTACCTATTTCGCTGATGTTTTTTACTCCATCACCCTTGTCACGCAGGTTAATTGAGAGAAGTTAAATGACACCCCCTTTTTTAGTCAATGCAATATTTGTTATATTTGCTAATACAAAATTTGCTAACGCAAAAGGAACAGGTACCCAATGAACACAGTCCACAGATTTCTTAGCAACAAATCCAAACAAGCAGACAAAATGCGTCCAGAAACCCTAGACATTCTCCCCTATATCAAAGACATCTCAGAAGTGACTGCCAGACTACTCAGACCCCTTGGCATCACAACCAACCTACAAACACACCAACACACTAAAACAGCAGCTCATGAACTAGAAAGACCCTATACAGACAACAAGCAAAATTAATGTCATTTACAAAATACCATGCAAGAACTGTAACAAACACTACATTGGACAAACAGGGAGAAAACTAGCCACCAGGATACATGAACATCAACTAGTCACAAAATGACATGACCCTCTTTCACTGGTATCCTTACATACAGATGGGGAAGGACACCACTTCAACTGTGACAGCATATCCATTCTAGGACATGTCAAACACAGACAAGCACAAGAATTCCGAGAAGCATGGCATTCCAACTGGAACTCTATCAACAAACACATCGCATTAGACCCCATCTACCACCCCCTGAGAAAAAGAACAGAAAATGACATCACTACAGTAAATGATGTCACCACAGGAAATAACATCACTAACATCATGCTGTAAGGTTGAGTGAAATAGGAGTTGATGGGAAGGGTGAGGGCAGTAACAAATTAAAAATACTATATATGAATGCACGAAGCATTAGAAATAAGATGGATCAGCTTGTGGCTCTTTTGGAAATTGGCAGATATGATATTGTGGGGATAACTGAGACGTGGCTTCAAGTGGACAGGGCCTGGGAAATGAATATTCAAGGCTACATGTGCTATCGTAAGGACAGACTGACAGGCAGAGTGGGTGGGGTGGCCATTTTGGTAAGGGATGATATTCAGTCCCTTGCGTGGGGGGACCTAGAATCAGGGGATGTAGAGTCAGTATAGATAGAGCTGAGAAATTCTAAGGGTAAAAAGACCCTCTTGGGAGTTATCTACAGGCCCCCAAACAGTAGCCTGGATGGTGGATGTATGTTGAATCAGGAGCTGAAATTGGTCTGTCGCAAAAAATGTTACTACAGTTGTAATGGGGGATTTCAACATGCAGGTAGACTGGGAGAATCAGGATGGTATTGGACCTCAAGAAAGAGACTTTGTGGAGTGCCTCCGAGATGGATTCTTAGAACAGCTGGTGCTGGAGCCTACCAGGGAGAAGTCAATTCTGGATCTGGTATTGTGCAACGAACCAGAATTGATCAGAAACCTCGAAGTGAAGAAGCCATTGGGAAGTAGTGACCATAATACAATAAGCTTCAATCTGCAATTTGAGAGGAAGAGGGTACAATCGGAAGTGACAATATTTCTGTTGAATAAAGGGAATTACGGAGCTATGAGGAAGGAGCTGGCCAATGTTCAATGATGCAATACCTTAGCAGGGATGACAGTGGAGGAACAATGGCAGATATTTCTGTGTATAATGCAGAAGATACAGGATTAGTTCATCCCAAAAAGGAAGAAAGATCCTAGGAGGAGGCAAGGGTGGCCAGGCAGACGAGGGAAGTTAAGAAACATATAAAGTTAAAAGAGAAAAAGTATAACATAGCAAAGATAAGTGGGAAAACGGACGACTGGGGAGCTTTTAAAGAACAACAGTTGATTACTAAGAAGGAAATACGCAGAGAAAAAATGAGGTACAAAGGTAAACTGGCCAAAAATATAAAGGAGGATAGTAAAAGCTATTTTAGGTGTGTGAAAGGCAAAAAAATGGTTAAGGCTAAAATTGGGCCCTTGAAGACAGAAACAGAGGACTATATTACGAGGAACAAAGAAATGGCAGAAGAATTGAATTGGTACTTCAGATCTGTATTCACTGGGGAAGACACAAGCAATCTCCCTGAGGTAACAGTGGCTGAAAGACCTGGACTTAAGAAAATTTATATTTGCTAGGAATTGGTGTTGGAGAGACTGTTAGGTCTGAAGGTTGATAAGTCCCCGGGACCTGATGGTCTACAACTCAGGGTACTGAAGGAGGTGGCTCGAGAAATTGTGGATGCGTTGGTGATTATCTTCCAGAGTTTCATAGATTCGGGATCAGTTCATGCGGATTGGAGGGTGGCTAATGTTTTATCACGTTTTAAGAAAGGTGGGAGAGAGAAAGC
Organism: Hemiscyllium ocellatum; assembly: GCF_020745735.1. Classification (NCBI taxonomy): domain Eukaryota; kingdom Metazoa; phylum Chordata; class Chondrichthyes; order Orectolobiformes; family Hemiscylliidae; genus Hemiscyllium; species Hemiscyllium ocellatum. The sequence continues at coordinate 27,305,518 of NC_083416.1, forward strand.
AGGAAATTATAGGCCAGTTAGTCTGACCTCAGTGGTGGGAAAGATGCTGGAATCTATTATAAAGCATGAAATTATGACACATCTGGATAGTAGTAACAGGATAGGTCAGAGTCAGCATGGATTTATGAAAGGGAAATCATGCTTGACTAATCTTCTGGAATTTTTTGAGGATGTAACTCTGAAGATGGACGAGGGAGATCCAATAGATATAGTGTACCTGGACTTTCAGAAAGCTTTTGATAAAGTCCCACATAGGAGATCAGTGAGCAAAATTAGGGCGCATGGTACTGGAGGCAAAGTAGTAACTTGGATTGAAAGTTGGGTGGCTGACAGGAAACAAAGAGTAGTGATAAACAGCTCCATTTTGGAATGGCAGGCAGTGACCAGTGGGGAACCACAGGGATCGGTGCTGGGACCGCAGCTTTTTACAATATATATTAATGATATAGAAGATGGTATTAGTAATAACATAAGCAAATTTGCTGATGATACTAAGCTAGGTGGCAGGGTGAAATGTGAGGAGGATGTTAGGAGATTACAGGGTACCTGGACAGGTTAAGTGAGTGGTCAGATGCATGGCAGATGCAGTTTAATGTGGATAAATGTATGGTTATCCACTTTGGTGGCAAGAATAGGAAGGAAGATTACTACCTAAATGGAATCAAGTTAGGTAAAGGGGCAGTACAAAGAGATCTGGGTGTTTTTGTACACCAGTCAATGAAGGTAAGCATGCAGGTACAGCAGGTAGTGTAGAAGGCTAATAGCATGCTGGCCTTCATAACAAGAGGGATTGAGTATAGAAGCAAAGAGGTTCTTCTGCAGCTGGACAGGACCCTGGTGAGACTGCACCTAGAGTACTGTGTGCAGTTCTGGTCTCCAAATTTGAGGAAAGAAATTCTGGCTATTGAGGGAGTGCAGCGTAGGTTCACAAGGTCAATTCCTGGAATGGCGGGACTACCTTACGCTGAAAGATTGGAGCAATTGGGCTTAAATACCCTTGAGTTTAGAAGACTGAGAGGAGATCTGATTGAGACATATAAGATTATTAATGTGTGGACGGCACGGTGGCACAGTGGTTAGCACTGCTGCCTCACAGGGCCTGAGACCCGGGTTCAATTTCCGACTTAGGCGACTGACTGTGTGGAGTTTGCACATTCTCCCCGTGTCTGTGTGGGTTTCCTCCGGGTGCTCCAGTTTCCTCCCACAGTCCAAAGACATGCGGGTCAGGTGAATTGGCCATGCTAAATTGCCCATAGTGTTAGGTAAGGGGTAAATGTAGGGGTATGGGTGGGTTACGCTTCGGCGGGTCGGTGTGGACTTGTTGGGCCAAAGGGCCTGTTTCCACACTGTAAGTAATCTAATCTAATCTAAAGGATTGGACGCTCTGGAGGCAGGAAACATGTTTCCGCTGATGGGTGAGTGCCAAACCAGAGGACACAACTTAAAAATACGGGGTAGGCCATTTAGGACAGAGATGAGGAGAAACTTCTTCACCCAAAGAGTGGTGGCTGTGTGGAATGCTCTTCCCCAGAAGGCAGTGGAGGCCCAGTCTCTGGATTAATTTAAGAAAGGATTGGATAGAGCTCTCAAGGATAGTGGAATCAAGGGTTTTGGAGATAAGGCAGGAACAGGATATTGATTAAGGATGATCAGCCATGATCATATTGAATGGTGGTGCAGGCTCGAAGGGCAGAATGGCCTACTCCTGCACCTATTGTTTATTGTCTACTGTCTATTGTCAAAGAAACCCAAACATATAAATAGAAAGCAGGAATTATCAACAGTGCTTTGCCTGGAGGCCCACTTAAGATGTTACCTAGTAGGGTGACAAACTGTCTGGAAGTGAACCTTCCAGCTCAGCTCTATCCATTAATTCATCTAAATACCTCTTAAATGTTATTAATGTACCAGTCTTGACAACTTATTGCACATTCCAAATGCATACCACCCTCTGAGTAAAAAGGTTGCCTCTCAGGTTCCCTTTTATTCTTTCCCCTCTAACCTTAACTAACACCTTCTAGTCCTTGATTCCCCAACCCTGAGAAAAAGACTGAGTGCATTCACCCTTTCCATGCCTCTCATGATCTTATACATGTCTATGAAACCCCCCCTCAGTCTCCTACACTCTAAAGAAAAAAGGTCTAGCTTGTCCAACCTCTCTCTTTAACTCAGACCTTTGTCATTGTAAATTTCTTCTGCACTCTTTCCAATTTAATAACATCCTTCCTATAACAAGGTGACCAAAACTGAACACAATACTCCAAGTGCAGCCTCACCAACTTCCTGTTCAACTGCAACATAACTTCCCAACCTCTATATTCCATGCCCTGACTGATGAAGGCAAGTGTGCCAAAGCCTTCTTCACCACCCTGTCTACCTCTGACTTCTTTCAGAAAACCGTGCACCTGAACTCCAAGGTCTTTCCGTTCCACTACACTCCTTAAGAGTCTACCATTCATCGTTAAACTCCTACCTTGATTTGACTTTCAAAAATGCAAAACCTCACACTTATGTACATAGAACTCCATTTGTTATTTCTCAGTCCACTGATCAAAGTCCTGGTGCAATTTCTGATAACTTTCCTCACTGTCCACGATGCCGCCTATTTTAATGTCATCTGCAAACTTCTTAATCATGCCTTGTACATTCTCATCCTAATTATTAATGTAGATAATAAATAGCAATAGGCCCAGCACTGACCCTTGAGGCACATCACTAATCACAGGCCTCCAGTCCTTCCACTATTACCCTTTGCTTCCTACCATCAAGCTAATTGTGTATGCAATTTGTCAGCTCACCCTGGATTCTATGCGATCTAATCTTCCAAAGCAGCCTACCATATGGAACCTTGTCAAAGGCCTTACTGAAATCCATATAGACCATGTATACCGCCCTGCCATCATCAACCTTCTGGTCACTTTATCAAAGAATTCTAACAAATTTGTGAGGCATGATCTCTCATGCGCAAAGCCATGCTGACTATTTGTAATCAAACTCTGTCTTTCTAAATGCATGTATATCTTATCTGTCAGAACCATCTCAAGTAACTTACCTACCACAGATGTGGGTGCTGGAAAAACACAGCAGGCCAGGCAGCATTCGAGGAGCAGGAGAATCGACGTTTCGGACATAAGCCCTTCTTCAGGAATGAGGCTGGTGTGCCAGGTGGGCTGAGATAAAAGGTAGGGGGGAGAGAACTTGGGGGAGGGGCATTGGGAATATGATAGGTGGAAGGAGGTGAGGGTGAGGGTGATAGGCTGGAGAGGGGGTGGGGGTGAAGAGGTCGGGAAGAAGATTGCAGGTCAAGAGAGCGGTGCTGAATCCGGGGGTTGGGACTGAGATAAGGTGGGGGGAGGGGAAATGAGGAAGCTGGAAAAATCTACAATCATCCCGTGTGGTTGGAGGGTTCCTAGGCGGAAGATGAGTCGCTCTTCCTCCAGGCGTCATGTTGCCATGGTCTGGCGATGGAGGAGGCCAAGGACCTGCATGTCCTTGGTGGAGTGGGAGGGGGAGTTAAAGTGTTCAGCCACGGGACGGTTGGGTTGGTTGGTGCGGGTGTCCCAGAGGTGTTCCCTGAAACGTTACGCAAGTAGGCGGCCTGTCTCCCCAATGTAGAGGAGACGACATTGGGTGCAATGGATACAGTAAATGATGTGTGTAGAGGTGCAGGTGAATTTGCAATGGATATGGAAGGATCCGCTGGGGCCTTGGAGGGAGGTGAGGGGGGAGGTATTGGCACAAGTTTTGCACTTCTTGCGGTTGCAGGGAAGGTGCCAGGAATGGAGGTTGGGCTGGTGGGGGGTGTGGACCTGATGAGGGAGTTGCGGAGGGAGTAGTACTCTGGACCGGTGATAGGGGTGGGGAGGGAAATATATCCCTGGTGGTGGTGTCTATTTGGAGGTGGCGGAAACGACGGAGGATGATACGATGTATCCGGAGGTTGGTGGGGTGGAAGGTGAGGACCAGTGGGGTTCTGTCCTGGTGGCGATTGGAGGAGCGGAGGTGCGGGAAGTGGAAGAGATGCGGTGGAGAGCATCGTTGACACGTCGGAGGGAAAATTGCGGTCTTTGAAGAAGGAGGCCATTTGGATTGTTCGGTAGTGGAATTAGTTCTCTTGGGAGCAGATGCTCTTCAGTAAACTCTTGTATTCCCTGTATGGCTCCAGGGATTCACTTGATCCCTGCCACCTGTAGCTGAGCCATGCCACCTTCTTTTTTCTGGTCAAAGCCTTTACATCTTATCATCCAGAGATCACTATTCCTTGTCATTCACCCTCACAGGAACATGTAGACCTTGACCTTTAGCTATCACACTTTTAGAGGTCTCCCATTTGCCGAAGGTTCTTTTGCCTGAAAGCAAACTACTCCAATCAACCCCTCTTAGCTCGTGTCTAATTCCTTCAAAATTCACCTTGCTCCAATTTAGAACTTGAACCTATGGATCAGTTTTATCCCTCTCCATAACTATTTTAAAATTAATAGAACTATGATCACTGGTCCCAAAGTGCTCTGTCACTGTCATCTTCATCACTTGTCATGCCCTGTTTCCCAAGAGCAGGTTGAGTTTTCCCCCTTCACAAGCAAGACCCTCTATATATTGCTTGAGGAAATGTTCCTGAACGCACTTAAATCCAACCTATCTAAACCTTTAATGCTATGGCTGTCCCAGTCTATGTTAGGAAAATTAAAATCTCCTACTATGGCAACCCATTGCTCCTGCAGGTCTCCCCAATCTCCCTGCATATTTGTATAGGGTGGGGATTGGTGAGGTGGTTTAATTAGACAGGAGCTGCAAGTTTGATTTCTGATGATGGGTTGAGAGGCAGAGATTAAGTTAGTGATATGAAAGAGGCAGTTTGGGGGTCGTGCCATCCCAAGGCAGGTTCCTACTTGCAATACGTTTACCACCCCTCTTAACTGAACATGTCACCCGAAACCCAAACTTAATTCCAAAATATGTAAGTATTATAATATCTAAAACACTACAGTAGTGTTCATGAATTGGGAGAAATATGAATAATAAAAGATTAGCATTAATTCAACTTGGCAGTAATGTAAATTGGCCATGTGCCAAAGTTCACATTCACATAGTTGACAGAGAGCTATATGTCTACTTTATAGCTCATTATTTAATAGGGATGAGACTATTAAAGATTTCCCAGTGTTCACTGATTGAATGTTGCCAGACATTTGGACTGATAAACTCTCATGTGGATTTGGGCTAAACAGCTACCTGCCAAAGCCATCATAATCACCGTTAATGATTAGCTGTTATCCTTAATTATCAGTAAATAGAATCTGTGGGGAGGTTAAGTGACTACTCTGAAACACCGTTAGATTATATCCTTTTCTTTCAGTTTGACTTCAGTGTTATAACGTTTACCTGTCTTTCTGATTCATATAACTACTGTTAAAGAAAGCCAATGCTATTGCTTCACCATGACATTGAAACAGGTTTTCTGATTTGTTGTAAAGTGATGAATTAATGAATTGCATGTGTGATAAGCTTGGCTAAATTTTGAATAAAAGGATGAATTTACAACATGGGTGCTGGGGAAAAATAAGCAATACTGCAGTTTGGTGGTAGTGTGGGGTAATTTAAAAAAAAAAGATAAACGAGTGTCAAAGGTTCTGTTCATTCAGAGAGCTGGCTCTGAGGGAGCTGGACCAGTAAGAAGAAAAAAAACGGATGAATTTGATAGAACCCACAAGAGTAAGGAAAGAAGTCACAAGAGTAGGAACTTAGTTCAGTGGGATCTAAAATTTTGATTTCTCAACAGTGATCTGTGATACTGATAAGGTCAGTAGTGTCTTTGCAGCCTGCTAAAATATATGCCAGCCTTTTGTGGGTTCAAACTTGAAATACATTTGCAAACTATGAATATTCATGAATCTGAAACAGTTAGCAATTAAATCCTACCGTCAGGATGAAGTTATTGGTGCAGAAGAATCACATGGCACTCAGTTGAAAATCATTTAAAGGTGGCATGTTGTTTCTGTGAGGTTTATGCCCATTGTCAAGGTGAAGGCATAGCTCAAGAACTATCTTCAGGTTTGGGCTTCTTTATTACAATGTTTATTACATATTAAGGCTAAATACTATAATACATGAGATATAACAGTATTTAACCTTACAGTTTGGTTATTGAAAGATTGTTCTATAATTTCTACAGTTTCATTCCCACTCTTTGGGTGTTAATCTTTCTTCCACTCACATTGTGCAATTTACATCCAATGAGGAGCAACACTGTGATGTCATTGCATGGTTGCTTCAGGGTCCTATATTCTCTTCACAATAGCATATATTCTGTGCAGCTGTGTGGTTTTGATCTTTTATGATTCAAGTAAGCAGGTCTCCATATTGCACTCTGTGACATAAATTGATAGATTTTGAATAGATTATATTTAGATGATGGGAGGTTTAATGGAGGGAAAGGAGAAAGAACAGACATTGGTATTTATGTAGAGGAAGATTTGTTGCAGGAAAGGGAAGGGAGAGAATGGGTTGTGTGCAGGGTGCAGGGAGGATCTCTGAATGGGGTGGTCTTGTTGGGGTGGTGGGTCAAAGTAAGAGTTGAAAGATCCATGAAGAGATGAAGATTGGAGTTGGTGTAGTCAATGTTAGGCTCCTGAGGGTTAAATTCAGTGTGGTTGGGGCAGAGAGAATAGTCACAGTCAAAGGCAGACATTGTGCACATAATGAGGTTAGGTTCAGAGATACAGTTGGGTACTGGAAGATCTCACTGGGTGAGTGACAAGGGTGATTCCATGTGTTTATGGCTGATCCCTAGATTGAGGCAGAAGAGTACTACAATCAAGTTTTTGCCTCAGCCATCATTGTGCACACAACTGGACTTCTTAACATGTGATTCTGCTGTCTTGACCACTCTGTAGGGAAGATGTCATGAGTAATAATGATATGCAATACAGTGCACAACCAGCGCTGTAACACAGACAGATGTCACAGGAGGAAAAACAGAAAGATAATTACTCTTTCCCATATGAAGAGGATTTCAGAGTATAGAAGACCATGAATCCGAATAAGTTTTTCATGGATTCCAGCAACATGGAGAGACACTCAAGGAAAATCAAAGAACTACATAATATTAGCGTAACGATGATCCATCTGCATGACCGTTACTCCACCACCTGACATCCATTGTCTTCCTAGATGTAGACCTAGCGCTGTCACCCTCTCTAGCCTGTGACCTCCAAGCCTGCTGCCCTTACTGCAAACAATAATATGGGGAACAGAGTTTTATCTGTCATTTGTGAGTGCTAGTACCTGTACTATCCAAGGAATACATGTACATCCATGTAACAGACTGACATGCCCAAAATATCATTTGTTCCAGTGCTTTGAATGAAACTGCATCTGAATGTTACACCCCCTGAGAGTCCAAAATCCTCTACATAGGTGTGTGTGTGAGAAAGAGAATTAGGGTTGGGCGTGAGGGAGCTGTTGTGCCCACACTTCAAGCTATCTTCCACTGATTGACACAGAAGGGAAAATTCATACAAATATTCAATTAGCATGTGTGAAATGCAGCCTATCTCCTTCAAGACTACTGCCTGTGTCACTATCACCTCTCTCTAGCTATTACCCTGTGACAAATACAGCTTCTATGCCCATTACATTCGATATCACAACAAATGCTAAAAAAAATGAAGAACATGAATTATATGGTGTGATCAAAATAAAAAAAAATCATAAGGCTTAACATTGTGCTAATTTGTTTTGGGGCCAAGTTGGCTCCTTTGGCTGGACAACTGGTTTGTGATGCAGAATAGTGTCAATGTGGGTTTAATTCCTGCACCAGTTGAGGTTACCATGAAGGTTCCATCTTCTAAATCTCACCCCTCACCTGAGGCATGGTGACCCTCAGTTTAAACCACCACCAGTCATCATGCTCCAATGAGAAATATGGACCATGGCAACCTTTATCTTTACCTTTACATTCTTTTTATATGTACTCTTTTCCTTCTGTTATATATTGGTGTTATTCCAGCATCAGTATCTGAGGTGGAGACAGTGGACTCAGTTTCATGCCCCATTGCCTTGGATGTCTATGTGGGGTGGGAAAGGGGAAGGGGACCCCTGGACTCATGTATGTGCGTGGACACTTTCATAACTTGCACAAATCTGTTCATAATCTCTGACACCTCCACCATCATTTTCTCCCAGCCTCTTCTGCATGTCCGGCAGCACTTTTGTGACTGTGAGGCTGAAGGATTGTCATCAGCATCAGGCTCAGCAGGAGTCTGATCTCAAGCAGCTGTTTGATTTTCTGAGGACCTTGGTGTCACATCCTCCCTCAACTACTGGGATCGGTTTGTGGTGTGTTCACCAGATTGTATGCCTAAATCAATGCTCTAAACTCCTGTGGACCTGGTGGTTGCATCTGAACTAATGGAGATGTATGATGATGCATCCTTTGGGTACTGGCTGCTTCATTCCCATAGGTGGAGTTTTCCTGGCTTTTTCAAAAGTAGAAATTATTCTTCTCTGTTCTGTATTCTGGATAAATCAGGCAAAATAATATGTGCAAACATATATTTTGTACATATATATCTACATATACCAGCATGTTTAAAATCTTAAAATATATCTATCATTCTTTCTTCCTGTAGCTATTGTAAATATAAACATAAATAACAGCAGGCACACAGATTTATGTCTATTGTGCAGGAAGAGTAACAATCTTTTCTCCTGTAAGTTTTGGCTAGATGCCACTTGCTTGATGATGCCAGAGGATTTTCAACTCTCACTGAATTTGCTGAACTTGAAGGCAGCAATTGATTCAATTTGCACAACCCTGTAACACTATGCTTTCTCTGCCTAGATTTCTGAAGGTAGAACTTCTGCTATCAGCACAACTGATAATTGAGTGGCACATTTTTGCAGCACAGCCAGCTCAAACACATTGACCCCAGTTCTTTCAAACCTCCGTAAGTTCATTGGATTTTTTTTAACCTAGTTGCTGTGCCTTTTGTTGGGAGCAAGCCTTTGGCAATGTGGAAAATCTGGTCAGCAAGTTCAGTTGAAAGATGGCTGGACTTCAAAGGTAATGGCTTCTAATGAGCACAAATGTTGTTCAAGTTTCAAACTAAAGTAACCAATGGGGGTGAAGTCTCAAAGCAACATTAAATTACTTGAAATGCAGTGTGGAGTTTCAAAGCAGTAGGCAAATGACAAAGTGATATAGTAACAAAATAAATAAAACAAGGAAAAATTGATGAGCATTACTGCATTTTATATGAAAACTCAAGATTGCTCACTACAATGTGTTGTCAGTCAACTTATTTCACGTTTGCTGTTTAAGCAGAACAACTGCTCATACAGTTTTGCAGTTCTTTTATTGTAACTCTTGCATATCCTAAAATTGTCATAATGTAGTATATTATTGAAAAATATGCCACACTCATCTCTTTCTAGGTCATGATATTTAAACTGCTTAGAAAATAACAAAGTTACTGGATGCATTTACTGACACTGACGTTGACATGGTCTTGTCCAGATTTAGTACTGTGGAATATTCACTTCCATGATATCAAAGTTGTAGGAGTTGAAGCTAATGCTTCCTCTCATGTGGCTAATTAACTGCATTGGTATAAAAAGTGCCAGAAAAATGCAGCAGATCTGGCAGTATCTGTGAAGAGGTAAACAGAGCTCATGTTTACTTGCATCACACCCGGATACAATGGTGAGAAAGGTGTGAAAATATAACGAAAAAAGATATCAGATTCTCAACGAGAATTTGTTTTCTAATATTCCCTCAAGCTTTAAATTCAGAATCTCATCAGTTATCACTGACTACCTTATTTCCGGATAGTTATAGAGTCAGAGATGTTCAGCATGGAAACAGACACTTCGGTCCAACCTGTCCATGCCGACCAGATATCCCAAACCAATCTAGTCCCACCTGCCAGCACTTGGCCCATATCCCTCCAAATCCTTCCTATTGATATATACATTCAAATGCCTCTTAAATGTTGCAATTGTACTAGCCTCCACCACTTCCTCTGGCAGCTCATTCAATACACGTACCACCCGTTGTGTGAAAAGGTTGCCCCGTAGTTCTCTTTTTATACCTTTCCGCTCTCTCTCAAAACCTATGCCCTCTAGTTCTGGACTCCCCGACCCCAGGGAAAAGACTTTGCCTATTTACCCTATCCATGCCCCTCATAATTTTGTAAAGCTCTATAAGGTCACCCCTCAGCCTCCGACGCTCCAGGGAAAACAGCTCCAGCCTGTTCAGCCTCTCCCTATAGCTCAAATCCTCCAACACTGGCAACATCCTTGTAAATCTTTTCTGAACCCTTTCAAGTTTCACAACATCTTTCCGATAGGAAGGAGACCAGAATTGCATGCAATATCCCAACATTGGCCTAACCAATACTCTGACCAACAAAGGAAAGCATACCAAACGCCACCTTCACTATCCTATCTACCTGCAACTCCACTTTCAAGGAGCTATGAACCTGCACTCCAAGGTCTCTTTGTTCAGCAACACTCCCTCGGACCTTACCATTAAGTGTAGAAGTCCTGCTAAGATTGCTTTCCCAAAATGCAGCACCTCGCATTTATCTGAATTAAACTCCATCTGCCACATCTGAGCCCATTGGCCCATCTGATCAAGATCCTGTTGTAATCTGAGGTAACCCTCTTCACTGTCCACTATACCTCCAATTTTGGTGTCATCTGCAAACTTACTAACTGTACCTCTTATGCTCGCATACAAATCATTTATGTAAATGACAGAAAGTAGAGGACTCAGCACTGATCCTTTTGGCACTCCACTGGTCACAGACCTCCAGTCTGAAAAACACCCCTCCACCAACACTCTGTCCTGTATCTCTGTAACTCTGCCAGTTCTGTATCCAAATGGCTAGTTCTCCCTGTATTCCATGAGATCTAACCTTGCTAATCAGTCTCCCATGTGGAACCTTGTTGAACGCTTTACTGAAGTCCATATAGATCACATCTACCACTCTGCCCTCATCAATTTTCTTTGTTACTTCCTCAAAAAACCCAATCAAGTTTGAGAGACATGATTTCCCATGCACAAAGCCTTGTTGACTATCCTTAATCAGTCCTTGCCTTTCCAAATACATGTACATCCTATCCCCCAGGATTCTCTCCAACAACTTGCCCACCACCAACGTCAGGCTCACTGGTCTATAGTTCCCTGGCTTGTCCTTACCACCCTTCTTAAACAGTGGCACCATGTTTGCCAACCTCCAGTCTATCGGCACCTCACCTGGGACAGAGTTCTCGGGTACACCTGATCAGGTCCTGGGGATTTATCCATCTTTTCCTGTTTCAAGACATCTAGCACACTTTCCTCTGTAATCTGGACATTTTGTAAGATGTCATCATCTATTTCCCTACAGTCTATATCTTCCATATCCTTTTCCACAGGAAATACTGATGCAAAATACTAATTTAGTATCTACCCCACTTTCTGTGGCTCCACACAAAGGCTGCCTTGCTGATCTTTGAGGGGCCCTATTCTCTCCCTAGTTACCCTTTTGTCCTTTAATATATTTGTAAACACTCTTAGAATTTAGGAGAATCCAATTTGCCAAAGCTATCTCATGTCCCCTTTTTGCCGTCCTGATTTCCCTCTTAAGTGTGCTCCTACTTTCTTTGTACTCTTCTAAGGATTCACTCAATCTATCCTTTCGCTACCTTACATATGCTTCCTTCTTTTTCTTAACCAAACCCTAAATTTCTTTAGTCATCCAGCATTCCCTATACCTACCAGCCTTTCCTTTCACACTGACAGGAATATACTTTCTCTGGACTCTCGTTATCTCATTTCTGAAGGCTTCCCCTTTTTCCAGCCGTCCCTTTACCTGTGAACATCTGCCCTCAATCAGCTTTCAAAAGTTCTTGCCTAATACTGTCAAAATTGGCCTTTCTCCAATTTAGAACTTCAACTTTTAGATCCGGTCTATCCTTTTCCATCACTATTTTGAAACAAATAGAAGTATGGTTACTGGCCCCAAAGCGCTCCCCCACTGACACCTCAGTCACCTGCCCTGCCTTATTTCCAAAGAGTAGGTCAAGTTTTGCACCTTCTCTAGTAGGTACATCCATATACTGAATCAGAAAATTGTCTTGTACACACTTAATAAATTCCTCTGTATCTAAACCCAGTCTGTGTTTGGAAAGGTAAAATCCCCCTACCATAACCACCCTATTATTCTTACAGATAGCTGAGATCTCCTTACAAGTTTGTTTCTCAATTTCCCTCTGACTATTAGGGGGTCTATAATACAATTTCTTATTTCTCAGTTCTATCCAAATAACTTCCCTGGATGTATTTCTGGGAATATCCTCCCTCAGCACAGCTGTAATGCTATCCCTTATCAAAAGTGCCACCTCCCCTCTTCTCTTGCCTTCTTTTCTATCCTTCCTCTAGCATTTGTATCCTGGAACATTAAGCTGCCAGTCCTGCCTATCCCTCAGCCATATTTCTGTCATTTTTGTGATATCCCAGTCCCATGCTCCTAACCATGCCATCTGCCTTCTCTATTAGGCCCCTTGCATTTACATCTTATTAAAGCCAAAACTTACCTTGTTTATAACCAACCTCCAATTCTCTGCTTCTTCCCTTAGTGCCAAACAATGTAAATTTCTGATTTGTAAATCAGACTGGTACTGACTCACCGATTGTTTGTCTTAGCCGTCATTCAATAGATTCTTCACAATATCTCTGTCAAAGACTACAAGACCACAAGATGTGAAAGGAGAAGCATAACATTTGGTTTGTGGATTCAATTCTACCCTTCAATGAAATCATGGATAATTTGATAATCCATAAGTTCAATTTCCTACCTTTTCCCCATAGCCTTGATTTCCTTGCTGTTGATCTCAGCCAGGGTTATAATTTAAAACCCAGCCTCCACAGCCACCTGCAGTAAAGAATTTTATAGATTTGCTACTCTCTCAAAGAAGCAATTCCTCCTCATTTTATGTTAATTGTGTGATTCCTTACTCTGAGATTATGTCTTTTGATCCTAGAGTCTTCCATAGGGAAATAACCTCTTAACTTTAACCCTGTCAAGACCCCTAAGAGTCTATATGTTACAATAAGGTCACCCCTCATTCTTCTAAACTCCAGTGCATAGACTTCCCTATTTTTATAATGCATTTGCTTTGAAACAAAAATCGGTTCTCCATTTGCCTTCCTTATCACACTGAACTTGTGTGCTACCTTTTTTGCATTTCATGTCCAAAGACCTCCATATTCTTCTGTGCAGTGGCTTGGACAGACTTTTTCCATTTAAATAACATTTAGCTCTTCTATTCTTCTTGACAAAATGCTTAACCTCCTATTATTCCACATTGTATTCCATCTGCTAAGTTTCTGCCCACTTACTTAATCTTATTCCAATGTAGACATGTTGTGTCATTTTCACCACTTGCCTTCCCATCTACTTCTGTCATCCAAAAACTCTGCAACAGTACATTCACTTTCCTCATCCAAAACATTAAGGTATATAGTAAATAATTGTGGCCCAGCACTGATCTCTGTGGCACTCCACAAGTTATACTCCACAAGTCCACTAGTTATGATTTGCCATCCTGAAAGTGACACCCTTATCCCAACTTTGTGTTATCCATTAGTTAACTAATCCTTTCTCCTCGCTAATATCTGGCCCAACATCCTAGGTTCTTGTCTTATTTAGTAGATTTAAGTACATTACCTTATCACGTGCAAAATTATTCAATCTACTGGTTTTCCTTTATCCATCTCTCGCTGATCTGTGTTGTTCGCATGGTTTTCTGCCTTGCAGATGAACCTCAGTGGCTGTAGACCCTGCATGAGGTCCAGAATCTGGAGCCTAAGCTTTTTTAACTGATGAAAATTGCTGCATATGGGCCCCATGAGAAGTCTCCATGACCCTCAACAAGCTCCAGGATGGCATTCTGCTTTGCTGAGCTGTCATAGAGATGTACTGCACGGAAAGAGACCCTTCGGTCCAACTCATCCATGCCGACCAGATATCCCAACTCAATCTAGTCCCACCTGCCAGCATCCAGCACAAATCCCTCCAAACCCTTCCAGATGCCTTTTAAATGTTGCAATTGTACCAGCCTCCACCACTTCCTCTGGCAGCTCATTCCATACATGTACCATCCTCTGTGTGAAAAAGTTGCCCCTTAGGTCTCTTTTATATCTTTCTTCTCTCACCCTAAACCTATGCCCTCTAGTTCTGGACTCCCCCACCCCAGAGAAAAGACTTTGTCTATTTATTCTATCCATGCCCCTCATAATTTTATAAACTTCTATAAGGTCACCCCTCAGCCTCCAATGCTCTGGAGAAAACAGCCTCAGCCTCTCCCTATAGCTCAAATCCTGAACCCTGGTAACATCCTTGTAAATCTTTTCTGAACCCTTTCAAGTTTCACAACATCTTTCTGATAGAAAAGAGACCAGAATTTCACGCAATATTCCAAAAATGACCTAACCAATGTCTTGTACAGCTGAAACATGACCTCCCAACTCCTGGAAGCAATACTCTTACAGATTAACTTTTAAGTTAATTTACTCGGTTTCACTTTAGTTAATTTCACTTACTTTACGTTTACTGTTATATTATTAACAATAGTCTGAAAATTTGTAGAAAATCTTTGCCCTTACTGAAGCATCAGGAACATTGTTGCCTCTCAGATTTGACTCTTGCCTTTAGAAGGTCAAGTGGAAGATGGTAGAATTTTCATATCCATTATGTGGGTAGTGACATGCAAATAGGAAAATCCACATTTATGCTTCCTATTGATGCCTGTACATTACTTTTATCTGTAAGCAATGTCAGTTTTAATTAAGACAGTAAATATTTTAGACAAATGTATCCAGCAATTTACCGGGGCATTTTCAACACAATTTTCTGAACTAATGATGACCATAAACTAGGAAAACAAGGGGAGAAAATATCAACTCTAAGTTTTCCTCCAAGTCACTCACCATCCTGACTTGGAATTATGTTGTCTTCCTTTCACAGTCGCTTTGTTAAAATCCTGTCACTCCCTCCCTTGCACTGTTCATTGCATGAACTGCAGAGCTTCAAGAAGGCAGCTCATCCCCACTTTGAACAGTGCAACTAGGAATGGGCAACAACTGTTGGTGTTGTCAGTTTGCCCATACCCCTAGAATGATTCAAAAAAGAACAATGTTTGAAATGCGAGTAATCTTTCTTTTCTTGTTATTGCTGCTGGCTTAAGCTTTGTTGCTTAAAACCATTTTCTTGGTATCTTTTGTTATGAGGGCTGCCTATATGTGGATGTTACTACTATATAGAATATATCTGTAGCATGACTGTTAATTTTTTTTTATCAATGCAGTTATTGAATTTGCTGCTAAGAACAATTTTGAAATATCATATTTGCAGTATTACAAATCTTGCACACATTCACATCCGGCATGATAAACCATTATTGCATTAGGCTTTATGTAAAAAAAAGTTATGTTCCTCGGGCATTGCATCAAGTAAAATATTTAAATAGTAGAAGTTAAAGGAACATTTAGAATGTGTATGTTGTCATTATTAATAATTATTGTTTGGTAAGTTTTTAAGGAACCAATCCTTCTCCGTCTAATGTCATCAAACAAGCCTATTGTTTGGATTGTAGTTTTGTAATGTATCATGAGAGAATTTTAAAAATTGTTTTGTGTGACATAGTGTTGGTGACAATGCCAACATTTGTTGTACACCTTTCATTGCCCTGAACTTAAACAGAATGGCTTGCCCAGCCATATCATGGATTAGTTGTGAGTTTCTGACATTTCTGTGGATTTAGAGTCATGTATTGGCCTGACCAGGCAAGAAAGGCCGGTTACTTTCCATTCAGGACTTTAATAAATGCAATATTTTATTTATTAGACTCACTTTATATTCCAGATTATTAATTAAATGTAAGTTTCACTTGCTTCCATGGTCAAATTAAAACTCAGAAGATCAGACTGGGTGTCTGGATCACTAGTTCAGTACAATCCTCACCATGCCACATCTCCCCAACTGAGTGGCTTGCAATTTCAGTGAACACATAAGAATTAGTCGTATCATCATGAGAATGGGGTCACCTATAGGTTACACTAAGTAAGGATGACAGATTTTCTCTCTAAAAGTACATTAGTGAAATGGATGGGATTTTAAAATCATAGTTTCTGTGCTTTAAATGTTCACTTTGGAATTTTTGAAGCGACTCTAAAACAGAATTCCAAACTGGAATCATAAAATGAAACTGCCCCTTCCAGTTTCTATAAAAAAAACCTGAGATTTGAAAAAGAGAACTTCTGGACAGACTGATCACAGGCAACATGGTTGCTCAGGGGTTAGCACTACTGCTTCACAGCACCAGGGATCCAAGTTTGATTCCAGCCTTTCATCCCACAGTCCAAAGATGTGCAGGTTAGGTGGATGACCATGCTAAATTGCCCATAGTATCCAGGGATGCGCAGATTAGGTGGAGTACCCGTGGGATATGCAGGGTTACAGTGATAGGGTTGGGGGATGAGTCTGAGTAAGATGCTCTTCAGAAGGACTTGATGAATGAATGGGCTGCTTCCACACTGTAGGGATTTGATAATCACACGGATGAATCCAAGCTGAGTAGTTGCATTTACTAAGATCCAAAACGGAGTCAAGTGGCTGCTGCTGTTTCTGTAACTTGACAATAGCTTATGGACCTGTGCCATCCAGACTGAATTGAGCAAGCTCTGCAGATTTTCCCATTGTAGTGAAGGTTGTATCCGAGGAACTCCGGTTGCATGTGTAACACTGTCAGATGGGATTAGACTGCATGCTAAAGGAGAGGAGCTGGTGTTGTCTTTGAGGAAGCCTGAGCTTTGAATGATTTTGTGACTGAGATTGATGATATATATATGGTATGGAGTGCTGTGCCAGTTTGAAACATCTGTTTGATTTGTAACTGCCACTTAATGTTTAATTTACATTTTAAAATAAACTACAATTTACCTGTGAATTTATAATTGATTTATGTCAGTCATGGATGTAACATTATAAGATAATATTTAGCATTTGCTTTGTTTGACTATTGAATGGTTTATTCTGTTTCAATCTATGGAATCCTGTGGTGACATTCTGTTACTGAATTAATGGGATTTCAGATTTCTTCCACTTGAAACAAATATGAAGATCTTAAAAATACCTTTTTTATTTACATTTAACCTTATTTTCCTCCTTTTATTTCTTTATTTAAAAATGAATTTACATCATTATTCCACCAGAAGCCCATTAGACCTGGTACATATCTAATTTATGGCCAAGATATAATTTTGAACTTGGAAGGCCAACCATAAAGGGTCATTAACACGGTGGAGCCTTACCTCAATGTTATGGTCTGAGATATCTTCCAATTCAAAAATAATGGTGCATCTGAAATGATCATGAGAACATTAGTTAGCAACACATTCTGAAAATTATGATTATTTTGTTTTTGCAACATAGTTCATCAGGTCAATGATTAAAGTTAATTGAGAAATTGAAATGAAAAATGACAACTGATGATCAAAACATTATAGATTTCCAAGGTACATAAATTCAGGATAGGACACAGTGGTCTTCAATAAGCAGATGAATTAATTTTAACTCAGTAGCTACATCGTATTGATTATTCATAGCTCTGGAGGTGGACCTGCTCATGCATAATTTAGTGGAGCTCCTGACTGGATGATGAAGGGAACGAGCTAGAAGTGTTTATAATGATAGCAATGCAAGTGAAATAGCACACTGATGATGTTTTATTAACAATTTAAAAAAATTCAGTTGCTCATTGTTCATGTACGTTTCCATTTCAAAACTATCATGGATTCAGTCCACTTGGTGAAGTAATGATTTTTTTTTGTCAAGAAGGTTGCCTGCACTTATTTTCAACATCAATGATTTTCATGTTGATTATAGTGCACATTTGAATCATGTTGCAACCCAAAGTCATTTTTCTTGCTCATGATTACTTAAGCAAAAAGGATTTTCTTCTGTCTTCTAAGATACTACAAAGCATCTGTGAAATGAATCGTGCTGTGAACCATAAATTTGCAATAGTATCATGAATAAAACATAAACAATTATCAAGTCCACGGAGCAGTAAGCAATAGGGTTCAAAAAGTCAAGACCCAAACTGAGAACATATCTCTATTAAAATGAAACTGCACTGCTACAGTGGAATTCTCTAATAGATCATAAGATGGGAGCAAACAATGGGAGCTATTAAAGTATATTCTGCTGTTTTGCTTCTGCGTTTTAAGCACAAATAGTTGGATAATAGCAGTAGTTTTAACCCATTTTTGCCATGATACAAAATGAATTTGCCATCCTTCTGGCACAATGCATTACCCCAACATGGAACTTGTTAAAGTTGTCTGAGATTAGATTAGATTACTTACAGTGTGGAAACAGGCCCTTCGGCCCAACAAGTCCACACCGACCCGCTGAAGCGCAATCCACCCATACCCCTACATTTACCCCTTACCTAACACTATGGGCAATTTAGCATGGCCAATACACCTGACCCGCACATCTTTGGACTGTGGGAGGAAACCGGAGCACCCGGAGGAAACCCACGCAGACACGGGGAGAACGTGCAAACTCCACACAGTCAGTCGCCTGAGTCGGGAATTGAACCCAGGTCCCTGGCGCTGTGAGGCAGCAGTGCTAACCACTGTGCCACCGTGCCGCCCACGGATAATGTTGGAGAGTCTTTCTACCACAGTTTCTGGTGTTGTGTGGCTGCAGTACACAAAACAAATTTGAAGAGTTTGTTTATGGAAATTTTCTATACTTGACTTTTCACTTCTTAATGCTATCAAAGTGGTCCCCAATGTTCTATTCTGTTGCCTGTTGTAGCACACCCAGTAAGCAAGAGGTTCTTCTTTGCCTGCTGTGATAGTTCTGCCGATTTGACAATGTAGCTTGGATTTGTTCCAACACTAATAAAATGCAAAGAACTTCAGTTAAAATTTTACACCTTTGTTTTCAATTGGCTGAACTAGACAAAATAATTTTTCACACCACATGTATAAATGATAATGAATATTTTGTTGATTTATGCAATTATGGATATCACCATTGGTTTTGACATTAAATAAAATTTTCCCAGACTGCAGTGATCTTTTTTGTTCATAGAGTCAGAGAAACATAGAGATGTACAACATGGAAACACACCCTTCGGTCCAACTCATCCATGCCGACCAGATATCCCAACCCAATCTAGTCCCACCTGCCAGCACTTGGCCCATATCCCTCCAAACCCTTCCTATTCATATACCCATCCAAATGCCTCTTAAATGTTGCAATTGTACTAGCCTCCACCACTTCCTCTGGCAGCTCATTCCATACATGTACCACCCTCTGTGTGAAAATGTTGCCCCTTAGTTCTCTTTTATATCTTTCCCCTCTCACCCAAAACCTATGCCCTCTAGTTCTGGACTCTCTGACACTAGAGAAAAGACTTTGCCTATTTACCCTATCCATGCCCCTCATAATTTTATAAACCTTTATAAGATCACCCCTCAGCCACCGATGCTCCAGGGAAAACAGCCCCAGCCTGTTCAGACTCTCCCTATAGCTCAAATTCTCCAACCCTGGAAACATCCTTGTAAATCTTTTCTGAAGTTTCAGAATATCTTTCTGATAGGAAGGAGACCAGAATTGCACGCAATATTCCATTAGTGGCCTAACCAATGTCCTGTACAGCCGCAACATGACCTCCCAACTCCAGTACTCAATACTCTGACCAATAAAGGAAAGCATACCAAATGTCTTTTTCACTATCCTATCTACCTGTGTCTCCACTTTCAAGAAGCCATGGACCTACACTCCATGGTCTCTTTGTTCAGCAATACTCCCTAGGACTTTACCATTAAGTGAATAAGTTCTGCTAAGATTGCTTTCCCAAAATACAGCACCTTGTATTCATCTGAATTAAACTCCATCTGCCAATTCTCAGCCCATTGGCCCGTCTGGTCAAGATCCTGTTGTAATCTGAGGTAACCTTCTTTGCTGTCCACTACACCTCCAATTTTGGTAGCATCTAACTTACTAACTGTACGTCTTATGCTCACTACCAAATCATTTATGTAAATGACAGAAGGTAGAGCACCCAACACCGATCCTTGTTGCACTCCACTGGTCACAGACCTCTAGTCTGAAAAACAACCCTCTACCACCACCCTGTGTCTTCTACCTTTGAGCCAGTTCTGTATCCAAATGGCTAGTTCTCCCTGTATTCTGTGAGATCTAACCTTGCTAATCAGTCTCCCATGGGGAACCTTGTCGAACACTTTACTGAAGTCCACATAGATCACATCTACCACTCTGCCCTCATCAATCCTCTTTGTTATTTCCTCAAAAGACTCAAATCAAGTTTCTGAGACATGATTTCCCACGTACAAAGCCATGTTGACTATCCCGAATCAGTCCTTTCCTTTCCAAATACATGCGCATCCTGTCCCTCAGGATTCCATCCAACAACTTGCCCACCACCGACGTCAGGCTCACTGGTCTATAGTTTCTTGGCTTGTCCTTACCATCCTTTTTAAACAGTGGCACCACGTTTGCCAACCTCCAGTCTTCTGGCACCTTACCTGTGACTATCGATGATACAAATATCTCAAGATGCCCAGCAATCACTTCTCTAGCTTCCCACAGAGTTCTAGGGTACACCTGATCAGCTCCTGGGGATTTATCCACCATTACCCATTTCAAGACATCCAGCACTTCCTCCTCTATAATGTGGATATTCTGCACGATGTCACCATCTATTTCCCTACAGTCTATATTTCCCATGTCCTTTTCCACAGTAAATACTGATGCAAAATACTCATTTAATATCTCCCCCATTTTCTGTGGCTCCACACAAAGGCCTCCTTGCTGATCTTTGAGGGGCCCTATTCTCTCCCTAGTTACCCTTTTTCCTTAATGTATTTGTAAAAACTCTTTGGATTCTCCTAAATTCTATTTACCAAAGCTATCTCATGTCCCCTTTTTGCTGTCCTGATTTCCCTCTTAAGTATCCTCCTACTTCCTTTATACTCTTCGAAGGATTCATTCAATCTATCCTGTCTATACCTTACATATGCTTCCTTCTTTTTCTTAACTAAACCCTCAATTTCTTTAGTCATCCAGCATTCCCTATACCTATCAGCCTTTCCTTTCACCCTAACAGGAAAATACTGGATTCTCATTAACTCATTTCTGAAGGCTTCCCGTTTTCCAGCCGTCCCTTTACCTGCGAACATCTGCCCCCAATCAGTGTTTGAAAGTTCTTGCCTAATACCGTCAAAATTGGCCTTTCTCCAATTTAGAACTTCAACTTTTAGATCTGGTCTATCCTTTTCCATTATTTTAAATCTAGTAGAATTATGGTCGTTGGCCCCAAAGTGCTCCGCAATGACACCTCAGTCACCTGCCCTGCCTTATTTCCCAAGAGTAGGTCAAGTTTTGCACCTTCTCTAGTCGGTACATCCACATACTGAATCAGAAAATTGTCTAGTACTTAAAATTGTCTAGGACTCACGCCCTCCACCTCCTCCATGATTTTCGCTTCCCCAGTCCCCAACGCCTTATCTTCACGATGGACATCCAGTCCCTGTATACCTCCATCCCCCATCACGAAGGACTCAAAGCACTCCGCTTCTTACTTTCCCGCCGTACCAACCAGTACCCTTCCACTGACACCCTCCGTTGACTGACTGAACTGGTCCTAACCCTGAACAACTTCTCTTTCCAATCCTCCCACTTCCACCAAACCAAAGACGTTGCCATGGGCACCCGCATGGGCCCCAGCTATGCCTGCCTCTTCGTAGGATATGTGGAACAGTCCATCTTCCGCAACTACACTGGCACCACACCCCACCTTTTCCTTCGCTACATTGATGACTGTATCGGTGCTGCCTCGTGCTCTCACGAGGAGGTTGAACAGTTCATCCACTTTACCAATACCTTCCACCCTGACCTCAAATTCACCTGGATCGTCTCAGACTCCTCCCTCCCCTTCCTAGACCTTTCCATTTCTATCTCAGGCGACTGAATCAACACGGACATCTACTATAAACCGACTGACTCCTACAGCTATCTAGACTACACCTCCCACCCTGCCCCCTGTAAAAACGCCATCCCATATTCCCAATTCCTTCGACTCGGCCGCATCTGCTCCCAGGAGGACCAGTTCCAATACCGTCCAGCCCAGATGGCCGCCTCCGTCAAGGACCGCAGATTCCCCCCAGACGTGATCGACGATGCCCTCCACCGCATCTCCTCCACTTCCCGCTCCTCCGCCCTTGAGCCCCGCCCCTCCAACTGCCACCAGGACAGAACCCCACTGGTTCTCACCTACCAGCCCACCAACTTCCATATACAGCGTATCATCCGCCGTCATTTCTGCCACCTCCAAATGGACCCCATCACCAGGTATATATTTCCCTCCCCTCCCCTATCAGCGTTCTGAAAAGACCACTCCCTCCGTGACTCCATCGTCAGGTCCACACCATCCCCCCCCCCCAACCCAACCTCCACTCCCGGCACCTTCCCCTGCAATTGCAAGAAATGCAAAACTTGTGCCCACACCTCCCCCCTCACTTCCCTCCAGGGCCCCAAAGGATCCTTCCATATCCGCCACAATTCACCTGCACCTCCACACACATCATCTATTGCATCCGCTGCACCCGATGTGGCCTCCTCTACATTGGGGAGACAGGCCGCCTACTTGCGGAACATTTCAGAGAACACGTCTGGGACACCCGGACCATCCAACCCAACCACCCCGCGGCTCAACACTTTAACTCCCCCTCCCACTCCACCAAGGACATGAAGGTCCTTGGACTCCTCCATCGCCAGACCATAACAACACGACGGTTGGAGGAAGAGCGCCTCATCTTCCGCCTGGGAACCCTCCAACCAGCCACAAGGGATGAACTCAGATTTCTCCAGTTTCCTCATTTCCCCTCCCCCCACCTTGTCTCAGTCGAATCCCTTGAACTCAGCACTGCCTTCCTAACCTGCAATCTTCTTCCTGACCTCTCCGCCCCCACCCCACTCCAGCCTATCACCCTCACCTTGACCTCCTTCCATCTATCACATCTCCATCACCCCTCCCCCAAGTCCCTCCTCCTTACCTTTTTATCTTAGCCTGCTGGACACACTTTCCTCATTCCTGATGAAGGGCTTATGCCCGAAACATCAAATTTCCTGTTCCTTGGATGCTGCCTGACCTGCTGCACTTTTCCAGCAATATATTTTCAGCTTTAGTACACACTTAACAAATTCCTCTCCATCTCAACTCTTAACACTATGGCATTTCCAGTGTATGTTTGGAAAGTTAAAATCCCCGACCATAACCACCCTATCATTCTTACAGATAGCTGAGATCTCCTTACAAGTTTGCTTCTCAATTTCCCTCTGACTATTAGGAAGTCTATAATACAATCCCAATAAGGTTATCATCCCTTTCTTATTTCTTAATTCCACCCAATTACCTTCCCTGGATGTATTTCTGGGAATATCCTCCCTCAGCACAGCTGTAATGCTATCCCTTATCAAAAATGCCACTCCCCCCTCCTCTCTTGCCTCCTTCCTATCCTTCCTGTAGCATTTGTATCCTGGAACATTAAGCTGCCAGTCCTGCCCATCCCTGCCCATTTTGTAATTGCTATGATATCCCAGTCCCATGTTCCTAACCATGCCTTGAGTTCATCTGCCTTTCCTGTTAGGCCCCTTGCATTGAAATAAATGCAGTTTAATTTATTAGTCCTACCTTGTCCCTGCCTGCCTTGACTGTTTGACTCGCTTCTGTTCTCAACTGCACCATTCTTGGATTGATCTCTTTCCTCATTCTCTCCCTGGATCCCACCTTCCAACCTTACTAGTTTAAATCTTCCCAAGCAACTCTAGCAAATTTCCCTGCCAGTATATTAGTCCCCTTCCAATTTACATGCAATCTGTCCTTCTTGTACAGGTCACTTCTTCCCCAAAGAAATTTTTGGTTTTTTTTGGGCTCGTGTCTTGTCCATTTATGAATAGGTGTAATTTGCTGTCATGACTACCAAATGGTTCCTCTGTTACCATCAGAGTGAAATTATGTTCATGCTGGTAGCTTGTTGTTCTACTGAAAACCCTTTTATTTGTTAATACAAATACTAGCTGTTAATACAAATTTTCAGTTCTCCACTTCACAATTCTTTTTAAACTGTATGACTGCAATGACTATTTCCTGTATTCTTTGCAGCATTTCATGTTATAAGGAGGATATCCAACATGTCAATCCACTGAAAATTATGACAAGATTCTTTGTTAAAGTTTTATATTCAGTGATATTTTGTGTTATATTAGAACTGAGCATTTTTTTATTAGCTTTTCATGCTTACTTCCTTAATTAGTGTAATTGGAAGATACAACGATAAAACCAGGTGCCTCATGAGTGACATGTACTGCTTTCAGTTTATGGCTGGATCCTTAGATGTATCATTCTGTAAGTAGCAAAATAGTTATGTTCCTTTCTATTGAGCTCAAGTCTTCAGAGTCAGAGTTAAATGGAAAAGGTAAATTTTCCTTTCCATTCCCATCCTAAGGTAATTTCGTCTTCGCTGCTTCCTTGAGTTTCCAAAACAGAAATATCAGACTTTTACGTAAATTGGTGCCCAACAACATACAGCTTATGGGATTTCAATGTCATTTGATAACTTCTGAATGGGCTATTCACCACCTTTCTCAAATCCTCCAACAATGGAGATGGACAGATTCCTGAAGAAGGGCTCATGCCCGAAACGTCGATTCGCCTGCTCCTTGGATGCTGCCTGACCTGTTGCGCTTTTCCAGCAACACATTTTCAGCACAGTATCCACCACCTTTGCCTAATTGATGAAACCCGATTAGCAAAAACAAAGAGAAGTGGTAAACTTTCCCTTGTGTGGCAATGATAAGCAAAAGTTATTTTGTAGGATAAGTGAAGAAATATCAAAGCCTTTGTCGTGACTTCCCCTGGGGGCAGGTGTGCTGGTATTCAGCTACTGACTTGTTGTCTCTTTTTATTTGTTTCAGAACAGCAGGCTTGTCTATTGCAAGAATGGCTGTTTGATAAATTGTTAAATACGAGTTGCGACGTTTATCTTGTTTTGTTAGAAAAAGCAAATTTCAAAAGAATCATAATTATTATAAAGAAGTGAGTTAATTTATGCATGTTTGTAGCTTTTTATATTAACATTGAATCATGGGTGTAGTGTCTGCAATCCTTGTGAATGCACTCACACTTTCTCCTCACATTCAAAATGTCACATTGGAGCAGCTGTCTCATTTCATAAGATCAACGAAAAAAAATTTCATGACCTTAAATAATCAAACACAGATTTAAAAATAAAGGCAACAATTGTGAGCCAAGCTTTTCCTAGATGCACAGTAAAGATACAGAAAAAACTGCTATAAGAATAGTAAGTTATGTGTACTCTGTGTACTTCAAGTGAGGTTCTCAGATGGGTGTGAAACTGCAGGAATTCTGTTCGGAAGTATAATAAGATGTAACTCCTATCTATTTTAGCACTTATCAAAATATGTAAAGTACCCATGAATTCTTGTGTAAATGGTGTGTATTTTAGATCATGTTTTCAGGCAAGAAATTGCAAGTTGACTAATGCATGAGTGATACTTTCAATATCATTTTTGAAATCTTCAGCTTCATTTTGTGTCAGAACTGAGGGCATGAGTGACCCAATCCGTGACCTTTTTTGAAGTGACCTTGTCCACTCCCCAAGAATGTCTATCACTTGTTACATCAACCAGCCTCCCCATTCCCATCCCAACTCTCTCACTGCTTTCCTGCCCAATTTTCTTGTTCACTGATTCACTCTCCAACCCCTCCCTGACTGTCTTGCTCGCTCTGCCCTCCTGTTCTCTCACCCAATCCTCATTCATAATGAGAGTTCTGGAGAGAAAATGACAAGTGAGAGAGTTGGGTTGGAAAATAATGAGTAGGAGAATTGGGCAGGGAAGCATTTTCCAATCAAACTGAAAATGGACTATCAATATTCTTCTTTCATTGTTTGACCTGGAATTTTCAAAGACCAAATAGGGTTTCAAAAGGGATATTGCCAACCTGAAATGACTTCTTGTGATCACCTAACAAGCCCATACAGGTCACATGGAATATACAAAACCAGAGTTACCATTTACCAAATGCAACAGGGTTACCATTTTAATCAAGGCTCAATTTACAATTTTTGCTTACACTTGTATAATAGGCATATGCAGTGAGAGATGAAAGGTTGTCTACAGCTATCCAGTTTGGAATAAAGCAATGATATTGAACCCATAATATACAAAAGAAATTACAACAGGCCAGTAACCTTTGAACAAAATGAGAGAAAAGCAGCATGGACTGGATACTGAAAGCTCCTATCTGACCATCTCTCCTTCTCTGTCATAGTCTCAATTGCAGAAACCAGAGAAAACAACTTGAAAATCCTGTTGTTCACTAACATTCAAAGCATTTTGGGAATAATGATCATAATTCCATAAGCTTTAAGATAGATATGGATAAGAATAAATCTGGTCCTTGGGTAAATTGATGGAAGGCTAATCACAAAAGTTTTAGGCAAGAACTGGAGAAATTAGGCTTAGGGTGGCTGTTTGAGGGTAAATCCACATCTGACTTGTGGAAGTATTTTAAACACCAGTTAATCAGAATTCAGGGTCTACATATTCCTGTGAGCATGAAAGACAACAGGGATAATCCTAAAAATAGGCTGATGAGCCTTCTATCAGTGATAGGGAAATTATTGGTGAGGATTCTTAGGGATTGGATTTACTCACATTTGGGAAAGAATGAACTTATTAGGGGGAGTCAGTGGAGTTTTTTGGAGGGGAGGTCTTTTGTTTCAAATTTGTTTGAGTTTTTGAGGAAGTGATGAAGATGTTTGAGGGTAGAGCGTTGGATATTTCCTACATGGACTTTACTAAAGCTATTGCCTGGTTTGGAGTGGATTAGCTATAAGGAGAGGTTGGACTGACTTGGATTGTTTTCATTAGAGCATCAGGGGCTGAGGAGTGACTTGATCAATGTATATAGGATTATGAGAGGTATGGATAGGGTGGACATTCAGAGTCTTTTTCCTAAGGTAGAAATATTAAAATTCTAGAAAGCATAGTTTTAAAGTGAAAGGGGAAAGTTCAAAGGAAATGTATGCGGCAAGTTCTTATAGAGGGTGGAATGCATTGCAAGGGGAGGTGGTAGAAGCAGATACAATAGCAATGTTTAAGAGGCAGTTGGACAGATACATGAAAGGGAATAGAAGGATATGGACCATGTGTACGCAGATGGGATGAGTTTAGACTGGCATCATAATGAGCACAGACATAATGAGTTGAAAGGCCTGTTCCTGTCTTTACTGTTCTGTCCTATCGCCAAACTTTGCCACTGCTAAAGAAACAGGAGAACAACCAATATTTAGAACTTACCTCTCTATCTGTATTAGACACCTTGTCTCCAATTCTTTGTATGCTCATTACCCATGTTTGTGTGAATATTTGATGTTATGTTTTATCTTTTTTTCAGGATAGTAGCTAATAAAATGTCATGATCTTTCACTTTATAAAACCTTGGAGTTGGTTCTCCTTCATTTTTGATTTATTTAACTAAGCTTTATTGAAGTGTGCTAGCCACCTACTGAAAACAAAACGTTAAGAAATGTTGACTGAGATAGATTTAAGAAAAAGAGGGAATCATGACTCCTCCTCATTTAGTAACAACAAGTGGCAAGAGAGATTCAGTTTGGAGGAAAGGTGGTGAGAGGGTGATAAGGAGAAAGAATTAGGATCTTTTGGCCAAAACACGTGTCAAGCTTTACATTGCTTATTACTCAAATAGAAATGGTATTTAATATCTAGTGACATCTGGTGACAGGATGCTATTAGTGCATATTCTTCATCTCCATTCACAGTCTGACTAGCCTAAATTCCTTTGATAGTGTATCTTGAATAAATTATTAGTATCTGTATGGATATTTGGCTAATATGGGTAGACTTACTTGTTTTCAGTAATCATGTAATCAAATAGTTATTACTCATAGTAATTCAAAATGCAGTTATAATAAAGTGGGGAGGTGATTGTCTTGGCAGCTCCAGCTATAAAATATTGCAATGTATTCATAAGAGGATAAATTGAGATAAGACTTTACATTTAACATGAAGACCCCTGTTTCGATTCACTCTGTAGTGTTGAAGAAAAGGAGGCAGGGTTGGGACAAAAGTAGGATTGAGAGAAAAAAATCAGCACCCTTATTTATATCATAGGAGTATTTTAACATGTATTTTGAATAAATATATTGCTGATAAAAGAGATGAACAAAATGCGGTGTCTTAGAAATAGTTTAAATTTGATGGAAAATTCCTACTACTGTTTTCTCTTTTGTCCTCCCACACAGCAGAACTGCTTAACTAATGCCTCACATGTACAGGGCACAGGAAGGAGCATTGTCACAGGAGAAGACATTATTAAATCAGATCTAAAGGGCTGTGTTTTATATAGAAATGCAGACAAAAAATAATGTGTCTTATTGAGTATCAAACTGGTTTCAGACAATCCCAAGGTTTTTATTGATATTTATATGAAACAAAAAAAAACAATGTTTTTGGAATTTAAGAACAAAACAAAGAGGAACTAATGTAACAGCTATTAAAAGTAGCATAATTTCTTTTCTATCTCTTTTGCCAACTGGTGAGGATGTAATTTATTGCTGTTAACATTTTGTTAACATTACATTCAGCATTAATGAATCATAGTGGTAGGAAAAGTCAAGATCTCCCAATTTTTTTGTCATAATGAAGATGACACAATATGATATGGAATTCCAGGATATGGTTACATTACTGGACTAGTAATTCAGTGATGAGCTCAAAATCCACCATGATTAGTTGTCAATTTCAATTCGACTTAAAATACAAAAGGCTTAATTTTTTTGTAGAAACTCAACTGATTCACAAATACTCTTTAGACTTGGGAAATGACTCTCATTACCAATTTAGCGTAAATGTAACTTGAATTGCTAAGTAATCTGGTTAACACTTAATTGCTCTTTGAAGTAGTCTATCACATTGCTCCAAGAAGATCTATCACCATCATTAAAGGTGAAATCAGGGTGGGCAATTAATGTTGAAGTTGTCAGAAAACCCAAATCCTGAAAATTTTTATTTTTAAAAGTTACTGAAGGTTTTCTGTGAAAACTGCAAATCTTAACATAGCCTATTCAAAAGTGCTAAAGAAAAATAGTATTAACTGTTCTAATCAAATAAATTATGGAAATGAAACTTGAGCTTCTTGGAGTATCATTCGTGCTTGTAAAGGTATAATATGGCTACTGTAATAATGCTCAGCAGTCCTTCTAATTTTCTTACTGGCTGGGCAAGCCTCTGTGGTCAGTGTGCAGCACTGATTTCGGACATTAATGGAGCAATAGGCGTGTTGATTTTTAATTGCTGTGTGTTAGCCCTTTGGCTGTATGTGTGCAGCTTCGAGGGAATCCTCCAACTTGATGGAATTGTGCATGTTATGGATCACACCAGACCCCCTCAAAACATTTCAAAAGAGTAGTCCAGACCTTAACTTTGCTAGTTGTTTCAAACAGGTGTAACTCAGATATTCAGGAGGGATGCAGAATACTGAATAGCTTAACCTATCTGAAAACCCAACAGATCGTCTCAACTTAATGATGCTGTTCCCAATACTTGCAACAATCCCCATAAACATCCCTTGGCCCAAAAGGTAAAATCAAGCACAGGGCCTTACAGCAGAGATGTCAGAGAGAGAGGATCAACATGGACCTGCTTCTTTGGGTCCAGCAGCTTCAATACGTGCCTGACTGCTTTCAGTGAATAGGCAGACCAAACCAGAGAAAAGCTGAACGGGGAGAACTGGCCACTCCTTTTCATTGTGCAAGTTCCTTTTTTTAACTTAAAAGTCTTTTGCATGAGTCATGTTAGCTAATCAAATTGACCTAAAACCCTTCAACTTTTCGGAGTCTGTTTTTTTTAACGACCTCTCTGGAAAAAACCCAATGAGCAACATAACCTTGTGAAAGGAGTGAGATCGTCATAGTATTCAAGCTAATAGTTACCCTTAGTGACTTTCCCAAGTTCACAGGACAGCAGTCTTGCTTGTATTGTGCCTTTTGATACTTTGTAATTAATCTGTCTGTAAGAAGGATGCTTCAATAGAATGCCTCATGGTAGATGTCACATGACGATGGAAAGTTGGAGAAAATGAGATTTGCAGATGTTGGAGATCAGAGTCAGGAGTGTGTTGCTGGAAAAGCATGGCAGGTCAGGCAGCTTCCAAGGAGCAGGAGAATCGACGTTTCGGGCTGGAGCCATTCCTGATGACACTCAACGATGGAAATTTGGAGGCACAAGATACCAATTGATGGTGATTAATTTTTGTTAAGCACCCTGTTAACAACATACTTATATTATTAATGTTCAGACTCCCATCTTACCTAACTCTCCACAGAATCTCAATGTATATACCTTGCAGTTTCAGCTTACTCTGAACTATTCCTATTATGAGCAATATCTCAGGGCATAATCCACGAGCATCAGTTACATGTACTGTTTGACCATGGATATTAGCATCTGGCATCTGCCAACATATGATAGCCATCCTGGCACTTCTCCTCAGCACTGGCAGTGAGTTCTGAAGACACTGCAATTCTTTGAGGAGGTAATGAGCAAGCAGCTTTCAAAGGAAGGACATTGGATATAACCTATTTGGATTTCTAAAAGGCCTTTGACAAGGTGCTGCGCAGGAAGCTGCTAAACAAGACAAGAGCTCGGTGTTTTAGACTGTATCCCCTACAGTATGGAAACAGGCCCTTCAGCTCAATAAGTCCACACCAATCCTCCAAAGAGTAACCCATTCCCCTACCTTATATTTACCCTTGACGAATGCACCTAACACTACGGGCAATTTAGCATGGCCAATTCACCTGACCTGCACATCTCTGGACTGTGGGAGGAAACCAGAGCACCCGGAGGAAACCCACACAGACACGGGGGGAATGTGCAAACACAACACAGACAGTTGCCCAAGGCAGGAATCGAACCCAGGTCCCTGGCACTGAGAGGCAGCAAAGCCACCATGCTGCCCATTAAGGGGCAGAAGTTAGAGGGGCAAGAGACAAGATTTAGGTGCTAATTAGCGGACTGGCTCAGTGGTAAAAGGCAGAGAGTAGGGATAAAGGGGTCTTTTACAAGATGGTAGCCAGTGACTGGTAGAGTCCTGCAGGATTCAGTGCTGGGACCACAACTATTCATGTAATACATTAACATTCTGAACGAAGGAACTGAGGCATTGTTACTAATTTTGCAGATGATGCAAAGATAGATTGGGGATAGGTAGTGTTGAGGAAGCAAGGATGCTGCAGAAGGAATCAGACAGAGTGGAATATAATATGAGAAAGTGTGAGATTATGCACTTTGGTAGGAATAATGCACAGTTGATTCAATTTCAGTCAATTCCTCCTCAAACACCGTGATCTATTGCAATGTTCGAGTTGTCAGTTGAGGTTGTGAGTGAAAAGGCTCTCTGACAGTAAATTTTATTTTTGGCAAAGTTGCATTATTATTTAAGTAATTTACAATGTAAATAAGGTACAACAGTGATGTATATACACTCTACATTTCATTTCAATCATTAGTTGTATGTTTTTACATTAATTATGTGGACACCTTTTTTTTCCCTAGAGCATTGAATGCTGAGGGGTGACCTTAAAGAAGTTTATAAAATTGTGAAAGGCATGAATAGAGTGAATAACCAAGGTCTTTTTCCCAGGGTATGGGAGTCCAAAGCCAGAGGGCAGAGGTTTCAGTTGAAAGGGGAAAGATTTAAAAAGGATCTGAAGGTTAACTTGTTTGAGTGTGTGGAACCAGCTGCCAGAGGAAGTGGTGCAATTACAACATTTAAAAGGCATTTGGATGGGTACAGGAATAGGAAGGGTTTAGAGGTATATGGGCTAAACGTTGACAAACGCGAATAGGTCAGATTGGGATGTCTGATCGGCATGGATGAGATGGACTGAAAGGTCTGTATCCATGCTGTATGACTCAATTACTCTATAATACAGATTGTGAGCAGTTTTGGCCTCCATTTTATATGGAAAGATGTGTTAGCAATGCCAGAGATTCAGAGGCGGTTTACAAAAATGAAACTGGGGGTGAAGGACTTGACACGTGAGGAGTGGTTCAGGACTCTGAGTCTGTACGAGATGACGTTTAGTCTGAAGCACTTCATCCTTCTGAAATATACAGAATACTGAAAGGCCTGGATAGAGTGGATGTGGAGAAGTTGTTTCCGCTGGTAGGAGAGACTAGATCTGAGGGCACAAACTCAGAGAGAAGGCACATTGGTTTGAAATGGGCTGAGGAGGAATTTCTTCACCCAGAAGGTGGTTAAGCTGTGGAACTCATTGCTGCAGAAGGCTTGGAAACTAAGACATTGAGTGTGTTTAAGACAGAGATAAATAAATAGATTCTTTATTAGTAAGAGGATCAAAGATTACGGGGCGAAGGTAGGAGAACAGGTTTGAGAAAGCTATCAGCAATGATTTAATGGCCAAATGGCCTATTTCTGCTCCTTTATCTTATGGTTTTGTGGTCATGATCTAATGGTGTCTTTGAATTCATAAACTAACACATCATCAACTTTAGCTTCCAGTTTGGGAAGATCACTATCTAATGTTGTTGACATTGCTACTCCTCTGGAGCCAAGGAAATGTCAAATGGCATATGTGACTATCAATATCTCCCAAATAGCACCCAGAAAGTATTTAGGGATTTCATCCTTTTTCATTTGTCAATCACTAAACTTTAGATCTACGGTAGTGAAGATATTTGCCTGCGGAAGCTGTGGCAACAATTCTGTCTGGTTGGCATGGAGCAGTCAATGTATCCAAATATATTCTCAGATTTTCTGATTGCTCTGTGCTACCACGCTGCTAATGCATGCTGTATGAATTGCCTCTTTCTCAATTACACCGTTCTTGACCATCTCTTCTATCTATCTTTCAGGCTGATTTTGAAGAGAACTGGAACATTCCTTGACAGATGCTGAATTGTTACAACATGCTCATCTACATTGTAATGATATTCTCCATGAAATAAACACATCATTACACTCCTCTAGGAATTGTGCAATTCCTTGATGTGCTGAAGGTTATTGGTCCAACAATTAAGCATACTCCAACTAATCTGAGAGGTTCTTCCTTGCATTGTGTCTGTATTGCATTGATGTAAGACAGATATCTGCAATAAATACCTCCTGATAAATGTCACATGACTACAATATGCCAGGAGGCATATTTGTACACTACTGCACGCTGAACTGTAATGGTAAGTAGTTGTAATTTACAACTTAGACTGTGAACAAAAATATAGGTACTGGAATTAGCATAACATTTCTTGATGCCATACAAATGTTACAATATTAAAGCTGAACAGAGCTAGCTTAGAGTGAAGCTATGAGGACGCTGCAATGCTATCAGGATATTTTTAATATTTGATTTCTAATGCATTGTTATCCCATTTACAGTTTAGAAAGACAAAATATGGCAAACAAAATTATAACGACTGTAAAGTCTCTTATTGATAACACTTCTAAGTACTTTATTAACCCTTTGGGGCCTGCTTACCTGTACCAAAATCTCATAGAACATTTAAAGGGCATTTTTCCATGCCAAGCATTGCCTTTTGGAAGTACATTGGAAATTTGGAAATAGAGTTCAGCAGTCCTTACATGATTTTCTGTTCATGTGAGGAGAATGAATTCATAGTGCTTTTCAAGAGTGCAGCTGACAGAACTGATTCTCTTTGGTTGGTTCATTAACAAAGATTGTAAGCGACCTGTTGACAGCAACTTCTTAAATCCAGTGTCGACAACAGTATATAACATTCCCAGACACTGAAGTAACATTTCCACTCTGCAGCTAGTGAGTGAGCTAAAGTCACTGGATAGAAAATCACAGGCTGCTGAGCCCAAAGATGATATTGTTACCTCTGTCCATCTGCTTTTAATATACTGGTCTGATTACACTAAAAGGAGATTACAGTAGTATTGTGGGTTTGTTCCTAGATTAGTAATCCAGAAGCTTGAACCAATAATTTGTAGAAAAAAACACAAATCTGATCGAGCAGTTCTGGATTTTAAATTCTTCTTATAACACAAATCTGAAGTTGAAAGCTTTTATCTGTAATAGTGACCAGCATTGTCATAAAAACACAATTGGTTCAAATTATGCACTTTTGGAGAAGGACATCTGTTCTTACCTGGTCAAATGCAAACCTAGCCCAGTCCTCTTAAGTCCTCTTCGTTAATATGTGAGGATTAATGTCAAAACCTGGACACCTATTTCCCCCCCCCCGCCCCCAGATTAATTGAGCAATAGCCTGATGTAGAAACACATACAGAATCCTACCTTTAAGCCAAAATCCCAGTCTTTTATTTCAGCAGCTCTGAATGTGTCCCATCCCATTGGCAGGACAAACCTATCAGAAGTGTTATCATGGCTATCCTCAGAATTGACCTGCAGACCTAAATCTTCATGCCAGGAAATGTCTGCTGGCTATAGGTTATTATTTTCCCTCAGCTGATGTATGAGTTTTAGAATAAGCCACTGAATTAGAAATTTTGGGTGCAGTTACCTTGATTGCAACTCATAAGATCCTTTCAAAGCCAAGGTCTTATAGGATCACATGGAGCTTCCATGAAAGCCTTTGCAGGCTCTGGTATTTCCTCTCAAATACCTGAAAGTTGTTGATGGGTACACTGAACATGCTCTGATCCATCAATACTCTTTGGCAAAGTTGACCCATCCCAGATTGCCAATGCTTGACCTCCCTCTCCTGAGCTGTTGCCATCTGATGGCCTTGTGCCTTAGGTTGCTGTGCAACAAATGCTCTCCTCTGTTGAATCCGCTCCACTGTCACCAAAGGTGGCAGAAGGATTTATGTATGAGACATACAACTCACTTAGTGAATTCAAAATATGAAGAAGGCAGGCAAGAACGTATGTGCCACTAGCTTTCATGGCTTGAGTAGCTGCAATTCACTGAAGGAAAGCCATCACCCTTGAACTCTGAGCTAGTGACATTTGAGCTTCCAACTCTCAACCCTCCCAATCCCTTTACCCTCAATTTCCTGCTATCATCCTGGATGGTCACCCTACCATCATTGACCTGCCTTCTGTACTCTTGAGACTATTGAAATTCCTTCTTTCTAGCCAGACCTGCCTTACCACCAGTTTACTATCCCTTTCCATCGACCCACCAGATTTTGTGCAGTTGCTTCCTGTAGTTACTCAGAATGAGAATGTTGCAATGATAGGTATCACATTATAAGACCGAGCCTGGTTCCCTTCAAACGATTTCCTTCCTCCACTGCCACGACAGATGCTAGTGCCAACTGTTATACTATTTGAGAACCTCAACATCATCACCCTTTCCCTCCTCCCCCTTCCTTACCACTACCAGACCATCCAGCTTATCCTTCTCCTCTCCCCTGTGCAGCAGAGTTGGACAAAGGAAAAAAATTCCATTTGGAAACCCAGAAATTGAACAAACTCACAGCATGTAGCTGAATTTCGCACTCTTTACCAAGCATCGTGAAACTGAAATTTTACATTCCACCTAAGGAAGTCCCCTTACCCCACTCATCTAATTTTCTGCTCTTATTAGCCCCATTAATTACCAAATTCTGGGCAGAACCTTATGGGGATCTGAATGAGATGAATTATGGACGGATTTGCGGAAGAATCGTATGAAAAGTCCAGTTAGACTTAATCCAGCTAGGTATCAGGAGCAACTTGCTCCATCTTTTAGGTTTTTGACATGTGGCATGGAAAGTTTGTCACCCTGACAATTCAGGGGGATTATTGCATGTTAAAACATTTTGTTAACTCGCCTCACTAATGTTGCACTTCCTGTCTTACCAAACAAGCTAGACATTGAGAAAAATTGACATAGGAACTGTGGCAGCTCAACACTGGGTCTGAGTGACCTTTTATGTTGGATACTAAGCATCAATATCTCAGATCAAACTGCACGGTCACTGGCCACAAACATTCTATGGACATTGACACTTGATATGTTATAGCCTCTAAGAACCATCATGACACATCTCTGATCCACTTAAAGGATGCTTCTGCAACTCAAAGCTGTAGCTCATTGTAATACTGCAGCAAGATCAGGGATACACACCTAGCTCATGGACTGGACCAGGCTGCATTGCCAGACTCTTCATTTGCTCACTGTGAGCCTACCTAGCTACTCATAACATACCTGTTGCCTTGCCTTGACATTTTTCCACTTTTCTACCTTAGCCAGAAATATGAGACTCATCATCTTACTTCTGTATTTTCAGAAGTAGAAGCAAGGCTCTCAAGTAGGCACTGATTGCAGGAATTGCCCAAATCTAGACAATTCCAGTTTATTGTCCCCAATTACCGACGGGGTCATTAACATTGACACATGGCATTGCAGGAGAAAGTGAGGACTGCAGATACTGGAGATCAGAGCTGAAAATGTGTTGCTGGAAAAGCGCAGCAGGTCAGGCGGCATCCAAGGAGCAGGAGAGTCGACATTCCTGAAGAAGGGCTCATGCCCGAAACGTCAACTCTCCTGCTCCTTGGATGCTGCCTGACCTGCTGCGCTTTTCCAGCAACACATTTTCAGCACATGGCATTGCAGTCCAGACAGAGGATCAGCAAAGGAGCCTGAGAAATAGGGTGATGGGTTGGGTTCATTGGGTAGGCTCAAATGAAGGGAGAAGAAAGACTGAAAGCTAGGGCTGTCAATGCTCTTCACCCAAAGATGACTGAAGCATTTGTTGGTTCTCCTGTTTGGTCATGAGCTGCCAAAGTAGATAGCTACCATCTCCTGATGAAGGGCTTTGCCTATAACACTGATTTTTTTGCTCCTTGAATGTTGCCTGATCTGCTGTGCTTTTCGGGTAAAAAATGAGGTCTGCAGATGCTGGAGATCACAGCTGAAAATGTGTTGCTGGTTAAAGCACAGCAGGTTAGGCAGCATCCAAGGAATAGGAAATTCGACGTTTTGGGCATAAGCCCTTCATCATGAATCAGGTTCCTGATGAAGGGCTTATGCCCGAAACGTCGAATTTCCTGTTCCTTGGATGCTGCCTAACCTGCTGTGCTTTAACCAGCAACACATTTTCAGCTGCTGTGCTTTTCCACTACAACTCTAATCCGGACCCATTGGTTAATACCAATGGCAGTGGAATAAGACCCTTAAATGGCTCTTAATTGGCCAGCTAGGGGCTTAATTGGCATCTAAACATGAAGGCTATATTTGGAACTTCCTATTATGGACTAAATTAAAGGGAGGTGATAGGTTATACACCCTATCATCTTTCTCAACCATATGGCATCACCCATCTCTGAACCTATGTCTGGGTGTTTTTAAAAGGTTTGGTCATTAAATTCCAGCCAGTTGTTCAGACACTTAGATGGGTTAGTTGGCTTTTTCCAATACTTTCCATAGAAGGTCCGAGTGTGTTGCATAACTTTTCCCATGCCATGTGAAACCGTTGTAAGAGGAGGATTCTTCAACACTGTGAGGAACAGGACACAACTGAAACAGAAAATGGAATGGAAACAAAAAGATTGAAAAGTTTCACAGTTAATTTCTGTCAAAGCTGCAACTCATGAAATGAACTTCAGATAAACAATCTTTGCTCCCTTGCATTAACAGCTTCAGCCTATGAAGTACACCATTTGCCCAAATATCGAAACTCTCGGTTCAATTACTTCAAATTGCAAATTTGCCATTTTTTTAAAAAAAAGGTCATTATGTATAATTTTGAAAAGTATTGAAATTAAAATGTTATGGAAAAGAGAAAAAAATTATGTCATCATGATTCTTGATGAGGTTCAGAAGGGCTGAATATTCACGTTGCATTGACTTCACTCCACTGAGGTTACATATGCTCTTTAGAAAGAGACAAGGAGTTGTACACTAGTTTTCAGAGGGATCAGATGTCACTATGTCTGACAAAATGTAATTATACTTATTGTTATCATGCAATAAATGTTCTTGTTAACTAGGAATACAACTGAAACGGAAAATAGAATGGAAATGAAGAATTGAAAAATATGTGTTCTGCAGCTACTCCAGGGTGGTGAAACTTTTTAATTCACTTGTGAGATATGGGCATTGCTGGCTGGACCAGCATTTATTGCCTGTCTTTAGTTGCCCTTGAGATAGTGGCAGTGAGCTACCTTCTTAAACCACTGCAGTCCATGTGCTACAGTTATATCCAAAATGCCCTTGGGGAGGGAATTCCATTACTTTGATCAAGAGACAGTGAAGGGCGGTTGATATATTTCCAGGTAAGGATGATGATTGGCTTGGAGGGAAACTTGCAGGTGTGGTATCCCATGTATCTGCTGCCTTTGTCCTTCTAGATGGAAGTGTTGTGAGTTTGAAGGTGCTGTTTAAGGATCTTTGGTGAATTTCTGCAGTTCGTCTTGCTACTGAACATCGGTGGTTAGAGTGGATGTTGTGATATGTTGCCAATATAGTGGACTACTTTGTCCTGGAAGGTGTCAGGTTTCTTGAGTGTTGTTGGAGCTGCACTCATCTAGGTAAGTGGGGAGTATTCCATCATACTCCTGATTTGTGCCCTCTCAATGTTTTGGATGGTGGACATGGTTTGGGGAATCAGGAAAAAAGCCAGTCACCCCAGTTTTCCTAACATCTGACCTGCCTTTGTAGCCACAATATTTATATGGTGAGTCCAGATGAGTTTCTGGCCAATGGTAAGTTCTAGGATGTTGATAGTGGGAAATTCACTGATGGTAACTCCATTGAATGTCAAGGGGCAGTGCTTAGATTCTCTTATTGGAGATGGTAATTACTTGGCATTTGTGTAGTGCAAATGCTACTTGCCACCTGTCAGCATAAACTTAGATATTGTCCAGATCTTATTGCATTTGATCATGGATTGCTTCAGTATGTGAAGAATCATGAATGGTACTGAATATTATGCAATCATCAGCAAATATCCCCACTTCTGATCTTATCTGGTGTGAAGGTCATTAATGAAGCAGCTGAAGATGGTTGGGCCTAAGACACTAACCTGAGGAACTCCCATGAATATGACTTGGAGCTGAAATAACAGATCTCCAACAACCGCGACCATCTTCCTATGTGCCAGGCATGACTCCACCAGCAGAGGGTTTGCCATTGATTCTCTTGATGTCAGGGGCTGTCACATGCACTTCACCTCTGGAATTCAGGTCTTTTGTCCACGTTTGAACTAAGGCTGTAAATAGGTCAGGAACTGAGTTGCCTAGGTGGAACCCAAACTGGGCATCACTGAGCAGGTTATTGCTAAGCAGGAGCTGCTTGATATGCAATGCTGATGACACTTTCTATCACTTTACTGATGATTAACTGATGGAGTAGTAATTGTTCTGAGGAAGAGACACTGGACCTGAAATATTAACTCTGATTTCTCTTCACAATTTCTGCCAGACCTGCTAAGCTTTTCCAGCAATTTCTGACTTTGTTTCTGATTTCCAGCTTCTGCAGCTCTTCTGATCAGTAATTGACCTTGTTGGATTTGTCCTGCATTTTTGTGTACAAGACATATGGAACAATTCTGCACATTGTCACGTATATTCCTGTGTTGTAACTGTACTGGAAGTGCTTGGCCAGGCGAATGGTGAGTTCTAGAGCATAAGTCTTCAGTCCTATTGCTGGAATGTTGTGAGGCCCAGAGCTTGGCAGTATCCAGTATTTCCAATTGTTTCTTGATATAACATCGAATGAATCAAATCAACTGATGACTGGCATCTGTGGTACTTGGATCACTGGAGGAGGCTGAGATGGATCATCCACATGGCATTTCTGGCTGAAGATCTTTTGCGTATGCTTCAGCCTTATCATTTACACTGATGTGTTGGACTGTTCCATATTTGTGGAGCTTCCTCCTTCAGTGAGTTGTTTACTTGTCCATCACCATGCTGACTGAATATGGCAGGACTGATGAATTTAGATTTGATCCTTAACTCTGTCTATCACTTGCTACTTATGCTATCTGGCACACAAGTAGTCCTGTTTGGTGGCTTCACCAAGTTGACACTTCATGGTGAAGCTCCTGGCACTCTCTATTGAAGCTGGATTGATCCCCTGGCTTGATGGTAATGTTTGAATATCGGATATGCAGGACCATGAGGTTGCAGATTGCATTGGAGGCAATTCTGCTGTTGTTCTTGGCCCACAGTGTCGGACTGATGTCAGTCTTGAGTTGCTAGATCTGTTTGAAATCTGTCCCATTTAGCACCATGATAGTGCTACACAACACAATAGAGGGTATTCTCAATGTGGAGGCAGAGCTTTCTCTCCTTAAGAATTGAATGGTGGTCACTGTTACTGATACCATTAATTACTAGATAGGTCCAAGATGAAGTAAAGATAAAAGAAGCGCAATGGTAGAGAATTATTTCAAAGAATCCTTACGCAGCACCATATGGTGGTTGAGATGGTAAATAACATGAAGTACCAGCAGGATTCATTGTAGAATCTCTACACTGTGGAAGCAGGCCATTCAGCCCATATTGACCCTCTGAAGAGTATCCCAACCAGATTCACCCCCTTACACTTGTAACCGTGCATTCCCCGTGGCCAATCTAACTAGTCTGCATATCCCTAGACTCTATGGGCAATTTAGCATGGTCAATTCACCCAACCTGCATATTTTTGCCTGTGGAAGGAAACTGAAGCACTCAGAAAAAACTCATGCAAACACGGTGAATGTGCAAACCCCACACAGACAGTTGCTTGAAGCTGGAATTGAACTTATGTCCATGGCACTGTGAGTCAGCAGTGCGAACTACTGAACAGCTACTCTGCTGCGGTCATTTGTTGTTAGGTTTTGGATTCTTTAGAATAATTATTTTTACCAGTTCTCATACTTCTATGTTACTGCCTGTTACCAAGATGGGGTAGGCTTATTCAGGTGGTGTGTAATAATAGAATTGAAAGAATTAAGTAGAAACCTTGCTGTATTTATATCTTCAAGCACTACCCTTTCCAATGGTGACTGTTCTCTTTTATTGAGTGTTTGAAGAATCCTGGAATAGTCAGAATATTTGCTGTGAGGTTTTTCCCCACTTCTCATCAATCATCTTTTGCAAGAAAGGTATATGTGGATTGAGCACAGCAGGTCAGGCAGCATCAAAGGAATAGGAAATTCGACGTTTCGGGCATAAGCCCTTCATCAGGTATGAGGAGAGGGTGGCAGGCAGGTTAAGATAAAAGGTAGGGAGGAGGGACTTGGGGAGGGGCGATGGAGATGTGATAGGTGGAAGGAGGTCAAGGTGAGGGTGATAGGCTGGATTGGGGTGGGGGCGGAGAGGTTAGGAAGAAGATTGCAGGTTAGGAGGGCGGTGCTGAGTTGAGGGAACCGACTGAGACAAGGTGGGGGGAGGGGAAATGAGGAAACTGGAGAAATCAGAGTTCATCCCTTGTGGTTGGAGGGTTCCCAGGCGGAACATGAGGCGTTCTTCCTCCAACCGTCGTGTTGTTATGTTTTGCCGGTGGAGGAGTCCAAGGACCTGCATGTCCTTGTTGGAGTGGGAGGGAGAGTTAAAGTGTTGAGCCACGGGGTAGTTGGGTTGGTTGGTCCGGGCGTCCCTGAGGTGTTCTCTGAAGCGTTCCGCAAGTAAGTGGCCCGTCTCTCCAGTACAGAGGAAGCCACATCGGGTGCAGCGGATGCAATAGATGATGTGTGTGGAGGTACAGGTGAACTTGTGGCGGATGTGGAAGGATCCCTTGGGGCCTTGGAGGGATGTGAGGGAGGAGGTGTGGGCGCAAGTTTTACATTTCCTGCGGTTGCAGGGGAAGGTGCCGGAGTGGAGGTTGGGTTGGTGGGGGGTGTGGACCTGACGAGGGAGTCACGAAGGGAGTGGTCTTTGCGGAACGCTGTTAGGGGAGGGGAGGGAAATATATCCCTGGTGGTGGGGTCCGTTTGGAGGTGGCAGAAATGTCGGCGGATGATACGCTGTATACGGAGGTTGGTGGGGTGGTAGGTGAGAACCAGTGGGGTTCTGTCTTGGTGGCGGTTGGAGGGGCAGGGCTCAAGGGCGGAGGAGCGGGAAGTGGAGGAGATGCGGTGGAGGGCATCGTCGACTACGTTTGGGGGGAATCTGCGGTCCTTGAAGAAGGAGGCCGTCTGGGCTGTGCGGTGTTGGAACTGGTCCTCCTCGGAGCAGATGTGGCGGAGACGAAGGAATTGTGGTGTTGGAACTGGTCCTCCTGGGAGCAGATGCGGCGGAGACGAAGGATGCCCATGGCAACCTAAAGGAGTTGCCATGGGCACCCGCATGGGCCCCAGCTATGCCTGTCTCTTCGTAGGATATGTGGAACAGTCCATCTTCCGCAACTACACTGGCACCACCCCCCACCTTTTCCTCCGCTACATCGATGACTGTATCGGCGCTGCCTCGTGCTCCCACGAGGAGGTTGAACAGTTCATCAACTTTACCAACACCTTCCATCCCGACCTCAAATTCACTTGGACTGTCTCAGACTCCTCCCTCGCCTTCCTAGACCTTTCCATTTCTATCTCAGGCGACCGACTCAACACAGACATCTACTATAAACCGACTGACTCCCACAGCTATCTGGACTACACCTCCTCCCACCCTGCCCCCTGTAAAAACTCCATCCCATATTCCCAATTCCTTCGTCTCCGCCGCATCTGCTCCCAGGAGGACCAGTTCCAACACCGCACAGCCCAGATGGCCTCCTTCTTCAAGGACCGCAGATTCCCCCCAAACGTGGTCGACGATGCCCTCCACCGCATCTCCTCCACTTCCCGCTCCTCCGCCCTTGAGCCCCGCTCCTCCAACCGCCACCAAGACAGAACCCCACTGGTTCTCACCTACCACCCCACCAACCTCCGTATACAGCGTATCATCCGCCGTCATTTCCGCCACCTCCAAACGGACCCCACCACCAGGGATATATTTCCCTCCCCTCCCCTATCAGCGCTCCGCAAAGACCACTCCCATCGTGACTCCCTCGTCAGGTCCACACCCCCCACCAACCCAACCTCCACTCCTGGCACCTTCCCCTGCAACCGCAGGAAATGTAAAACTTGCGCCCACACCTCCTCCCTCACATCCCTCCAAGGCCCCAAGGGATCCTTCCATATCCGCCACAAGTTCACCTGTACCTCCACACACATCATCCATTGCATCCGCTGCACCCGATGTGGCCTCCTCTACATTGGGGAGACGGGCCGCTTACTTGCGGAACGCTTCAGAGAACACCTCAGGGACGCCCGGACCAACCAACCCAACCACCCCGTGGCTCAACACTTTAACTCTCCCTCCCACTCCACCGAGGACATGCAGGTCCTTGGACTCCTCCACCGGCAAAACATAACATCACGACGGTTGGAGGAAGAACGCCTCATGTTCCGCCTGGGAACCCTCCAACCACAAGGGATGAACTCTGATTTCTCCAGTTTCCTCATTTCCCCTCCCCCCACCTTGTCTCAGTCGGTTCCCTCAACTCAGCACCACCCTCCTAACCTGCAATCTTCTTCCTAACCTCTCCGCCCCCACCCCACTGCGGCCTATCACCCTCACCTTGACCTCCTTCCACCTATCACATCTCCATCGCCCCTCCCCCAAGTCCCTCCTCCCTACCTTTTATCTTAACCTGCCTGCCACCCTCTCCTCATTCCTGATGAAGGGCTTATGCCCGAAATGTCGAATTTCGTATTCCTTTGATGCTGCCTGACCTGCTGTGCTTTAACCAGCAACGCATTTTCAACTGTGATCTCCAGCATCTGCAGACCTCATTTTTTACCCTATATGTGGATTGATCTGTGCCAGGGATAAGACTTTCAATTATTTCCTTGTAAGAGATGGTCCCTAAAGAGGAGAATAGGAAGTAGTGAGCAAGGTCAAAAGGAAGATTAGGTTAGCAAGGTTAGATCATATGAAATTCAGAGAAAGCTAGCATTTGAATGCAAAATTGTCTTGAAGGTAAGAGAAAGAAGGTGGTGGTGGAGCTCTGTGACCAATGCTGTGCCACAAGGATTAGTGCTGAGTCCACTGTTTTTTGTTATTCCTATAATGATTTGGATGTGAATATAGGAAGTATGATAAGTAACTTTGAAGATTTCACTAAAATTGGTAACGTAGTGGACAGTGAAGAAGGTTATCACAGAGTACAATGGGACCTTGATCAGATAGGCTGATGGGCCAAGGCGTGGCAGGTAAAATGTAGTGCTTTGAGTATAGGAATTGGGAGTTCATGGTGTGGCTGTACAGGATATTGGTTAGGCCGCATTTAGAATATTGCAATCAGTTCTGGTCTTTTTGCTATAGACAAGATTTGAAAGGATTCAAAATGATTTTCAAGGATGTTGCCAAATTGGAGGGTTTGAGGTACAGGGAGAGGCTGAATAGACTGAGGCTATTTTCCTGAAGTGTCAGATGCTGAGGGGTGAATTTATAGAGGTTTATAAAATCATGAGGTGCATGGATAGGGTGAATAGCCAAGATCTCTTTGCCAAGGTAGGGTAGTTAAAGGCTTGAGGGCATAGATTTAAGGTGAGAGGGAAAGATTTAAAAGCAACCTAAGGGGCGAATTATTCTTGCAGAGGGTGGTGCATGTATGTAATGAGCTGCCAGAGAGAGTGTTGGAGGCTGGTATAATTACAGCATTTAAAAGGCAT
Organism: Hemiscyllium ocellatum; assembly: GCF_020745735.1. Classification (NCBI taxonomy): domain Eukaryota; kingdom Metazoa; phylum Chordata; class Chondrichthyes; order Orectolobiformes; family Hemiscylliidae; genus Hemiscyllium; species Hemiscyllium ocellatum. The sequence goes on from NC_083416.1 coordinate 27,350,292, forward strand.
CTGGTTGGGTAGATGAAAAGGAAAGATTTAGAGGGATATGACTGAATGCTGGCAAATGGGGCTAGATTAATTTCGGTTATCTGATCAGTGTGAATGAGTTGGACCAAAGGATCTGTTTCCGTTCTGTACAACTCCATGACTCTCCATTATTTGTCTGTTCATTCAGCTTTTACTTAGATGGTTTCTGACTTTTGTTGTGATAAAATTTACAAAATGAAATCTCATTAATGATTCCTTCATTTGAAAGGATCAAACAGTAAATTTGATTGTTTTGGTTTATATATCGTTGACAGGGATCACAGCAAGAGAAAAAGTAGGGCCGGTCCATTGGGACTGTGCAGAAACTACAGAAGATTTCACGTGGAGTCTTAGATTGCAATCCTAATAAGGTCATTAAAGTCTTTTCTCCATTACAGCTAGGCCCTGGTCCAGAATTGCATTCATGCCTGTTGCAATCTCTTTCCATGTTCATGCTTTAAATAATTTCTCTTGCTCCAGAAATTCCCACTTGCATCCTTTGTGCTTGAATCAGAAAAGCTTGGTTCCTGCTGGAACTTTTCTTGCCACAAGACACCCTCTTTCAGTCCATAGCCTACATTTTGAATTTAGCCAGAACAGAATTTCAACATTTTCTAACTTCTTGAAGCAGAGCCTGATTTTGTGATGAAAATGTGAGCTCGCTATGGGAAGAACATTTCACACTGTCTGTTTAGCAACTCCAGTTTAATGAGAGCTGCCTTAGTATATGGAATGGATCTCCCATTGGCACTACCAGGCACCATTACTATTGACTGAAACACTTCCTGCTGGTTTCACAATGGGAGTCTAAAATTGATCCTGCTGTTTCAATAAACGTACTTTCAGCGACAATATATGAGGATTGCAGACTTCCACACATTTGTACAGGGGAACTGCAGTTGTGGCAAAACATTTATTTGACACTTTTGACAGTAATTCTGAGCTGACCATCAGTGAATGTTGCTGAGAAATAATTGTCATTATTTAAGCAGCTACACAAGGTATATGTGCTCATACTTTTGCCAAGAAAGATACTTAGTTCTCTCTACCAAATAAAGTGACATAATAATTTAATAGTTGTGAGCCCAATTCATACTGCAACCATGTTTTATAAGTAACCTTGAATCTGGCCAAGACATGCTTACTCATTCAGTAGAAAAATGGGTGAAATCTTGTTTCTCCAAGATTAATGTGGACCTAGGAGTAATGGATACCTCTGCTGGGGTCAGCTCAGGTTGTGTCATGTCATTATGTTCTTTTCAGTTTATTTTATACAAACCCACAAGAAATACTCCAAATCTCTGTTCCTGTGAAAATTCAGACCCAACTGTTTTTGTTGGTTAAACTCTATCAAATTTGATGAGGTGTTAAATAAATATGTTGTTTGTTTGTGCTTAGAGAACAGGTGTGCACAGGTGTGGATTAGTCAGCAACTGAAAGTACTTTTTACCAACAATAGTCAAACTTGTTTATTAACACTAACTTATTTTATAACATTTACAATCAGTACTGATGGATTTCTGTTTCCTAAACAGGACCCAGTAAAAGTGAGAATCCCATGTTGTCAAGTGACCAAGGGCCCGAAGCTGGATCATCTAAATTGACCCATAGCTGGAGAAATGAGGCCTGATAGAAGATTGGACAAACTAAGTTAAACAACAGTGAGCAGCTATTGGCTACAGAGAGCAGTAGAATCCAAAATCAGAGGTTACAAAGATTCAAGAGGATCCAGTTACATTCAGCCTGAGGGTAGCATTTTGGAGAAGTGTCAATCAGATGTCTGACACCTTGACTGCCTGAGGTTGTGCACTTCACATCACCCTGGCATGAGAACAGTGAAGGGTGTTGGTGCAACAGCACTGGATGATTTTAAGCCAGCTCATATTCCCATTGGCCAAAAGCCACAGAAAATTTTGGAAGGTCCAGTTAATAAGAACGCATACCTGAATGCACTCCGTCAATGAAGAATCTTTTTAAGGTGATTTTGGTGAAGATAATTTCCTGTATCAAAATGCACATAATTTTCTCTGAAATGTGTATGAGTAATTTTCCTTTGGAGCAATTTACTGCATCCTTGATAACCCTTTTGTACCCCACCTTCTCATTTTGTATTACAATTTTTTAAGTTGTTCTTTTTATAAAGATACCGTGATGAATATGGAACATATTTAGTCATTGATGGGATGCTTATCAATCACAATGGAATGATTCTGCAAGCTGAATATTTATGGATCCATCACACAGGTTAATTTTTGGAATTAAATAAAATTTCAGTGGGATTTATAGCTATTTATTCGCATCTCTGAAACTATTCTTTCATTTCTGAAATATCATTGGTATCTTTCTTGCCCATAATAAGCTGGTAATTTGGTTCTCTGAAAGGTATTTATTTTTAAGATTTCCTGAATTAATTACAAATTAACAATCATTCATTCCTTCATACATTTGGAGTTGGGGATCACATGTCATGTGTCAAAATTTGCAGATGACACTTCAGATTAGTGGCAGAGCAAAGTGTGCAGAAGACTGTGAAACTTTGCAGAGAAACATAGGTAATTTAAGTGAGTGGGCAAACGTCTGGCAGATGAAATACAATGTTAATAAATCTGAAGTCTTCTATTTTGGTAGGAGTAACAGTAAAAAGGACTGTTGCTTGAATGGTAAAAAGTTGCAGAATGCTACTGTACAGAGGAACCTGGGTGTCCTTCTGCATGAATCACAGAAGGGTCATCTGCAGGTAAAAGAGATAATTAAGAAGGCAAATGGAATTTTGTCCTTCAGGGTTAAAGGGATTGAGTTTAAAGGCATGGAGGTTATGTTGTAGCTGTATAGGGTGCTGGTGAGGTCACACCTGGAGTACTGTGTGCAGTTTTGGTCTCCTTGAGAAAGGATGTACTGGCACTGGAGGGGGTGCAGAGAGGTTCACTAAGTTGATTCCGGAGTTGAGTTGGCTTATGAGGAGATACTGAATAGATTGGGATTATATTCATTGGAATGTAGAAGAATGGAGGATCTTATAGAAACATATGAAAGTATGAAGGGAATAGATAGATAACATAAACATAGAGAGGAGGTGAAACGAGAACAAGAGGACATAGCCTCAAAATTGGGGGGAGCAGATTTAGGACTGAATTGAGAAGAAACTGCTTCACCCAGAGGGGTGTAAATCTATGGAATTCCTTGCCCAGTGTAATAGTTGACGCTACTTCAATAAATGTTTTAAAACTAAGATTGATAAATTTTTGAACAATAAAGGAATTAAGGGATATGATGAGAGTACGGGTAAGCGGAGCTAAGGCCACAAAAAGATCAGCCATGACCATATTGAATGGTGGAGCAGGCTCGAAGGGTGAGATGGTACAAGGGAGGCGCGGTAGTAGTTTGGCGCACCGACCTTTATACCGCTGAGTCCAAGCGCCAGCTCACGGACGCCTCCTCTTATTGCCCCCTTGACCATGACCCCACCTCCCACCACCAAACCATCATCTCCCAGACCATCCATAACCTCATCACCTCAGGGGATCTCCCATCCACCGCCTCCAACCTCATAGTCCCACAACCCCGCATCGCCCTTTTCTACCTCCTGCCCAAAATCCACAAACCTGACTGCCCCGGCCGACCCATTGTCTCAGCCTGCTCCTGCCCCACTGAACTCATCTCCGCGTACCTCAACACGGTTCTGTCCCCTTTAGTCCAAGAACTCCCCACCTACGTTCGGGACACGACCCACACCCTCCACCTCCTCCATGATTTTCGCTTCCCCAGTCCCCAACGCCTTATCTTCCTTGTACACCTCCATCCCCCATCACGAAGGACTCAAAGTCCTCCGCTTCTTCCTTTCCCGCCGCACCAACCAGTACCCTTCCACTGACACCCTCTTTCGACTGACTGAACTGGTCCTCACCCTGAATAACTTCTCTTTCCAATCCTCCCACTTCCTCCAAACTAAAGGAGTTGCCATGGGCACCCGCATGGGCCCCATCTATGCCTGTCTCTTCGTAGGATATGTGGAACAGTCCATCTTCCGCAACTACACTGGCACCACCCCCCAACTTTTCCTCCGCTACATTGATGACTGTATTGGCGCTGCCTCGTGCTCCCACGAGGAGGTTGAACAGTTCATCAACTTTACCAACACCTTCCACCCTGACCTCAAATTCACCTGGACTGTCTCAGATTCCTCCCTCCCCTTCCTAGACCTTTCCATTTCTATCTCGGGCGACCGACTCAACATGGACATCTACTATAAACCGACTGACTCTCACAGCTACCTGGACTACACCTCCTCCCACCCTGCCCCCTGTAAAAACACGATCCCATATTCCCAATTCCTTCGTCTCCGCCGCATCTGCTCCCAGGAGGACCAATTCCAACACCGCACAGCCCAGATGGCCTCCTTCTTCAAGGACCGCAGATTCCCCCCAGATGTGATCGACGATGCCCTCCACCGCATCTCCTCCACTTCCCTCTCCTCCGCCCTTGAGCCCCGCTCCTCCAACCGCCACCAAGACAGAACCCCACTGGTTCTCACCTACCACCCCACCAACCTCCGTATACAGCGTATCATCCACCGTCATTTCCTCCACCTCCAATTGGACCCCACCACCAGGTATATATTTCCCTCCCCTCCCCTATCAGCGTTCCGCAAAGACCACTCCCTTCGTGACTCCCTCGTCAGGTCCACACCCCCCACCAACCCAACCTCCACTCCTGGCACCTTCCCCTGCAACCGCAGGAAATGTAAAACTTGCGCCCACACCTCCTCCCTTACTTCTCTCCAAGGCCCCAAGGGATCCTTTCATATCTGCCACAAATTCACCTGCACTTCCACACACATCATCTATTGCATCCGCTGCACCCAATGTGGCCTCCTCTATATTGGGGAGACGGGCTGCCGACTTGCGGAACGCTTCAGGGAACACCTCAGGGACGCCCGGACCAACCAACCCAACCACCCCGTGGCTCAACACTTTAACTCTCCCTCCCACTCCACCGAGGACATGCAGGTCCTTGGACTCCTCCATCAGCAGAACATAACAACACGACGGTTGGAGGAAGAGCGCCTCATCTTCCGCCTGGGACCCCTCCAACCACAAGGAATGAACTCAGATTTCTCCAGTTTCCTCATTTCCCCTCCCCCCACCTTGTCTCAGTCGGTTCCCTCAACTCAGCACCGCCCTCCTAACCTGCAATCTTCTTCCTGACCTCTCCGCCCCCACCCCACTCCAGCCTATCACCCTCACCTTGACCTCCTTCCACCTATCACATCTCCATCACCCCTCCCCCAAGTCCCTCCTCCCTACCTTTTATCTTAGCCTGTCTGGCACACTCTCCTCATTCCTGATGAAGGGCTGTGGCCCGAAACATTGAATTTCCCGTTCCTTGGATGCTGCCTAACCTGCTGTGCTTTAACCAGCAACACATTTTCAGCTCTGATCTCCAGCATCTGCAGACCTCACTTTTTACTCCTACTCCTAGTTCATATGTTTCTTATGTTTGTGTTTATGCTGTACACTGCCTATTTTATAGGAATATGGTAACTTTGCTTTCAAATTCTTCTCTTGTAAATCCTTTGGAACTGCTTCCAAGTCATCATCATGTTGATGCTGGAGTTCACTGCCACATGCTGGCACACGTTTTATTCAATTTATACTATTTGTTTGACCTGAGGCAGAAAAATAGTCCTTCTCAGTGTCCAATCATCCACCACTCCCTTGTCAGCAAAGTGGCCTTGTAGGGGGATGTTTGTTGTGAGTCATAAGATCAAGACTTTAGACCCTGATAAGTAAAACTAAATAAAGCTTAGTGAGCCGACTGGAAGCATTGTCAAGACAATATGTTTCTGAAGTGCTAATCTTGAGTTGGTTAGCCTGTGCAAGGTTCTGGAGCTGTTCACCTTTGACTGTAAAATAGCCACATCATTATGTTGGGGGTGGGGTTGGGGTTCTGCTCTTACATCTCTGGCAGTATGTGTGCCAAATTCCTTCAACAGTTTACATCTGAATCATAGAACATAGAACATAGAAGGATACAGCGCAGTACAGGCCCTTCGGCCCTCGATGTTGCGCCGACCGAATCCTACCAAACCTATACTAGCCCAATAACTTCCAAATGCCTATCCAATGCCCGCTTAAATGACCATAAAGAAGGAGAGTTCACCACTGATACGGGCAGGGCATTCCATGAACTCACAACCCGCTGTGTGAAGAATCTACCCCTAACATCTGTCCTATACCTACCACCCCTTAATTTAAAGCTATGTCCCCTAGTAACACCTGACTCCATTAGCGGTAAAAGGTTCTTAGTATCTACCCTATCTAAACCCCTAATCATCTTATACACTTCTATCAGATCTCCCCTAAACCTTCTCTTCTCCAATGAGAACAGCCCCAAGTGCCTCAGCCTTTCCTCATAAGATTTTCCTACCATTCCAGGCAACATCCTGGTAAACCTCCTCTGCACTCGTTCTAAAGCTTCCACATCCTTCCTATAGTATGGCGACCAAAACTGCACACAATACTCCAGATGAGGCCTCACCAGAGTCTTATACAACTGCAACATGACCTCAGGACTCCGGAACTCAATTCCTCTGCCAATAAAGCCCAGTACACCATATGCCTTCCTCACAGCAGTATTTACCTGGGTGGCAACTTTCAGAGATCTGTGTACATAGACACCAAGATCCCTCTGCTCATCCACACTACCAAGTAGCCTACCATTAGCCCAGTAATCCATCATCTTGTTATTCCTACCAAAGTGAACGACTTCGCACTTAGCTACATTGAATTCCATTTGCCACATTTCCGCCCAGCTCTGCAACTTATCTATATCCCGCTGTAACCTACCACTTCCTTCCTCACTATCCACAACTCCACCGACTTTTGTGTCATCCGCAAACTTGCTTACCCAGCTTTCAAGTCCTTCCTCTAGATCATTTATAAAGATAACAAAAAGCAATGGTCCCAAAACAGATCCTTGTGGTACACCGCTAGTAACTGCACTCCAAGATGAACATAATCCATCAACTACTACCCTCTGTCTCCTTCCAGCCAGCCAATTCCTAATCCAAACCTCTAATGTATCCTCAATGCCATACCTCCGAAGTTTTAGCATTAGCCTACCATGGGGAACCTTATCGAACGCCTTACTAAAATCCATATACACAACATCTACTGCTTTACCCTCATCCACTTCCTTAGTCACCTTCTCAAAGAACTCAATAAGGTTTGTGAGGCACGACCTGCCCTTCACAAAACCAAATCAAATCAGATCAATGTTAAAAAGGTTCATGCACAAGGATTCCATTGTCCTCCTTGTTGGAGATCTCTATGTTCCAAGGATGTCATTTAAATGTTATTTGTGTACACTGTAACTACTGAATGGTCATATTACTGAGGAATTGCTTTGTTTCTGACATTGCTCACAAAATGTCCAATGGATCCAGACACAGAATCTGCCATTGTCACCTTCTCCTCTTCACTATGACCATCTATGTGAGTAGATGAAAACCACATGTGCCAGGAAGCCCAGGACTAGCAGGAAACTCCAGTGAATGTAGACCAACTTCCTAATGCAGCTTTCTAGCCAAACGTGCCCTCATGATACGACGAAAGGCATGAGAGCCACATTCCACAGTTTCTCATTGCATTCCATGCAACTGAGAGATGGCAGGGAAAGGTACAGTGGCGCTGCAGTGGTTAGAGGTAGCGGTCAGGACACCATGTTGGGATGCCAGGTATATCTGCAGTGCAACACCTTCATTCACTAGGGCCAATGAGGGTCATAAGATATTTCATCCACATCAGCTTCCATTGCAGGTCATGTCCAGACATTTATTGCAGAATAGCTCTAACAGTTAACCCCAGTTCACCTTTGGATTTTTAAATCTGACAATTAGAGGGTACAACAGGCATTGTTGTATGATAGGATGGATTATGAAGATTTATGAGAACCTCATCATTGTCCTGGTGGGAAAATGAAAATGTTCTTCAGAAGCATTAGAACTGTCATCATTTTACAGTACAGCAAAATCAGCCAAATTGTCTGCTGTCTGATTTGTGAGAGTTTAACTTGTTTGGTTTTCCAGAGTTTTGTAGATGGAAAAGAGATCTTGTTCTTACCAAATTGAAGGATGACATGTCTTGAAATTGAATTATTCTTCAAACCTTTGTTATACAATGTTAACATAAAACATGATGAGATTGTGAGTAGCTGCAGTGAAAGCTTTAGTGTTTAGATACACAATCCATTGGGCGAATGTGGATTAATTTTGTAGGTTGAATGTGAACTTACTGGGTTGTGAATGCACAGATATATTTTCACCAGGTGTTGAAGGAAATGCTGACTTCTACAAGTATTACTCAACTCAAGCCCACTTTGCCATCTTCGCCATAATGCTCAGGAATTGTAGCCATCATTATAACCAGCTAACTCTGCTCTGCACCCAATTATTGTATAATAGCCTATGCAGTAAAGAGAACAGAGTGTCAGTGATTGCATGACAATGTTTGAGGAATGTGCCTGAAATGCAGAGTAGCTGGAGATATATGGAAGCGGTGTTTGAGGCCTAGAATATTGGGAGATGCAGGAGGTCGAGTTTCTGTATCAGGAGGTGCAGGACGTAGACTTTCTGTATTAGTGGTGCGTGAGATAGAGTTTCTGAATCTGAAAGTGCGGGAGGTCGAGTATCTATATTGGGAGGTGTGTGAGGTCAAGTTGGACTTGAGTTTTGAGTGCAAGTTCATAAGAAAATAAAGTCACTAAAACTGGGAAATGACACATACTTCTACAACTCATCTGTTTCATTTCAAAAGTTATTTTTAAGGAGTTTGATAAAGTAGATGTTATGAGTTTGCTTCCCATTTTAAGATAACCCAGGACCAGAGGACATAATCTTAGAATAAGGGGTCACTCACTTATGGACATGAGCAATTTCTTCTCTCAGAGGAAAGTGAACCCATATAACTTCAGAGGGTTGTCACAGCCGGCCTGTAAGTCTATTCAAGACTGAGCTAGACAGATTTTTAATCAGTAAGGAAATCAAGGGTTATTGGGAAGAGGCAGGAAAATAGAATTGAGAATTATCAGATCAGTAATGATCACATTGCTTGATAGAGCAGACTCAATGGGCTGAATGGCTCCTGTATGATGCTATCATGGTTGTATTTGTCTCTTGAGTCAGGGGAGGTCTTTGAACGTCTTTGTGAGACTGCCTCCAGGTCCTTGAGTTCAGAATCTGGTAGTGACCGCTGAGGCTATCTACTGCTAATCAGTCCTGAGTGTTGTCTTTGAAGGCCACTATCCCATCAAGTACCCTCACCTCACCCCCCAACCCCCTATCACTCTGTCACTGCTGGTCTGTTTTATCCATTAAGGCCTACAGCACCACATTGATAGCCCTTGACCTCTCTCTTTCTCTGTCCTGTAGTTCCAATTTCCTAATTTAAAATTGCATAATAGTATTCAACAGCAACTTGCAGCATGAGGAATCTCAGAGTACATTTAAAACAAAAAGGCTACCTCAGATGCTATTAATAAATGATTCTTGGCTTCCTGCTGAGCACAAAGGTAGTCAGAAACTCAGAAGATGCACAACTATCAGATAAAGATGTGGCAAATTTTAACATGTGTATAGCCACCTTCACTGGAACTAGCATGGAGAATGTGAATTGCTGACCCCATGCCTCAGTAATGGCACAATTCAACATTTTAACTGTAAATCTTCTCTCCACGCATTACTTATGCAGCGTGCAGTGCACACCTGGAGTCTAAATTTAGGGAGCTGAACAAAGGTGAACTCATGGTGAGATTGTTAAGTTTGCTTATGAAAAGCTGCAGGCTCTATCTTTTTTTATTTTAAACAATGAAATAAGAAGGTGGCGATTAGCCAAGTTTGTATTTTCCTGTGCGATTGGAGGGAGGATGGGTGATTTTGGTGCCTGCCTTGTCTACAGATTTAATGAAAGCTGGTTTACTCACTTAAAAATCACACAACACCAGGTTATAGTCCAACAGGTTTAATTGGAAGCATGGTTGACTCACGCCTGTGATGAAAACTGGTTTATTCACGCCTGTGATAAACAAATATATATTGAATAAGCACTGCTTAGCATATAGTAATCAATCATCAGAAAAGTAACAGTACTACCAAAAACACTTTTTAAAACGTGGGGATGTTTCGGTTGGGAATATATTTAAAGTGAAATTAAATAAGTATATGTTTGAATAAATATTATTCAAGGATGTAAAAGTCTATGAACATAATTATGTCAATTTAAAATTAAATAAGAAGACATGTACTTTATATTTGTAGAATAATCTGTTCTAAAATGTTAAATTATCACATTGAATTTATTTTACTATAAATCATGTGGCTGTGCAACAACTGAAAAATGCCTAACACAAGTTTTAAGTTTTGCCACTGAGATTCATCTAATTCATCGAGGCACCTAGTACACCCAGAAGAAATTAGCTTTCAGTTTGACAGCAAGTATACCTTTTAAGTACAATGGGCACAGCAATTGTGAAATTCATTCCTTCCCTGATTTAATGTCTAAAAACAAGGATACAATAATGGGATGAATTGTTCTCTATTTTATGTTTAAACAGGTTAGACAGCCCCTGTTAGGATCTGAGTATCCAAAATCTATGGACCATGGCTTGATATTTGTTGTAATGTCACCATTGCAAAGTGTTAATTTCTATCTCTTTGTGAAAGGATTAAACCTGAAAATTCAAGCTACTGTTCAGGGGGACTGAATTCCACCAAAGAGAGGTCCTGGAAAAAAGGCATTGAGACCTGAAGTCAATTATAGAGCATAGAACAGTACAGTCAGGCCTTTCAGCCTTTGATGTTGTGCCAATCTTTTATCCTTCTCTAAGATCAAACTAACCCTGCATTTTACTGTCATCCATGTGCCTATCCAAGAATCACTTAAATGTCCATAATGTGTCTGACTCTACTACCACTGCTGGTAATGCATTCCACCCATCCGTCATGCTCTGTGTAAAGAACCAACCTCTGACATCTCCCTAAACCTTCCTCCAATCACCTTAAAGTATGCCTCCTTGTGATAGACATCACTGCCTGGGGAAAAAGTCTCTGACTATTCACTCTATCTATGTCTCTCATCATCTTGTACACCTCTATCAATTCACCTCTCATCCTTCTTCGATCCAATGAGAAAAGCCCTCGCTCCCTCAACCTTTGCAGCATCCTGGTAAATCTCTTCTGCACCATTTCTAAAGTTTCCACATCTTTCCTACAATGAGGTGAGCAGAACTGAACACAATATTCTGAGTGTGGTCTAACCAGGGCTCTAAAGAGCTTCAACATAACCTTGTGGCTATGAAAGCTAACGCACCATATGTCTGCTTAACAATCGTATCAACTTAGGTGCAACTTTGAGGCATCTAGGATCATGGACCCCAAGATCCCTCTGTTCCTCAACACTGCCATGAATCCTGCTTTTAACCCTGTATTCTATATTCAAATTTGACCCTCCAAAGTGAATCATTTTGCACTTTCCAGTTTGACCTCCATCTATCACTTATCAGCTCAGTTTTGCATCCTGTCAATGTCCCATTGCAAACTATAACAGTCCTCCATACTATCCATTACTCCACCAACATTTGTATCATCAGCAAACTTAATAAGGCCCCTCTCCACTTCCTCATCCAATTCATTTACAAAAATCTCAAAGAGCAAAGGTCCCAGAACAGATCCCTGTGGAACACCACTCATCACCAAGCTCCAGGCTGAGTACTTTCCATCTGACACCACCCTCTGTCTTCTATGGGTCAGCCAATTCTGTATCCAGTTAGACAGGTTTCCCTGTATCCCATGACTCCTTGCTTTCTGAATGAGCCTACCATGAGGAACCTTATCAAACGCCTTACTAAAATCCATGTTCACCACATCCATTGCACTAACTTCATCTATGTGTTTTGTCACATCGTTAAGCATTCAATAAGATTTGTGAGGCATGACCTGCCCCTCATAAAGCTATAGTGAATATCTCTAATCAAACCCATGGTTTTCCAAGTAGTCATGAATCCTGCCTCAGAATCCTCTCCAATAATTAGCCCACTACAGATGTAAGACTGACTGGTCTGTAATTCCTAAGATTATCCCTGTTCCCTTTCTTGAACAAAGGAATAACATTTGCCACCCTCTAGACATCTGGCACTACTCAAGTGGACAGTGAGGATGCAAAGATCATCGCTAAAGATGCAAAAACCTCTTCCCTCACTTCCTGTAGTAACCTTACGTATGTATCGCATCTGACCCAGGGACTTAGCAATCCTCATGTTTTCAAAATTCTCAGCGCATCCTCCTTTTTAGCATCAACCTCTTCAAGCATATTAGCCTGTTTCACGCTGTCCTCACAAATGTCAAGGTTCCTCTCAGTATTGAATACTGAAGGAAAGTATTCATTAAGCACCTCCCCTGCCTCCTCTAACTCCAGGTACAAGTTTCCTCCACTATGTCTGATCGGCCCTACCCTCACCTGCCCATCCTCGTGTTCCTCACATAAGTGTAGAATGTCTTCGGGTTTTTCTTAATCCTACCCACTAAAGCTTTGTCATGCCCCCTTCTAGCTCACCTAAGTCCACTCTTCAGTTGCTTCCTGGCTACCTTGTAACCCTCGAGAGCCCTGTTTGCTCCTTGCCTCCTCACCCTTAAGTAAGCTTCCTTCTTCCTCTTGACTAGATGTTCCACATCCCCTGTAATGCAAGATTCCTTCACTCTACCATCCCTTCCTTGCCTCATTTCGACAAACCTATCCAGCACTATCAGTAAATACTCCCTTAACAATGTCAACATTTCAGTCGTCCATTTCCCTGAGAACATCTATTCCCAATTTAGGTGTCCCAGTTGCTGCCTAATAGCATTATAATTCCTCCTCCCCCAATTAAATACTTTCCCATACCATCTGCTCCTCTCCCTCTCCATGACTGTAGTAAAGGTCAGGGAGTTGTGATCCACTATCACTGAAATGCTCTCCCATTGAGAGATCTGACACCTGGCCTGGTTCCTTGCCAAGCACCAAATCCAATATTGCCTTCCCTTGAGTCGGCCTATCTACATATTGTATCAGGAACCCTTCCTGGACACATCTGACAAAAACTGCTCCATCAAAACTATTTGAACTGAGGACGTTCCAATTAATATTAGGGAAGTTAAAGTCACCCACAACAACAACCCGATAACTTCTGCACCTTTCCAAAATCTGCCTCGCAATCTGCTCCTCCGTGTCTCAGTTGTTATTGGGGATGCCTATAGGAAACTCCTAATAAAGTGACTGTGCCTTTCCTGTTTCTGACTTCCAACCATACTGACTCTATAGACAAACCCTCCTTGACAATGTCCCTTTCTGCAGCTGTGATACTATCTCTGAGTAGCCATGCCACTCCTCTAGCTCTTCACTAGCTACTCCATCCTCAGATCCATAGCTCTGGTTTACACCCCTCTGCCAAACTAGGTTAAACCATCCCGAAGAGCTCTAGCAAACCTCGCGTCCAGGATATTGGTACCCCTCTAGTTCAGGTGCAATCCGTCCTACTTCTACAAGTCCAACCTTCCCCTGAAGGTATCCCAATGATCAAATATCTGAAGCCCACCCTCCTACACCAGCCCTGCAACCATGTATTTATCAGTACTTGCTCTCTGTTCCTAGCCTCACTAGCCTGTGGCACCAGTAGCAAACCTGAGATCACTACACTGCTTGTCTTGTCTTTTAGCTTCCCCCTAACTCCCTATATTGACTTTCCAGATCCTCATCCTTTTTCCTAGTGATGCCATTGGTACCAATATGTACCACAACTTCTGGCTGCTCTCCCTCTCCCTTTAAGAATCCCATAGACTCCATCCGAGACATCTCTGACCCTGGCACCTGGGAGGCAATATACCATCTAGGGATCTTGTTCATGACCACAGAATCTCCTGCCTGTTCCTCTCTCCATTGAATCCCCTCCTGCTATCGCTCTCGTATTCTCCCCTCTTCCCTTCTGAGCCACAGAGCCAGGGTCACTGCGAGAGACCCCTTTGGTAGGTTCCCCTTCCAAACAATATACTTATTGTTGAGGGGGAAACTGCAGGGGGTCCCTGTACTGTATACTTATGCCCTTTCCTGCTCCTCATGGTCACCCAGCTCCCTTTATCCTGTAATTTAGGTGTGATTGCCTCTCTATAACTCCTCTCTCTCAGCCCTTCAGCCTCCTGAATGGTCTGAGGTTCATTCAGCTGCAGCTCCATTTCCCTAAAGCGCTCTGTGAGGAGCTGGATATGGGTGCACTGAAGTAGCAGGGATACAAGTGGTGACCCTTACCTCCCACATCCTCCAAGAGAACCATGCAACTGCCCTAGTCCTTTGATCTATATTGCAAGGAGAAATTGAATAAACTTTTAAAAACTTAGCTTACCAACCCTCCACAAGGTGTCTCAGGTTCAGCTACAGCCCAAATATATCAGTTTAAATAGCCAGCAGTCCCTACTCCACTTCCACTCCTGTTGAGCCTTCGCCCAATTCATGGTCTGCGCTCTCACCGCTCCTGCTCTGCAATGGAGGCTGTTGATTCATGAGGTAAGTATTTAACAGGATAGATTTACCTTCCCAGCCACCCTCTGGTCTGCACTCTCACTGCTTCTGCTGCTGCAGCCAACTAACTATGAAAATATCTTGAAAAAGAATTCAGGCCTTTCTCTCCTTGGACTTGTTCCAGTTTAAGTGTGAAAATAACCTCCAGGCAGAGCAACTTTCAAAATTGTCAAATCATTGACATTTTCAGGACCTTCATTTCAGACAAAGAGCAACTTAATTGAGAAGCATCAGGTTTGTACTTGTAGCAGCCTCATAGTTTCTAAAATACAGATGAATTGCTAACGACTGAAGTGCAAGGCATGCTGGGAACATTAGCTAAGTAAAACTCTGAAGTCACAAAACCTAGACACCACACGGTGCAAATACAGCGGCCAGATGCTAATGACATTAGCATAATGTAAAAGGCAACATTTGTCATGGACAAAAGTACCCCCAACAGTTTATCCACCAAATAAAGTAGGACCCAGACAGTAAGGCACCAGGTCCTGCTATATAAAGGTCCTGCTATATACAAACAGTAGTAAGTCATCCAAATGACTGACATTGTGACAAAGTATTAAATGTGTCTGCCTGATTGTCCAGAATTATAGAAATTTCCAGAAAACCATCCAAAAGGGCTCACCTGCAGACCAGCATGGCAAAAGGCAGAGACCCGCTGACTGTCTGGAGAGAGAGAGAGAGGAACAGAGAAAGCAGCTTAAAAGTCCCACAGAGAGAGTGGCTGCCTGAATCTGCAAGAGACTCGGGATGTATTGTAAGCTTAAAGAGTGGAATAGGATAAGAGATACTGTTTAAAAACAAAACAGAAATTGCTTCAGAAGCTCAGCAGATCTAGCAGCATCTGTGCAGAGAAATCAGAGTTAACATTTCGGGTGGAGTGACCCTTCCTCAGAATGGGTTCTTCCAGTATTTCTGTTTTTGTTGTTAGAAATAGCATTGTTTTGACATAAAAGGCTGTTGTAACTTGTTTTCTAATAAAGTGGGGACTGTCTTGCATTGGTACCAATTGTGTTCATGGTGATTTGACTGCTTCAATATGGTGGGACACTTGAGCAGATTTATTCGTAATATTCTGGTTGGAGTTATCTAACTTGTTTTATGAAGCAATGAGACAAAAAATAAGGATTGAGTGAAATTTTATTTATAATTACTATTTTATCTTTATCTATATCTAAAAATAGTTTGTGTGATCATGTAGATGAGTCCATGATGATGCTTTCACTTTAGAAAGGTTATTTTTGTCCTGGATTGTTTTTGGAAAGTGGTTGGAAAGACTGCTGAAGACAGCTAAGTAAACAACTTAGAAGGCCTTTAGAGTTTTTTTTTAAGTTGAAACAATGGAAGCAGATGGACAGGGAGTTGCCAGTTCTTACACACCAGACTTTCTAGTTTTTATTAGCTTTAGCAGTCAGAAGCTGTTTGGGTCTCAGAAGAATCGGAAGCTTCAGTGAGTAATTTCGAGCTGCTACTTGCTTTGAAATCTCTCTTGATGTTGTTTCCTTCTGGATTGAAGAATTGCATGTAAGAATCTGTGTCTGAGTTTGCCTTTTTGCCAAGGGGTGTATTTATGGAATGTTACTATATTGGAACAGTTAATTACAAAGAGGTACCGTATCTATTATTCAGCTTAAGTTTTCCAATAGTTATGTTATTCCAATTTTTTTTTGTTTGTATCTTAATTACAGTGTTTAAATAAATTGTGTTTTGCATAATGTCAAGTAGTTTGACCCGTCGCATGATATCTGGAACACCCACCTCACTTCTACCTTTAAAAGAAGATAAAATTAAGGCCTGGGCTACCCTCTTAACACGTTTTGAGGGGTCTGGTCTGGTCCGTAGCAAGTCATGAGAATAAAAATCACAATTTTATAAGCTATGACAAGTGTATGAGAAATAAACTAATCTTCCTCCATTTAGAATGCAAAAGCATGCATGTGGATTTTTTAAATTGTTGGGTCACTTAAGGATAAGAATACACATACCCATTCAAATACAAGTATATTGACACCAGGCAAATAAAAGAGAATACCTTAACATTGATCATGACATAAGCAGTCTAATCAATGGCAGAAAATCTCCTTAATGCCTGCATTTGACACATGGAAGATGAGGGTCTCTTTTATTTTTTTTAGATTAGATTAGATTACTTACAGTGTGGAAACAGGCCCTTTGGCCCAACAAGTCCACACCACCCTGCCGAAGTGAAACCCACCCATACCCCTACATTTACCCCTTACCTAACACTATGGTGCAATTTAGCATGGCCAATTCACCTGACCCGCACATCTTTGGACTGTGGGAGGAAACCGGAGCACCCGGAGGAAACCCACGCAGACACGGGGAGAACGTGCAAACTCCACACAGTCAGTCGCCTGAGTCGGGAATTGAACCCAGGTCTCTGGCGCTGCGAGGCAGCAGTGCTAACCACTGTGCCACCGTGCCGCCCCATTGTTGGTAGTAAAGCAGATCTAAAGGCTGCAAGTGTGTCTATGTCTGAGTTTAGCAGCAAAGGCTTTTGATGGAATACTTTTGAAACATACTGTCTTCAAAATGTTATACTCTGTAATATAACATTTCTGCAGCTTTGCTGCTGCATCCAACATGGGCATAATTTATTCTGTTGGCGTTACAACCTCCAATGGGGAGAAGAGGGAGAGGAGGAGAAGTGGAGGAAGAGATAGAGGTCTAGATGAACACCAGTAGGAACCACCAGAAATGCTTCTAGAAGCTCAGCCTGTTGCAAAGCAAGGGGCTGCTGAGGGCCAAAAGACAAGTTACAAATATTGAGGAGGTTATCAAATCTAGCATGAAAAGACAGTGCTATAACTATTGGGAGTTAAACCACCTCACATGCTTGTATTTAACGTGGAAGAAGCCAAACAAGTCTATAAAATCTTTTAGAGATGATCATCACAGAGATCCCAGATTAGAGTGGTGCTGGAAACAGCAGGTTAAGCAGCCTCAGAGGAACAGGAAAATCAACATTTCGGGCAAAAGCCCTTCATAGGCAGTCTCCACTTTTGCCTATCACAGAAATCCCAGACAATGATCCTGAAAATTCAAACGTGGACATTGGAGAGATGTCAGATGAAGATTTGGGCAGGTTAAATATCATGTCCATAATAGAAAAAATGGATTGTAACATTTCTGATAAGGAAAGCAGAATAACAATATCAAGTGAACATGAAGTATCTGTTAGGCACCAGAACTTCCTGCAACATTATGAACTTCATAGACCTGTGTGAAGTTACACCAGATGGTGATCCAAAAATGAAACTCTCAAAGGTAAAGTTGCGGATCTGTGATGAAATGATGCTCACCCCAAGAGATCAAATAATAACTTGAGAACCCAATGCAATGACAGGAGTGTATACTTAAAATTCCAGAGATTAGATACAAAGTGGAGCCAATCATTTCAGCGGCAGGAAGGTGGAAATTCAGGCTAGTAATTCTAATTGTGCTGTAAAAAATGTAATGTTTCACAGGACAGATTGACCGAACAATAGACAAGAGCCCATCTTCAGGAACGCAATCATGATGCCAAAGTCAAAAAATGAAAAGCTTGCCTTGCCAGACACAACTAATGCCACTGAAGCAAAAAGGTCAACTGTGTAAATCAGCAGCAAAAACAGAAGTTGCTGGAAAAGCTCAGCAAGTCTGGCAGCATCTATGAACAGAAATCAAAGTCGACGATTCGGGTCCAGTTCTGAGGAAGGGTCACTGGACCAGAAATATTAACTTTGATTTCTCTTCACAGATGCTGCCAGATCTGCTGAACTTTTCCAGCAACTTCTGTTTTTGTTTCTGATTTACGGGATCCAAAGTTCTTTCGGTTTTTAATTAGCGTAAATTAGCAGATTCAGCTCAGGAGATTTTGGAACAGAAGCAGAAAGCACAACAGTCCATTCAGCAGACATTGGAGGGAAAAGGCTGACAACCCTCATGCAGCCATGTATGTAAAATGAACCAACAAAAGCAGGCTGAACTAGAATGACAAAGATTCGTGCTAATGCATGAGAGCTGTTGTTTGCATCGTGGGTACTTCTGTTTGTAAATGATAGCACGTGAAAGTATGTTTATTTGTATGGAAAGGAAATGTTTAGAAATGCAAAGTTATATTTCTCTACTTCCTGGCTTGCCATAGTCATATGTGGCTGAATCTTACTGAAAATCAGTGAGGTGTCATTTTAATTGAGTTTATGGAGGTTTTCTCATTGAAAAGCTTAATGAATTTTCTCACACTATCATTCCAAACTCACTACATTAACTACCTCCCACTTCCCTATGGCACATTGCTTATCTAATGTTCGATGAATTCTTGCACTCTCCATGGGAAATAGTACTTTCACTACCAGGACACCCTAGTGCCTGTGTTTCCTTTGAATACCATTAGTGCACCGTGTCAAGGTGTCCTTTGCCATGTACACAGTGAGAGAACATCCACAAACTAAAGCTTATCATGACACATAAGCAGCATGACTGTCACTTCTAAGCACTTATAAGTGTACATTTCTACATTCATCATTATTCAAGCATCAAGACACACAGATCATCTGTCCTTAGTCACATTCCATCTTACATCCCTTTGAATCACTGCTCCACTTTCCCCAATGCCTACTACGTCTTATCGTTGTCTAATGTGGGGCAGTACAGAAAAGACTTCAAATACTTCAAAGCAATCACTTTTATTCAGCAGCAACAAAAGCTAATAGAAAACAAACAACCAGGACCTTTGTTTGCATTTTGAAATAGATTGCTTGCCTTTTGAGCAACAAGGTTTATAGTCAATAAATGAACATAGCAGCCAGCATTGGGACTGGTGTTAATTAAGTCCTGACTGGCTTATAGCGCCTGATGCTGCTGTGCTTTACCGTGTGGAAGGTGATATTCCTCTTGGTCAATATTTTCATTTCCCAACTGAAGACTGCTCCTTCTCTCTCAGGCTCCTCAGTCTCCCTCATATCTCCTGTTTGCTTGCTCCAGTTTTGTAGAGCTCAGCATATTGGATACACTTTGTTTACAGTGTAAGGTAAGGCCGTCTGGGATTACTGATCCAAGCATTGGAACCTCAGCAGTCTGATTATCTGCTACATGATGGTCTTGGTTAAAGAATAGGCTGCATGTAATGAATGTTTAGTCTTAGTCAAGGTTGTGTAACAGAAACATCATGCATGATTGCAGAGAGTAGCCGTTGTCTCCTAGGAACCATCTTTCTAAGTCATCTGGACTCTCAGGCATAGAAGGAACTTGAGAGTTCTTAAAGATATAAAAATCATGGCAGATCCTAAGGTACCTTGTTCAGACTTCTCAGATATGGTACCAGTGATCAAAAGTCACTTGCACATTGATGAAATAGAATTATTTTCTGTTGATCAACCCAGCTGCATTTTATAGTGGGCCTCTCAACACACCCCTTGCACCTGGGAGAAATCATCTACCTGGGCTGAAGCACTGGACTCATCACAGGGAAACAAAATGAAGTAACATAATCTGGTACAAGTGGCATCAGGAATAGCTTTGATAAAGATGTACATGACAACTGAGAGATTCCATAAAGGTCCCCATTGGCTCCTTGGAAGGAGATGGTTGCAATAAAGTTCAATGCAGCTGTTAGCTTTATGATCAATGGGATTGGATTGGCTATCCACTTCTCCATGTCACACATCCTGCTTCAAATGTTCACACAGTTCATCTTTGTCTCTGGAGCTTGTCTCTCAAAGGCAGGGGCAGGACTTGGCGATCCATACACTTCTGGGAAGGAATCCCACCTATTGCCATGAGGGTAAAATTCACCCCAATGTTGCCTTTCCTTCCCATTTAGATTTAACAATCTCAGAGACTGTAATACCTTTCCAGATAACCTGACCCTGTACCTTGTGGTATTTGCCACCGTGATCAGTCTGTGTTACCAAGTTAATGTTTTTCGCTGTCATCAGTTTTGGTTTATCATTGCTTTGTCTGGGGCCTATTTAGTGATTAGTGGTCAAGAATCTATCACCATTGAGTATCTACTAAAGAATCTGCTCTTTGATAACAAGATAGTTTGTTGCTTGAAAGCAATAAGTATGACAACAGGTAGAATTACCAGGACCTTAAGGAGCCTCCATCTGGACTCCTTGTTTCCACCTACAGTTATCAA
Organism: Hemiscyllium ocellatum; assembly: GCF_020745735.1. Lineage (NCBI taxonomy): Eukaryota > Metazoa > Chordata > Chondrichthyes > Orectolobiformes > Hemiscylliidae > Hemiscyllium > Hemiscyllium ocellatum. The sequence continues at coordinate 27,371,052 of NC_083416.1, forward strand.
TGGAATGCCAGGAGACTGTGTAACATAGACATTAACCAATCCAGACCATTAGTGTAAAGAACAGTTGTTTCCGTAATATCATAATCCATACAATGGAAAGTATGTAATGAAAATATTCAAAATAAAGGAAAATGCTGTTCATTTATGTAGCAAGTTTAACATACAATCCTTCCACTTGAAAGGATAGCTACAAACATTGCATTTAGTTGTAAATAGCTGTAACATTCAAGTCTTGCATACAAATTTTAATATAACAACTGTTTGGTGCATACTGGTTTATTGCTTGTTAGCAAGAAAGAAACACCCTGTGTAGTGTAAACACAAGGAAATTAAAACTGGCATAAAAGCAATAAAGAACATACTGTATAAATTCAATAATTCCAGTGCAAAAGTTTCATTAAGGTAATTAAGCATCTTCACTCTTGGTTGTTATGGCAAAGAACACTACCAACCACCAATCTCAACATTGTAGAAAATCTTTATTTTTGGTTCCCATTTTATATCTGGTTTCAAGTCAAAATATACTGCTCAGCATTGCATTTTGTCCAGGTGAGAGTAATTTAAAGATTTCATTTCCCAGAAGCAAAGTCTTCCTGTTGCATGGAACAATGCAGACTATAGAGGCAATTACAGAAGATGAGAAAATTATAATGTTGGTGATGCAGAGCGATTTATTATTAGAGACAAACTGCTTTGACAGGTCTGATTTCTTTAAGTAGCTGTGAAATGGCCTAACCTTTATATTTTCTTAAAAAGCAAGTATAAAGCATTGTGTTCCAGATATGATTCATTGGTCTACCACTAAACTTTCATCAAAACAGATTTTATTCTTACAACACTGTTAAAATTGATAAAAAGCAGAATTGGCATAACTTTATTGAAATATTTAATAAGATAATGTATTGTTTAATGACTAAATTATCAACTGTTCCAATACAGGCAACATATCATAAACAAACCCTTACCAAAGGCAATTCAGGAACAAAATTATTACTCTTGAATACTATCTCCCTCCAATCCAGAAGATAGAAACATTGAAAGAAAATCTGCCACTTTTGATTTTTAAGAGAAACCTCTCTGTCTAAGATTTCACACTACCAGTGGAGTACTCTAAATTTCAGCTCCAGCAGCTAGCAAACCCTGACTCTAGGCAAACTAAAAGCCTTCTTGAGTCTGTGTGCGAGCCTGACTTCACCCATTCATGATTCTTCTGTCTTCTCAAAATAAAACTAAGGGAGAACTCAAAGCTGTTTACCAATGAGCTGTGTGAAGGAGATACTTTGGCACCTTTGTGACAACACTCCTCTGCAAGAGAAAGAGGACAGAGTACATTTCTTAAAGGCATAATATTGTCACAATATACATTCCGAACGTAACAATATTAGACATATCTGTTACTAAAAGAAAATGATAGAAATTTTCAATAAATTTCTGAAGTTGGGTAATCAATTTTTGTACTCTGTTTTACTGGTAATTTTTTTGAAATCCATAATCATGTCTATTTGAGATATGGGACATGAGTTTCACTGGCTGGGCCAGCATTGATTTCCCACCCCCAATTTCCCTCGATCCCTTGAACTGAGTGTCTTGTTACACCATTTCAAAGGGTAGTTAAGAGTCAATCTATTGCTGTGGATCTGGAATCACATGTAGGTCAGACCAGGTAAGAGTGGTAGATTTCCTTTCTTAAAGGACATGACTAAAAACGATGTTCATTTTTCCAACAATCAAAGATATCTTTATTGGGTATGATCACTGAGACTAGCTTTGTATTCTTGATTAATTAACTAAACTTAAATTTCACCAGTTGCCATGGTGGGATTCGAAGACATGAATATTGTCCAGAGCATTAGGTTGGATCTCTGAATTACTAGTGACAGTACCACTGTGTCACCATCTGCCTAGATTAGAAAGTAAGACAAATTATAAATTTGGGAACAGCAAGTTGTAGGCGGACAATATAGTTATTGTAACCATTCATTTCTTGTTAAGGCCACTTTCTTGCATCTTTTCAATACTTTGTTTCCCTTTCCAGAGTATGATGCTATCTTAAAACACAATATACCTCTTACTTTCTGAGCTTCCTACTATATGAGAATTTATTCTAAGTCTCATGCTCGAATTCTGCTTTCTCCCATGCAAAACTTCCTTTGTGGATTGACTTCAAAATTATCAACCATGATTTAAGATCCCATATGGGCCATGTGCCTATTATTTTACTAATTTCCTGTATGAGTGTGCATTTATAGCTGCTCCCTTTCTCCTGTTCTCTGATGACTTGAACTTTCACTGGTCTGGCATTGAGGCCTGTTTGTTCATCTACTTTGCTTCTCTTCTCTGAAACTTCCTGTTATATCTTGACTTGTCTGCTCTCAAAAACTCTCTCAGAATGCTTTCATTCACAGTCCCTCCAATTAGTCTCCATACTGCATGTTGCTAGGGATAAGAGGGTAGTTGAACTGCTTGGTGTACTGCTTTAATTGAACCATGACAGATTGCATTTTGTTCCATGTTCTCAACTTGTTTCAGGTCAAAAAAACCTCTTCAATTAGCCTTACTGTCCCTTGGTTAGGGACAGCTAATGTTAATGATCTCAATCAAAGAATTCATATTTATATTTTCTACTTTTTTCTAATCACACATACTTCAATGGTTAAGTTCTGAATTACTCACCCCTTATTTATGAATGGATATTGTCTTGATATGGCAAATGCTTTTCATTGGTGCTGAGATTCTTCTGATGTAATGACATAATCATAGAGTCATAGAGATGTACAGCATGGAAACAGACCCTTCAGTCTAACCTGTCCATGCCGACCAGATATCCCAACCCAATCTAGTCCCACCTGCCAGCACCCAGTCCATGTTGCTCCAAATCCTTCCTATTCATATACCCATTCAAATGCCTCTTAAATGTTGCAATTGTACCAGCCTCCACCACTTCCTCTGGCAGCTCATTCCATGCAGGTACCACCCTCTGCATGGAAAAGTTGCCTCTTAGGTCTCTTTTATATTTTTCCCCTCTCACCCTAAACCTATGCCCTCTAGTTCTGGACTCCCCAACCCCAGGGAAAATACTTTGTCTATTTATCCTATTCATGCCCCTCATAATTTTGTAAACCTCTATAAGGTCACCCCTCAGCCTCCGACGCTCCAGGGAAACAGCCCCAGCTTGTTCAGCCTCTCCCTGTAGCTCAAATCCTCCAACCCTGGCAACATCCTTGTGAATCTTTTCTGAACCCTTTCAAGCTTCACAACATCCTTCCAATAGGAAGGAGACCAGAGTTGCATGCAATATTCCAACAGTGGCCTAACCAATGTCCTGTACAGCCGCAACATGACCTCCCAACTCCTGTACTCAATACTCTGACCAATAAAGGAAAGCATACCAAACGCCTTCTTCACTATCCTATCTACCTGCGACTCCACTTTCAAGGAGCTATGAACCTGCACTCCAAGGTGTCTTTGTTCAGCAACACTCCCTAGGACCTTACCATTAAGTGTATAAGTGCTGCTAAGATTTGCTTTCCCAAAATGCAGCACCTCGCATTTAGCTGAGTTAAACTCCATCTGCCACTTCTCAGCCCATTGGCCCAGCTGGTCAGGATCCAGTTGCAATCTGAGGTAACCCTCTTCGCTGTACATTACACCTCCAATTTTGGTGTCATCTGCAAACTTACTAACTGTACCTCTTATGCTGGCATCCAAATCATTTATGTAAATGACAAAAAGTAGAGGACCCAGCACTGATCCTTGTGGCACTCCACTGGTCGCAGACCGCCAGTCTGAAAAACAACCCTCCACCACCACCACCCTTGAGCCAGTTCTGTATCCAAATGGCTAGTTCTCCCTGTATTCTGTGAGGTCTAACCTTGCTAATCAGTCTCCCATGGGGAACCTTGTCAGATGCTTTACTGAAGTCCATATAGATCACATCTACTGCTCTGCTCTCATCAATCTTCTTTGTTACTTCTTCAAAAAACTCAATCAAGTTTGTGAGACATGATTTCCCACGCACAAAGCCATGTTGACATAATCAATTTTGGAATACATATGGATCAGTATTCAAGTAGAAACTACTTTTTACTTGCCCAGAAAAAATGATGGCTTCATTTTTGTGAAATTATAGGATAACCCTTATTTAATTCTGAAATGTTAGTCGTTTCATTTCTTGCCAGGAGTCACTTTGCCCACAGTCTATAAGAATTGTTATGATAATCAGCTCCCAACCTGACCTGGTTTTTAAAGATTTGTGTTAAAATACTATCCATAGGCACAGTAGAGTTGTAAGTGCCTTAAATTATGAGGATGAGTTAAAGGTCAGTAAATTGCTTGTGAATTTCACCAGGTGGAGAGAGATCAAAGATAAGGAATAATCATAACATGATCTGAAGAGGACGTCCACATTAGATTTTAAAGTTATGCATCCTGTTCTTGTTTGTATGTGCTGATATATTTTCACTTCCTGTTAAACAAGAAAGCATGGTAATTTAAGAAACAGAGTTTAGATTAGAATTCCTACAGTGTGGAAACAGGCCCTTTGGCCCAACAAGTCCAACACCAACCCTACAAAGAATAACCCACTCAGATCTACTTCCCTCTGACTAATGCACCTAACACTATGGGCAATTTAGCATGGCCAATCCACCTGTCCTGCACATCTTTGGATTGTGGGAGGAAAGCCACGCAGACACAGGGAGAACGTGCAAACTCCACACAGACTGTGGCCTGAGGCTGGAATCGAACTTGCGTCCCTGGTTCTAAGCCACCCTATTGTTCAGGATATAGCAGTTTCTTTGTGTGGAAGAGTGACGACCCCAGGAAATCAAAATAGAACTGGTGTTGAGCCATCTCTGGTGGAAAGGTCTACAAATGAAAGGCCAGTTTTACTTCTGAAATTACAATTACAGATATGGGCCAGAAAGTTACAATGGGAAAATAGTTGTTATGTAAATATGAATCTGTTGAAGCCTATTAACCTGGTCCATGGTATTCTCATTATCAACAAGGTCTTTCTCTCCCCAATGAATACTGAAACAAAAAACCCATATATGCAAGCCTGTGAAAGGTTTTGAATTCAGTATCAGAAATGCCACAGGCTGATTTGATTTGGTCATATTTTATTGCTTATTCACGAATCAGTGATGCTTGTAATAGTGCAGTAATATCCCAGAGAATCCTTTTGACCGGTGATGACAGTAGGCAAATGTAAAATAAAATACATACCAGCATTCGATTATATTGTTGTGTTTGTCAGACTCTGTATCTTCATTATTTAATGAATCACATTTGAAATAAAGATAAAAGTCTCTCTCAAATTGGACGAACGTGCAATGGTGTGCTTAGATTTACATTAATTGTTATTTTTATAAATCATTAAGCTTTGTGGTGTGTGAATAAGTTACTCAGAGAACAATGTTCAATAAACATTATCTAGAGCAGATATGATGGATGACCTAATCCTCATTCCGTGGCGGGAAAAATTAGGGAAAACCCAAAGGCATTCTACACTTACGTGAGGAATAAGAGAATGATCAGCGAGAGGATGGGGCCGATCAGGGATAATAAAGGGAATTTGTGCCTGGAGTCTGAAGAGGTGGGGAGGCCCTAAATGGTTTTTTTGTTTCAGTATTCATTGGAGAAAAAGACCTTGTTGATAGTGAGAATACCATGGACCAGGTTAATAGGCTTCAACAGATTCATATTAAGAAAGTGGATGTGCTGGAAATTCTGGAGGCATCAAGATAGATAAGTCCCCTGGGCTGGACCAGATATATCCTCGGTTACTACGGGAAGAAAGGAATGAGGTTGCTGCACCTCTGGCGATGATCTTTGTATCCTCACTATCCATGGGAGTAGTACGGCTGATTGGAGGGAGGCGGATGTTGTTCCTCTGTTCAAGAAAGGGAATAGAGAAATCCATGGGAATTACAGACTAGTCAGTCTTACGTCTGTGGTAAGCAATGTACTGGAAAGTATTCTGAAAGATAGGATTTATGACTGTTCGGAAAAACATAGTTTGATTAAAGATAGCGGGCATGGCTTTATGAGGGGCAGGTTACGCCTCACAAGCCTTATTGAGTTATTTGAGGATGCGACTTGACAAGTCTATGAAGGTGGAGCAGTAAATGTTGTGTATATGGATTTCAGTAAGGCATTTGATAAGGTTCCCCAAGGTAGGCTCATTCAGAAAGTTAGGAGATATGGGATACAGGGAAGTTTGGCTGTCAGGATATAGAATTGGCTGGCCAAAAGAAGACAGCAAATGGTAGTGGATGGAAAGTATTCCACCTGGAGGTTGGTGACCAGTGGTGTCCCACAGGGATCTGGTCTTGGGCCTCTGCTCTTCGTAGGTTTTATAAATGTCTTGGATGAAGAAGTGGAAGGGTAGGTTTGCTGATGACACAAAGGTGGGTGGTGTTGTAGATAGTGTTGAGGGCTGTTGCAAGCTACAACAATACACTGACAGGATGCAGAGCAGGGCTGAGAAGTGGCAGATGAAGTTCAACCCAGATAAATGCAAAGTGATTCACTTTAGAAGGTCGACATTGAATGCTGAATACGAGGTTAATGACAGGAACCTTAGTAGTGTGGAGGAACAGGGGGATCTTGGGGTCTACATGCACAGATCCTTCAAAGTTGCCACCCAAGTTGATAGGGTTGTTTAAGAAAACATATGATGTTTTGTCTTTCATTAACAGGGGAATTGAGTTTAAGAGGTGCGAGGTTTTGCTGCAACTCACAAAAACCCTGGTTAGACCACACTTGGAATATTATGTTCAGTTCTGGTCACCTTATAGGATGGATCTAGATGCTTTAGAGAGGGTGCAGAGGCGATTTACCTGGATGCTGCCAGGACTGGAGGGCATTTCTTATGAAGAGTGGCTGTGTGAATTATGGCTTTTCACACTGGAGAGAAGAAGGAAGGGAAGTGACTTGATAGACGTGTCCAAGATAATGAGAGGCATAGAGTAGCAACCTAGAGACTTTTCCTCAGGGCAGAAATGGCTGTCTTCACAATAATTTTTTAGAATGACTTCCTCATTACTTAGAAATTTCTTTAGAAGTACATATCAGTTTCGACTCTCGCCATAATTATTTGATTTTTTTCAGCACTTTGCTGCATTAATAGCTAGAATACTTTGTATTGGAGTGACAAGATTACTTATCCTTGGAAGGTATATAGTGCATTTATTTGCCGTGTAAACCAGAAGAGTTTTCCAGGCCACTTTAATTTTAAGGCCACACTTATATACATAAGTACATAATAAAGCTGAAGGGTTGATTCTCAAAGGAGACCAAGGCTATGTTGTGAAGCTCTGCCTCATGACATAACTGGATAATCAGCAATACAGATGCTAAGAGGTCCATGGAACCATGAAGAATAGTGTTTCCAATAAGATAGACAGCTTGAATCAATGCTCTCAATGTTTGTTTGTCTGAATTATCATTGTATCCTGAACTACCGACCATCCAAAGAAACCAATTGTCAAAGAGGTAAAGGATAATAAATGTATTTTTACTCAAGAAAATGAAGAGAAGGAGCTTGAAGGCATTCTTGGTGTCCTGTGGTGCCATGGTAGTGTCCCTACTATGAAACTAAGAGGCCTGGGTTCAAATCCTGGGTGCTGCAGAGGTGTATAGTAACAGGTAGATCAGAGCATATTTAAAAAAGGCATGTTTGCTGAACTACCTTTGAAGAGCTACATAAAAGGCTCCTGGGCAAAACCTTCACATAGTTTATAGATTCACCAACTTACACTATCTCTATTTTCTCTATTATAAATCTTTTCAACCATTAGATGAAGTTTTGTGCTCAGCATCCCAAAACAACTCAGCTCATGTTAGTAATAAATGACAACCCAATGTAATTCTTTAAAACTGACTACTGTGTGTGATATTACCTATATAAACCAATGCTTTTGTTGGAGTAGAAAATAATTCTGAAAAAGTCAATGTTGAAGACTGCATTAAGCTTCACCCAATCTGATGATATCTTGGATGAGAAAATGAAGAGAATGGGGGCCTCTGCATCTTGAATGGTACAGCTTTTCTATGTTTCCTAATGGTCTCAGTAAATATCGAACCAGCTAATGCAAGTTGTATCTTATTGTTATCGTGCAATAAAGAATCTCTTGTTAAGACAATTGCCTCATCTTATTAAGGCTCAATGGTGGGTGTTCCTCTACCTCTGGTTAGGTCCTTGGACCCAGTCAAAGAAAAGGGGAATAGTGGCAACATCCCTTTCCATTATCTACTTCCCTTCAATTAAGTTGTGTGTTGTAGATGTGTTGTAGATCTAGTGCATTACTGTTTCTTCTTGTTCCTTGAATAGTAAGTGTAAATGAAGACTCTGGCTGTTGGTTGCAGTGAGGAGACATTCAACACACAGGATATCTGCCCTACTCCTGCTGTGTCCTGTGATGACTCTGTAACAGCTCTGACCTTATGTTTTGTTGCAGAGGCTGTTTGATTACTGCTAACACTTCAGCAGAGTGCCCTGATCTTACATTATTCGGAGTGGCAGCAGCCTCATCTGTGTTAAATATGGCTTTATCTGTTGCTGGCTAACAGTACACTCTTACCACAGTTGCCGAGCAACATACAATCACCCAGCATGTTGAAGCTGCAGGAAACTGGAATCCATTGTGGTACAAATTCATCTGTGGCAGTTTTATGCCTCCAATTTTAGCTGTGCAGCAGCATGCGTTCTAAACACAGGTTCACGACCAATTCAAACTTAACCCAGAATATCAGCTAAGCTGCTGCTTCCAGAAGCAGTTTCTTCTAATTTGTAGCTGCTTGCCTTGCTGGCAGTGACATGACGGGAGTACTAGGATCAGAAGGTCATGGAATAAGAATGGTTCAATGGGCTAATTGACAGAAGTGTAGAATTAGGGCAGTATATTCTTTTTGTGATTCCACAGCCATGAAGCCTGATTCCTTTTTGTTTTTAAGTCACTTGCATTTTATGTATAACCACTGAGACTATTGTTGAATCCTAAGACCCCACACTTGAAAAGCTACTGCTAACAATTTGGCACCACTCATAATTTAGGCATTACTTCATTGAAGGCTGCTTACCTGAAATTGATTCTTTTCAAAATTTCTACCAGCAACAAGGTATAATTTCTTCCTCCAGATTCTATTCCAGCAAAGTTAGATGGTTGCATTGTTGTAAGAAGATTTCATTGCAAGCTTTATTCAGATCTTAGAGGTGGAACATTGCATGGAAATTCAGATGTAAATAATTTGATAGAGACATTTATGGACACTGCCATAGACTGTTAGAGCTGTTAGACCACACAATGGTTTCGTATGCTCTCTCATGAATGGGAAAATGTTCGTTTTCAGATAGTATCCTCCTCTCTCATTTAATAGATGTTTAATATTAGTTTCTCTAATGAAGTCTATAGGATTTTCCTGCCTTATCTTACAATACTTGCTGCTTATAAACTTGCAACCTACCTTGCCCCTACGGCATCTAATAAGTCTGACTTCCACCTCCATTTACCACGCACAGTTCCAGGAACAATTCACCATTCAGCAGATATCCCCCAAAAGACCAGCGTTGCTTGTGTGCATACTGTCTTTGAAAACCTGTTGTGTTCCTGAATGAGCAGTGGCATTCTGAAGCTGACAGTTGGCATATGTCAGAGAAGGGGAAGATGAGAATGTATTTCTCCAACAGGGAGCTGAGGTTTGTGGTGGACACAAGCAATGCAGAAGAGAAGTGTCCTCTTCTTGGACCATTGGCAAAGGAGGGTGGGTCTCCTAGTCTTTTCAGTCTGAGGTCTCCACCAGTCAGTGCTGTCTCTAGCAAGTGGAAGAGTGCTTAAAAATGTGTTGCTGGAAAAGCGCAGCAGGTCAGACAGCATCAAAGGAGCAGGAGAATCGACGTTCCGGGCATAAGCCCTTCTTCAGGGCTTATGAAAGGATGTGGAAGAGTGGCCAACATTGTAGAAAGGAGGTCAATTACATTTTCCACTCCACCACACTAAGAGTATAAATGTTTTCTCTGCCACTTCATGCACACTTTAACCCTGCTATTGCATCCATCTCCTATTAAGGTTCTTGCTCTGCTACTCTCACTACTGCCTGTGACTGATTCTCATTCCCACTCAACTTCATACACCAATAATCCCCCATGACTTTTGTGTTGTGTCCTCAGCCCTTCGTACACCTCACCATCTCTCCCATATATGCACCAGGTCTGACAGCCGTGCCTCCCATTGTTAATTACTCACTGGAAGCATTTTGCTCGTTACAGGAGAAGACAGCCCACAGAGAAAGCTCTGTGGTGTTTAGGGAAGGAGATGGGGAGGTGTGCAACATGAATGTCTTCATCTGAATGCCAGTATCCTGGCCCTTGCAGGATGAAGCCTGGGACCACTACTGCGGGAATATTGAAACATCAAAGTTTCGTCAAACTCTTCATTCCATTGCAACTCTTATATTAATCCCTGTCATTTGTTGCATCCAACATATAACCACCTTCTCTCTCTTTAGATTGGCAAGTTCCATTAGCCTACCCTTGACCTCTGAGTAGAAACACTCAGCTCCAGCAGAAGACCCATCCTTGACCTCTGAGGAACAGAGAACCTCAGCCTCAGAGGGGATATCAGTAAGGATGTTCCTTCACTTCCCCACCAGCTCAGATACTGATACCTTGGGGAAGAATTATAGATATAACAGAATCTAATGGACATCTCACAATGGGAGCTATGTAGCTGGCCAAGGGAGAAAGAACCTGGGTCACTGGCACATGGAGGTATGGTGGAGACCAAGCTCCTGCCCAGTGCCAGCCAGGGGAGGATACTGTGGTCAAGGACTTCTTCGAAATGACAGAGAGGAACAGCAGCAGGTTGGCACCTGGAGCATCATGGTTCTCATTATCCAGAAACTCTGGTCTTTGAAGAAACTATCTATTGTCAGGTTGGTGTCTGTGATGAACAGCCAGGCCCAGCATCCTCAAGAGCTGCTGGAAAAGCCAACACTTTTGCAAGCTATCCCTCATTCAATGTACCTTAGGACCAAAGGCACAGTGACAGGGAGTGGGGATCCTTACCTGCAGTCACACAGAGACAAGATAGTGCTATGTCCCCTTTTTGCCCTCCTGAATTTCCTGTTAGGTATAGCCCTACTGCTGTCATATTCCTCTAGGGATTCAGTCAACCCCAGCTGTCTATATCTGCCATATACCTCCATTTTTATTATGACCAGAGCCTCAATTTCTCCCGTCATCCAACATTCCATATACTTACCACCCTTGCCCTTCGCACTAATAGAAATATGTTGTCTCGGAACTCTTGTTATCTCATTTTTAAATGCCTTTCACTTTCCAACCGTCCCTTTACCTGTGAATACTCTCTCCCAAACATCTTTTGCAAGCTCTTGCCTAATACTGTCAAAATGGTCCTTACTGTAGTCCACTTTAGAACTTGTAGATAAGGTATGTCCTTTCCCATAACTATTTTGATACTGTTAGAATTATTACCACTGGCCCCAAAGTGCACCCTAGAAACATTTTGGTAACTTGCCCTGCGTTCTTTCCCAAAAAAAGGTCAAATTTTGCTCTTTCTCTTATAGGTACATCCAAATATTGAATCAGGAAATTCTCTTGTACATACCTAACAAATTTTTCTCCGAACCACCCATATAACTGCACCGAATTTCTCCAGGAAAATCCTGGAGCTATAATATTATCCTTAACCAAAAACGGCATTCCCTCTCCTCTCTTGAATCCTTTTCTATCCTCCCAAAAACATCTATACCCTGGAACATTAAGCTGTCAGACCTGTGTCTCCCTGAGCCACATTTCTATAACAGCTATGATATCCCAGTTCCATGTTTCCAACCATACCCTGGGTTCAGCTGCCTAATCCGTCAGAAAACTTACATTGAAATAAATGCAGTTTGACTGAGTGGAATTGAAGTGCAAGATCAGCCACGTGAGCTTATTGAATGGTAGAACCATTGAAAGGAAACCTTGTTCCTGTTTTGTACATTATAGAAAATATATTTAAAAATCTGTATTGACTTGTTAACAAAGGAAACAATTAATCTGAAAATGAATGGTGTAAATTCGGCCCAGAGGCCAGGACTTCAATCATTTAAATGTTTACATTTTGATTGTGAAATTGCTCCAATAAATATCAATATTAGCATTTTTTATTTATGACTTAATTAAATATGTTTAATTGATCATTTGGTTGTGCATAATATCTTGCAGCTGAGAATCTGAAATAATAGGTGTTGGACTGATCATCAGCACTCACCCTTCTGTTCTTGTACCTCAAACAAGCTAAAGGTGTATTTTCAACAGGATCAGATTTAGAGAGTGCTATTTATCGCAGAGTGCAGAAAGTTCCAGCTGGCTGCTAGTATATGCCCAAGCACGAACAGATGGTATGAAAATGAAGCAATGCAAGTGTAACTCTTAATTAGTATTGATAGGTATGTACATTTTAAACTGACATTGAGGTATGCAGCATGGATCCATGTGATACAATTAAAATCATGCTTAAGGAGCAAACAAATAAAAAGGAGCAAGTGCAATACCTTTTATGATATGTTATTGGATTTAAAATATGAATATTTTACATTGCTATCAACCACATACATTGACTGCTAAAAATGGGATTCATTTCTGCAAAATGGTGTCAGCATACATTTAAATATATGTTTATTTTTGTGGATTGAATCTTAGCCTGTGTAGAATTGGTTTTGCTTATGAAGCATCATTGCTTTTACCAAGCCATAAAGATTTTAAAATATTTTGTTAAAAACATCTCACAGCTTTTTGAAATGAAGCACATTCTATGTCATCATTAATCAATGCCAGCATTATTGATGTCTTCTATCTGCTGATTAATTTTTTCCACCTACTTTCACTTCTCACTCAGTGAAAATACTTTGCATCAGGGAGTAGGTAGTCACCAAGAACTATCTGGGGTCTCGACTGAATCCTGAAAGGGGATGCCATAATTGTAATTGCATGATTAACCCACAATGTTGATTCTAAGGTAGGCAGGTTAGGCAAAATGCTAACTACATGCCAGTACTAACCATGTGCTTGATTGGCTGGACGCTTCAGCAAGGAGTCAAGTTCATGAAGGTCATCGTATTAAGCTGGTATTGATTGTTTAAAGTTAGCCTGCAGCTGGAACAGGTGCTGGCACTCATGGATAAAGATATTATGCCTGGGGATGAGTGAGGAATGGGGCGAGCATGGTCGCCCATGTTACCCCCAGCTGCATTGTAAGTTCACTTGCATGCACCAATCCCAATCCAGGTAATACGCATGGCCATCAGGGGTGCCAAAACCATCAAATATGATAGTGACCCCAAAACACTGCTTTCTACTACCTCAGTCAACTGATTTTATTTTGACTGATTTTTATTTAGCATTACATCAGAAAAAACATACACAGCTTGCACTGGACTAGAGATCCATGTTAAAGAGAGAACATAACTGGATGCTTTATTCTAGGAGGCTATCACATCCCTTAGAATACAGTCTTCTGATATGGCCAATGATTTGGGATAGGAGACAATGACTGCAAGCAAGGCTGGTTGGTGGACCCAGACAGCTGGACCACAGGAGCCTTAGCCATTCAGCTTCATGTAGCTTGTTTAGATGAGGGTGAGGGCTGCAGGCCGGATGAGCTAACTGACCAGGGAATTGTTGTGCAGGAAAACATTGAAGCCAGGTATGTAGCACCCATTAAAATAAATGAATATGTTTCCAGAGCCAATTCCAGAAATGTGGTTACGAGATAAGAAGGTCTAGAAGATTGAGGTACTTATGACAGTCAACCAGAACAAGAAGGTGGGTAGGAGTGGAAGTATAACACTGTTCATCAAAGGTGGCATTGTTGCAATAGTTAGAATTGATCCTGGTTCAAGAGAACAGGTTATAGGTTATTTGAGTGGAGATTTGGAACAGTAGGTTAAAGAGGTAACTTGAGGGAGTGGTCTACAACTCCTCAAACAGTAATTACAAAGGAGCAAAAAGCTACATTTTCAAAATTGGGTGGTTGTGATAAAGTAGGAGAAACTGAGGACTGCAGATGCTGGAGTACCAGAGTTGAAAAATGTGGTGCTGGAAAAACACAGCAGGCCAGGCAGCATCCGAGGAGCAGGAGAATTGACGTTTCCGGCACAAGGTTCCTGAAGAAGGGCTTGTGCCCGAAACATTGATTTTCCTGCTCCTCGGATGCTGCCTGGCCTGCTGTGTTTTTCCAGCACCACATTTTTCAACTCTGGTTTTGATAAAGAACAGCAATCTGATTGTAATTTACACACAAAGTAGGAAAATCGAATCGGCAATGGGAATATCTGCCCTATCAATCCCTGGCCAGGGCCTCCTGACTGGCCCTAATGACCATGCTTTACTTATCTTCCTTCCAGGGCTCCAGTGATGATTCTGTGTAGTGGTCCTACTATAATATTGTCAGTGTCTGCTGTTTGTTAAGTTGGAAATTGGTTCTGGTCCCAGAATGGTAACATTAGTTCTCCATCTGGTGGATAGGACAGTATCTTTGCAGCCATTGTATACTACCCAACACTCCAGACCCTGACAATTCATTAGGCGAAAAATAAATATCCTATCTCTTTTCCCTTGCCAATTATTTTGAATTTATGGCCTTCACTTGTTGGCTCAATTGATCCAGTGAATAACTTTTCTCTAACCATTTTATAAAAAGTGCTCATCACTTTAAAAATGTATATTAAGTCACCTTTTAGATGATTCATCCTTATATTCCCAATCTGCCTTTATAGATGAAGGCTTTCTCCTGAATAATATCGTAAAGGTCTCTTGCCCTTTTGTAAAGTGTTCACATCTTTCCTGAATATAATTCTCAGAATTATCCACAATCAACCAACTGAGGCTGAGGCAATGATTTATAAAATTTTATTATACTTTCTTTACTTATGCGCTGTATGTACTTATTTCTAGAACAAATTATCTCAAATATTTTCATCTCCTTGGTAATTTGTTGAATCACCTTTAAAGATTTGTCAACAAGGGCATCAAGTTCCCTCTGCTTGTCTGAACTTAGCAAAATAATGGCATTTATAACATACCAATATTAATCCACCCAAGTAGATCACTTTGCACTTCTCCATGTCAAACACCATTGTTGTAAAGTGAGAAGTGGGAAAATGAACCCTGATGAACCTTAACCACGTTAAAAATCACACAACACCAGGTAATAGTCCAACAGGTTTAATTGGAAACACTGGTTTAATTTGGAATGCTGCTCCTTCATCAGGTGGTATCTGTTGGACTATAATTTGGTATTGTGTGATTTTTAACTTTGTACACCCCAGTCCAACATCGGCATCTCCAAACCATAACCTTAATCAGTTTGCAGTAATTCTTTTTAACTTTCGTGCCTCACGCAGTGAGGTAAACAAAGGGAATAAGAGTCATGGGGAGCATGCGATATAACTTTATTGAGCACTTTATCAAGGAAAAAATCATTTATTAGACTCTACTATTGTACTTTTATTAAATTCTATTGAATTCTATCAATCTCTTCACAGGACCTTTCAATAAACAGTCTAAGTAAAAAGTCTAAGGAAGCAGTCTCAAATAGCTATCTATCTACTTCTGACACATGTCTCCAACCATTCCGTACACCCTTTCCACAGGTCCTTGCCACTGCATTTGAATTGTGTACTGAAAGGACTAGTAATACCCATTTAATAAAGCTGGAAGAGGCTGTTCCTTAGTCTTTGAGGTTTGGCTGATGTTCAGGGTCTGCAGTTGTAGATTTGGGCTTCCCTCTAGTCTGGGACTGGTTTTGGTCTTTGTCTGGTCTCATCAAGGTGATCTCTCTGGGATGTTGTTGAAGGTGCAAAAACAAAGAGCGCTGGGGCACTGGTTTGTCCATTTTATTCCTCTCTTTGTGCCGTTCTTGTTGATTCTGTGGCTTGTATCCAATGCTAGGATTGGTGGGGGCAAGAGGACCCAATGATTACTTTATATTTTTAGAGGTCACAGAACCTAGTTTGAACCTTCAGCTGTCAAGTACTGACCTTGTCACGCTATGCTTCTGGCGGTGGGTGCCCTCAAGCCTGTGAAGCATTTTTCTAACAAAGCAAGTTCTCTGAAGGTGTAAACAATGGCTTGTCCTGAAAAAGTGTTAACATCTAGTCAGACTGTTCCAAGCCTGTCTGGTTCCGATGGAAATTTGACTGCCCAAAACCTGACTGCATCAATACTGTCTGTCACAGCTCTGCGGTTTGCAATTTGCAGAATATGGCTAGGTTTAAACTTGGCTTCCACATTTCAAGTTTGTAATCCATGTTCATGAAAAATGTCATTATTTCTGTAATAATCTTGAAGGTCATGGCTCATCTGACCACGCCATCTGCTATTCGTCTGCCCATTGCACCACCCTGTCCATGTTTTCCTCATCATAAACAAATACATTTCCAAGTTTTGAAAAAAATTATTTTTAAACTTAATAATTCTACTCCCTCCAAATCTTATTCATTTGTCAAAAGCGCAAAAGAAACTCAGCAGGTCTAGCAGCATCTGGCGAGAGGAAACAGTTAACATTTTGAGTCCAATGACGATTTGTCAGAATGATATCTGATATGGTCTAGCCACAGGATTTGAAATGTTAACTGTTTTTCTCTTCACAGATGCTGCCAGACTTTTTGAGTTTCTCCAGTACATTCTGTTTTTGTTTCAGATTCCTAGCACCAGCAGTTCTTTGTTTTATATTACCTTGTTCATTTGTAAATGTGTTCAGCATTTGTTTGTAAAAGGGGTAAAGTAAACTAAATAGAGAACATAATGTTTTCTAACTGATGCAGTATCACGTTGCCCCATCTGAACAATTATGAATCTTTGGTGGGTCATATGTCCTGTGCCTGTCTAGTTCCAGCCACATTCCTAGTGCCACAATCATATGAGTAGTTAGTTTGGATGCTATAGCTATTTAATTATAACTGGATCTTAGCTACCTCTTACAGAAGGTGTGGCTTTAAATTTAACAATCACTCACTCATCCATGATCCATGGCATTACCGAGTGATAGAAATATAGTCATATCGTTCAAAGCCAATGCTGCAAATATATAAATATTGTCAAAATAGTTGGAACCAATCTGTTGTTTACATCTTATAGTAAAAGATAAGTCAGTAATTTTCCAGATTTATTCTAAATTTAACAAAGCATGCCTGAAAGTGATGTTGGGTGCTAGTAGAATGACTGCTCACTCAGAGCTGTCTCTCAACCAACCTTGTTACTCAGGACACGTGCATCTGGAGCTCCAAGACCAGCAACAACTTCCAGCAACAAGCACCCTCCAAAAGTTGAGCTTCCAGTCAATTGTATCCTCATGTGTGGTCAATTTGCAAGAGAATGAAAGTAATAAATCACTTGCCCATGGAATGCTGATCAGGTGAAAGATGGGCAGTGATGCTGTAATCCGTTAGAGATGATGGTCAAGCATTTGGGCATGATGCCAATGTATCTGCAATGCAACATCTTCTTCCACTGGGATCAATGAGGATCATAAACGGTTTCTGCATCATTAGCTTTCCATTCAGGTCTTAACTGGGGCCTCATTTCAGTATGGTACAGACAAAGGATGCTTTGCTGCTGACAACTGGAGGCCGCAGTAAGCGTATATATTGAAGGATGAGGAATATTGAGTGCTGCAGCCTAGTAGACATCCTCTCTTGTCTGGTTGCAGGGCTGACCTTGAAGTCCTTCACTCACTGCTTCTGGTTAAAAAGCCTAAAGGCTTTTAAATACTATCACTTTTTGGGTCTGCTCACCACTTTTCACTGTGTAGAAATCTCATTAGAAGTTTGTGATAGTTGAGAACTCGAGACAAGGCGAGTGGAACTATTAACTTTTATTGCTTATAAATATTTACATGGAACACGAGCAGTGGAGAAAAAAAAGCTGGTTTCTGCTAGCTACCAGGTAGGATGCTGATAAGAAGCTGCTCACTGTGAAGAGACTAGACCTATTGAAATTTAAAGAAACCAGTAATATTATTCATACTTTGAACTGGAGAAGGAATCATTGGAAAGGCCTTGCAGCTGGAAACCAATTTGGGAATTCTCAAAAGACTGAAGAAAGTAACTTTTGATAGATGCTGGACTTCATTTCTCAACAAAATGGGGGGAAACAAGTCCTTGGAAGCTGGAAATAGCTTGACTGTGTTTCTTGTAAAGGTTACAATCCCACAAAAGAGTTACATACAAAATATAAATAATGCATTGGGTTTTTCGTTGCATTAGGAATTAAGGAGGAGATATCTATTCTATAGTTTAGTGTATTTGTTGCGACCCAATTAATGTTTAATGTCAATGTTAATTTTTGTTTGTTACTTTAAAACTTTTAAAACCTGAAATTCGGTTTTGAGATCCTTTAAATTGAACACTAGGACTTTACATTTTGTTAGTATCTGTTTCTGTTTTTCAGTGGCAGCAGCAACTCGAAGGGCGGGAGCTTGCACCAGGGCCTGCCAGGAGCGGTGAGTCACTGATTTGTGCTTTTATAGTTGAAATCAGAGAACAGAGGTTTCTGGGAAAGGAGGGACTTCTTATTTTTATTTCCATCCTGCTATATAAGTCAGTGTTTTCTCAACCCAATACCCTATCCTTTGTAGGGCCTCCCACCCATCCACCTCCTCTAACCTTAAAGAACAGGGACACTTCAGGTAAGCATCTCTTCTTTTTTACTTTGTGATAAGGGGATTAGCAGGGATGGCAGTGCAGGGAGAGCTGTGTTCCTCCTGCATGATGTTTGAGGTCAGGGACGCCATTAATGCCCCATCCAAGTACATATGCATGAAGTGTACCCAACTCTCGCTCCTCCAAGACTGGTTAGGGAACTGGAGTGGGAGCTGGATGAACTTTGGATCATTTGGGAGGCAGAGGCTGTGATAGATAAGCGTTACAGGGGAGTAGTTACTCCTAGGCACGAAGAAAGCTGGGTGACTGTTCAAAGGGGGAAAAAAACAGTCAGTGGAGGGATCCCCTGTGGTCGTTCCCCTGACAAACATACATACCGTTTTGGATACTGTTGAAGGGGATGACTTACCAGGGGTATGCAGTGGGGCCCAGGTCTCTGGCACAGAGCCTGTCCCTGTTGCACAGAAGGGAAGGAGGGAAAGGAGGAGAGTGTTAGTCATTGGGAACTCAATAGTTAGATGGTCAGATAGAAGGTTTGTTGAGAACGAACGAGACTCAAGGTTGATGTGTTGCCTCCCAGGTGCCAGGGTCCGTGATGTCTCAGATGGTATCTTTGGGGTCCTAAAGAGAGAGGGTGACCAGCCTCAAGTCGTGGTCCATGTAGGTACCAACGATATAGGTAGAAAGAGGGATAGAGATGTAAGACAAGATTTCAGGGAGTTAGATTAGATTAGATTACTTACAGTGTGGAAACAGGCCCTTCAGCCCAACAAGTTCACATCGACCTGCCGAAGAGCAACCCACGAGACCCATTTCCCTACATTTACCCCTTCACCTAACACTACGAGCCATTTAGCATGGCAAATTCACCTAACCTGCACATTTTTGGATTGTGGAAGGAAACCGGAGCACCCAGAGGAAACCCATGCAGACACAGGGAGAATGTGCCAACTCCACACAGACAGTTGCCTGAGGCGGGAATTGAACCCGGGTCTCTAGCGCTGTGAGGCAGCAGTGCTAACCACTGTGCCACCGTGCCGTCTTTTGGTGGTTATCAGATAGAGCAGAGAAATTAATTTTGTCAAGCTTTCATTTTCAAGGGCAATGATGAGTTTTTTTTATTCTTGGTCAACTATTCATTTGTCAATGAAATAGAGTATCATCCTTTGTTTGAATAATTGGGACTCTGCTATAAGGTCAGCAGCTTCCCATTCCACATCAAGAATTTCATTTTGCATTATGGTTTATATATTATGTACTTGTCATATATTTGCAGAGTTTGCAGAAAGTTCTCCAGAATTGTTTATGATGTATCATGAACTGAAATATACTGAAAAGAATTATACTGCAGCAGAGGCTACTGTTTTTCTTTTCATAGTGCTCAGAAGAAGACTGCTGCAACTGGAAACAGTTTTGAAAATCGATGGTTGTGATTGCAGAATGCAATCTCATTAACTTTGACAATACTTACGATGGCCACCAGTTGCGCCACAAGTAGGAAATAAAATGGAGTCTCATTCATCTCGTGCCTTGTTCCTCTGCCCAAAAATCAAAATGGTATTATAACATGATGCTTTGACACAGAAGAACCTTGAAAGACATTGAGAACACTCCTGGCAGCTCTGCTTGTGCTCTGGTTGTGAACTGCTCCTGTAGTAGCTATTAACAAACTGCTGGGGTGGAAGCTGAGAGCTAGAACAAACAGCGTTGTTATCTCTGGTTTGTTACCCATGCCACATAATGAGGCAAAGAATAGGGAGAGATATCGGCTGAACACATGGCTGCAAGGATGGTGCAGGAGGAAGGGTTTCAGGTACTTGGATAATTGGGGCTCATTCTGGGAAGTTGGGACCTCTACAAACAGGACAGTCTTCACTTGAACCAGAGGGGTACTAATATCCTGGGTGGGAAATTTGCTGGTGCTACTCGGGTGGGTTTAAACTAGCTCAGCAGGGGGATGGGAAACTGAGGTATAGTTGCAGTGCACAGGAGGATGAGAGTAGAGAGGACTGGGTCAGGATTTCAAGGTCACAGGAATGTGCTGGCAGACAGCAAACTGGTTTGAAGTGTGTCTACTTCAATGCCAGAAGTATCCGAAATAAGGCAGGTGAGCTTGCAGCATGGACAGGTACCTGGGACTTTGATGTTGTGGCCATTTCGGAGACATGGATAGAGCAGGCTGAGGAATGGATGTTGCAGGTTCCAGGGTTTAGATCTTTCATTAAGAACAGGCAAGGTTGTAAAAGAGCGGGAGGTGTAGCCTTGTTAGTCAAGGATAGTTTAACGGTGGCTGAAAGAACTTTTGACGAGGACTCGTCTACTGAGGTGGTGTGGGCTGAGGTTAGAAATAGGAGAGGAGAGGTCACACTGCTTAGAGTTTTTTTATAGGCCTCCGCAGAGTTCCAGAGAGGTGGAAGAGTGGATTGGCAAAATTATTCTGGGTAGGAGTGAAAGGAACAGGGTGGTCATTATGGGGGATTTTAACTTCCCCAACATTGACTGGGAATGCTATAACACTAGTACATCGGATGGATCAGTTTTTGTTCAATGTGTACAGGAGGGTTTCCTGACACAGTATGCCGAAGGGCTGACAACAGGGGAGGCCACACTGGATCTGATGCTTGGTAATGAACCAGGCCAGGTGTTTGATTTAGTTGTAGGTGAGCACTTTAGAGAGAGTGACCATAATTCAGTTACGTTTAGTTTAGCGATGGAAAGGGATAGATACATGCCACAGGTCAAGAGTTATCGATGGGGCAAGGGCAATTATAATGCAATTAGGAAAGAATTAGGATGCATAGAATGGGGTAGAAAAATGCAAGGACAATGGAAATATGGAGCTGATTTAAGGAACAGATATTGTGTGTCCTTGATAGGCAGGGAAGAAGTGATAAGGTAAGGGAATTGTGGTTTACTACAGAAAATTGCATCTCTTGTTAAGCAGAAGAAGGAAGCTTATGTGTTGATGAGGCAAGATGGTTCAGATGAGGCGATAGAGAGTTACAGATCAGCTATGAAGGATTTAAAGATAGAGTTAAGAAGAGCAAAGAGAGGACACGAGCAGTCTTTAGCAAATGGAATAAAGGAGAACTCTAAAGCTTTCTGTGTAAGGAATAAGAGGATGACTAGGTAGGAATAGGGCCAGTCAAAGACAGAAGTGGAAAGTTGAGTGTGATCCTGTGGAGATCAGAGAGGTACTAAACGAACATTTCTCAGCGATTTTCACCCAGGCAAAGGAGATTATTGTAGAGGAGAAGAATGAGGTATGAGATATTAGATTAGAAAGGATCGAGGTTAGTTACGAACAGGTATTATCAATTCTAGAAGGAATGAAGTTAAAAATCATACAACACCAAGTTATAGTCCAACAGGTTTAATTGGAAGCACACTAGCTTTTGGAACGATGCTCCTTCATCAGGTGATAGTGGAGGGCTCGATTGTAACACAGAATATATAGCAAAAATTTACAGTGTGATGTAACTGAAATTATACATTGAAAAATTGATTGTCTGTTAAGCCTGTCATCTTCGAGTAGCCCGAAACGTCGAATTTCCTGTTCCTAGAATGCTGCCTAACCTGCTGTGCTTTGTTGTGGTTCTGTTCGCCGAGCTGGAAGTTTTTGTTGCAAACGTTTCGTCCCCTGGCTAGGCGACATCATCAGTGCTTTGGAGCCTCCTGCGAAGCGCTTCTTTGATGTTTCTTCCGGTATTTATAGTGGTCTGTCCTTGTCGCTTCCGGTTGTCAGTTTCAGCTGTCCGTTGTAGTGGTTGGTATATTGGGTCCAGGTCGATGTGTTTGTTGATGGAGTTTGTGGATGAATGCCATGCCTCTAGGAATTCCCTGGCTGTTCTCTGTCTGGCTTGCCCTATGATAGTAGTGTTGTTCAGTCGAATTCATGTTGCTTGTTGTCTGCGTGTGTGGCTACTAGGAATAGCTGGTCGTGTCGTTTCGTGGCTAGTTGATGTTCATGTATGCGGATTGTTAGCTGTCTTCCTGTTTGTCCTATATAGTGTTTTGTGCAGTCCTTGCATGGTATTTTGTACACTAGTGTACACTAGTGTACAAAATACCATGCAAGGACTGCACAAAACACTATATAGGACAAACAGGAAGACAGCTAACAATCCGCATACATGAACATCAACTAGCCACGAAACGACATGACCAGCTATCCCTAGTAGCCACTCACGCAGACAACAAGCAACATGAATTCGACTGGGAAAACACTACTATCATAGGGCAAGCCAGACAGAGAACAGCCAGGGAATTCCTAGAGGCATGGCATTCATCCACAAACTCCATCAACAAATACATCGACCTGGACCCAATATACCAACCACTACAACGGACAGCTGAAACTGACAACCGGAAGCGACAAGGACAGACCACTATAAATACTGGAAGAAACATCAAAGAAGCGCTTCGCAGGAGGCTCCAAAGCACTGATGATGTCGCCTAGCCAGGGGACGAAACGTTTGCAACAAAAACTTCCAGCTCGGCGAACAGAACCACAACAACGAGCACTCGAGCTACAAATTTTCGCACAAACTTTGAACTGCTGTGCTTTAACCAGCAACACATTTTCAGCTCTAAGCCTTTCATCTGTTAGAATACAGCAATAGTTTCACTGCTTTCATGTGTAAATCACAAAACCTTTTTTAAAGTTGCATTCTTGGATTAGCTGTTAACAATGGTGATAGCTAGACAATATGTTGAATGTGTTAGCCCCCTGTGTTCTCTGTCTAAGCCATAATGTTTAGGTTGATTCTAATCTAAAAAGTGAGATAACAGAGTTTTACATAAATTCATGCAGTTTTTGAGCTCAGAGTTCTACATGAATGCATGCAGTTTTTGAGCAAAGTACAATGTAACTCTGCAAGTACAAATTCACCCCACAAAATATATATGTGCATGTGGGTCTTTGTGTGTGTGTGTGTGTGTGTGTGTGTGTGTGTGTGTGTGTGTGTGTGTGTGTGTAGTGAGTGCAGAGTGTCTTAGGTCTGTGAGGAGGTGCGTGTGTGAGAGTGGGAGTGTGTGTGTCTATAAGGGTGTGTGTGGGTATCTGTGTGTGCGTCTGTGTGTACCTGTGTCCGCGTGTATGTGAGAGTGTGTGTGTGTGTGTGTGTGTGTGTGTGTGTGTAGGAATATCTGTGTGTGTGTGTAGTGCAATGGTGATCACCTATAATGTGATATGAACCCAATATCCCAAGGGGCCAACACCTTCAACATATTGTCTAGCTATCACCATTGTTAACAGCTAATCCGAGAATGCAATTTTAAGAAAAGGTTTTGTGATTTACACATAAAAGAATTGAAACTATCACTGTATTCTAACAGATGACAGGCTTAACAGACAATCAATTTTTCAATGTATAATTTCAGTTACATTGCGCTGTAAATTTTTGCCATATATTCTGTGTTACGATCGAGCCCTCCACTATCACCTGATGAAGGAGCATCGTTCCAAAAGCTAGTGTGCTTCCAATTAAACCTGTTGGACTATAACCTGGTGTTGTGTGATTTTTAACTTTGCACACCCCAGTCCAACACTGGCATCTCCAAATCAGAAGGAATGAAAATAGACAAGTCCCCTGGGCCGGATGGGATTTATCCGAGGTTTCTCTGGGAAGCTAGGGAAGAGATAGCAGAACCTTTGGCTTTGATATTTGAGTTGTCATTGTCTACAGGTTTAGTACCAGAGGACTGGAGAATTGCAAGTGTTGTGCCCTTGTTCAAGAAGGGCAGTTGAGATGACCCAGGTAATTATAGGCCAGTTAGCCTTCTGTTGTAGGAAAGGTTTTGGAAAGGATTATAAGAGATAAGATGTATTATCACCTATCAAGCAACAATTTGATTTCAGATAGTCAACATTGTTTCGTCAAGGACAGGTCGTGTCTCACAAACCTCATTGAGTTTTTTGAGAAGGTGACCAAGCATATAGATGTGGTAT
This sequence comes from Hemiscyllium ocellatum, assembly GCF_020745735.1. Classification (NCBI taxonomy): domain Eukaryota; kingdom Metazoa; phylum Chordata; class Chondrichthyes; order Orectolobiformes; family Hemiscylliidae; genus Hemiscyllium; species Hemiscyllium ocellatum. Next base: position 27,395,671 of record NC_083416.1, read on the forward strand.
ACATGGACTTTAGGAAGGACTTTGATAAGGTTCCACGTGGTAGGCTGTTGGAGAAAATGCAGAGGCATAGAATTAAGGGTGATTTAGCAGTTTGGATTAGAAACTGGCTTTCTGAAAGAAGACAGCGAGTGGTGGTTGATGGAAAATATTCAGCCTGGAGTCCGGCTACTAGTGGTGTGCCACAAGGATCTGTTTTGGGACCATTACTCTTTGTCATTTTTATAAATGACTTAAAAGCAGGCATAGGTGGATGGATGAGTAAATTTGCAGATGACACTAAAGTTGGTGGAGTAGTGGACAGTTTGGAAGAATGTTACAGGTTACAGGGGGGCTTGGACAAACTGCAGAATTGGGCTGAGAGGTGGCAAATGGAGTTCAATGCAGATAAATGTGAGGTGATGCACTTTGGGAAGAATAACAGGAAGGCAGAGTACTTGGTCAATGGAAAGATTCTTGATAGTGTGGATTTGCAGAGGGATTTTGGAGCCTATGTATGTCGGTCCCTGAAAGTTGCCATCCAGGTTGATAGTGCTGTTAAGAAGGCATACAGTGTGTTAGGTTTCATACGTAGAGGGATTGAATTCCGGAGCTGTAATATCATGCTGCAACTAAACAAAACGCTAGTGCAGCCACACTTGGAATATTGTGTACAGTTCTGGTCGCCATATTTTGGGAAGGATTTGGAAGCATTGGAAAAGGTGCAGAGGAGATTTACCAGGATGTTGTCTGGTCTGGAGCTAAAGCCTTATGAGGAAAGGCTGAAAGACTTGGGTCTGTTCTCATTGGAATCAAGAAGGCTAAAAGGGGATTTGATAGAGATATACAAGATGATCAGAGGATTATATAGGGTAGACAGTGAAAATAATTTTCCTAGGATGATGACATCAGCTTGTACGAGGGAGCATAACTACAAATTGAGGATGATAGATTTAAGACAGATGTCAGAGGCAGGTTCTTTACTCAGAGAGTGGTAAGGGGGTGGAATGCCCTACCTGTCAATGTAGTCAACTCAGCCACATTAAGGAGATTTAAACAATCCTTGGATAAGCATGTGGATGATGATGGGACGAGCTGAGAATAGTTTACAGTTCGGCACAACCTCGAGGGCCGAAGGGCCTGTTCTGTGCTGTATTGTTCTATGTTCTATCAGACTGTATGTGATTGAACACGAGGGATTTTCCTTTTGTTAAGAAGTTATCAGACTGTGTGTGGATCTAACAGGTACAGCATTACCCAAGTAGGGTAGGCTAATTTTAAGTGTTCATCTTTTATGAACACACATTGTGTTGCATGCAACAATTAGTACACTTAAACAGCAGGAATTTCGAGTGCTGTTTGCTCACATTGAATAAATTTATTCAGTAAATGTGCACTGTTATTTCAGCCACAGATTTCAAGGACTATCAAGTTTAATCCTTATTATTTGTTTCAAAATGCTGTATGATGGCAGATTATTGGAAGATTTTATGGTCAGCTGTTTGCTAAATAATTATCACCTAAAAATCTATGCATTGCTTGTGCCAAACTTGCAATTTGCACCTAAAGCTGGTATTCAATCCTGAAATACTGGCTTGCAACATATTTTATTCCAGGTAGTGCTAGAATTAATTTAATGTACTAACCTTGGATAGTCCTGCTGCCATTGGATATGTCAAGTCTATCTTATTAGTGTTTGTAGCTTTAGAAGCCTTTTGTAAACCAAAATGGAGACTCAAAGTAATTTGATAGTCTACGTTAATTTGTGATTGCTAGCAATTTTGGTCTCCCCCCCCCTATAGAAAAGATGTTTTGAAACTGGAAATAGTTCAGAAAAGATTAACAAGGATGTTTCCAGGGTTGGAGGGTTTGGGCTACAGGGAGAGGGTGAATAGGCTGAGACTCTTTTCCCTGGAGCATTGGAGCCTGAGGGGTGATTATACAGGAATGTATAAAATTATGAGAGGCATAGATAGGATAAACAGGCAAGGTCTTTTTCCCGGCGTGAGGAGTCCAAAACTAGAGGGCATAGTTTTAAGGTGAGAGGCAAAAGATATGAAAGGGACCTAAGGGGCAACGTTTTCATGCAGAGGGTGATGCATATATTGAATGACTTGCCAGACGAAGTGGTGGAGGCTGGTACAATTGCCGCATATAAAAGGAATCTGAATGGGTATATGAATAGGAAGAGTTTAGTGGAATGTGGAGTGTGGAGCTGGAAAAGCACAGCAGGTCAGGAGCATCCGAGGAGCAGGAGAATTGACAATTCGAGCATAAGCTCTTGTCCGAAACATCGATTCTCCTGCTCCTCGGATGCTGCCTGACCTGCTGTGCTTTTCCAGCACCACACTCTCAACTCTGATCTCCACCATCTGCAGTCCTCACTTTCTCGAGAGAGAGATATAGATGAAATGCTGGCCAATGAGACTAGTTTTATTTAGGATATCCAGTTAGCAGGCCAAGTTGGACTGAAGGGTCTGTTTCTGTGCTGTATATCTCTATGACTCTATACTAAACTAGAACAAAATTATCTCTGAAAAGAAATACCTTGCCATTCTTCTTATATATTGCAATTTTCTCTTTTTTTGTTAATTTTATTTATTTGGTATTTCATTGGATTTTGGAAGTGCACAGTTACATGAAAACATTTTCTGATCATGGTGTTTGTACACATTTGTCTTGATTAGAAGCAAAATATCAAGTTTTAACAGAACACAACTTTGCCCATTCTAGGAACTCCTGAATTCACTCAATAAAATTTTAAAATATTGATGTGCCTCCATGTTGCATATTTTTGAAAGTCATTTGAAAAAGGATTTTAATTGGATAAGCTGCAGTGGTGACTTTATCGTAAGAAATCTTGGAGAAATCCATCAAATTCAATTTAAATATTTTATTGATTTTTGTTTCTCTTGGACAATAAAGTGAACCAGTATCAGCTTTCTACAACAGAGGTTCTAGACTCTGATCAATGACAGCCTGTATGCACTTTCAGAAATGGGAACTACTCTGAGCTTCCAAGCTGCAACAATCCAAATTGAACAGCACAAGTAATCATCACCATGTTAACAGAATGTGTCGTACACTTCATGCTTTGAAATTTATACTGCTTTTCAGCCTATTCCATGTTTGGCATTGCTTTATTACTGTTATGAGAAGATGCCTTTCCAGGAGTTCAACAGTTACATCTCCCAAGTTTTCTCTGAATGGACAAAGGAAAATATGTATGCCTAAGTAACATTTGTATACCAATGTAGGGGGTGCATTGTTTGAAGGGAAGTGGTGGCAATAGAGGGAATCTTAAGCTCTCAAATATTACTCATAGCTATTAGACATCTAGATCCAAGAAACAGTGTTCCTAAATTTCCATGGATTTTATAACTGGGATGAATTAAAAAAGGAAATCTCCTTGGCATTATCAGCATTTGCTTAAGCTTGGTATAGTTCTGTCCTTCTCTCCAGCTACCTGTTTGGGCTGAGCCAAATGGTACACATCCTTGAAGGGCTGCTTGGTCTTGAACTGAGCCTTTTCATTTCAGATCCATCATCAAGACCCACTTACCTTCATCAACCAGCTCCTCATATTACCTGAATCCTGTAACAACCTAATCGTTACAGGAAGTCTCAATTTCTCCTCACAAGTTATCACGTACTACACCTCTTATAGACTCCAATGTTGTCCCACCCACAGCTTCTTGCATTCTATGCTAATCTACTAGAATGACAAATTTCCAAGTTCCTGCTAACTTAAACCAGTCAACCTTTGCTCTCAATCCCCAATATTGTGATTTAAAAAAAAATATTTTTGGGTGTGGTTGTCATGGTTAAAACTGGTAATTCTGTGTTTACTCCTGTTATTGTCAATAAAATGATGAGGTGAAGATAGTGAAAAGTCAACTATACTATCGTATTTCTACAAACACGCAACAAATGGAATAATTGGCATTTTATGACAATCCAACTGATTCATTGCAAGCTTTATTTTTATTGATATTTCTGGATTTTTAAGAACGAAAATTGAATTCTTGGATTTAAATTTCAGTTTCTGGATTGCTGCCCCTGGTCTTTTCCAATTAAGTAAACATAGAATACTTTATCTTTCTGTATTTTCCTCCCATAACTCAGGAAATCTCCTGTGTCACTCCCTCTTTATCCATCATCAGTGTCAGAATTTTCAGCAATGAACTCTATCCTATTCCTTGCTTCTTACCATCTATCTACCAACTTCTCAAAAGCCTCTTCCAACCCCTCTCATCAACTGTGTTTTCGGATATCTCTCCTAACCTTTTTGATGTTAACATTCAACCTTCATTTTCTCCTATCTGAAATGCCTGGGGAAATAAAACTATGTTAAAAATTGTGATATAAATGCAAATTGCTATGCTTAGAATGTTAGAAGTACTTGCTGCAATATACATCTCTCAACAGGTCATATGATCCAAAATCATTCGAAAGTGTAACAGAATGCAGATATTTTCAATGTTGTTTTTAAAGGACAACTTCAGATCATTAATCACATAGTTACTCAACAAAATAAACATTGAACAGCATACTTTTCTTTCCTTGATAAATATTTGGAAACAGTGAATGAGAAATGTGTTCCATAAGAATGAATGGCATACTAATTTATAATTCACAGTGTCAAAAATAGGTTATGAAGATCCTCTCCCTTTCTCTCTCTCATGGGTGAAACTGAATAATACACTATTCAGGAGACATTGTATAACCAGAGTGGAGATTGTCTTAAAACAATGGCTTAAGTTTATTGTTTATTAATTTTAAAAATATTTATTAAAATCTAGATCTTATTTCAACTACATATTCGGTGGGTTTTAATATTGAGTCTTGCCCACTGGTCCTCTAATCATGGAAAACCTCTGTTGGTTTGATGTGGAAATTAATCAGTACTGAGGTGCTGATGCATTCTTGCTTTGATCAAAATGGAAAGAAGAGAAACATACCCTATCTTTCTTTGCAATGATGAATTTAGTTGTGCATATCTAATGTTGCTATGATAGTAGAGGGACATGTATTCCTTTTCGGGATGCCAAGGCATTGGATTGTTTAGAGATGGATAGATTGTATAGGTGAAAGTGGAATTCTGAGGAATTGTCAACAGACCCAAAACTCTGATTTCTCTTCACAGATGCTGCCAGACCTGGTGAGCATTTCGTGTGTGTGTGTGTGTGTGTGTGTGTGTGTGTTCTTATCTTTATTTTGAACAATTGCTTAATCTTTTTGATTTGATTTATCATTGTCACACGTACCTAGGTACAGTAATAAGTTTGTTTTGCATGCATACGTACAAATTGTAATAGAACAAAGCAAAGAATACAATGTTATGGCTGTGGAGAAAGTGCACAAAGAGCAAAATTGACATTAAATTTAAAACTTGAGAGGTCCATTCAGAAAACTAATAACATGGGGAGGAAGCTGTTTTTGAATTAGTTGGTACATATGTTTAAGCTTTTGCTTCTTCTGCCCGACTGGGGTGGGAGGATTCTTTGATTATATTGGCTGCCTTCCCAAGGCAGCGAGAAGTATAGCTGGAGTCAATGGATGGAAGGTTGGCTAACGTGATGGATGAGGCTGTCTTCATAATAATCCACAGATTGCCTGTCATGGAAATGACAATGTTCTGGTTTTGTTGCTGGACAGGTAATCCAATGGTATTGACTAATGATGCAATGAAGTGAATTCAAATTCCACTAGCGTATTCGGAAAACTTACATTCAGATAATTTTTTAAAAATGGAAGTTTTCAAAAGAACCAAGTCTCAATTTTGAAACAAAGCCACAACCAGGTTGTTCTAAGTCCTATTCAATTCATTGAAGTTCTTTAGTCACCTCACCCTGTGTGATCTATGAATGACTCCTGATCATGTGTTTAAGGGGTAGCGATTTGCAAGACTAATGGGAGGTGAGTTTGATTTGTATAGGAGTGTATTGCTCCGACAGATCAACAATTGGGTATAATTTACAAGAGTAGGGAACAGCATTTGTAAGTACTGATTTAATTTGAAGAGAAAAGGCAATTGATCTTTGTAAGTTATCAGAGGGTAATGATATTATAAGTTCAAATTGGTGCAATAGACCATTAAAAGAATATCATGGTTTAAGGATCTGTGACCCTTAACCATTTTCTCTAATTGTACTGGTTAAAGTTGGAATTTAAAATAAGACTAAACAGGGAAGTTGCAGATTCAGTAGAAAACCATAAAATAAAGTGAAACTGAGACATGTTTAGCCAAGATACTAAGTCTTAAGTAATAGCTTAAAGGAGACAAGTTAGAAAGGAAGGGATGCATAAACAGTGAGCTGTAGGCCTTAGGACAGACAATTGAATATATGGCCATCACTGTTAGAGGAATTCCAAATGGGAATGTGCAAAGGGCCAACATTAGAGAAGCACAGATATTTCAGGGATGGAAGGGAGAAGGGACAAAAGCAGATCACAAAGATAGAGAGGAGTCAGGCCACAGAGTGACCTGAAAATAAAAAATAATTTGGAAGTTTATGATAGCAAGATAGGACTTGCTGCAACTTAAGACATGGGTCTCAGAGTTTTGCATGAGCTCAAGTTTATGAAGTGTAGAATGTGGGTGATCAATTGGTAGTGTGTTGGAACAATTGAGTTCACAAGTATAGTTGGTTTTGACAAAAATGTGATAGTTCCATTCTTGTGCAATCTTGCGTTACAAGAAAATCACGAAATAGCCACTCCATGTAAACTAATGGGGCCGGTTTCATGTTATAGCAAATAGAGGTAAAGAAAGTTGGCATTGTACATATAACGGTCTAAATTCTTCAAACGCGTTAAAGCTAATTTGCGTTGATAAAACATGCATTATAGCAGAACCCACCATAATAATGACATAAGGCAGTGAAGTCAAGTAATGTTTTGGAGATGGAAGTAAGCGACCTTACTGAATATGAATCTGCAGTGTCATCTCAGAACCAAGTCAAATATTAAGGTTGTCCACAGACTGGTTTAATCTTGGGCTGTTGCCTTAGGGAGAGAAATAGGGTTGATAGTCAGGGAACTGAGTTTGAAGCAGGGACTGAAAATCATGACTACAGATTTCCCAGTATTTAATTGGAGGAAATTTCTGCTCATTCAACAGTGGTGAAACTAGTGTTCTAATAAGTTCGCAACATTGGAGAGATTGAGAGAGCTGTTGATGAGGTAGATCTCAATATTATCAGTGTATGTCAGAAAACTAAAGATGTGCCCTAAGAATATGTCTCCAAGAACAACATGTAGCTTATAAATGGTAGTGATAGTCAGAGGGGAGGGGAGAGGAGATTAGAAGGGGAGGATCTGGGGTTGAGCTAGGGGCAGGTTCTCACATGTTGAAAGACACCTAAGGTAATGGTGAAGGAGCAAAGACAAAAGTCTTTGCAGTGACATTCATTTTTTTTGCCACCTATGTTTTGCTGAAAGAATGTGAAAAATGCCATAAACTGTGCATCCAGGAACTGAAGACCAAAACAGAATAGACTTGTGAGTGTTCAATATCTAAGGTGTAAAAATAAAACTTCCACAATACATCACGTGAAAATTTTCCATAGAAACACTTGCTCCTGATATCTGATGCTAACTGAATTTTACTTGGCAGGAAGAGAAAAATGCAGCTTAAACTTACGAAAATAAAACAACACTGGAAGTCACAAACAGCATCCATTATGAAAAGAAAACTCCTCAGCTATGAAAAGCTGAATTTAAAGGGGCTTGATTCTTGCAGAAAGGAAGTCTTGCAGAAAGGGTAAATTGTTTTCCCCAAAACAAAGGGAGACTCATAATAATTCATGCTACTTTATGGAATCACTCAGAGCTTGGTTTGAGGACTCTCATACATTTCATGATTTCCCATATAATTAGTCCATTTTTCATGGTTGACCTTAGAGTTGAATTTAGCACTGAAGAAGATGTTGTACTGTTGTATGAGGTAATAGTAAGGGTTAACGTTCATTCAACATTAACTCCACCCAATTTAGCAATATCACATACAGACTGGAGTTGGGGACCAAGGTCAGAGAAGGACCATACAGAAGACAAAACTAAACGTATTGGAGGCAATAATTTTGAAATTAGAGAATTTCTTCAACATTAAGACTGAGGCTGACCAAATGAATACACAATTGCATTCAAGTGGTCAAATTATCCAGTTATAAACTGACAAAGTATTAGATGTAGCCCAGGCATTTTTGAAGAACTCCTAAAAGTTTTCCATAATTTTCCAGTTTAAGAACAAATAAAATTCTTGATTGAGTAAGATTTAACAGAAGAATTCAGGTTTCAAGAGAATGTGCAGATAATTTAATTAATCGCCTCTAATTGATAACCTCTACGATTAGTGGGAAATTTGAATATGAGAGTTTAAAATCAGGCGAATAAAAAGAGACACACTTGTTGGAGCTCTTGATGAATCTCTCTCAAAATTTCTTGCAGTGCCAGAGGGGTTTAACTATGAAGAAAACTATTGAACTAATCCAAAAACATAAACCAGAAGGACTCATTGATAGATACTGAGAGAAAAAGATTAACACTAACACAGGATGTAAACAGAGTCTGGTAATCATACAGAAGGTGGAAACTCTGAAGGGGCACGTGACAAACCTATGCAGTGAACAAGTTAAATACCTTAAGAAACACTATCAGTGCCGTAGGCCAATAAGGCCTCGTAGACATTAATAATGGCCCACCCATTATTAAGGAACGCCACATTTTCAAACTGAAGGTCACTTCCAGTAAGTGTATACAAGTAAGACAAAAGATTGAATTTTGCCAGCCCCTACATGATGTGGACAACAGCAAGTCAGTTGCAAAGACATGGCAAGATCAGAGAAGTGGTATTGTTACTAGAATCATAGGGATATAGAGTACTGAAACAGATATGCTTCTATTGTTGAGAAAGCAATTTTCCACCAACTGTTTGAATGGCAGGATGAGAACCTCACCACTGGGTGGCACAAGGTTATTTGTATCTATTTACATGTCATTAGATACCTACTCGCACATCATTTATATGCAATTACCTAGTCGGATACTAGATGGTGACATTACTGAATTGAATCACAGAGTGGTTACCTCGCATCTCCACCTCACCACTTACTCCTGTAGGCCCCCATGTGGGGTAGCATTCTCAAACATTTCAGGGTAGTCTACATGGGATACAACCTCCTGTATCCATTCACCTCCTACCCTGCATCCATGGATATCTGCATTGGCAAAGCACCAGCCTCACTGCATCAACATGGTATATTTTGGATTAACTTGGAAAATACCCAAATCATGTGTTGGAGCAGAGAGTATCATACAGATCTTTGTTTGCTCTCTTAGTTCTCATTCACTTCACACCTGTCCTGCCTCTCCATCTGACTTTACTTTTTAGTGCGTCATCACCTCACTCAGCGCTGAATAGCTCACCATACGTTTGCCATGCTTTGCCACTTAGCATAGATGCAAAGTACAACACTTTGTTTGCTAATGGTTGTCAGCAGCGATCTGTCGAGAAGGTGCACATGTTGCTGTATGGCATCGTGCTACATCAATGTCATAGTTACAGCATGGGCCAACAGTTCATGCAGCAAACACACTACATCTGTTTCAAATAAGTGGTCATGTCTCAAAGCCTAAGGGTGTGGTCCTCAATTAAGTCAAGGGAATCTATTGTTATCCAGTTGACTTTGCCACAGTCAGACAAGAGCATCTTTCAATATCTGGTCAAATGCTTGAAGCAGTTATTTCCATAGCACTATAATGCAGGGCCACTGGGGTTTTGCTCCCTGATGGTCAAGTGGAAGTTATCATGGGTCACCACTGCGGTGGGGAAGTGGTGATGTCAATTGTAGGAACTGTAGAGAGCATTCTCTGATATTGGGGGATCAATAACTGTGAATGGAGCCAACTCACCATGTAAGGGTGGGAGACAATACTGCATGGGAAGACATACTTGAGTGGAGGAGAGAATTCGTTGATAGCGACCACCACTGGGAAACAGTGCAGCATGATGTTTATTGTGGCAAATCTGGAAGTCTGGAGCTCAGTTGGTAATGTTCAGAGATGAATGAAAGAGCTGGGTGGGAACATATGAAAATTCAAAGCTGATGGAGTTGATGGAAGTGCAAGGAATGAAAGAGAAACAGATGCAGCAATGGGTCAGGACAATCAACAACCTGAGGCAGCTCCAGAATAGCCTTCACATGAAGAGGTTGCAGCTGACTGTCTCCTCAGGGCATGGAGAAGGTAAAAGTAGCTGGAGTCTTATCCTCAAATCCATTTCCTCCAGATTGGTGAGGCAAATTGTTGTTGCAGACCAATGATATCCCGTGACACTGTCACAAAGCTATGCTTGAGAGGACCTGCGACACAAAGGAATGGGTGCCCAGCATACTCAAGGTGACAGCTGCACTAAATTTGTAGTCATGATTTGGAGATGCTTTGTACACTGGGGTGTACAAAGTTAAAAATCACACAACACCAGGTTATAGTCCAACAGGTTTAATTGAAAGCACACTAGCTTTCGAAGCGAAGCTCCTTCATCAGGTGATAGTGAAGGGCTCGATCGTAACACAGAATTTATAGCAAATATTTGCAGTGTGATGTAACTGAAATTACACATTGAAAAATTGATTGTCTGTTAAGCCTTTCATCTGTACACAGTGACATCAACAAGTTTCATCCCACCATCAAACTCACCATGGACTACTCTCGACTGTCTCATTCTTGGACACATGCGTCTCCATCAAGGATGGACACCTCAGCACCACACTCTACCGCAAACACAAAGACAACCTCACAATGCTACACTTCTCCAGCTTCCATCCAAAACATATTAAAACAGCCATTCCCTATGGAAAAGCCCTACGCATACATCGGATCTGCCCTGGAAGTACTCAGGGATGCCCTCACAAGAACGGGGTACGCTGCTCAACTCATCGACCGCCAGTTCCGACGTGCCACAGCAAGGAAGCGTAATGACCTCCTCAGGAGACAGACACGTGCTGCAACCGACAGGGTACCTTTCGTTGTTCAGTACTTCTCAGGGGCTGAAAGATTATGCCATGTTCTTTGTGACCTGCAACACATTATCAATGAGGATAAGCACCTCACCAAGACCTTCCCCACACCTCCACTACTTGCCTTTAAACAAACGCCAAACCTCATACAACCCTGTCACGGTGGACACTGCAAGACGTGTCAGATTGTGGACATAGATACCACTATTACGCATGGGAACACCTCCCACCTTGTACATGGCAAGTATTCATGTGATTCAGCCAATGTTGTCTATCTTATACATTGCAGGCAAGGATGCCCGGAGACATGGTACATCGGGGAAACTGAGCAAAGGCTACAACAACGGATGAATGGGCACCGCACAACAATCAACAGACAGGAGGGTTCCCTCCCAGTTGGGGAACACTTCAGTGGTCCAGGACATTCAGCCTTGGACCTTCGGGTGACCATCCTCCAAGGTGGGCTTCGTGACAGGCAGCAGAGGAAAGTGGCTGAGCAGAGGCTGATAGCTAAGTTCGGTACCCATAGGGAGGGCCTCAACTGGGACCTTGGGTTCATGTCACATTACAGGTGATCACACTACAGGCACACAGATATTCCTACACACACACACACACTCTCACATACACGCGGACACAGTTACACACAGATGTGCACACAGACACCCACACACACCCTTATAGACACACACATTCCCACACTCACACATGCACCCCCTCACAGACCTAAGACACTCTGCACTCACTACACACACACACACACACACAAACTTTCTCACACTCACAACCCCCACCCCAGACAGACAGACACACACACACACACACACACACACACACACACACACACACACACACACACACACACACACAGATCCACATGCACACATATATTTTGTGGGGTGAATTTGTACTTGCAGAGTTACATTGCAATTTGCTCAAAAACTGCATACATTCATGTAGAACTCTGAGCTCAAAAACTGCATGAATTTATGTAAAACTCTGTTATCTCACTTTTTAGAATAGAATCAATCTAAACATCAGGTCATAGACAGAGAACACAGAGGGCTAACACCTTCAACATATTGTCTAGCTATCATCATTGTTAACAGCTAACCCGAGAATACAACTTTTTAAAAAAAGGTTTTGTGATTTACACATGAAAGAAGTGAAACTATCGCTGTATTCTAACAGATGAAAGGCTTAACAGACAATCAATTTTTCAATGTATAATTTCAGTTACATCACACTGTAAATTTTTGCTACAAATTCTGTGTTACGATCGAGCCCTCCGCTATCACCTGATGAAGGAGTGTCACTCCGAAAGCTAGTGTGCTTCCAATTAAACCTATTGGACTATAACCTGGTGTTGTGTGATTTTTAACTAAGTTTGTGGTCTGTGAGGCAGCTCCCTAAATTGTGGCACTAGCTCCTAAATGTTTGTGAGGAGGACTTTCCTCAATGGAGCTCAATTTAATTGATCATTTCCATTGCTCAGGCCAATGTCAGGTGGTCCTTTTGAGTTTTCCAAATAGTTTAATAGTACTGAGTGACTTCAGGAGGCAGTTAAGAACAACCACATTGTCTGGAGTTACATGTAGACCAGACTAGGTAAGGGCACCAGATTTCATTCCCTAAAGGAAACTAGTGAACCATATGTGTTTTTATGACAATTGACAATAATTTCATGGTCATCATTAGATTTTTAATTACAGATTTTTAAAAGAAATTCAAGTTTTGTTATTTGCTGTGGTAGAATTCAAACCCTGGTTTACAGAGTTTGGGTCTCTGGATCACTAGTGCAGGGACAGTGCCATTGACATCATTGTTTCTCCCTTACAATCATAGCGTCCTGCATGTGACACATATGCAGTTTCCAACTATGTCAAATGCAATACCTGATTATGAGCAAGCTTGACTGTGTCTTAGCTATTGCAAATTGATCACATGCAGCTCTGAGAAGCAGAAGTGATCAAAGGCGATCTTAAAAGTGTCACTTGCGGGCCACAATTCACAAAATCAATCCAAGATCCCATAGTCTGCACAAAGGGAGAAGGCTGACTTTCTTTCACCTAGAACTGTTCGTATTTGCAAACGTGCTCGATTATGCAATGCTGCCTTTCTTGAGTGAAGTGGGTTGGAGTTGATCAGGAGTAGTGTGGCAAGATTTCAGTAGCTCTCTCACACTTACAATCTCATATCAAATATACATGGCATAACTTTTTCTGTGTAAATCAAAATAAGGTTCATTTTATAAAAGGACTGTGTAGAAGCATTTCATTGTTCCATTATATGAAGAATGATGCTAAACTATATTTGTGTGTGATGTGAATACTGATTGTTTATATTACCAAGGATCTGTTCTGTTTCTGATAGTCCCCACAGAGGTTCATTCAAACCCAGGAATAATGGATCCAACCACTGCAGACATTAGAATCATAGAAACTGGACAGTATGGAAGCAGGCCATTTGGCCCATCGAATCCACACCAATCCTCCAAAGAGTATTCCACTCAGACTCACACCCCCCACCTTTCCTCTGGCTAATCCACCTAAACAACACATTCCTGGCCATCATGTGCAATTTAGTAGGGCCGATCCACCTAACTTGCACATGTTTGGACTGTGGAAGGAACCTGGAGGAAACCCATGCAATGTGCAAACTCCATACAGTTGCTTGATGATGGAGTTGAACCTGAGTTCCTGCTGCTATGTGGCAGCAGTGCTAACCAGAGTCACTGTGCCATCTGTGCCCGGGTTATCATTGCTGCTGCTGCAAGGCTACAAAGGTGCAGAGAAATTGAGATGGAACCACAGTGCCAGCCAGCCCAGGAGCAGCAGCAACCTCTCACAGCTGTCAAACGGCTTCCATATGAAAAAGTCACAGCTGAAGATTTCCTCAGTATTTCATGTAGACCCAGAATCTACCATGCTCAGTGCAGACAGCATGTTCTGGGGCACTACCGTAGAGGTATGCCGACTGCTGGAGCAGGATTTCCGAACTGAAGGAGTGGGTGCCAACACTGTTCCAGTAGCTGTTAAAGTGACAGTTGCAACAAATTATTTGCGCAACTGGCTGCATCCAAGAATCAAGCAACAAATGTGTCAAGGTTATTTCCAAAACAATTTGAGTTACAGACATTATATGGAGCACATCATATCACAAGGTGGCTGATTTAATATTTAGGAAAGGGTTCCATTCCATCAGTGGAATCATCTGTGATCATTGGTGTCACATCCTAGAAGTCTGTGCCAAGTTCCCTGGGAGCTGGCATAATGCTTATATCCTTGAGAATGCTCATGATTCTGCTTCACTTCAAGGATTAAATACCTGACAAGGATAGTTTTCAGGGAGACAAGGGATGTACTATGCAACCATGGTTGATGACTCCAGTACATATTCTGCTGAGGCTGAATTTAGATACAGCGCAGCCCATTTTACCACCAGGGCTACCATGGAACAGAACAAAGGCCTCCTGATGTGAGGTCCCAATGCCTGGATCAGCCTGGGGATGTTCTTTGCAGTACACCCAGATACAATGGGCCACTTAATTCTAGTGTACTGTGGCCTGCACTAATGAAGTGGGTGAAAGGGATGTGATGAATATTGAAGACCTCAGTGCATAATAGCAATCTCGCCCAAAGGATGATGAAGACATTTTGCAAGAGGAGATTATATGGTGCTTCATTGTTGGATGCAACAAGACAGACAAAAGTTAATTGCTAGGAGAAAATGAGGACTACAGATGCTGGAGATCGGAGTAGAGAGTGTGGTGCTAGAAAAGCACAGCAGGTCAGGCAGCATCCAAGGAGCAGGAGAATCGATGTTTCGGGCATAAGCTCAGGAATGAGGCATGTTGGCCAAGGGGGTTGAGAGTTGCATGGGAGGGAGGTGGAAAGGTAGCTGGGAATGCGCTAGGTAGATGAAGATGGGGGTGAAAGTGATAGGTCAGAGAGAAGGGTGGAGTGTATAGGTGGGAAGGAAGATGGACAGGTAGGATCATTCAAGAAGGCAGTGCCAAGTTGGAAGCTTGGATCTGGGATAAGGTGGGGTGTGGGGAATTGGGGAAACTGGTTTCCACATTGTTACTGTGTGTCTGGAAGGTCCCAAGGCGGAAGGTGAGGTGTTCTTCCTCCAGGCATTGGGTAGTAAGGGTTTGGCGGTGGAGGAGGCCCAGGACCTGCATGTCCTTGGGGAACTGTGAGGGGGAGTTAAAGGGTTCGGCCACTAGGCAGTCGGGTTGCTCCGTGTGTATGTCCCAGAGAAGTTCTCTGAAGCATTCAACAAGTAGCATTCCGCGAATTAATTGACATGCGAGTTGAATGAAATGATCATTCATTCACTGCAAATTATTTTTATCCAAAAGGCAAGTTCCCCCATTTGTTTGCAAAAACAAATGCAGCTCTTTTTGTTTGTTTGTTCTTTTTCTTTGCATTTACTATTGTTCAATAAAACTTTATTTCCAATTTTTTGAAGGCTTTCCAATGTGTGATGTTGATAAAGTGTGGAGCTGGATAAAGCAAGTAGGTCAAGCAGCATCAGACGAGCAAAGGAGTCAACATTTCAGATCAGGACCTTTCATCAGGACTGGGGAGGGGGAAGGGGGCTGAGAAACAAATGGAAGGAGGGGTTTGGGCTTGGGGAAATTGTAAGTGGGATGACGATAGGTGGTTGCAGGTAGAAAGTGATTTGGATGGGCCAGTGAGAAGAGTGGAGTGGATAGGTGAGAAGGAAATGGACAGGTCAGGTCAGCTCAGGGGGTGGTGTAGAGTAGGGGGGGGGGGGGAGCGGGGGAGAGGGGGTGGCTGGACGTGAGATGAGGTGAAGATTTGGATGCTGGTGAATTCTATGCTCAGTCCATACGCTGGTAAGCTTCAGAGGCGGAAGATGAGATGTTCTTCCTCTGATTTGCGTGTGGAGTTATTTTGATAGTGGTTGAGGCCCAGGATGGACATGTCGTCGGGGGAGTGGGAGAAGGAGTTGAAATGGTTAACACCTGGAAAGGGGGGTTGATTGGAGCGTGCGGACCATAGATGTTCCCTGAATCACTCCCCGAGTTTGCGTTCGGTCTTTCCGACGAAGAGAAGATCACATGGGGAGCAACAGATGCAAAAAATCAAGTTAGAGGAAATACAGGTGAATCTCTGCTGGACTTGGAATGATTCTTTGTGGCCTTGGACGGAGGTGAGGGGGAAGATGTGGGGGAAGATATTACAAATCCTGTGGCTGCAGAGAATGGTCCAAATGTGGAGGAGAGATTGGTAGGGAGTGTTGACCTAACAATGGAGTAGCGGAGGAAATGGTCCCTACAGAAACTGGATAGGAGTGGGGCAGGAAATATTATTTAGGTAGTAAGTTCAGACAGCTGCTGGCAAAAATGGTGATGTGCTGGATTTGGAGATTTGTGGGGCGGAGTGTGAGGACCAGTGAACATCTAGTCGCTCTACAACTGTATCCCCTATGAAGAGGGGTTAAAAGACTTCCATTTCTTCCTCTCCCACAGACTCATCCAGTTCTCCTCCATTGACTCTTTCATCCACTTGATGGAACTGGTCCTCACCCTTAACAACTTTTCCTTTGAATTTTCCCACTTCCTACAAACCAGAGGGGATGGCCATGGGTCCCTGCATAGGTCTGAGCTATGCCTGCATCTTCATAGGATACGTGAAACAGTCCCTCTTCCACAGTTACAACATCACCACTCCCCACCTTATCCTCTGTGACATTGATGATTGTATCGGCACTGTCTCGTGTTCCCATGAGGAGCTCGAACATTCATCCACTTCACCCACACCATCCACCCTGACCTCAAATTCACCTGGACAATCTCTAACCTGACCTAACCTGTCCATCTTTCTTCCCATCTATCTGCTCCACCGTTCCTACTGATCAATCCAAATCACCTCCTACTGCATCCCCTATTGCCATCCCACCTACTTTTCCCTTAGCCACACTCCTCCTTCCATTTGTTTCTCAGCCCCCTTCCTCCTCCCCAGTCCTGATGAAAGGTCCTGACCTGAAACATTGACTACCCTACTCCTCTGATGCTGCTTGACCTGCTGTGCTTTTTCTAGCTCCACACTTCATTGATTCTGAATTTCCAGCATCTGCAGTCCTCACGATCTCTAATGTTACCACATTGACCAATGTCATTGGTGGTTATGCTATAGGGAAAGAATAGCACTCCTTCAGGTAGGATTCTAACACAGTTTGATGCCAAGGATAGGCCACTTCTATTGTTTGATTTTTGTACTTGCAGTTATAATATCAGCTGATCAGATAGGCGATGAAGTAAAATAGCAACACATTTGTGAATGTGAGCTTCTAATTACACTGAAGTCTCACTCATGCCACCTATATGCCCTCAGAAGCTTTTCTTTCTCATTTCCCTCCTGCTACACCTAATATGAAGTGTTATTTATGGCTGCCAGTGTCTGACCTGGTGTACGGCTGAGCTTTAAGGATGCCCTGGCAATAGCAAGAACTGCTGGTGAGTGCATGATAGCGTGAATGCAGTGATATTGAGGCATGGTGCATGTAATGAGGTGGGTAATGTAAAACTGCATGTTATAACTTAATAGGGCTAATAAAGAGAAACTGACCATGAAACTTCTCAAAATTGACACTTTGCTGATTTTTGAGTAAGTCTGTCCCATAGTTTTAGAACAGTGTAAGTACTGGTAGGTCTGATATATACAAAGAGATCTACACAGGAGACCATCCAATACCATTAGAAAGGATACTTCCATTGGAGACATTATCCAAGGAATTCCTAGGGGAACTCTCAATCTAAATGAGCCAGAAGAGACTGGACTTGTCTTTGTTAATGGGCATTCTGTTGATTTTGTCCTTGATGAAGGAGCAAATGTACTATTCTACAGATCAGTTACTGAAAAATGTGTTGCTGGAAAAGCGCAGCAGGTCAGGCAGCATCCAAGGAGCAGGAGAATCGACATTTCGGGCATAAGTCCTTCTTCAGGAATCTGCAGTCCTCACTTTCTCCTACAGATCAGTTACCATGACTCAAGAAGCAGAGTTATAGACTACAGAGATAAGATTGGTTGGTGTCAATGGAATATCTGTCAGAAATATAGGAATGTTGCAAGTTATACTGCAAGTGAACTAAAATTGTATACATTGTTTACCATTCACAAACTTCACTTTTGAACATAAATGCATATCCTAACCTCAACTTCATCTGAACAGTTGGAGGAGATTATCAACCTCCCAGAGAACAACTGAGCCAGAGAACAGCTACCTGATGAAGGGGCAGTGTACTGAAAGCTAGTGCTTCCAAATAAACCTGTTGGGCTTTAACCTGGTGTTATGTGATTTTCAACTTCATCAGCAAATTGTTATTGATGAAGCAGTCAAAGAGCAACTAGTAGAAGTATTTTATTGGTCTCCCTAAATTCAAGGCAGTAGTTAAAGAGAAGTAAGGATCTGTTGAGATTACCCAAAATGGCATAAAAAAAATGCTTCATACAGTTGAGATGAAACAGTAGCCAGCAGGCCAGAGACACAATTAAATTTGCCAAGAACAAAAGAGTGACCAGCACTGTGCTACCTTTCACTAGGAGTATTGAAGGATGGCCACATCATGAGTCCAGTCAATTAGTTGAAAACACATATTCTGACCAGCGACATTATGTTTACAATTATAGATTACCTGCTAGTGAATGACACAGGATTATCTATCCCCAGCTTCCCTTCAAGAAAAAGTATGGGAAAGAATCGAAGTGGAACAGTATTTGTTTTGCTTTAATTGCACTGTTCATTATTTGTGTTAATAATAAAACAACTGCAAAGTTGCACTGTTAATAGCCATAGTAACAAACTAAAGCAAAAAAAAATTTATTTAGGCCCTCCCACTTTTTCCAAATCTTTCTTTGTTTGACTAGGCTTTGGTCATATGATTATATCATCCATTTACCCACGACTCCATTTAAAGCAAGAAAGACGTGTTGATTTAAGAAAATGTAAGCAGTAAACCTGTGAACCAAGGGAGCAAGGGTTGTCACAGTTTTGGCCAGAGCATTCATAGCTACCTCATATTTATGCACATGTTTTGGGAATGAACATTTTATTGCTCTTGCTATCTCTCCAGGCAGAAGCATGAAAATTGTGCAATTTTTTCACGTGTGAGAAAAGAAATTTATAATTGATGATGAAAGCTAATGTTTTCTATTATTAGTGCTACAGGCAAAGTCTTTGTATTTCGAGATAAGCCTCATCTACTTATTAGCATACTACATTCAAAATAGAAGTGTCTGGAATTATTTCTACTTTTGGGAAATTAGATGGTTCAAAATCTGCAGCTTCAAATGCATGAGTGACTTGTTTTGGGATGTCTGCTCCAAACTATTATACATAAAATAGAACCTCATTAAGAGATTTTTGATGACGTGTTTAACAAAATCTGATTGTGTTGCATATCTGAGAATTGTCTTTACATCAACAAACATTGGTGATCAGGACTAACCACTCGAATTGGTAGGGAAACAAACTGAAGCAGAAAATTTTTTTTGGTCCTCTCACATTTTCCAGATCTTTCTTTGTTTCATTAGGCTTTGGTCATGTGATTATTGCAAACAGAAGGAAGAATCTAAATGACATGGGCAATTAGATGGCTGTGCAATGAAGCCCTTCTTGAAATCAAGATTATCCCACTCCATCTTTTGTGCTTTTCACAAGTAGTGTGGCAAGGTTAATGGCTTTAATGCTAATTGCATGGCTGGTCACTATTAGTATTAACTTTCCATATTATCATTCAGCCCCCACCCCCTCTTATCAAACCCATGAAACAAACTAAATGATGCAAAAACTTGACAAGAAAATCAGAGTGAGCAGCTGGTGGATTCAGCTTTCATCCTGTTTTGAACTATCCTGATGTTGCTCATAACCAAATTATTATCATTATCAGGGCATGTTCCAGGGACACCAGGCATCCCTCAAACACCAACCCATCATGAGAATCTGGCACTCCTCTATTGAACTGGCATTGCACACTGGAGGCACAGACTGACATTGCAGGGCATACTGACAATGAAGATTAAGGTTGCAGTGGGGACACTTTATGCATAGAGACAGGCACTCAGCTTATGGAATGGAACAGGTTGCATTTCAGGGCTGAGCTCTTACTCAGTGCACACTTGCTCCCTTAGTGCCTATCTGTATGCTCATCAAAGTATTACTGATACCATAGGGTCATCTCCTGCTTGTGGCTGAGCAAGTGCCTGGTCTCTGCCAGTCCTTCAAGTGCCAATGGCCTGGGACATATTTTCCTCAGCCAGCTGCAAAGGTATCACAATGAAGTCGCCACTAGATTGTGCACCCACACTCTTTATCTCTGAAGTGCCCAAGAATTGTCAGTATTTGAATGGGTGGGGGCCAATTCTTCCTTTGAGATTAATGGTGGTGGGAGAGGATGTGGTGCCAATCATGTCGTCTGCTTAATCCTGGATGGTGTCAGGTTGCTTGAATGTTGTCAGAGCTGCATCCAACCAGGCAACTGGGGAGTATTCCATCACATTCCTGACTAGTCCCTTGTGGATGTAATGGATGATGGACTCAGGAGAAATGAACTTGTAGTTGCTGTATTTGTATGGGTAGTCTGGCATTTGTGTGATACAAACATTTTTTGTCACTTTTCATCCCAAAGCTGAATGTTGTCTAGGTGTTGTTACAGCTGAAAATGTGTTGCTGGAAAAGCGCAGCAGGTCAGACAGCATCCAAGGAGCAGGAGAATCGATGTTTCGGGCATGAGCCCTTCTTCAGGAATCCTGAAGAAGGGCTCATGCCCGAAACGTCGATTCTCCTGCTCCTTGGATGCTGCCTGACCTGCTGCGCTTTTCCAGCAACACATTTTCAGCTCTGATCTCCAGCATCTGCAGTCCTCACTTTCTCCTCCTAGGTGTTGTTACATTTGGACATGGATTGTTTCAGTATCTGAGGAGTGGTGAATGGCTTTGAACATTGCGCTTGAACATCCCCACTTCTGACCTCATGATGGAGTAAGGTCATTAATGAAACAACTGAGGATTGTTTGGTCTTGGAACACTGTCCTGAGGAACTCTTGCAGAGATGGTCTGAGATTACTGACCTCTGGCAATGACAGCCATCTCAGGTGGTATAGTGCCTCAGTGGTTAGCACTGCTGCCTCACAGCCCCAGGGACTCAAGTTTGATTTCACGCTCAGGCAGCTGCCTGTGTGGAGTTTACACATTCCCCTGTGTCTGCGTGGGTATCCTTCAGGTGCTCTTGTTTCCTCCCATAGTTCAGAGATGTGCAGATTAGATGGATTGGCCATGCTGAATTGATCATTGTGTCCAGGGTTTTGCAGGCTAGATGGATTAGTCATGGGAAATGCAGGGTGATGGGGTGGGTCTGAGTAGTATGATCTTCAGAGGTTTAGTGTGGAATTGACAGGCTGAATAGCCTGCTTCTACACTGGATGGCTTCAACAATTTTTTAATTGTGTCAGGAATGACTCCAGTCATGATTATGCTTTTGCTTGGACTCTTTGATGGCACACTGCATGCAGTTGTGAAGCTTGATAGGAAATGGATGCAGTTGCAGAGATAAGAGTGGCTGTGAGGTGGCAGACAGAAGATAGTTGCATGTGCCCCAGCAAAGCATAAAAGAGATAATTCCTGCATTTCTGACTGTTCCGCTACACCACTGAGAAGGACTAAGCTGGGTAGTGAACCCAGACCAGGCTGGGTCTAAATGCACAGTAGCTCTGTCATGCCCTTCAAAAAGAGAATGCCCTTCCTCTGCACCACCCTGTCCATTAGACCTCCCCAGGTAACTCCAGGAGATTTCCAGAGAACTGCTGAAGAAAATACTCCATCGTTAAGTAAGCAAGGTAACATAGGAATGCCAGTGTTCATTTCTCAGTTGGTCTTTAAAGATTGCTCTGGTGCTATGGATGCTCGTGTTTTGATGACTATCTGCAGAGTGGCAAGATGTTTTGGGACCAGCATGTGGTAAGACAGAATGAAAATGAAAAGTGCCAGGGAATTGGTTGGTAATTAATGAGGCGAATTTGGTAAGATAGGGCATGAGACACCCTCCAAAACATTTTGATGTGACTTGCACTTAACTAACAAATTTTAAGATCAGGCCTAAAATGCTTCCAGGATCCTTTCTTTGCTCAATTTTCTTTTACTGTGTAAGACACCTAACTCCGCCAATTTTTATTTGGTTTTCTTAAACTTCCCAGCGTTGCTGAACTAAGTGTTTGGCCACACACTGCTAATAGACTCAAGTTTGATCCCAAAAGTGTGATCTCAATTGGAAAACAAATGGAGCATTAAAAGTATTGGCACTCCCTAGCTGCAATCCAGTATCTTGTGTAGAAATTAAAAATCCAAATCTTGTGGAAGAAGTGGATTGGGTTTAGCTGTGATACCTATCAAAGCCTTCCAGCTATTTGCAACTCATTAGTTGTCATTCAGAATTCCCTTGTTAAAATAGCAATATCATATTTGCATTTGTACGTGTTAAATAAATATCATGCACAAAAATTCATGTGTACATGTTAAATAAATATCATGCACTTATAAAGGGGCAATAAGAGTCAGTTAAAACAAAACTCCATACAGACATTCCACACATTCTGATATTTTAACACCAGTGAACTTAACAGCTTTAAAGCTAATACAAACTTGAAGTAACGAGAGTAATCTAACAAGTGAACACCAGAAAATATAACTTTTAGAACAGTCACTCCCGACTGAACATGCTAAATAGCTTGTTAAATATTTTCAAAGATATTTCTGCGATACTCCTAAAGAGAAATATGGTTTGCGGGACCTATTCTGACTGATAGCTGAGACACAACAGTGCAAGAGATGCAAAAGAAGTAAGATGCTGTGGAGAAAATTGATTTGAAACAACAGGTCTACATAAGTGAAAAGTGTTGAATTGTAAAAGAAAAGGTATGAAGAGAATACCCAGGGACTGGCCTTGAGAGCTTTGACATTTTCAAAATCTGCTTCTCTCTTATAGAAATATTCCTGTTAAATCAAACAATGTGCAACTTTATAAAGTCAGAAACTTAATAACCTACAATGTACAATGCATTTTTCCTAAAATTACTCACCCTTTTCTCACAATATGGCATCGCTGGGTGACATGGTGGCTCAGTGGTTAGGACTGCTGCCTCACGTACCAGGGACCCAAGTTCGATTCCATCCTTAAGTAATTGTGTGTATGAAGTTTGCACATTCTCCCTATATATGCATGGGTTTCCTTTGAGTTCTCTAGTTTATGCCTACAGTCCAAAGATGTGCCAGTTAGGTGAATTGGCCGTGCATTGGGCGGCAAGGTGGCTCAGTGGTTAGCACTGCTGCCTCACAGCGACAGGGACCCAGGTTCGATTCCAGCCTTGGGCGACTCTCTGTGTGGAGTTTGCACAGTCTCCCCGTGTCTGCGTTGGCTTCCTGTTTGTGTCCTGGCTTCCTCCCACAATCCAAAGATGTGCAGGTCGGGTGAATTGGCCATGCTAAATTGTCCATAATGTTAGGTGCATTAGTCAGCGGGAAATGGGTCTGGGTGGATTACTCTTCAGAGGGTCGGTGTGGACATGTTGGGCCGAAGGGCCTGTTTCCACACTGTAGGGAATCTAAACTAATCTAAATTGCCCCGTGTCCAGGGATATGCAGGCTAGATGGTTAGCCATGGAAAATGCAGGGTTAGAGGGAAAGGGCTGGGTTGTGATGCGCCTAGAAGGTTGGTGTGGTCTCGATACTTTCACACCATAGGAATGTGATGATAAGGCCAATGTTTATTCCTCAACCCTCATTGCACTTAAGGTGTGTTTTTTACAGAGTCAACAATATTGCTGTGAGTTTGGAACCTGATGTCAAAAGCTAGGGACCAGGTTAGGATGACAGATTTCCTTCCCTGAAGGGCATGAGTGAACCCAATAGTTTTGTTTTCAATGTAAGGTCATCTTTCTGTTATTTTTCACAGAGGCACATTGGAACTGTGACCAATGGATCCAGGCATAATAGAGGTTATCATCGTTGTGGCCCCAGTACAGTAATGGTATGGAAAAAACTGAGGAGGAATCAAGTGTGTTAGCAAGCCTAGGAGCACCAGGACTTACACTTTTTAACAATCAATGTTAAAATGACTGAGAGTTGCTTCCAATTTCAGACTTATTAACAGGGCTTTTGTTTACAATAACTGAGTAGGTCATCCATTTAGCTAATGTATATAACAGTAATTAAAATAAACTTTGATGTTGACTACAGAGAACTTTAATTAATTAGAATTAAGTGCAACAGAAAGCATTAAATGGTAACTTTCAGAAGTCAGAAATTGGTAAGGAACTGAATAATTTAAGATAACGACATGAGATGTTGCATTAGTTTATGGAATAACAGTCAGTTAAAACAAATTATTGCATGAAAGACAAGTTCCTTTTGTTGAGATTCATGTTGCCTGACTTGCTATGCCTTTTCTGTGTCACACTTTTCGATTCTGATCTCCAGCATCTGCAGTCCTCACTTTCTCCCTGACATTCAGGAAGGAAGTCTTGAAGCTGGAATGTTAGAGTTTGAGTCAAGTAAATGGAATTACAACAAATTTGTAAATGATAAGAAGAGGCAAATCAGTACTGAACATTGACTCTCTAACTCTGAAGCAAACAAGTGTTGTCATGTGGAAGGAAAAATGTACAGAAAGCAAACATTTGAACAGATACTTTGGACTAAACTGCAGAGGCTGAAATTCTGAATCAAAGATGGAGAGTGCTGGAGAGACACAACAGGTCTGGCAGCATCTGCTCAGCGGGGAGAAAAAAAAGAGTTAACCCATTTTGAATCCATAGATCTTGCATCAGAACTGAAGATAGCTGAGGAAGGATGCAATTCATGGTGATGATGAAGTGAGGTTGGGCATGATGGATGATGTCTTCCTCCCATCCCATACATCAGCAAGGTTTCCACCCTTCCCCAGTTATCTTCAGTTCTGACAAACGATCTCTGGCTAGTACCCAATACATACCCAATGTTCTGCAGACATGGGGTTGAATCCCACCCTGGCAGATAGTGAAATTAGAATTCAATAAAATATAGAATAAAGAGCTAGCCAGTGACAATTGTTGTTTAAAAAAACCTCCCCAGCTGATCCACTGATATCCTTTAGGAAAGGATAGCTGCCATCCTACATGTGACTCCAGACCCACAACAATGAGATTGACTCTGCCCTCTGGGCACAAAATGCTGGTCTAACCAGCAACATCCACATCCTGTGAACAAATAAATAAGAACTCTCATCTTTCTCCTTTGCACGGAGTAATGAATCACAACAATATCTATTGCCAATCTAATAATATAAGTAGACTTGAGGGAAAAATATCCACGTGTTTAATGAAAAAAAGTATCGGGAGATTGTAAACTCCAGTGAAAAGCAAGCTGGCCTGTTCAGCCTAATGGCCATTTTCTGTCTGTCAAATTTCTTTTAGTCATATTCCAGATGGTGATTGTCACTCCAGCTGATATCTGCTCTTTGGCTATGAATCTGTTGTGTAAAATCATAACTTATTGAATTTAATACATTATACTTAGGGAAATTTTCTTTGTTAGTCTTGCTATTTGATCTTGAAGCTAGTGTCACTGTCAGTCTAAATTAATTTCATTCTCCAGTCAAGTTCAATTTCTCTTGGATATACAGGCATTAATTTTATAATGGGATTGATTGAAAATGTGCAGGATCAAAAGTGAAGATTATAAAATGGTTGATCTTTCTAAGTGGTGTCTCTGCTACTCTCAAATGTGTGATTGTGCTCTGAGCATCTTCTTTATCTTTCCCTGCACATTTTTAGTAAAAATTAGTGCAAGAATGGTTGTCTATGGACCATTTGTATCATTTTCTTTGCAAGTAACTTGGCCCTGAAAATTTCTGGGTTTCCTTTTCAGTTTATTTGGAAGTGCATAACTTTCTGATGGAATTAGGTCAGTATAATTTGCCTTGATCCATACAATAAATTATTACAGTCTGTGAAATAACTCCATAGAGGCCAGAATCCTGTCACCAAACCACTCTTTATTTCTACATAAACAATCCTTGACTTCAGTACTTTTCAGAGTAAGATATCTAAGTTTATGGTATCTCTGACATTCTCTTTTTTTTGTCAACCAGGGATCTCTGATTGGACCAGAATAAGGGCCTCCAATCACTGGGGGATCTCATATTCTATGATGTCCCACTGGTCACCTTATTACAATCACTCCACCCTGCAAGGAAAAGTAGGAACTTGAGAAACAGCAAACATTGTGGATATAAAACATTCATTATTGTTTTTGTGGTTCCAATATTCAATATTTAATGCTATTTCAAATGATCCACTCCCTCAATTATGGAAGACTAACATCAACGTAACTCAAATATTAAAATAGAACATGGTTTTTATATGAATACATGGTAATTAGGAGCAACAGCAGGCCAATGAGTCTCTCAATATTATTCTGCCATTCAATATGATAATGGCTAATATTTGTGTGTTTCAAATTTCTCATCTACACCCAGCAACCTTTGATTCTTCTGTCTCATAAGAAACTACCAATCCCAGCTTAAAAAATATTTAATGGCTGCCACGTCTATCACTTCCTGGAGGATTTAACATCTGCTGAAGGGCACAAACTGGCAGACAATGGGGTCCATTCATTTCTAGATTTTAAAAAATTCATTGTAATGTTATCCATTGATAGAATACATCAGGATTCAATCTTTTCTGTTCCGTCCTCTCTGGTGAACATCCATATTAGTAGAAATTTAATGCAATGAATATCAGATGAAAGATATTGTTGGAAGCAGATATGATATTTTTGTAAATATGAAAATTGGAAAGCAAACCTAGAACCCTGCATTTTTTTGTCAGATAAATTTGAAAGCAGAAACGTCATATGATACACAAGAATTAATTTTCTAAAAATGCCATTGTCAGATAGCCAAATATTCAACTAAATGAAATATTGACAAGGCAACACTGACAAGATCACATTAATTCCCCATCCCTAGTTGCTCAGAGAAGATGGTAGTGAACCTATTCCTTGAACAAATGCAGCCATTGTGACAATTATATTATCTGGAGACTTACAATGACTTACCCAGTCACCATGAAGGACTGGTGATATATGTTAAAGTTAGGAAAACATTTTAATTGGAGGGTAAGGAATGTGTAATGGTTTGGTCAAGGTCTTGTTGCTGATTTGGTTTCAACTTTTTACTTTTGTGGGTCACCTGTGCTTGACCGAGGCAGCTCTACTCAAGTTCATACACCAACACCTGCCACCCCCATAACCTGTCTCTTGTGATCCCTCAATGTCAGAAGTCACACGATACCAGGGTATAGTCAGAGAGATGTGGAAACAGACCCTTCGGTCCAACCCGTCCATGCTGACCAGATACCCCAACCCAATTTAGTCCCACCTGCCAGCACCTGGCCCATATCCCTCCAAATCCTTCCAATCATATACCCATCCAGTTGCCTTTTAAATATTGCAATTGTACCAGCCTCCACCACTTCTTCTGGCAGCTCCAACATGTTTATTTAAAATCAGAAGCTTTCAGAGCACTGTTCCTTTTTCAGGTGGAGCTCCATTGCAAGATCATCCTAAGTATTAATGTTAATGCTTCTGTGCTTCAAGGGTAGCTTTTGAGTGTCTTTGTAGCATTTTCTTTGTTCTTCTCTGGAAAGTTGGCCATTTGAGAGTAGAGAAAGCAAGACTTTGTGTGCGAGATGTTTTCCATCTATTTGTTCACAGATCCTGTTTGTACCTTTTCATGAGAGAGACTTTATTTTAAAAGATTAGATTCCCTATAGTGTGGAAACAGGCCATTTGGCCCACAAGTCCACACCAACCCTCCGAAGAGTAACCCACCCAGACCTATTCCCCTAACTTATATTTACCCCTGATTAATGCAGCTAGTACTATGGGCAGTTTAGCATGACCAATTCACCTGATCTGCACGTCGTTTGGATTGTGAGAGGAAACCTAGAGGAAGCCCAGGCAGACATGGGGAGAATGTACAAATTCCACACAGACAGTCACCCAAAGTGGGAATCGACCCTGGGTCCCTGGCGTTATGAGGCAGCAGTGCCAACTACTGAGCTTGCCCTACCTTTTCCATACTTGGCAATAAAGATGGCTGTTGTCAGCTGACTGGCTTACAATCTGGATATTCATGATCCCAAATAAATTCTTACAGTAACCTTAACAAGCATTTGAGTCTCTTCTGACATGGACTGAAGTCTTTGATTCCTTTGCAAGGCTCATTCTCATTCTCTTCCCATAAAGTTGACAGTGGAGTTTTGCTTTCCTGGTATCTGAGAACTATTGAGTAAATATCATAAAAATGTTCCAATTGTTTTTGAAGTAATCCTTGGAATCAGCAAATGTAAAGCTCACTGGCGCACCTAGGTATGTCCTTTTGTAATCCATTTTGTGCTTTAAGAGAGACCTGACAAACTTGAAGTTGCAAAAGATCTGGCAGCCAACATTTCTCTTGATTTTCTTTCTGAGGTGATAAGTATTTGCTAGGCAGCACTAAAACATAATTGACGTAACCATCCTGCAATGAAAACCGTGATAATCATCATCACATGTCGTGCCATGGTTTGGTTCTTTAGTGTCCTCATGTGTAACGCATTTTGATGTATTTTGCAGTTTGTTGTAAGATATTTTTAATATCTGTTATATTTCTGTGAGTAAAATGTAACCAGTTGTGTTGTGGACTAGCATGTAAAACATTTCTGGGACACCCGCACCAATCAACCACACCGTCCTGTGGCCCAACATTTCAACTCCCCCTCCCACTCAGCCAAGGATATGGAGGTCCTCGCCTCCTTCACCGTTGCTCCCTCACCACCCAATGCCTGGAGGAAGAACGCCTCATCTTCCGCCTCGGAACACTTCAACCCCAGGGCATCAATGTGGACTTCACCAGTTTCCTCATTTCCCCTTCCCCCACCTCACCCCAGTTCCAAACTTCCAGCTCAGCACTGTCCCCATGACTTGTCCTACCTGCCTATCTTCCTTTCCACGTATCCACTCCACCCTCCTCTCTGACCTATCACCTTCATCCCCACCCCCATTCACCTATTGTACTCTATGCTACTTTCTCCCCACCCCCACCCTCCTCTCATTTATCTCTCCACCCTTCAGGCACTCTTCCTGTATTCATGATAAAGGGCTTTTTGCCTGAAACGTTAATTTTCCTGCTCCTTGGATGCTGCCTGAACTGCTGTGCTTTTCTAGCACCACTGAAATCCAGCATGAAGAACTCAACAGCAGGCATTAGGATCACAGAGTGCAGAGGAGATTGGACAAAAGGAAGAAGTTTTCCAACTGAAGACATTGGCACTGTGGCTCATATTAAAACTTTAAAAAAAAGACAATCTTAACTGAACAGCCATTACTTGACATTTCATTAAGGCAGAACATGGTTCAGATTAATTGTACCACCAGACACACAATTACAGCAAACTTTATTGGAACTAGCTTCTCTGTAGATATATAAATTACTTTCTTCTGCTTTAACAAAATACAGATATTACAACTAATATGCACCTGAAGATACCTCTGCTAAGAGCAGGAAATGACCACATGCAGGTAGTCTCACACAGCCATGGTGCAGTTGGTATAGCACCGAAATGCAATTGAATAACTGGATTTAAGGTACTACCCAGAATGTCAAGAGACAAAATTCAGAAAACAATACATTAAAACATCATCAAAAATGACATCATTGCTGAAACCAGGGAAGCTTGATATAGTCAGTCAGTCATGGAAAGTCATGTGAGGATAATGCTGAGAGAAATGACTATTTAGGAATAAACTCCTTTACATGGATCTTACTAAGAACTGGTTTTGTAGGTATGTACAATGGCTTAGTAGATTTAAAATAATATCCTGAGTTTGTATTGTGTCACTGATGCCTAGGACATGGGGTCCAGGTTTTGTAGGATACTAAGAACCCTTGTTTACGTATCTTATGAATGAAATTGCTCATCATTTCTAGTAATCAATGAAGTCTCTTTCATCTGTATTGTATGTTCCATTTTTTAAAATTCCATTTTCTTGTAGGTAGATTATTCAATCCCTGAGTTTTCATTATTTTTATTTTGTTATTTTATAATTTTCATTTGGAGCTGAGAACGGTGAGCTAAAAATGACCTTTGGATGGTGGACAGCAGCTCTGATTAAAAAAAGGAAGCAACAACAAATAAGCTGCATTTGTTTGTGAGGCCCATTCTGAAGGTTGATTGCAGGTTGGATTTTGATGAAAAGGTTCTGCAGGCTCTTCAAAGTAATAAACTTCTGTAAATTTAACCAGATAGCAGACATTTGGCCACTAATGGCATCTGTACTTGGGAATTGTTTTCAGCAACTCTGGAAAATACCTTATGCTCAAGCAGATAACAGATGTTGAATGGTAACTGGAGCTTTGTGGGGAGACAGTCAGCCTGACAGAGAGAGGCCAGGGTTTTGAATTAGGTTTTGGACTGTGTTTACTGACTTCCTCTGAGTGAGCTGCAAAGGAGTTCTGATCGAGATCTGCAGAAAATTAACTCAGATGCAATCATCAATGCTTGTGGAATAATACATTGTGAAAACCATTAATGTAATCAGGCCAATTTTTTTGTTTCCTTTCAGTTATCCCTCAACTGGGTTTTTGGTTTGTCTGTCTGTCTTTTGTGTGAATGGGACTGAAAGCAAAGGCTTTTGGGTTTCAACTATAGACATCAATAAGATTACTTTGTTGTTTAATTTTGCTTTGCTAGAGGTACTGCTTTGCTCATAAATTGCCAAGTCTTTTGGTTAAGCTATACACATTGTGTCCAGAATTGATTATTCACAGAGTCTGGGATTGGTTAGGCACTAGTGGGGTCAATTTTAAACATCTTTGAAAATTTTAATTGTACTGTGTTGAGAATATAGAGATAGAATGACTGCTCTAGTTCAGCTGTCTGCTCTGTGTGGCATAACAACATATTCTCAACTTATAAGCTCACTAGTAACATTATCTGTAATTTCACTGTAAACAAGTCCTGCCTTATAATAATTGTTCTAGTTCAAATCAACTTTGTTTATTAATTTTAAATCGTACATTGCACGTCTATGAAAGAAACATTTCCCCTGAACAATAACACGTCAAATTCAACTAGAATTTAGTCGTAAATGAGCTGACAAATAGGACAAAACAAAGTATATCTTTAAACTTAATTGAATTTAATTGGAGTAATAAAATTCAAATTACTTTCTTAATGTAGTGACCAACAGTAGAATTGTTTTAAATGTGAAAGTATTTTATAACTTATCACTGACTGGAAATAGTTCGGAAGGGAAAATGCACATCTTCATCACCACTGTTGAATTGTATTTCAAACTGTTCATGTAGAAAATCATCAATGAAACCAGTAATCATTGTACAGAAAACTCTGCATGAGAATAAGTAATGATTTTGCCTTACTTTTCTAAGCAATAATTATGTAGACAGAAAAAGACCCACTTGAGTTAAGGATTAATTTCTCTAATATGTATGGAAACTGTTTTGCAATAAATCTGCAGTATTTTGTTCCTCTATAAGTTAAATTGGTGTGGTATGCTAAATTCTTGATTTATTAACGGTGACAATAGTTTGCAGATTTATAATGAATAGATGAATTTACAAATTAATTTTTCTGTAATCAAAAGGAATCAAGAACCCAGAACATGTAAATGCATTACAACTTTACCAGAGTATTGCAGAAAAAAAAATACTATTTTACTTAAAAACATGTGAATTATTTTAGCCTCTCTGATGCACTGTTTGTGCTCCAAAACTGGGCAGTAACACGTGCAAAATAAGACACATCCTCCAGGTGCTTGCTTATTTTTTCTTGTCAAATTTTCTTGACAAGGAGCTTGCTTGGTGAGTTTGGTAGGATGGGAGTCTAAATATTAATGAGGTGAATTGTGGCACTGACAAGGCATTTAAAAAGTAATAATCCTCTTCAATTGGCATTCCAGTGAGAACTTCACCAATTGTTAGTGAAAAGCATAAAAAATGAAGCAGGATGGCCTTGATATTAATGTGAGCCTTGTTGTCTGATTCTGCCACATCTCGCCATAGGCTGCATCACTCAGACACTCGTATTCTGCCCTAAATGTTTTCTTGATAGCTGCCGTGGTGCTTTGTTTTGCTGTGTTAGTCATCCATTCCCCAGCTGATTTCCCTGCACTTCGAATTATAGAGTGGCTGCTTGACGATTGTTTACTGTATGGCTGGCTAATGAATCCTCTTAGGAGCACCTAGGGAATAGAACTCTGCAACATTCAGATCCACAGGTCAGCTATAAGCCTGACTGAGCAGAAGATTGGAACTCTCAATCAATGTTTCAAACACTTGGACAGTTCTTGGCTTCCTCCAATACAGCCCAGAAATGTTCCATTTTATCACTGTTTCCTGAAACAGTTTTTCTGTTTGAAACTACATGTTTCAAGTTTCATAGTTAATTATCTGCATGAAGAATGAATTAATTAAGAAATACAGGAATTCTCCAAATATGACATTTTTTTTTATTTGTAGCATATTTTCAGCAATGAATTTAATTTAAGGTGAGTGACAACTGTCATGATGCTATTGCTTGAAGAGGCGTTTTGTGAAGATAGGTTGAGACAGAGGTGTAGAGCAGTCAATTCCAAGCAAATAAAATAAATAGATTGAGAGACCTTGGGTTTTTTAAAATAGTTAGAACAATAGAAGCAGCATGAATGGGTGGGGTCAGGATCCCAGAGAACGAGGATTTTAGTTTAACTTTCAGGAGCTATTGGTGTTTGGAAGCTGCTGTATAACTCTCCCTGGTACAGCACAATGCTTGGATTCTTTCTCTCTCTCTCTCTCTCTTTCTCTTTCTCTGTCCCTGTCTCTCTCTCTCTCTCTCTCTCTCACACAGAGTTTCCTGTTGATGTTCTTTCTGTCTGGACTGGAGAATTGGATGTCAGCTAATTTATTTTACTGAATATGCCAAGGGTGTGTTCATGGGATTTTAGTATGTTTGAAAAATTGCTGTTTAGTAGTTAAATAATCTATTATTCTGTTAAGTTTTCCAATAGAGTTGTCATTCCAATTCTTCTTTCTAATGTTTGTATTTTAATTATAAAGTAAGAATAAAGTGTGTTTTCTTTCAAGTCTGATGAGTTGACCAATCAAACTGCATCCAGAACACAACGCCTTATTCTTTACTTTAAAAATAAGAAAAAAGTTGAGGTCTAGGCTATCTTCTTAATGTATTTTGTACTTTGGATCTTAATGTGTACGACCATCCAACTTGCCTTAGCTAAGGCCATCTTATAATTATTTTGTTTATTATTGTTTTATCCATAATTCCATTTATTTTCCTTGTAGAGAAAAGAAGTTTAATTTTCTGTGAACAGATTTTCAGTGAAATGAGGAGTAATTACATGATTTTCTGCAGAATAAGAAAGCAACAGATTATAAACTACACTAAAATGTTATACTTTCTATCTAATAGTAGCACATCGGCAGGTCTTTGTCTTTTTTATGCACCTCTAGTTCTGAGTGGAGTATCATGTGATAGTACAAAGTTGTTATTAGTGTAAAGGACAAGTGCCTGCTCCTTTACTCTTCATACTTATTACTGCAGGAGGACATAGGCTGATAAGCTGTGCAACATCAACTGGGTATGGAAACCATCTCAAAATTTTGGGTGACAAAATGTGAAAATATTGTGGACTGTGAGAAGGATAGCATTAACCTTCAAAAGGGCAGGCATGTAGACTGAGTGGTGGAATGATGAGACAAGTGACAGAGCAGTGTGAAGTGATTCATTTAGTAGGAAGAATGAGGAGAGGCAATATAAAATAAAGGACACATTTGTAAAGTGGTGGCAGGAAAAGAGAGACAAGGGCTTTTAAGTACTAATCACTGAAGGTTACAGGGCAAATCAAAGGCGCAGACAATGAAGCATACAGGATCCTGAATTTTACAGATGGGACAAGGACTCCAAAATCAGGATGTTTTTATAAACCATTGGTTTAGCTTAATAGAGTATTGTACTCAATTAGAGTCATAGAGATGTACAGCATGGAAACAGAGCCTTTGGTCCAACCTATCCATGCCGACCAGATATTCCAACCCAATCTAGTCCCACCAGCCAGCACCTAGCCCATACCCTCCAAACCCTTCCTATTCAGATACCCATCCAGGTGCCTTTTAAATGTTGCAATTGTACCAACCTCCACCACGTCATCTGGCAGCTCATTCCATACACATATCACCCTCTGCGTGAAAACGTTGGCCCTTAGATCTCTTTCTTATCTTTCCCCTCTAACCCTAAACTTATGCCCTCTAGTTCTGGACTCCCTCACCCCAGGGAAAAATCTTTGTCTATTTATCCTATCCATGCCCCTCATGATTTTCTAAACTTGTATAAGGTCACTTCTCAGCCTCCAACTCTCCAGGGAAAACACCCCAGCCTATTCAACTTCTCCCTATAACTCAAATCCTTGAGATCTTCTATGGATAATCTGAAAATTCGGATAATTGATATTCGGATAATCGAGGTTCCTCTGTATATTTTGCTTACTAAACAGACTTTTATTTAACAGTAAATCAGCTCTGTTGCTCTTTTTGAACAATTGTGGTCCCATTATCTAAGGAAAAAGATGTTGACATTGCAGGCAGTCAGAGAAGATTCACATGGTTAATTCCAGATGTGGTAGGGCTGCCTAATGAGAACAAATTGTGTTGATTAGGTCTGTAATCTTTGAAATTTTGAATAATTAGGGATTTTGAGGGATTGAAATGACAAGTCACATAGGCCATATTAGGGAGAACAGTGGAGCATACTCCAGGATCTAACTGGTTCAATCTAACCTCTCAGGTTATTTCCAAATGCTCCTACATCTGCCTTATAAAGTCCTCAGCAAGGTGTTATCCACATATGGAGCATGTAAAATGGTTTCATGTGAGCAACCAAGACAAGACAAGGCAGCATATAGTTTTCAAGATAAAGTTCAGAGAGGCTTACCTGAGGCATGGACCATAATCATGCCTCTTTCCAGAAGCCCCAGGTCATGGAACTTTGCAGTGTTGTGTACTAATAACACAAAAGCTAGGTTTTTCATTTACTCTGTTGCATCTAAAGAATGACAAGCCAATATGGTAAAATGATAAAGGACCGTTCATTTCGCAAACAAAGAAAAATGTAACATAAATAACTCAGTGATCAATGCTCCAAAGTAGCCTCCCAGTGAACAGATTTTAAAACAGCATAATTGAAGAAACAGGTATGTGTACCCCACTCAGTTGGAATTGGTTTACAATAAGGTTTTCATGGGCTTGTCTGCTCCATGTGATGATTGCTATCCTTTTCCTCATTGGAGGAGATATCTTGGTCCCATCTTTTCCTCTCCTAAGACACTCTATGAATGTAAAGTGAAGTTATAGAGGCCACTGTGCCTAATGGTGTCAGAGACTCTTTCTGTGGTTTTTTGCTTGTATTTCACACTTTTGAGTTGCTGATGCACCTGAATTTCATTTTGAATGGTCCTGTTTTCTGCTGAGTGATGGCTTTTTTTAAGATTAGATTACTTAGTGTGGAAACAGGCCCTTTGGCCCAACAAGTCCACACCGACGCTCACCCACCCAGACCCATTCCCCTACATTTACCCCTGCAATTAACACTACGGACAATTTAGCGTGGCCAATTCACCTAACCTGCACAATTTTGGACTGTGAGGAAACCGGAGCACCCGAAGGAAACCCACGTGGAAAATGTGCAAACTCCACACTGTCAGTTGCTTGAGGCGGCTTTTGTGTCTGCATTTGTGATGTCACATCTCTCCACCACTGCCGTCTGAGGATTTCTTGCTGGTATCATCAGCCAGGTCTTTTGGGAGTATCCCTTCTCTCCTCACATCCAGCCCTGACTGCCATGAAACTTCCTGGAAATCAAGTGCAGTCCTGGAATATTTAACCGATATGATCACATGTTACTTGCACCTTAAGAAAGTGGAATCTCATTCAGTTCAGAAAGACTTGCCTGTTGCTAGGGTGCTCTGATGGTAATATGTGTTAAACCTGTAGCATTTTGAACCTGTGAAGCAACTATTACAGGAAATCCTCTGCCATTTCTGCCACCTGCAAATGGACCCCACCACCAGAGATATATTTCCCTCCCCACCCCCATCTGCTTTCCGTAAAGACCGTTCCCTCCGTGACTACCTGGTCAAGTCCATGCCCTGCAACAATCACCCTCCACTCCTGGCACCTTCCCCTGCCACTGCAGGAATTACAAAACCTGCGCCACACCTGTCCCCTCAGCTCCGTCCAAGGCCCCAAAGGAGCCTTCAGCATCCATCAGACTTTTATCTGCACTTCCACACATGCCATTCACTGTATCTGTTGCTCCAGATGCGGTCTCCTCTACGTTGGGGAGACAGGATGCCTACTCGCAGATCGCTTCAGAGAACATCTCAGGGACACCTGCACAAACCAACCCCACCGCCCTGTGGCTGAACACTTCAACTCCCACTCCCACTCCTCCAAAGACATGCAGGTCCTGGGCCTCCTCCATTGCCACTCCCTTACCACCCGACGCTTGGAGGAAGAACACATCATCCAGCTCAGGACCCTCTAACCCCATGGCATCAATGTGGATTTCACCAATTTCCTCATTTCCCCTTCCACCATCTTATCCCAGTTCCAACCTTCCAGCTCACATTGCCTTCATGACCATCTTCCTTCCTACCTATTCACACCACCTTCACCTCCAAACTGTCCCTTTATCCCCACCTCCCTCCATCTGTTGCACTCTCAGCCATCTTCTCTCGAGCCCCACCCCCCTCCCATTTGGGTCTCCTCCCCTGATGCTCCCAGTCTCATTCCTGATGAAAGGCTTTTGCCTGAAATGTTGATGTTCCTGCTCCTCGGATCATGCCTCACTTGCTGTGCTTTTCCAGCACCACACTCTCGACTATTATAGGAAAGCCCCTGTCCTGGCTTTCTGCATCCTAGGGAAAAGTCCTAAGACCAATAACTCAGTACCGTTGCAAGGCAACAGGCACTTTGTGTGGACCCAGCCTCACACACCTACCCATGCCCTCAATTTGAAATGAAAGGTAGCCTTATCTCCACGGGAAGCTGGGAGAAGCGGGATCTTACAGGTGGGTGGCTTGACCAGCGGAGTGGCGTCAAGGCCAGAAAATGGTACTCCCTCAGAGCACCTACATTCTCAAAGCTAAAGATTCTGTTCATTGTCTGTCGAAAACTACAATTACAAAATATCCTGGGATAATTGATAGGACATACAACCGTGAGAGGAACAGACAGAAGATTCCATGGTCGTGAATGAGACTCTGAGGGAATATTGTCTCCCGGGTGTCAGGGTCAGGGATGTCTCGGATCAAGTCTACAGGATTCTTAAGGGGGAGGGAGAGCAGCCAGAAGTCATGGTACACATCAAGTGATGGGTGAGAGATGACTTGATAGAAGTGTACAAGGTGCTGAGAGGCATAGATAGAGTGAATAGTCAGACTTTTTCCCAGAGTGGAAGTGGCTTTCACAAGGGGGTATAATTTTAAGGTAATTGGAGGAAGGTTTGGGGAGATGTCAGAAGTAGGTTCTTTGCAAGCAAGTGGTGGATATGTAGAACACACTGCCAGTGGTGGTAGTAGAGTCAGATACATTAGTGACATATAAGCGACTCTTGGATGGGCACATGGAAGATAGTGCAATGAAGGGTATGTAGGTGCAGGAGAAAAACAAACCACTTTGCCCGCCCACCACTTGCTCACAGAAACCATGTCTGTTTTCAGCCAAAGACAGCCTATCCATAATGCCACAAGCACCGCAACTTGACTACACTCGGCTCAGAAACTAACAGTGAAACAAAAACATTACCTAAGCAGTTTTCCAAGTGAAGAAATTCACTATCTAGATGATCTGCTAACTGGTTTTCCTACCTCACAATAGAATTGCCACTCCTGAAGCCCTGAGGACATTTCCTGTCTCCCCAGGTACTCAATCCCCACAAAATCCATGCAGACTAGATGGCACCAAGATACCCGACAAGAACGAACACTAGGAGAGAAGTGAGGACTGCAGATACTGGAGACCAGAGTTGAAAAATGTAGTGCTGGAAAAACACAGCAGGCCAGGCAGCATCTGAGGAGCAGGAGAATCGATGTTTCAGGCATAAGCCCTTCTTCAGGCATGAACACTACCCTAAGGACCTATTGAAGCCATTGGCACCTGTTTCTACAGATTAATTAAATGTCCTATTACAATTGTTAACTAATGGATACTGCCAGACAAGCAATTGTTTTCTATTAACTGTAATTGAAACAGAGTTAAAAATCACACGACACCAGGTTATAGTCCAACAGGTTTAATTGGAAGCACACTAACTTTTGGAGTGACGCTTCCTCATCAGGTGATCACTATCACCTGAGAGTCGCTCCGAAAGCTAGTGTGCTTCCAATTAAACCTGTTGGACTATAACCTGGTGTCGTGTGATTTTTAACTGTGTACACCCCAGTCCAACACCGACATCTCCAAATCATAATTGAAACTGCATTGTCTTATAATTAATATTACACTGCTGTAACCCTATAAAACTGACTGTATCTACTGCTTTGGGAGGAGAATCTTTGACTTAACTGTGCAAAGTGTCTGCTTTGTATTAGTCCAGTCAATTTCTCTTACCACGATATTGCAAGAAATAAATCAGTGTTCATCAATTTCACAAGATCCATGTGTGGCCTGTATTTTGTAGCGGGTCCTTTTCCTGCTTTACTCCGCGCTGAGTCGGTATCTGACAGGGTGGCCACCTGCGCGTGTCTCGCACCAGCTGGTTCTAGGAACCGGGGAAATCCCACACTATGGGATTCCCTCTGGGGCGAGCGCTGAGTCAAAACTGCTGCAGGCTGCACAGCAAGTCTGACCCTTATATCACCCAGGTAACCCACTGCCACCAATACTCAGGCGATTCTCCCTTCTGTCAGTGGTTCAATGGCCACCCCGTTGTCTACCCACTCGGGCAGTTTCCCCGGAAGAGAGAAAAGGACTGGGCTGTTTATGCCTGACCAGACCCAGTCCTGAGTGGACGGCTTCGAGGTGTCCCAGGAAAAACCCTAGATTCTCGACTCCGGAATTATGGCAAGGCCTTTTGAAACACCGTGACTTTACCAGAGGTCCGTGGTGAGGGTGCTATGGGGCAAACAAGACGCAGGGCGACAGTCCAACACCATTTTATTATCAACACCCACCAGAACCCGTAAGAAAGACAAACATTAGACACTATACAATCTACTATGACTATGGGAACAAGATGCTAACGCACACAACGTAAGGCCTTACTTTACACAAGTTAGCAATGCTTATAACTATGACAGTGGAGAACCCCCTTTCCCACAAAGCCTCAACCACTGATATGGTTCTCGGAAAACGCCACGCTCCTGGGTAAGAAACTTACAGCCAGGCTTGAAATTGAGTGCGAGGGTGAACAGCAGACTTGTCCCAGCAGCCAGCGAAGAAAGAGGGAGAGAGAGATCTGTTCCAGCAGTCAGGAGAACCCCTTCCTTTAGAGAGCCCAGGTACCTCTGCAGTTATAGTCTGGAAATGCCCCCAAGGCACTGGCAATGTCCAATGTGTTTTCCACCTCCCTACCGTGCAGGTGAAAATGACCTCCGTGGCTGTGTCCATTGTTTCATAATCTCTCCGTTTGCTAACACGGAGGTGCTAATGGCTCTCTTCTGTTCTCCTGAGCCTAGCCCAGACATCGTGACTCCAGGCTTTGTTGGCTTATCAGGCCTGCATAGTGGCCACTTCCCCCCTCCAATACACTTAGGTGTCTGGCCGATTCCTGCCAGAACACCTTGGGGGCTGGGCTCTCTTTTGTACAGGCACAGAGATAGCAGCCAGCTGAGCCTGCTGGGAAATCATGTCAAGCTTTCAGAAAAAGGTGGCTGCTTTGTCCATTTTAGCTGCTTTTCCCAGGTTCCACTGCTTGCTCCCTGCTTCTGTGTTGCCCGAAATTGCTGCAATTTGTAACTGGGCAATTCTCCAACAGTAGGTTAGTCTGATCTTACAGTAGGATAAATGGCTGGCACAACATCGAGGGCTGAAGGGCCCATACTATGCTGTACTGTTCTATGTTAATTATTAAGGGTAAAAAGTGAGGTCTGCAGATGCTGGAGATCAGAGCTGAAAATGTGTTGCTGGTTAAAGCACAGCAGGTTAGGCAGCATCCAAGGAACAGGAAATTCGACGTTTCGGGCCAGAGCCCTTCATCAGGATTGATTAAGGGTACCCAACATGCAATGTTTTGGACCAGAGTTACATCTTTGACATCTTTATACTCCCTCAGTAGTATCCAGGTTAATATTTAATTACTGCAAAGTGTCCAGCCATTAGCACTGATAGTTAATATCATGTTGTCTATTAGGAAAACTTTATTTTCTTTTCTCTCTGTGAATGAGCCGATGGATTTCATGACAATAAAAACAATCTTATCTAATTGGGTCTTGTTCTAACCAGTGACCCTCCCACCCCACCCCACCTCAGCCCATCATACCCCACCACCTCATCTCACTTTGTCAGTCTCATAAGCAACAAATCTTTAAACAGCAACCTTAATCACCATCAGGACACTCCTTCCTACTCCCAGTAAACATATCTCCAATATTCTTTACCACACAATTTGCTATAATGTTTTTTATCCAAGTTGTGCATTATCTGTATTCTATTTTAGCATTGGCTAATTTACAGGCTGTAGAAGAAAATTCGATCATAAAAGGTTTTCATTCCAAGATTCTGTAAATAACTGAAGAAAGCAAAAGATGATTTGTTAAGTGCATAGGATAGACTGAATTAAAACAATTCCCAGGCTTTTCAGGTGCATGTTAAAATGAATTTTGTACATTGTGTATACCTTTGAGTCAAAAATGAGATCTGCAGATGCTGGAGATCACAGCTGCAAATGTGTTGCTGGTCAAAGCGCAGCAGGTTAGGCAGCATCTCAGGAATAGAGAATTCGACGTTTCGAGCATAAGCCCTTCATCAGGAATAAGAGAGAGAGAGCCAAGCAGGCTAAGATAAAAGGTAGGGAGGAGGGACTAGGGGGAGGGGCGATGGAGGTGGGATAGGTGGAAGGAGGTCAAGGTGAGGGTGATAGGCCGGAGTGGGGTGGGGGCGGAGAGGTCAGGAAGAGGATTGCAGGTTAGGAGGGCGGTGCTGAGTTGAGGGAACCGACTGAAACAAGGTGGGGGGAGGGGAAATGAGGAAGCTGGAGAAATCTGAATTCATACCTTGTGGTTGGAGGGTTCCCAGGCGGAAGATGAGGCGCTCCTCCTCCAGCCGTCGTGTAGTTGTGTTCTGCCGGTGGAGGAGTCCAAGGACCTGCATGTCCTCGGTGGAGTGGGAGGGGGAGTTAAAGTGTTGAGCCACGGGGTGATTGGGTTGGTTGGTTCGGGCGGCCCAGAGGTGTTCTCTGAAGCGTTCCGCAAGTAAGCGGCCTGTCTCACCAATATAGAGGAGGCCACATCGGGTGCAGCGGATGCAATAGATGATGTGTGTGGAGGTACAGGTGAACTTGTGGCGGATATGGAAGGATCCCTTGGGGCCTTGGAGGGAAGTGAGTGTGGAGGTGTGGGCGCAAGTTTTACATTTCCTGCGGTTGCAGGGGAAGGTGCCGGGGGTGGAGGTTGGGTTGGTGGGGGGTGTGGATCTGACAAGGGAGTCACGAAGGGAGTGGTCCTTGCGGAACGCTGATAGGGGAGGGGAGGGAAATATATCCTTGGTGGTGGGGTCCGTTTGGAGGTGGCGGAAATGGCGGCGGATGATACGTTGTATGCGCAGGTTGGTGGGGTGGTAGGTGAGAACCAGTGGGGTTCTGTCTTGGTGGCGGTTGGAGGAGCGGGGCTCAAGGGCGGAGGAGCGGGAAGTGGAGGAGATGCGGTGGAGGGCATCGTCGATCACGTCTGGGGGGAATCTGCGGTCCTTGAAGAAGGAGGCCATCTGGGCTGTGCGGTGTTGGAATTGGTCCTCCTGGGAGCAGATGCGGCAGAGACGAAGGAATTGGGAATATGGGATGGCGTTTTTACAGGGGGCAGGGTGGGAGGAGGTGTAGTCCAGGTAGCTGTGGGAGTCAGTCGGTTTCCAGGTAGCTGTGGGAGTCAGTCGGTTTGTGTATACCCATTGTGTATACCTGCCAATAATAAATCATGTATGTGCTTACTGCTTCATTCCTTAGTGTTTCTGATGGTAAGAATATTGTTTATTTGCATAAATTAAATAGCTCATTAAGCATGGCCAATTATACTACTTGATAAGCCTTGTCTAATCTAATAATCTAATCACATTAAGAGCTAAAACATATTTACATTCATATACATGGTAATATAAGCAGGTAAACTGACATACAACATGCCTTTAAACGGACAGTAACACAGATATATGAGAATACAAATTATTGAATCATATAGCATGCAAGGAGGCTAATTGGCCCATCTTATCTTTGCTGCCATTTTGAAAGAATATTGAATTATCATAAAAATCAGAGAAACCGTACAGTGTGGAAGCAGGCTATTCAGCCATTTAGTCCACACCAATCCTCCGATCAGCATCCTACCCAGACCCACCCCTCATCTACCCCTTTAACCCTGTATTTCCCATGGCTAATCCACCTATCCTGCACATCCCTAGACATTATATGCAATTTAACATGGCCCATTTGTCTAACTTGTACATCTTTAGATTGAGAGAGTAAACTGGAGCATGCAGACATGGTGAGGAATGTACAAACTTCACATAGACAGTCACCCAAGGTTAGATTCAAACCCTCAGGCATCCCATAGCCCTACAAATGTCCCTGTCAAGTATTCATCCAATTCACTTCTGAAAGTTACTATTCGTATCTGCTTCCAGCATCTTTCCAGGTGTGCATTCCAACTTATAACAACTGGCTGTTATATTGTTTTTCCCTCATTACTTCAGGGTCTTTTGCCAATTACATTCAACCTAGGTTCTGAGGTTCCTACCACTGGAAGCAGGTTCTCCTTATTTATT
Source organism: Hemiscyllium ocellatum (assembly GCF_020745735.1). Lineage (NCBI taxonomy): Eukaryota > Metazoa > Chordata > Chondrichthyes > Orectolobiformes > Hemiscylliidae > Hemiscyllium > Hemiscyllium ocellatum. The sequence continues at coordinate 27,438,753 of NC_083416.1, forward strand.
CTATCAATGTCCTTCAAGATCTTGAACACAGTTAAATTTCCCTTAAGCGTGTTTACTATAGGGAGAGCGAATACTCTTTCTCCAATGTCTGCACATTACAGGAGTCCATCATTCTTGGTATTCTTGTAAATCTTCTCTGAAGTCTTTTTAATGTTTTGGCATTTTCCTAAAGTGAGGTGCCCATAGTTAAACAGTACAATCTAGCATGAGCCTGTTTGTTTGGGTTGAATCTCACATCTTCTTTTGCCTGTGTATCTATTTATGAAGCCAAGAATCCTGTAAGTCTCTCTAACTGTCTTGTCAATTGTCATTCTCCCTTCAAAGGTTTTTTTAGATTAGATTACTCACAGTGTGGAAACAGGCCCTTCGGCCCAACAAGTCCACACTGACCCGCCGAAGCGCAACCCACCCATACCCCTACATATACCCCTTACCTAACACTACGGGCAATTTAGCATGGCCAATTCACCTGACCCGCACATCTTTGGACTGTGGGAGGAAACCGGAGCACCCGGAGGAAACCCACACAGACGCAGGGAGAACGTGCAAACTCCACACAGTCAGTCGCCTGAGGTGGGAATTGAACCCAGGTCCCTGGTGCTGTGAGGCAGCAGTGCTAACCACCGTGCCACCGTGCACAAACCATGCCTCCCCTATATATCGCAATTCCTAAATCATCTTTACAACGTGCAGTTTGTTTGGATTGCATCTCTTCAGTCCTGTGATGAACACCAATCATTTCACATTTCTCTGTTTAGATTTTGTAAAATTATAGAATGATACTGCGCAAAAGAAGACCGTGTGACCCCAGATTCCTTGTATAATGTGTACTTAAGAGGAGGTTGTGATGGATCATCCACTTAGCCACAATGGGCTGAAAATGTTTGCAAGTGCTTCTGCCTTGTCCCTTGAACTAATGTACTGGGCCTCCCCATCATTCATAATGCACTTGTTTATGCAGCTTCTTCCTCTGGTCAGTTGATTAATTATACATCACCATTTGTCACTGAATGTGACAGAATTACAATCTTTGATTTGATCCAAGTGGTTATGGGATCACCTAGCTCCATCTATAACATGCTACTTCTGTTGTTTGACATACAAATGTTCCTGGGAGAAAGTGAGGACTGCAGATACTGGAGATCAGAGTCGAAGAATATGACGCTGGAAAAGCACAGCCGGTCAGGCAGCATCCGAGGAGCAGGACAATCGACGTTCTGAGTCTTATTCCTGAGGAAGGGCTTATGCTTGGAATGTCAATTCTCCAGCTCCTCGGATGCTGCCTGACTGGCTGTGCTATTCCAACATCACACTCTTCAATACAAATGCTCCTGTTTCACCTGGTTGACACTTCAGTTTTGGGTATGGCTCCAGTACTCTTCATTAAACCAGGGTTCACCTCTGGCTCAATGTCAATGGTATAGCGGGTGAGATAGTGGGCTATGAGTTTAAAAATTGCACTTCAATCTAATTCTCTTGCTGCTGACTTTTCACAGCACCTTAAAGATGCCCAGTTGAAGGCTGCTAAATTTATTCTGTGTCTACCTTATTTAGTGCCGTGGTAGTGTCATACAACACATGGACGATGTCCTCAGCATGGAGACAGGACATCATCACAACAAAGACTGTGCAGTAGTCACTCCTATCATACTGTCATGGTCAGATACATCTGTATAGGCAGTTTGGTGAGGAATAGGTAAAGTTGTTTTTTTTTCATTTTGTCTCACTCATCTCTTGTATCAGGCAAAATCTGGCAGGTATGTCCATCAGGGCACCTCAGTCAGTAAAGGTGTTACCACATGACTCTTTGTGATGAGTATTGAAGGATCCCACCAACAGCTGATTCTCTGCTTCCCTCAATACTTTTTTCAAATGGTGTTCAACATCAAGGAGTACTATTTCATCAGCTACTATAATGCTAGTAGCAGAAGGTTTCGTTGTCCATATTTGACCTAATTCCATGAAACTTTGTGGAGTTTGGCATCAAAGTTGAGGACTTGCCAGTGGGATATGCCATATCCAAGAATAATGATGGATCTTTGAGATATTAGCTGAAAGATATGATTTGATGAGTAGGATGACTCACCTGTGGGTCAACTATCCCAATATTTTGATGTTATTAAGTAGGTATTGCAATCTCTCATGGATATGATGATAATAAAAATGAAGAACTGCAGAAGGTGGAAGTCTGAAAAAAACAGAAATTGTGAATTAGTGCTGCATTGCAGCATTGGTAGAGGGAAAGAGTTAACGTTTGAAGACTAGTGTAGTTTGGTAACATTTGTGGGCTAGTGTAGTTTGGTAACATGGTTGTATGGACTGGTTGGACCAAAGAGTCTGTTTATGCTCTATGATTGTGAATCTAGTGACCCTTCACCAGAACTAAATATAGCTGGAAAAAGGTAAGGATATATAGACATAACATGTGTTGGGCATAGAAAAAAATCTGACATATTCTTTATGTAAGCAAGCTACATTCTGATGATGCTAAAAATAAGATTTCATATAAAATTAAATCAAGTTTGGAGATCAAATCTTCATTAATCTCTAATTTTATGTACCTCTCAAAATATATACTTTTGCGTATATTTTGATCCTGAAATATTTTATTCACAATTTGCATGGCATTTGCTTTAATTTACAATGGATTTGAATCAAGCGAGTGATGATATCCAAATAATCTTCCAGTTTTTTTCATTGTATTTTAAATATTCTTAAAATCAGGATGATATTTGCTATTGCATATTAAAATACAGTCTAGATAAACTGTCCTGGATAAACTGTACTGCCAAGAACATCAAATTCTACACCAAGAAATAATATTGAATCAGACTTCAAAGTAAATAATTTCCCTGCAGCTATGTAAATTCATTTCAGTTGAGTTATCATCAAGGTTTAACCTTGAAACAGAATATCTTTGACAAATTATAGCTCATGTCTTTACTTGAAAAATAGTTATTTCTGAAGAGAAATTACAGTTGACCAAATAAATATAAAATAAAATTACTTTTATTAATACAGTGATGCACTTGGTGTGGTTATTTCATGATTTGGTTTCCAATGTGGATGCTTTGGAGAGATTGCAGAGAAGGTTCACCAGGATGTTGTGTGGTATGGAGGGTGCTAGTTATGAAGAGAGGTTGAGTAGCTTAGGATTATTTTCATTAGAAAGATGGAAGTGATGGGGGAACCTGATTCAGGTCTACAAAATTATGAGAGGTATAAACAGGGTAGGTACCAAGAAACTTTTTCCCAGAGTGGAGGACTCAATTACTAGGGATCACGAGTTCAAGGTAAGAGGGAAAATGGTTAAGGGAGATATGCATGAAAGTTCTTTATGCAGAGGGTGCTGGATGCCTGGAACACATTGCCAGTGGAGGTGGTAGAGATAGGCATGATAACATCATTTAAGATGTCTCTAGATAGATACATGAATAGAACATAGAAAATGACAGTGCAGTACAGGCCCTTTGGCCCTTGATGTTGCACTGACCTGTGAAATAAATCTGAAGCCCATCTAACTTACGCTATTCCATTCTTGTACATATGCCTATCCAATGATCATTTAATGCCCTCAAAGTTGGTGAGACTATTACTGTTGCAGGCAGTGTATTCCATGCCCCTACTACTCTCTGAGTAAAGAAACAACCTCTGATATCTATCCTATATCTATTAACACTTAATATAAAGTTATGTCCCCGTGCTAACCATCGCCATGCTAGGAAAAAGGCTCTCACTGTCCAACCTATCCAATCTTATGATAATCTTATATATCTCAATTAAGTCACCTCTCAACCTTCTTTTCTCTAATGAAAACAGCCTCAAGTCCCTTAACCTTTCCTCAGAAGACCTTCCCACCATACCAGGCAATCTCCCAGTAAATCTCCTCTGTACTCGTTTCAAAGCTTCCACATCCTTCCTATAATGAAGTGACCAGAACTGTACATAATACTCCATGTGTGGCCACACCAGAGATTTATACAGCTGCAGCATGGTTCTGAAACTCAGTCCCTCTACCAGTAAAAGCTAACACACCATATGCCTTCTTAACAACCCTACCAATCTGGGTGGCAACTTTCAAGGATCTATGTACCTGGACACCGAGATCTCTCTGCTCATCAACACTACCAAGAATCGTATCATTTGCCCAGTACTCTGCATTCCTGGTACTCCTTCGAAAGTGGATCACCTCACACTTTTCCACAATAAACTCCATTTTTCACCTCTCAGCCCAGTTTTGCAGCTTATCCATGTCCCTCTGTAACCTACAACATCCTTTAGCACTATCCACAACTCTACCAACATTAACATCATTTGAAAATTTGCTAACCCATCCTTCTACACCCTCATCTAGTTCATTTATATAAACGACAAAAACAGTGAACCTTGCAGTACACCACCAGTAACTGAACTCAAGATGAATATTTCCCATCAACCACCCCCTCTGTCTTCTTTGAGCTAGCCAATTTCTGATCCAAACCACTAAATCACCCTCAATCCCATGCCTCCATATTTTATGCATTAGCCTAACATGGGAAACCTTATCAAATGCCTTACTGAAATCCATATACACCACATTAACCACTTCACCCTCATCCACCTGTTTGATCACCTTCTCAAAGAACTCAATACGGTATGTGAGGCAAGACACGTCCTTCACAAAACTGTGTTGACTATCCCTAATCAAATTATTCCTTTCTTGATGTTTATAAATCCTATCTCTTGTAACCTTTTCCAACACTTTACTCACAAACAAAGTAAGGCTCAATGGTGTATAATTATCAGGGTTGTCTCTACTCCCCTTCTTGAACAACATTTGCTATCCTCCAGTCTTCTGGCACTATTCTTGTAGACAATGACAACATAAAGATCAAAGCCAAAGGCTTGGCAATCTTCTCTCTGGCTTCCCAGATAATCCTAGGATAAATCCCATCTGGCCCAGGGGACTTATAACATTTTATACATTCTAGAATTGCTAACACCTCCTCCTTGTGACCCTCAATCCTATCTAGTCTAGTAGCCTGTATTTCAGTACTCTCCTCGACCACATTTTCTTCTTCTAGTGTGAATATTAACAAAATGTATTCATTTAACATTTCCCCTATCTCTTTTGACTCCACGCACAACTTCCTACTATTATCTTTGATTGGCCCTAATCTTACTCTAGTTATTCTTTTATTCCTT